>NC_056036.1:9110220-9730577 GCF_004379255.2 Salvia splendens | reverse complement strand
TTAAATTTCCTAAAATTAATGCCGAGTCAAATGATGACAAATTATTAGGGACTGATGGAGTAAATATCAATAAGTTAGCTTCCAACTTCACACATTAGTTTTTAAGTTCAGAACAAATAGGTACATGCTTTATTTATATATACTGAAAAGTCTAATTTATAATTTATAAATTATAGTTAATTTTAGACAACTAGGGCATATTATAGTTCTAATGAAGTTAATTAAGGGATAATTTGTATAGTTCTTATAAATTGTTGCAAATTTATGCAATTGATGAATTTTTTTTCAAACACTCCTTATGTGAATCGAATCACTCATAATTTAACATTTTTTGACTTGGGCATTTCACATTAAAAATATAAACTCCTCTCATAAACGATAACTTATACTATGAAGTTATATACCCTCGAAAACCATATACTACTAATAATTAATTGGAAAGTCATGCAAATTCATGATCTATGATGTTGGTCATTTCAATTATTATGGCAATTGGCAAGTCATCCTAATTTAGAACTCATTATGTTACAAATCTATGTATATCAATCAAATCAATGTCATCTTTTCGACCAATTGAATATATTTGCAGTAAAAAAAGGAAATAATTGAAAGATTCGGAATTGATTTTTTTACAGTTTCGAAAGGAAAATTTACTATCTCTGAAGAGTTTTGAAAGGAAAATGATTTAAAAATTATTTCCGCTGCCGGGACTTGAACCCGGGTCTCTCGGGTGAGAGCCGAGTATCCTGACCAACTAGACTACAACGGATAATGATAATCTTCATGTTGTATATTTATAATTATATTTTTAATTTATAGTCTGATAAAAAGATATATGGAGTTACATGTTAGCAAAAGCTCTTTGAAGAACCAGGATCGTCATTTTTGTGCTGTTCATAGAGTGGTTAATTGACCATAATTTGAGCCATGGACATTCACTCTTTTTGTTGTTTCATAAGCAAATCATATAACAATCCAATGAATTTGTTGTTTGTATTTAGAAGGTCATTAGTATAGTACTACAAATCAAAATTTGGTTTTTCATTTACACTTACTCTCACAATTTGGTTATTTTCCATGTTTTGTGCTTATTTTCATCTTTCTCTCTCAACACAAATGTCTCTGGGAAGCTTCCAATTGTGAAGCGATTTCGCAATAGGCTGCTGTGGAAACTTCCAAAACATTTGATCTTGTTGTTGCTACCACATGTAGATAATGAACATGTAAAACTGAAAATGGAGAGATTCAGTTCATTTTGAATTAAACTATTTCAACCACAGTCCCCAATTATATGGTTATCACAAAGAGCTGATATTTGAGAATAAAGACGATACCTTCAACTTTTTCCAAGATTCTTATATAAAAACACGGGTGAACACCAACTAGTCTCTTGATAAGTCAGCATTCAATTTCTCCCCAATAACTCAAGAATCAGCTTGAATAAATTTTTAATACTTCTTCTAGTGTTTAAAGTGCTTGAAAATTGGGCAATCTCCATCAAAGTATGTAATGAGACCGTAAAATATAGCTTAAAATTGCAGCCATTGTCTTCGTCTAACGACATGAGTTTCATCATTTTAGGTACCGGAACAGGATGAATTGGCCAATATGTCAGTTGTATTTTTTCTTGGTGGTATGTATGTGTATGGGTGCTCTTCTCAACTGGTTGTGGGCTTTTATCAACAACGGATCATTTTGTCGTTTCATCTTAACTTCATTTATAGTGGAAATCAAGTGACTTTAGTTGTTCTATTTTCATGGAAGAACATGGAGCTCCTACATTTTTTTGGTGCATTTTCGTTTGAAGTAACAACCAATTTTATATGCAATATCATGATAGGAATCTAGTTTTCAAGAACTATTGATAAACTATGGTAGTATAAGATTTGCATATTTTCTCCTTTTGTTTTGAGCTACATTGTGATGGATTCTAATAGACAAAAATTGGATAATACAAAGGACCTTAGTTATTTCAAGCAATAGACCAAAAATATGGTAAAATAAAACGAGAAGGAAAAGGAAAAAGTAGTGATGGAATGAAACATAAACACCGGCTTCGTATCATATGCTAAACAGCTAAAGCACCGATAAAAAAATGATGAGAAGAAATATTATTTTAGTTACAAATAATTGGATATTACTATAATACTGTTGTACCATAATTCGTGTGTTCTAGTATGAACATAAGCGGCACACCTTCTTAAGTCCTTACCAGTAAATTTTTTTAATTTTATTTTTATCGAAATTTTCCGAAATTATTTTCATCTTTACTATATTGACATTAGATGAATAATAGGAGCTGAAATTAGAGAAAATAATCGAAGAAAAATTGCTACAAATAATTAGTATGAGAAAAAAAAATCAGGAATAGGAAGTAGTATAAGAAAAAGTAAAAAAAATATATAGTCTCACATAAACATAGTTTTAAGAGTATCCCCAACAAGGAGGGGACGGGCCGTAAATGGGGTTAGGCTCGGGCCGCGGGTGTTAAACGGGGTAGATTTGCGGCCTGGGACGGTCCTAGGGCCGCGCCGGGGTCCAGCCTGGCACAGGGTTAATCGCGAAGTGACGTGACGCGATACGGTCCGGCCCGGCGTTATATGGGGTTCGGGCTGAACCGGGGCCGGAACTTCAAATTTTTTTTTTGTAATTCGAAAATTTATCTATAAATACCACTCCATTCATTTTCATTTTTATTCAACTTCATTTCTCTCCCTCTCACACTATAAAATTCGAAAAATGCCTCCTCGCCATGAAGGTCAACGAGCAATCGAAGCTCAAATGGCCCGAATGTTAGAGACGGCGATGCCCGCAATCCAAGAATAAATCAACAACAAGGTGGGACGCTACCAAGCTGCTATTCAAGCGTGGAACGAACAACACGTCCGTTGTAATTTTCTATTTTTCGACTGAATAATGAATTTTCCCGGTTTTAATTATTCAACATATTCTATTTTACGAGTAAAATAGGTTGGAGTTGTGAATAGTGCAATTTAATAGTTGTGGTTAGGGTTGGGGCCTGTAGGATTAGAGCAGTTGTGGCCTGAGACTCAAATTTAGGGGAATGATGACGTGGAGGGGACTTGAGCCTGAATTGGAGATGTTGTTGGGGATGCTCTAAGATAGATAAATAAATTGTACTCCCTCTGTCCCATTAGAAATGAAACGTTTTCTTTTTTAGTTTGTCCCATTAAAAATGAAACATTTCCTAAAATGGAAATGTCTCTATTACAATTTTTTTATCTCTCTTACTTTACTCTCTCTTCATTAACTCACAAAATAACACTATATAAAAACTCGTGTCGATTTCAAAATGTTGAATATTTAATGGGACGGAAGGAGTAGTGATTTTAAAAGTACTAAGGACTAGTACATTATTGACACGATTTTTATATTAAATAGTATTATTTTAATATGGAGTATATTTTTATTTGATTATAAAAAATTAGACACAATGAAATCACAGCCAATATATTTTCTCTGATTCCACCACTTAGTATGAACATACGATCAAAAATAAGTCAACGTCGTTGAACAACCCGCCAAACCATTGACCTTAAAATTTAAGAGATTGTACAGTAATATAATTAAGAGTAGTGCTAAATGGCCACATTATAGCCAGCCATAAAAATAAAAAATTAATAAAAGTTAGTGCATTTAATGTCATTTTGGTGAAATCAATACCTCTAAAAAGTATAAATTTTATTTGGACAAATGTACCCTTAATTATGACATACTATAAATATGAAGAAACTAGTATAATTTATTCAATTGGATTATACATTAACTCATGTTGCATCAAATTTATATAAACAAAATCAAATTTAATAATGTTACATGATTAATTCAATTTTATCTTATATTTATAATACCAACGCATCGTGATAAGTATTTACGCACGAATAAAAGTATTGGTCCGATATTGAAATATTGGCATATTGCAATGATAAATTCAAATTTTTATTTTTAGCTTTATTTGTTAGTAAATATATTAAAATATGAAAATAATATTATATAAAAGATAAATGCATTAATATGTAGACTGTGAGTGGATTCTCAGAGGTAATATTATTATAATTTAATTTATTTAGTGGTTTAGCATATTTACATGAATTATAAAATATGAAATCATGATTTACTTTTTATTCAAATATAAAATATATGTGTCATTGTATTATTTAAATATTTATTTATTCTTTAAATTAAATTATTTAAGTAAAAGTTGTAAGCTAATACTTATGGAGTACACGGTGATGGTGATGGTGATGGTAATGATGTTAAGTTATGTAGTAACGGAGTAGCACATAGTATTATAGTCTATATTAACAGTAATAATATTAATTGCTATTATTATTAATTAGATTATATCACAACTTAATTGGAAGTATATAAACATATAAACTATTATGTATAACGTTACATTTTGGTACATATTTTAATGCACAATTGGTAAAGTAAGAGAGAGAAAGAAAGAGAGAGAGAGGAAGAAGAAGACAAAAATTAATAAAGTATTGTTAGAAGAGAATGAGTCTCACACTCTCACTTCAATTGAGAGAAAAAAGTTTTCCAAATTAGAAAGTATATATTCTTGTGAGACGAACTAAAAAATGCATATTATTGAGGGACGAAGAAAGAATATTATAGGCTTATAGATTACTAATATACAAATGCAATATGGGAATGATTTTGATTTTTATAAGAGAGTGGGAGATTGCCAGAGACTTATGGGAATGGGAATTTCATGTTTAAAAAAATATTTATTCTATTTTAAAATTTATTATTTTTAAAATAAAATTTAAGTTAGAACTAACGTAATGTGTTTAAAATAAAAAGAAAAGAATAACTATGTAAACACAACTATATCATAGTATATACAAAATAATTAGTATATTGATTTATATAATTATATTATAATACACCCTATAATTTTAGTATATTTGATAATCTTAAACTATAACATAATAAAAATATTATAGACTATTTGATTTTAAAAATAAATTACTAAAAACAGAAAAGTAAAAAATAAATGAATAAAAGAAAGAAATGTAAAAATCGGAATAAAGAAATGAAACTAAAAAATAACTACAATTAAATAGAAATGGTAATAGTGTAAAGTTATTGGAGCAATTAATAACCTATTTGAATCATTAATAGCCAATAATATCAAAATTTACTAAAATGACAGCCAGCATGGCTGCATAGCATTTCCCTATAAGTAATACATAAACAGCGCATATTGTCCATATGCATCTATACAGATTCCTTCTACATTGCTTTTTATCTATTCATTACTTTCCATCAATGCCTCCAATCGGGTCCTTTTCTTTATTTCAGCATTATCAATGAATTGAGCACATCAAGATGTGAATACAAACTAATTAATGATTCCGTCATATTATGGGAAAACGGAATCAATGAAAAGGAGATTGTACATCTGTTCTCATTTATTGATTCATAAACCATACAGAATCCTAATTTAATTTCGATATTTAGAGTACAGCTTCTTTTTCATAAATCTGAGTACTCTTTCAGAATCTTCAATTTGGCAGCCAGTCAATTTGAATCCTCAAATTCAATCATTTCGCGCAAATTCACGTCATTCCTTAGTTATTAGAGTTTCCTATTTTTTCTTTCAAGTAAAAAATCACTCTTTATTGTATAAATTTCTAGGTTTATAATATAATTAAAACTATACTTATAAGTTATACCCCTCCTCTCGCTCTCTCATTTTTCTCACTCTTCAGTTGTTTAGAGCAGAAGAAATGAGTAATGGAGTTTCAAGCATCGACACAGTTCCTACCAGAATTGAGGTTTTGTATTCAATTGATTCTACACCCTTAAATTTAATTCCCAGCACTTGAAAAATCAATCTTGATTTCACTTTTTTTTTTGTTTGTTTTGATGAAATTTTTCAGGGAAAGTTTAAGGCAACGGTGGTTTGTTGGTTTCTTGGACTCGGATCTCTCGTCTCTTGGAATAGTATGCTGACAATTAGTGATTATTACTACAAAATTTTTCCAGTAAGTTTATGCCTCAAATTCAATATCTTTTCCCATGATTTTGTTTGCCAACTTATCAATTTATTTAATTTGCAGGATTACCACCCTTCAAGAGTACTCACTCTGGTTTATCAGCCATTTGCGATCGGGTCAATGGTGATTCTTGCTTACAAAGAGGCCAAGATCGATACAAGGAAAAGAAACATTTTTGGTTACACCCTTTTCTGCCTAAGCACATGTGCACTTCTCTTAGTAAGCTCTTCATTTTTGTTGCTCAAATTAGATTGATTCTCCACTGATTGAAATATTTTTCTAGAACTGAATGAATGATTGTTTTGAATGAAGATCGATATAGCCACATCAGGGAAAGGAGGGATTGGGAATTATATAGGTGTGTGCGTGTTTGTTGCTGCTTTTGGAGTTGCAGATGCTCATGTTCAAGGTGGAATGGTTGGGGATTTATCCTTCATGTGCCCTGAGTTTATGCAGGTCTCTCTTTTTTCCAATCCCATTTCAGCCTTCTCTCTTGGATAACTTGATTTGTGTGCTGATGTTTTGTGTGAATCGCACAGTCATTCTTCGCTGGCGTGGCTGCTTCGGGCGCCCTAACCTCCGGCTTGAGGCTCGTCACGAAAGCAGCTTTTGATAAGAAAGAGGATGGCCTTAGAAAGGGAGTTAGTGAGTCCTCTCTGTGTATATGTATAGCAGTTGCAATATTTATAGTCTTAGGTAGTTGATGGTGATGGTTTTGTGTTTTGTAGTGATGTTTCTTGCAATCTCGACGTTCTGTGAGTTTCTGTGTATATTCGTCTACACGTTCGTGTTTGGGAAACTGCCTATTGTGAAGCATTTCCGAAAGAAGGCAGCATCAGAAGGATCGATGACAGTTACAGCCGATCTTGCAGCAGCCGGAATCAAGACTACAGATGGCGAAATTGTAAGCCATTTTTTGACAAAATCGAGTATTTGAAGTCATGGAGCCTGATTTCAGCTGCTGTTGTTGCAGGTAGATGATGTTAAGCAGGATAGGTTGAGTAACAAGGAGTTGTTGCTTCAAAACCGTGGTTATTGTTTCGATCTTTTCCTTATATACGTGCTCACTCTGTCAATTTTCCCTGGCTTCTTGTACGAGAACACGGGTAAACACGGACTAGGCGATTGGTAAGTCTCTATAGCAAGATTGTTTATTAAGTGGGATAATACAAGACTAAACGAGTTGAGCTTGAGTTACATATTGCTAAACGTACGGATGTAGGTATGCGCTTGTCCTAATAGCAATGTACAATGTTTGGGACCTGATAGCAAGGTACATTCCTCTGATCGATTGCATAAGGTTGGAATCGAAAAAGGGTCTTATGATAGCATGCTTGTCGCGTTTCTTGCTCGTTCCTTGCTTCTATTTCACGGCCAATTATGGGGATCAAGGGTGGATGATTTTGTTGGTGTCATTCTTGGGGCTGTCTAACGGATACCTAACTGTTTGCGTCCTCACAGTTGCCCCGAGAGGCTACAAGGTAAGGTCGTTGTTGCGGTGCAGGATGGCTTGACTTTGTCTCCCTATTTTGGTATTTTAACGTGTTTGTGTGTTTTGCAGGCACCAGAGCAAAACGCGCTCGGGAATTTGTTGGTAGTGTTCCTTCTTGGTGGTATATTTGCGGGCGTTGTTCTCGACTGGTTGTGGGCCATCGGAAAAGGCCCTTTCTAAACGCCTCGTTTAGATTTCATGTATCATTGCCCAGTATGCAATTTTCATTCGCACAAAGTAGTCGAAATGAATTGGGAGGTAGTTAAATGAATTTGTGTTATAATTGTACACACTTGAAGTTGATGGCTACACCAATTATGTCCTTCGTGTAAGAGGAATTGTATTGATATACAAGTAAACACTTATTTATTTCCATCTCACTTACGTTACGTATGTCTACTTTGGGACTTTCAAGTCTTTTACATTTAATTTGTCCTATCGCCTAATATTGATTTATACTATCAATTTCACTTTAAATATTTATAAAAAGAAAAAAACTTTTCGTATAGAAAAAAGTTAGGCGTCTCAAGTAAAAAATACTCGATAGGAAACTTTAAAACCGAAATTGTGCTTAAAACGCACACAATTTAGCTATATGTTTTTTCATTCTTTCTAGGAAGAGATATGAAGTTTGATACTATAAGAATATGAATTTCTAGATAGATTTTATATTTATTCCGAATTGTCTATATTAAATTAATTGAAGATGGCATTTCGGAACTCAGAATGCAATTTTCTCTGAAAACCATGCTTTTCAAGGTGGACCCTACTGCTCCAGCATAAATGGTCATTGTTCTTAAATTAGAAAAGGACAAACATAGTATATAATTCCAAAATCTTTAATAATGACTAAAGCTGGGTAGCATTTTTCTACTATATGGATTTCCCCATTTTAATGAAAAACTAAAAGCATGTGATAACAACAGTTGACCTTTTCCTCTACAAATAATAGTCAAATTTGCCAAAATAAGTGGAGTAGTTATTTCCGGAAAAGATATCATTCCATATAAACAGTTGATTACTTGATTAACCAATGGAAAACGAGTTTTAAAATATCTCCATAAAGTGTTTCTTTTGAGCACTTGCTTTTAAAAGTAATGCTTAAAGAATTAATAGAGATAAACTAAAGTAGAGGAGTGAAATGATAATAGATGATACAATAAGAGAAAATAATTGTATTATATTTTGTCAAAAAAGAAGTGGCCAGTGGGGAAGTGGGGACAGAGTAAATGTTTTCTCCTTATGTTTCATAACTAATTGATTTTGAATAATTTCATATTTTCTTTATTGATTATAGATTTTTTTCATCGAATAGGGAAAAGTAATCAAGAATTGAAAAGTGAAGAAAAAAAAATTTAGTTATATTTTTAACTATATTAGTATTTCATAATTAAATTTTCGTTCATTTACAATTGTTTTATTTCTTGTTATACTAAAAAAAATCTACTGAAGTCATTCCTTTGTAACATTTTAATTTGTAGTTTTAACTTTATCATAATTTAGTTTCGATAATATGGAATACTATTTAATTTTGAAGTAAGTTATTTACTAGTCAATTTGGATAATTAAATTTAATGTTTTTACTATATATTTTAATTCATATTGATAATTAAATTTAATGTTTTTACTGTATAGTATCCGATAAAAAGAATAAGAATATAAAAAGGAAAAAGAAGTAAATTTCTTTTAAACCACACCATATATTTTTTCTCCTTTTTTGTATTTTTATTTTTTTATAGAAAATCTTTTTTTATAATAGTTATAAATTTAACTATCAAAATGACGTATAACTAAAAGGATAAAAAAAACTTAAAAGATAAAATATACTCCATATTACTGGGCTGCAATAAAAAAACACAATCCTATAAAAATAATTAAGAACATAAAAGTTAAATATATGAAATTATAACAGAAGAAATCCTGGTAAAGAAAAAATAGATTCAAACACGGCGGCGAGAAAACTCACATACTCTCCTAGTAAAATTGGATTCCAAAAATAAATAAAAGTGATTAATATGTGCAACATATAAAATCTCTAGAGATATATTTTAGTACTATATGTTAGTGCTGGAATATATGATTTGTTGCATAGATAAATTTGATTAGATTTGTTTTTTAAAATAAAAAAATCAAAATATATTATTATCCTGATCGATAAGAGGGCAAGAATATCTATATACTAATACTAGTATACTAGTACAAAAATTATTATTTAATAAATATAAATAAAATAATAATCCCTATATAAAGTAAATCACTATCCTTAACTAATTTAGAGAGTGTGCACTAATGATTATTTAAAGGAATGACTGAAAAAATTAACCAATTTTAAATAAAATCTTAAATTAGGTAATTGAGCTGTGTTACTAGAAAATAATAGCTAATAAAATATGGGAAAAAACACAAGACATATATGTCATGACTTAGTTGTTTTGCTCTATGCATCAACTCACTCTCTCTCCATTTGTTTAGAGGAACAACAATAACCAATATGAGTAATGGAGATTCAAGCATTGTTTCAACTCCTAGCAGGATAGAGGTCTGTGTTTAAACTGATTTTTCACCCTTTCCCAATACTCAAAATGATCCTCTTCTTTGTTTTTGTTTTGTTTGAATATGAAATAGCAGGGGAAGTTTAAGGCAATGGTGGTGTGTTGGTTTCTTGGACTAGGGTGTCTCATTTCATGGAATAGCATGCTAACAATTGTAGACTACTACTATCAAATTTTCCCAGTAAGTAAACATATAATGAAACAATCCATAATTTTTTTTGTTATGATTAATTGAACACAAACAAAAACAAACTGCAGAGTTACCATCCAGCCAGACTCCTGACTCTGGTCTACCAGCCCTTCGCCCTCGGATCAATGGCGATTCTCTCTTACAACGAGGCCAACATCGACACAAGGAAGCGAAACATGTTTGGCTACGCCCTCTTCTGCTTCAGCACACTCGGACTTCTCTTGGTAAGCCACTATATATCCTTCCATTTCATGAAATTTCTAAAACATAGTTCTAGACTGATCTTCTTGTCCATGCAAGATTGATGTGGCTACGTCGGGGGGAGGAGGGATAGGGAACTATATTGGAGTGTGTGTCTTTGTTGCTGCCTTTGGAGTTGCAGATGCTCATGTTCAAGGTGGGATGACTGGTGACCTATCTTTCATGTCCCCTCACTTGATGCAGGTCCAGTCTTTTCATTTGTCTCTACTTGACAAGTTTTATTGTATGTTAATTGATGTTTTGTGTGAATCGTTGCAGTCGTTCTTGGCCGGTTTGTCTGCTTCAGGGGCGTTGGTTGCAGGCCTGAGGCTTGTGACAAAAGCGGTTTTTGATCAAACTGATAATGGTCTTAGAAAGGGAGTTAGTAAGTCTCTTTATAACATGTATAGTCTCAAGTACACTAGTTGACCAAGTTATTATTATCTCACTAGTGATCTATGTGCAGTTTTGTTTCTTGCAATCTCCATCTTCTGTGAGTTTCTGTGTGTGTTGCTCTACGCGTTCGTGTTTGGGAAACTGCCCATTGTGAAGCATTTGAGGAGGAAGGCGGCGTCTGAAGGGTCGAGGACAGTCTCAGCTGATCTTGAAGCAGCCGGGATCAAGACAGCTGATGGCAAAAACGTAAGAAACTTAATGATTTTTGATGGCCTAATTCGGGTTGTTGACACCATGTTTAGTTTTTGTAGTTGCAGGTGGATGATGATCGGTTGAGTAACAAGCAGTTGTTGCTTCAAAATATCGACTACGCATTGGATATTTACCTCCTACACGTGCTCACGCTGTCTATTTTCCCGGCTTCTTGTATGAGAACACGGGTAAAAATCACGGACTAGGGGAGTGGTAAGTCACCGTATCAGTATATAACTAAACGAATCGATCTTGAGTTATTTATTGCTATAAGTAAAAAAATGCAGGTATGCACTCGTCCTTGTAGCAATTTACAACGTTTGGGACCTGATAGCACGGTACATTCCTATGATCGGGTGCATAAGGTTGGAGTCAAGAAAGGGTCTTATATACGCGTGCTTGTCGCGTTTCTTGCTCATTCCTTGCTTCTATTTCACGGCCAAGTATGGGGATCAAGGGTGGATGATTTTCTTGGTGTCGTTCTTAGGGCTGACTAACGGATACCTAACGGTCTGTGTCCTCACGGTTGCTCCAAGAGGCTATAAGGTAAGGTGGTTGTAGTGGTGCACGAGGCTTGATGTTCATCTATGTTTTCGTGTTTTAACGATGATCGGGTTTGCAGGCACCGGAGCAGAACGCGTTGGGGAATTTGTTGGTTATGTTTCTTCTTGCTGGTATATTTTCGGGCGTTGCTCTTGACTGGTTGTGGCTCATTGGCAACACTTCCTTTTAAACCAACTCCTTTTTATGTGAAATCTATTCATATGTTGGCTTGTATTTCATGTTTCAAACTTAGTGTCAATATAAAATCTCATTTATTTGATGATATGCTTTAGGATTTTACATTTCTATTTACAAGTTGCAATGATTAAGAAAAGTTTAGAGCTTATGTAATACTCCTCTAGCATTTGCCAGCTACAAGTTGCAATAATTAAGAAAGACTAAATGATTGTAAACTTGTACTAATCAGGTCGCAGCTTTATATTTGGATTTGCTTATGAAATAGTAGTACTAAAAGATCTGAAAGCAACATTTGATTTTTCTAATTTTAAATGCATCCAAGAACATAGTAACAAGTTTTTTAGGCACACGATAGCGACATGTACATGTTAATCGTGGAATAAAACGTCAAAACATATCTTTCTGTATTTGTTTGAGATGATTGTATCTTTCTTACTCAATTAAAATATAAGGATCAAATCAGCTCTTGTTGCACTCCTTCCTTGACAATATTTAATTACAAACTTATAATCTAGCCGTATCTTTATTTTGGATCTGCTTATTAAACAAAAAACAACATTTAACTTCTCTATCTTTTGTCCAAGTATAAGATAGTAACGAGTTTTCTTTAGGATCATGAGGTTAACGAGTTAATCATGGAATAGAACACCAAAACATAACTTTCCATATTTGTTTGTGGGTTTTTTAAGATTATATGAAAAAAATTTATTTTTTAAGGGAAGTATGTATTACCAAACACACTCATGAGCAAATGATAAGACCCTTCTTCATAAAGATTGGAGTTTCATCCCTAACATAAGAAAGAGAAAAATTTTGGACATTCTAGCATTTTTATGACCTAAAAACAAATCTGTGTGAACTTAATCCAAATCGGATAATATCAAACTAATGTGCAGTCGACGATCCTAACACTTATTAGTGGATGTGAGTAGGTGACAAGCATTTGTGCAAGAAAGTGAAAAGTTGGTTCTACCATATTTTTGTTTGATGGTGATGGAAATACTACCGTTAATGTTAAAAATTGATTATTTTTACTTATATTAACCTTTATTTGATTCATAGTTTATTATTTTTTATTATAATTTAGATTTTTTAAATAAAACTAAGTTAGCTTAATCTACTAGTTAATCTAACCTACCAAGCATATCTCATTTTTTTTCAATTTTGATTTTAATTTTACCTGTTAAACAATAACATAGAAACAAATGGAGTACTTATAATATATTAATTTACTCAAACCAGCCCTTGTATGTATAGAACAAGAAACATACTTACCATTCACTGTTGGCGCTTGTGCACCACTATTAATTTTATTCTTTTTAAATTTCAATTTAATTATATAATTATATATTTCCCACGTCTACGTATTAATTCCCTTTTAGAATGTCTCACTTTAAATGACATAGTATTTCTTAAAATAGAAAAATTACTCTTTCTACATCATTCTCTCTTACTTTAATATTTTTTCACTTAAGTTAGAAAATAAGAGTATTACATAAATCATGTGCCAAATAAGAATGTTGCAAATGGTAGGAGAACAATTAGAGTTCATAGTTTGTAGTAGTTCTTAGAGTTTAACGTTCAATGTTTCAGTTAATAATCTATAATCAAGATTGGTTATTTTATTAATTGGAGACATAAATTAAAAAAAATTAATTGATGTATTCAGCATTAGTACTACTTAGTGTCCCTCATTAATTTTTATTTTTATAATAACTACATTTAAACGTACGATTAGGGAATTCGATTCGACCAAACGTTTTGTGTCCGTGAAGAAGTTGATTAGCCCATTAGCCCATTGTAAATGGGCTAAAATATTGAAGGTCCATAATTTTTGACCCACCGATTTTGCTCATGACTAATTTACATTACTTTCTGATTTATAATATTGGGTTACATGTTAATAAACCATCATATACCTAAAATCTAGAAAGCCCATAAAAACGACGAAGTGTGGTCAATCACTAATTCACTATTAAATTATTTTATTTTTTATATTTGTTCTGTATGCTCACTGTCATCACATCTGTGAATGTGAATCATAGTGCAAAACACAATATAAAATGGAGATGTGCAGAAAATGAAGTGGCTTTAGAGATATAAAGATTTACTAGATGTTACTCTTGAAATAAATGCATGTTAAACGCGGAGGGTGTGAAATTTAATTAGGTGCTTCATCACATTCCATACAAGAAAAAAGAAAAAAAATAATGCAATTGTAATCTGAATTGAAGTTTTGCACAAAAAAAAAACAGATGAATTCATGTTTCCATAAATTCCACTACACTGACTTTATACAAATGGGTCCATATAAGCATCATCACTTGACAGCAAAAATATCTCAGTAGAAGAGCCAACATATAATATGTATGTAAAATACTAAAATAACTAAAATCTGAAGAAGAAACTTATAACGTCTGCATGAAGAAGCAATAGTAGGAGCAATAATTCAAAAATCAAGTGTGCAGATTACTTACATTTAACTGCTTTGGACCACCTAAATCAGTCATAAATATTCGATTCCACCATAACGCAACCTCTGAATTCCTGTTAATTTATCTATACAAAAATATAATCCCAACACAAGTCTTTTTGATACACCAGAGAACACAAATCAATTTATTGCTTATTTCTTACCAAAAATGCAGATTTGAGTATACTACTAAACAAATCAATTTTCTGCTGTCAGATGTAAGTAAAATGCATGCAATGAATTAATCAAACCTTATTAATCACGAAAAAATAAATCAGAAAAACAGAATACTTACCATCTCTGTTTCTGTTCATTGGTATTCATTCGTACATAGACGGACCTACGCTACATTGCAATACTACGCGTAGTTCACTTTTTAGTGCGTGCGTATAAACCTATACATACAGTAAATTGTATTTATACATAAAATTGAGAAAGAGCTCTCAGTATTTAAAGTGGCAGTGTGGCTGAAGCGAAGCGTCTGTTTTAGGGGCAAAAAGTTTTCCTAATTTCTACTTTTGTCTCTCAATAAAATTCTCGCCCTTCTCAAACCCTAGATTTCCTTCTTCCTCGATTTCCACGGCGAAACCTCTCCTTTTTCTCTAATTCGGATCATCGGGGGATAATGCGGGATAAGGATCCGGTGCCGGAGGAGTTCCGCTGCAAGCGGACGGACGGCCGTCAGTGGCGATGCAAGCGGCGGGCGATGGACGGGAAGACGCTCTGCGATATTCACTATCTGCAAGGGAAGCACCGCCAGAACAAGCAGAAAGTGCCGGACTCGCTCAAGCTGGAGAGGAATGCGGGGAAGAAGAGGGAGGATAGTAACGGGGAATGCAGCCGTAGGGTTAAGAAATTGTCCAACAAGCCACGGGTGGCGGCGGAGAGGAGCCGGAGAAGGGGCGTGTCGGAGGCGTTGGATGAGACTTTGAAGCGGATGAAGTTGAAGAGAGGCGACTTGCAGTTGGAATTGATCAGAGTGTTTCTGCAGAGAGAGGTGCAGAAGAAGAAGGAGAGGGAGCTCAAGGAGAGCTCCGTAGCGGATGAAACCAGAGTATTGCCTTGTGGAGTCATGGCGATTTCTCATTCGCATACGAGTCTGCCAAGCATTCGGGAGAATCATAGCTTGGATGTGAAAATAGGAGATGGTTCTAATAATGCGCATTCGTTGCTGGAGAGGCATTTTCGCTCGAAAAATATTGAACCTTTACCGATTAGTACAATGCAGGCTTGTTTTCTTGCTTCCTTTTTTTAACTACTACTATATAATTTTGATGTGCGTTCTTGTTTTTAAAGTTAAATGTTCAGCCTCTGATTCTGTGTTTGGTATAGGTGTTTCCATTGACGGGGAATGTGAAGGCCAAGAAAATCAAGAAATGCCACTGGTGCAGGGGAAGTAAAGGTCGCTGCTTGATCAAGTGTTTGACTTGCAGGAAACGGTTCTTCTGCCTTGATTGTATTAAAGAGAGGTTTTTTCTTCTAAACTTTCTCTAATCATAATGTTTGACTGCAATCTGTTTCTAGAGATCATGTCCTTGTTTACTTGATAAAGCTTAAAAAGATTATATCCTGATTGTTTGCATTGAACTGGGTACCTTATTCAAATGTTAGATAGTGTTTCCACTTTTCACTACCATTAGATGTGGTGTATGTTATTAATGACTGTCTTAAGAACTTGACTGAGCTTCCGGAATGATGCACAGTAAAAGTGAGACTAAATGTTCTCTTATAGGCACTGTGTATATTGATGTCTCGATCAACATTGAAATGTTTGGGGTTATGTGCGAGGTTAAGTCTCAATGCTAACTGGTTGTTACATTTTCAAATTTTGTTTAGGCATATTGAGAAGCAAGAAGTGAAGGCAGAATGTCCTGCCTGTCGTGGAATTTGTGGCTGTAAGCTCTGCTTGAAACAGAAAATCAGGCCTAATACTAATAAGGTTTGGCATGTATCTGATTTCATATCTATTCAGTTCTTGAACAAGACATTAATTGAGATTCTCTTTTTCTACAACTCTTCTTTCCAGGAATCTTATGGAGTTGGAAGGAAGTTGCATAGGAAAGAATTGCTTCTTTATTTGATCCACATGCTTTTTCCAGTGCTGAAAAAAGTCAATAATGATCAGATCATTGAGCTTGAAACAGAATCTAAGGCTGCAGGTTTGAGATACCTGAGCTCATCCTGTAGTAGCTAGTAGCATAGCTGTGCTATTTAACCATAACTCAAATCTATACTTGCAATAGGAAAAGAAGAATCTGAAATTCCGATTCCACAGGCGAAGCTTGGTATCAGTGCATCATTCTGCTGGTAAGTTCCTTTAGGCAAATACCATATAATCATACATTGTGACAATGTTTTCCCCCTTTTGCTATAATTTTATAAATATTTTATAAAAACCCAACAAATTCATACGTAATGTTTCAACAATTATGCAATGATGTCATGAAATCTGAATTTTGGTATCGGATGGTTTGTGTTTACGTGATCTGGACACAAAAATATTTTCTATTGGCGGCTGACACTAAGCTTTTCACAATTCAGCGAGAGAGAAATAGATATTTTTGGGCTTCAGGACATTGTTGCAACAATACTGAAACATTATGTATAAATTGTCAGATTTTAAATGTGATGACATTATTGCAAAAGCAGTCAAATAGTGACAGTATGGTCTTTGCCTTTCTTTATTTGCTCTCATATACCCACACACATGCTTTATGCTCAATTGTCTCTCTTAGTGACTGTTTCTTGGTGATTTACCTTGAAGTGCAGCAACAAATGCAATGCATCAATTGTCGACTACCACAGGACTTGTTCAAAGTGCTCATACAATCTTTGCTTAAGTTGTAGCCGGGAGCTTTCTGAACGTAGTTTATCTGGAAGTTGTACACTCAGAAGTTGTAAGAAGAGGAAAATCCTTTCGTCTGGTGATGACCTAAAAATTAAGCAGACTATGTCAAGGCATAACTCTGGCGGGCCACTCAGTCAGTCCATGATCTCCTTTCAAAACTGGGAAACTAGTGAAGATGGTAGTATCCCGTGTCCTCCTACAGATATTGGAGGTTGTGGTGGCAGCCTTCTTGATCTTAGAAGTATATTTCCATTTAATTGGGCTAGAGATCTCGAAGTTAAAGCTGAAGAAATACTGGATAGCCTTCACTTTCAGACTGCAGATGCTTCTGTGTGCTGTTCGCTATGCAATGACTCTGGTAGAGACTATGGCATTGGTGAGCCCAAGCTGCAGAAAGAGCCATCTAAGAGAATAGGCTTTAACAACAACTATCTGTATAGTCCAACTGTAAAGGATCTTCATCAAGAGACCCTTGAGCATTTCCAGAATCACTGGGGTAAGGGTCACCCCGTTATAGTCCGAAATGTGCTTAGGAGTAATACAAGCTTGTGTTGGGATCCAATTATCATGTTTTCTTTGTATATGGAGAAGAAGAGCTCAGGTTCTTGTCATGAAGGTGGCATGAATGCGGCAAACTGTTTGGATTGGTGTGAGGTATGTACTGTGCCTCTTTCTATCTCTGCTGCATCTGACTTCACCACTTCCACTTATAACCCTTTCATGGAGTAATTAATGTTGCATCTGATTATTCATTTAGACAAATTTGCAGTATAGATCATAATGATGTGAATGTTCATTCAGCGAGAAGGCAAAACTATATTCACTCCGGATCTTGCACACCACTTTCCCTGTCTCTATATGGTTCTTCATTCACCTACCTACCCAGAAACATATTAACAGTTCTCTGCTTTGTAAACATGCTATTAAATTATAAAGTTCACATTGGTTTTCTATATTCTACCAATCAGGTCCACAGACCACAAGCCTATAATATTCCAAAATGCAAAACATTGTGTTGATTTGCTTCATTATTAAAAGGAGCTCCATAGGATTTTCCCTTTTGGGATCTTATTA
This sequence comes from Salvia splendens, assembly GCF_004379255.2. NCBI lineage: Eukaryota > Viridiplantae > Streptophyta > Magnoliopsida > Lamiales > Lamiaceae > Salvia > Salvia splendens. The sequence continues at coordinate 9,712,287 of NC_056036.1, read as the reverse complement.
CGCTGAGATTTATATACCTTTTTAGTTCATCTTATGATAATGCCAGTTCCGCTATTGCAGGTGGAAATTGGTCGGAAGCGTATATTTATGGGATCTCTAGAGAAGAGAACACATGCAAGCGTACAGCAGAGAGTTCTAAAGTTCAAAGCATGGCTTTCTTCTCATCTGTTTCAAAAGCATTTCCCTCTCCATTACAATGAGATTTTAAGTTCTTTACCTCTTCCAGAGTATGTCAATCCAGTGTCTGGCCTATTGAATGTCAGTGTGAAGTTGCCAAAGGAATTGTCAAAGCATGACTTAGGTCCTTGTATCTATTTTTCATATGGAGGTCCAGAAGAACTTATGCCGGCTGATTATTTGTCAAAATTATGCTATGCATCACATGATACGGTAGGAGTCGGTCAAATCTGCCGTATCTCTTTATTTGCATCAACAAGTACTCCTGCTCTAAACCATTCTTTTCTATAGCTGGTGTATATATGTATCTGATGATGTACATTCTCTAAACATTTGATTTGATGATGGATCATCTAGATATAACTTACATTATTTGTATCAGGTAAATATTCTAGCTTATGCTACGGATGCTCCTGTGTCCCCAGAACAGATTGATAAAATTGAGAGTATGATGAAAAAATACAAGGCTCGTGACCACCATCGTGGACAGTCATTTAGTAATTCCAGTGATCAGAAAGGCAAATCATCTTTGCAGAGTGAAGACACTGGTGAATCAGGATTGCAGGACATTGGTGAAAAGATAGTACCGCCTGATGGAATTGAAAATGTGCCCTTTTACTCCAGCGAGCCACTTAAAGGTCAGGCACCACAAGTTGAAAATGGAAACATGTCTGATGACAGTGAATATGATGATGATGCATCAATTCTTTGTTGTGGAAGTTTTGAAAACTCTGAAAACCTTGATGAGAATTTTGAAGAGGAAGATATAGAAAGCTCTTGTTCGAGTGAAGATAAGCAAGGAACTGATTGTTGTGGTGCCCAATGGGACATTTTTCGCCGACAAGATGTACCAAAACTTTTAGAGTACCTTGGTAAACATTCAAATGAGCTCAACCCTGCATGCCACTATCCGAAACATGTATGCTTCTCTTTTACTTGTTTCCTTTTTTTCTTCTCATTATGAAAGGAAATTGCAAATTGCAAGCATGTGGGGTTATCGCTTTCTTTATTTATGCAACAGGTTCATCCTGTTCTTGATCAGAACTTCTTCCTTGATGCATATCATAAATTGAGACTTAAAGAGGAGTATGGTATGTATGCTTGAGTACCTTATATTTTCTTGTATTCAAGCATACTTCCTACGATAAACATTTTTCGTGATGCTTTTAGATATTCAACCATGGACTTTTGATCAATCTCCTGGAGAAGCTGTCTTCATTCCTGCTGGATGTCCTTATCAAGTTAGAAAGATCAAGGTAACTTTTGGCCCAAACACTTTCATGGTTGAAATATGCAATTAAAGTTCTAGAACTAGAAAGATCATCTCCTTACCATTTGCAGCTCTTTTACTTTTTCAGTCATGTGTCAATATCGTGGTGGACTTCATCTCTCCTGAAAATGCTGCTCATTGCATTCAGTTGAATGATGAGATTCGTCTTCTTCCTACCCGACACAAAGCCAAAAGAAAAGTGATGGGGGTAAAGATCCAATCATCCAACACATACTTGCTTCCAGTTTTTTTATCGATCAATTTTGGGATTAACTATAGCTTTGCAAATTAATTTTACAGGTGGAGAAAATGTCTCTCCACAGTATTAGTGCTGCCATTGAAGATTTGTGCAACCATGCTGCGGACCAAGTAATCACCTCACTTCTCTAGCTTTTAGTACTTTGCCAATCTATAGCTCTTCCAAGAAAAAATCTGGATAACTTTACAATGCCTAGGTATTGCCACCAAACTGGTTGATTGCAGCCACCCTCAATGTTTGGCTATTTTCAGTGCATAATCTTAGAATATTTTCATGGAATCAATCCTGTAGCATTCTCCCTCGTGACATAGTGGATCTAAATAGCATCTCTGCACAGCCATATTGTCTATTGATTTCTTTTCTATATCGTTGCTGATGCTAGTTTCTGAATAATATTCGTCTGTTGCAGTTAAAATAAAATAAACCTAGTTCTTGTAGACATCAGCATGTGACGCCTGCCAAAATTCACCATGATGAACTGAATAAAACCTCCGTATGTCGACAGGAGGCAGGTAGCAAACTTTTGTTATGCAATTTGAAGCTTGCTCTGCATTTCAAGTTTGCAAAAGTTCATGAGTCGCTAATGTCGTCCCTAATTTCTTACAGATTGATGTAGATGTCATTCCAATAGTCCTGACCTTATGCATGTCGTTCAAGTCCACCAGTTCGAAGATGCACAGAATAGAACACCAATTCAATCAATTTTTTATTCTTTAAATGTGTTCTAGAAAATTGATGTACATAAATAATTTTACCATGTAGATCCAACTCATTTCATTCAGATTAGTTTTTAGGTATTCGATACAAACTGTGCTACATTCTTGTAAACGGAGTATTTAGATACATAAAGATGCAACTATTCAATTATTAAGAGCTGTAAAATGTAACTTTATTATATTTCTCAGTTGCAGTATTTACGGCTGAAGATGAATAAATATGAGAGAAAACAAAAATCACGTAGAAAATAAAACTAGGTTATGGACTGAAAAAGTAATATCTCCGTTCCCTCATAGTTTGAGTCATTTTTCTATTTTTGAAAAATTTCCTCATAATTGAGTTATTTCCATATATAAACATTTTTTTCACTCTTATTTTACTCTCACTTACTTTATTCACTTTCTACTATATTCTCTCTATTTTTATCTCTATTACTTTTTTTTTATAAATCTACTTAACGTACTAAATATCAATTTCAACTTCATGCTGAATAGTTTCACCTCAACTGTGAGGGAACGGAGGGAGTATAAAATTTGGACGATACATTTCAACAATCAATTGTAGATAAGGCAAGAACAGTGGGTATTTGCAGGCGATTATTAACCTCAAGGTCGCCTTGTCGCTGTTTTGTCAGAGAAAAAAATACAAGATACCATATCCTTACAAAATTGTGAGATGTCAAGGAATTATGCCCGAGAACTAATGTATACTTATGATTCTGTCAAGTGATATACAATTTCGTCTTAAGAGAGTGTTCCTACATTTTAAAAAATTGGTTTTCGGACCTCTCATGGTGCCATCAGCCCTTCGATTGTGTAAGAAAGTGATGCAGCCCAGTCGGATTTTAGAAGCAGCGTCTGCAGTGTATGCATCACGTCATAATCTGGGTCGAGCTTCCGTTGCCACCCCTACAAGCCAAAGATATTTGATCCTTATGGAAGGGTACATAATAGCATGTAGGTTGATTTCCATGAAGTAAGATGTTCCCGAATAACTGAAAAATTAGATATAATTACCTCAAGGACCAGAAGCGTCACCATCACAGTGCAAACGTTCCCATCAACATTAACTTTATGGCGCCGAACTTTCTCAAGCAGTTGCTGCATGCATTCAGCTGGATGGATCAAATCTCCTTCTGGTGTACCCCAGAAATCAAATGATTCTCTCACTTCCTGTTAGCATATAGTCAAGAGTGAGATGAATGTAAAGTCTCGACCTCCAAGTTCTGAGATGAACATTAGAGGCTGGTAGCGGGAGTTTCACCACAAATAAAGTTAATGAGCATTTGTAGGCAGGTACAAATCGGTTTCAGAAACACAAGTCAGTAATGCAGGCATCATATGAAGAACTAAGATAAGAAATCCTCAAGAGATATTAATGAATTTGAATGCAATCAGAATTTCTTGAACACAAATCCACTTGATTTAATGCTAATGCAGGACGACAGTTATTCACCTCGATGAAGGCCTCAGGTTTTGGACAATTCTGTTTCTTCGACAATCTCAGTGTGCACTCTGCTGCAGTTTGTCCATCTCTACGCGCAACAGCCTTGAAGAATTCCAGTAAATTTACACGATCATTTTTGGAAAGTTCAGCAGTCATCCCAACGTCGAGGAATATAACATGTGGCTTAGTTTTGAATATCTTTTTGCGAGTAGGCTTTTTCTGAGCTACACGAACAAGGATGTTTCCAGGATGCATATCAGCATGAACAAAGTTGTCCACCTGGTAAAAAATATCTCACGGATATGAAGTATGCATTGCCAATAGCCCAATAGACATGAATATTAATCACATGGACCAATTTCAACACCTTTGTGTCTTAACTTATACTAACAGAAGTCTCAAGTCCGTACTTCTTTCTGTAGCCACTATAGTAAAAAGAAAAGCAAATTAAGTGCTCTATGACTGAGCTCTTATAGACAAACCGTACACCACACATGGCATACTATTGTATTAATGGCTGATAGAATTCAACTATGACAACAGATACACACAGCATTATGCCGCATACAAGTTGTATACTAGAAAAGTGAGAAACAGATACTAAAAAGTAAATCAATGTCTGAAAAACCATGTCATTCGCATCTTTACCAATATCCACATGCAGAACGAAAAGAAGACAGATATAGTGCAGTCCATATAACCTAATTATGATGAAAAGAGAACGATAACTAGATACGAAAAATGAGGAAATAAGATACCAGGAGCATCTTCAGCAGGGCATGGGTTCCAATGTGGGCAAGAGCACTACTTGTTCTATCATTCTTCCCCTCAAGCACATCCACATAGTGAGAAACACTTTCTCCATGCTCAAAAGTTTCCACTAACACAGCTGGATGAACTAAAGGATATACAGGCTTTGGGAAAGAAACATCCTTCCATTGGCGAAAATTATATATGAAGCGGTTCAAATGAGCAGCTTCTCGTGCTAGATCAACTTGAGACATCATGAAAACTGCAAACTGCTGGACACTTTCATCGAGCCTCAGCCAATTCAGAGCAGGTATGAACCTTGACATTCTTGCCACTGCATTAATTATCTCAAAATCCCTTTTTATTGACTCACCAACACCTGGATGTCTCACCTTAACTGCAACTAGCATTGGTTTGACCTGGAGACCACGGTAGCGAGACCGCAACGAAGCTCGATGCACTTGTGCAATGCTTCCAGAGGCCACAGGTTCTTCCTCAAAGTCATCAAAAATTTCTGATATTTTACGGCCGAAAGCTTTCTCAACAGCCTTCTTAGTGTATGCAAAGCTATGTTCGGGGGCTTTGGTGTGAAGTTTCGACAGCTCAATACACAAGTCTCTAGGGAATAGATCTGGCCGTGTGGCCGCCCACTGTCCCCATTTTATGAATGCTGGGCCTGCTCTTTCAAGAGTTCGATGAACAACCTTAAGCCATAACTTCCTAAACTCAGGTCCAAAACTATCTGCAAATGGAGCTATGGCAATACTTGGTGCAAACAGAAAACTGAGATGTATAGCTCTCAACAACAAGATAAGGCTCTCAAAAATAGAAATTATCAGTCTGGTCAAGAAAAGATGGCTGTCCTCAGCATGCGTGTATAAACTGTTCCTCGGTGTAATAACATCCGTTTCTGGAACAGAATATGCAAATGTCATCTGGGAGCCACACATCATAGTAAATATACCAGGAACCACAATGTAAGAACGGCTCAAACCCAAGCTGACTGCCTGAGCAATACGGTTAATGGTGTGATGAGTTTTGCTCCCATCAAGTGCAGATGCCTGAGCCAACCTCTTCCAAACAACTTGCGCATTATAGGCTATAGAACCGCTAGAAGCAACAGATGTGTAATTCCTGATGCAGCTATTGCAGAAAACTTTTCCCACTTTATATGTTGCATTTGGGGCATGCTCTGCTTTAGGCAATAAATATTGTGAGAACAATCTATATTGAGGAGTACACAGCCCTGCTCGAACCATGGGCCCATATTTCACCTCTTCCGAAGAGACACTAGCTCGTTTTGTCCGCAAAGATAGAAATGCTCTCCTAATGTTTCCAACTTTCAATAATCTGCAGTCCAATTGCTATGTTTAAGCAAAATTTCAATCAACGAAAATAAAATAACTTGTTCTAGCAACAATTCCAAATTTTTAGGATACAGAACTGACTAGATTCCCCCTACGGTAGCACGCAATCACTATTGGATCGTTTCACTATACATAATTTGTCTCCCAAAATAAAGGGAAAAAAAACATTAAAATTAAACACGCACTTGAAATCTGTTTGATCAACTATACTCAATACCTAGTTTTAAACACCTCAACACACAACAAATCCCAAAAACCGATTCAGTTAGTGCAAAATAAGAAATCAGCTCAACAGAAACTTGTGAGGGAAAAGAGAAACAGACAGCGCGTTGTACGGACCTCGACATGGCGAAAACTGGCTGTGAGATAAAAGGATGGGGACTAGAGAATTCCGGTGATGCAGTGCGCCGTCGAAGAGCATTTTGTACCGACCGGTAAACGTTCAACCATATGGATCACACAGTTTTCTTAGATTCAAAATTTATACCATAATATTAGTAATAGTTAGCTGCTGATCCCGCCTCCAAAAAATCTAGAATCAAAATAGAGTACAATGAATATGAAACAATTGTCGCGCAATAGCAGCTAATATTGAAACAGCAATTCTGAGCAGAATGTAAGAAATTGTGACAGAAATTGCTGCATTCATTCAATAAAACCTAAGCTAAGGCGGCGAACAATTTATTGAAATCTAACGAAGACGAATAAACCGGGTTCGCGTAACTCCGGCTTGACCCGGTTCAGCTGTTAGTTATGTGATTTGATTTTTATTCGTGTTTGATTGGGACAGAAATCCAATAATAGTGGGAAAGCATAATACTACGAGATTACGAGTTGCGAAGATTTTTTTTTGTTTTGTTTATCACTTTAATTTTAATTTATTTTTTACATATGAATTTATACTAGTAGTATTTTTTCTATAGGGGTTACTTTTATTTGTGTGTTTGTTTACCATGTAACTAAATTATTTTAGCCAAGTTGAAACAAAAATTAGCATCGAAATTGTGATTGAGTTGATAATTTAAATTTAAAATGAGCTTTAACCTTTTATATTTCACCTTTAAAAATTTGACGTTTGTTATGTCCACATTACCAAAGAAAATGTCACATTTCAAATACTGTTCCATATAATTATCGATTATCATATCTCTTCATGATGAATAAAATCCATCGAAGATGGAAAAAAATATAGAATTCTCGTAGTTTAAATGTTTGAAGTATCGCATAAGAATACGAACGACGTTTCTATTTGATGATGTGGATATGAACGATGTCTTTTTCTGTTGATGCGAAAACTAAAAATTCACTTAATTTTACTTATTGTATGAGTTATATACTTTCTATCACCTAATTTTACTTATGCTTGTTTGGTTGACATGTTAACATGTTAAGATAACTAGGTAAGACGAGCTTGTTTGCTTGTATCACCTAATTTTACTTATGCTTGTTTGCTTGTATGATTCATATATACTTTTTAGGGCTGCCAATTTGGGTTCTATGATATCAGATATTACTTGTCGTCATACTTTAATTTGATTGTTTGGGAGTATATGTTTTAGATGCAGCTATTGAATTTGATATAACATATATAAAAAAATAATTAAATATTTTAAGAGGAGAAAGAAGAGAAATTTTATATTAAAATATGAAAAGATGACATTTTAATTAGAAAAATTTAAAAATAAAAGATGAATATTTTAAATGTAACGGATGAACTATTATATTATTTACTAACTTTTGATTAGCTATTTTTTACTATTAATGTTTTTTTTAAAACGGTAATGATATTTTATAATCTAGTGTGTTATTTGGCGTCGTGGAATTATAAAACAATGAAGTACTTTAAGATATAAAATTAAGACACTAGCGATAAATCTCGTTTTTTATGCATCAAAATATGGCTAGCAAGCATTTAAATTGAAACAACAGCTAAAACAGGGTAACACCAAAATTAGCAGAAGCTAAAAAAAATTGACATAACGAGCACAAACAATAATGAAAAAGACAACCAACGCACAACACAGTGTAAGTATGTATGTATTTGTCAATATATACAAGTGGTGTAACATTAAATTGATTATTTTGTAATGCTATATTGATTGTTGGATAAAACTATTAGGATGACAGTTTGATAACGCTATATAGATTGACTTGTTTAATTAACTATGTTGATTAATGATTGTTATTTAACGTTATATTTATTACTATGGTGGTTGTTTGGTAAAACTAATATATAGTTTGATAACGTCCATATTGACTCGTCTTACTATGCTGATTAATGTCCACACAAATTTCTTCATATGATTGTATATAATAAGGTTTTTTTTTGCTAGTTTTTTCATATAAGTATGATGTAAAAAATTGATTTAAATTGGGAGTTATATTTTGTGATATTTTTAAAAGAGAAAAAATGGCCGATCTTCAAATTCAAACACATAAAAATTGCATGATTCCATAATTAACTGCTTTAATTATTTTTATCGGATAATTGTAGTACCCTTGTACTAATAAGTGGAGTACTAAACCCAAGGAGTATGGTCGAATGACATGAGACTCGTCCATCCTTAATAAAAAATGGTAGGGAATCGATCCCTGCCTTTAGGTATTGGGCATCTTTAAATCCTTGGACCAACTGTCTCACTCATTGAGGTGCCTACAAATCAGCTAGTTGTCCTATGAGGCAGCTTTAAAATCCTTGGGTCAGTTGTCTCACCTATTGAGGTGCCTACAAATCAGCCAGTTGTGGTGCCTACAAATCAGCCAGCTGTCCCACCCATTAAGGTGTCTACAAATCAGCGCGAGAATAGTCACTAAGTTGTCGGTAGATACCCTTGATAATTAAAAAAATAAAATAAAGTGGAGTACTAATTTTTTCAATACTAATAAGTCTTTTAGTTAATATCGATCATCCATATGCTAATCCAATGATTTATATTTTGTCTTAGTTCAGATTGTATTGCAGGGACGATTTCATCCCAAAGGTTGCTTGTTGGCCAAGTAATGCATAAATAATAGTTATGGTTCAAATTAACTTTTAAAGTATGACAATTACTGTGATGTTATATCGACCAAAATGATCTTATGATTACCTAATAGAGATTGTACAATGAATGTTTGCCATTTGGATTGAAAAAGTTTGCTTGTTGGCCGAGTAAACACAAATATAAAGAGTTATGGTTGAAATGAACTTCCACGAGACAACAATGATTATGATGCTCTATAGAACAAAAGTATCTTGTTGTCAATTCCATTACAATGTATGTGTGTCGGTAACTTCGATTTAAAAGGTTGCTTGTTGGCCAAGTAAATGCATAAATAAGAGTTATGGCCAAGGGACGATAGAGTTGTGATCAATTGAGATTTTTTAGCCTAATTGAAAATTGAGATGCATTATCAGCCACTTATTTTTATTAAATGAGTGGTCCAGAATTTGCCACATTGAAAATATTTTTAGATTAATTAATTATGAAAGGGCAGAATGGTAATTTCATGGTATATTTTATTCAATAAATACTTTTTTAAATTTTTTTTAAATTTGTTTTTAAAATTTTTTTGTCAACTACACACATATAATGTCAACTATGTGTACAATCCATGTCAACTACATATATAATGTCAATTACATATACAATTCATGTCAACTATACACATATAATGTCAACTATAAGTTGTTGACATTTGATGTGCAGGCTATTGACGATAATACCCCCGAGTTGACATAATCTACTTGCAGTTGACATTTCGAAAATGTTGTGGATGAGTGGCTGAAAATGCATCTCAATTCTCAATTAAGCTAAAAAATCTCAACCTAACAGGATCATATATATATATATATATATATATAGGGTAGTGATCAAGATATAACTAATCTTAAGTGTATAACTAGAGAACAAATCTCAGCCACACATCTTAATGGAACAAATATTATTTATTTTAATAATACAAAATAGGCTAAGGGTATATTTGGCAATTACATTATGAAATTTAAAATCACATCAGATTTTTCGTCAATTAGGGATTTCGGAGTACAGATGGTTGGAATCTCCGATGAGATTAGTGGCATTAAGAAAAAACTGGTTGGAGGTGTGAGGCCATGCGGCATTTTCTGGATTGTTGGGAGGGCTGGCAGCGGAAGAACAGTTACTGCGAGGATCATCCTTGAAGAGCTGTTCTATTAATAAAAATTGCATGGCGACGCCCTCCTCCACCGGCGGAAACGGGGTGGGTGATGCCAGCGGTTAGATCGGGGTGCAGGGGCACCGTGGTGGAGTGTCTGGCCAACGAGGAGGAGGTATTTGAGCTGGATTCGGAGTCGAACAGGCGCATTCTAGCCGCGCGCCGCTGCTCACTGTGCTGAAGATTCTGAATTTATTTTGATTCAGATAATGAAATTTGAATTGAATGTATTGTAATTTTGATTGGAGTATGATAATTGATACCTTTTTTGGATAAAAATATTACTAACCTTTCATCGTTTTCAAAATTTTCACAATAAAACTCATGGCTGCCAATCAACTTCTGTTAAAAAGAAAAGGGTAAATGGAATAACACTGGAATGGTGTTATCATGAGGTTGAAGATTAAGATGAATTGATCTGAATTTTGAATATTTTCTGTTGATTCGAAAGCTTTTTTTTGAACTCATTTTACTTCAATCTTGTTCACAAAACACGTCACTCTTACTCTGATTTTACTTCACTCTTGTTCACAAAACACGTCACTCTTATTCCGATTTTACTTCACTCTTGTTCACAAGACACGTCACTCTTATTCTGATTTTACTTCACTCTTGTTCACAAAACACGTCACTCTTATTCTGATTTTACTTCACTCTTGTTTACACAACACGTCACTCTTATTCTGATTTTACTTCACTCTTGTTCACAAAACACGTCACTCTTATTCTGATTTTACTTCACTCTTGTTCACAAAACACGTCACTCTTATTCTAATTTTACTTCACTCTTGTTTACTAAACACATCACTCTTATTATGATATTACTTCACTCTTGTTCACAAAACATGTCACTCTTATTCTGATTTTACTTCACTTTTTTTTAGGGTTTAGGTTTAGGGTTCTCTTGTTCACAAAACACGTCACTCTTATTCTGATTTTACTTCACTCTTGTTCACAAAACACGTCACTCTTATTATGATTTTACTTCACTCTTGTTCACAAAACACATCACTCTTATTCTGATTTTACTTCACTCTTGTTCACAAAACACGTCACTCTTATTCTGATTTTACTTCACTCTTGTTCACAAAACACATCACTCTTATTCTGATTTTACTTCACTCTTGTTGACTAAACACATCACTCTTATTATGATTTTACTTCACTCTTGTTCATAAAACACGTCACTCTTATTATGATTTTACTTCACTCTTGTTCACAAAACACGTCACTCTTATTCTGATTTTACTTAACTCTTGTTCTGATTTAAAACACATCACTCTTACTCTGATTTTACTTCACTTTTGTTCACAAAACACATCACTCTTACTGTTATTTTACTTCACTCTTGTTTACAAAACACTAGTTCCTTATTCAGTGAAGTAAATAGATACAACACAACAGTGAATTAAAGAGTAAACAAGATATTAATGTAAAATAAATACTTGCTATTAAATTTAAATGAAGTTTTCTACAATAGTTCATAAACGCTTGAAGTTTACAAGAGCAAATTTGTTCTTCTTAGCCTTTACAATTATTACGATGGGCATGATTAAACACGTAATCGGTGACGGCTTGTAGCACGGCGTGCTATCGGAGTCTCCCAGCCAGGAACAAGCATTCCTCCGCTATGTAATGGCTGATGTGGACGATCGTGCAATGGGGAATCTCAGTAAGTTCGTCCAATTTGGCGGAGGTGCCGCCGCAGATTTCAATTTTAGCGGCGGCTTTGGTGTGGTGGATCAAGGGATCGGTGGGGAGCAATTTGGGGGAAGCAGCTTCATGCCCTCGCTCCCAATTTTCCCAAACACCAACAGATCCAGTGTTGAGAAGATTGGTTTGGTTCCCAATCCCATTTCTTCAAACACTAATTTTAAATTTCCCCCAAATTTGATGAATTCATCTTCGGTTTCAAACAATCTGGGTGCAACATGTAATATAGGCGACGACTTGAATGCGGTTTAATCGGCGATTTTACGATGGTGAACAGAGAAGAGGAGAAGAGAGAAGAAGAAGCGGTTTCAAATGAATTCAATTTTCGAACCTAACCTGATATTGGAGTTAATTCACTGTGCAATGACCATAATACCCCTGACTTGTTATTATGGAGTAAATTTGTGATTGAGGGAGCTAATATCTCCTTAAATTCAAAAATTAATACTAGCCCTTGATTTTTTTAATCTTGTGGCTATGATTTGTTCTCTAGTTATATGGTTAAGAGGTGTTTGCCATAGATCATGACCCTATATATATATATATATATAGAGAGAGAGAGAGAGAGAGTTGTGATCAATTGAGATTTTTAAGCCTAATTGAGAACTGAGATGCGTTATCAGCCACTCATTTTTATTAAATGAGTGGTCCAGAATTTGCCACATGAAAAATATTTTTAGATTAATTAATTATGAAAGGACATAATGGTAATTTCATGGTACATTTTATTCAATAAATACTTTTTTATTTTAATTTTTTTTATTTTTACATTTTTTTTGTCAACTACGTATACAATCAATGTCAACTACACATATAATGTCAACTATATCTACAATTTATGTCAACTACACACATATAATGTCAACTATGTGTACAATCCATGTCAACTACATATACAATTCATGTCAACTACACACTTATAATATCAATTACATATAGAATTCATGTCAACTATACACATATAATGTCAAATATAAGTTGTTGACATTTGATGTGCAGACTATTGACATTTGATGTGCAGACTATTGACGATAATACCCCTGAGTTGACATATTCTACTTGTAGTTGACATTTCGAAAATGTTGTGGATGAGTGACTGAAAATGTATCTCAATTCTTAATTAAGCTAAAAAATCTCAACCTAACAGCACCTAGAATATGTATATATCCTCAGAAAATTTGATTAAGTTGTAAATATTGTAATGGATCAAATATTTTGTCTCAAATATATTACTAATATTTATATAGCGTACCTTGCATTGAAAGTTATTTATATATGCATAAATAATTTAACTAAGCTGTTACCAAAATTGAAGTTTGGGGTGGATTTTGATTGGAATAAATCAGTTATTTTTATATTAAAGTAGAAATATCACGTTTTAATTATGAACAGTGAGAATTAAGCAATAGACAACTCTACAATTCTTCAAATTGTTATTAAATGAAATCACTATCCACGCAAATTAGATCTAAACGTCATGCCACACACTTGGTGAAAATTGACCGATGAAAAATTTGACCCTTCATCTAAGTCGAACATCACCAATTTATTGTTTGAGTCTTTGGAAATGAATTTCATAAAAAATTAAAAATATATATTCGGTTCATTACTCCATATTTGTAAAACCATTCATACGAATGAAAAGTCATCTTCATCGAGATTTCTTCCCAATCACCCAACTCTTAAAATAAAGCATTAGAAATCGATAAAACAATTTAAAAAGTTATAGGGTCAATTTGATTTTTGGCTTATTAATTAAGATGATTGGTTGAGGCTACCTCTTTTATACTTCTATATTCGGTTACATTTGACTTTGAGATTTTATAATTCCAAAAGGTAAATGCGAGGAACAAAATTGGGACAACAAAATTCATGGACCAGCTTCTATATATGTGGAGCTTTTCATCACCGATCATTTACATGGATGTATCTTCTTGAATTAATTGGGGCTGCAACTACTTATCATATTTAATGCCATCAATAAATCATAACTTCCATTTTTAAAGGATTTTTTTGTTATTTTTTTCGGGATATTGGTCTCTAAAACCATGAACTTTGGTCAAATTTGGGCATTTCCCATGAACGTTAAAATTGGTCTAAAATATCACAAATTTTACATTTTGTTTGTTATTTCCCATGATAGGTCAATCACCACATCCAACCAACTTCCGTGCATTTTTTTATCCTATTTGGGACTACTAAATCAATGTGACTCTCTACGTAGTTTTTTTATCCTACTTGTCACAAACTTAAAAAGTAATCTAAAATATCGTAAACATTTCACGGTTGTCCACCTATAATAAGATTTTTACCGAAGATATCTTATTTGGGCTGCCATGGGAAATAACAAACAAAATGTAAAGTTTGTGATATTTAATACCAATGTTAAAGTTAATGGAAAATATCAAAATTTGACCAAAGTTCATGATTTTAGGGATGAATATCCCATTTTTTTCATTGTTGTGTTATAAATGTCACACACACGCAGAAATGATGAACTCAAATAAGTGGCATGACAATATATGAATATGTAGCCCATAACAAATCAGTAGCCCACAGCCCCACACTTTTCAAAGAAGTGTTGGTTTTAGAAAAAAGAGTGAAGTGCAAAAACTATTACCCAATATTACGCTTATAAATTTTGCCAGTGATAAGAGAGTTATCAGATTTGAGGTTTATTTTGTATTATTTGTGACCTTTTTGTTCATTTTGAAAAATTTAGGTTCAGATCCATTTTTGTCTATTGGCTATATCCATTAAGAGCATGCGTAATAGTGCCAAAAATTTAGCCTCGCCGGGGTTATTGTAAGAGGAAAGTCGGTGGGGCGTCTGGCGGATGCGCTCGCCCGCGGCGGGTTGCTAGGCGATCGACGGATTCCGCGACGCTTTTGCGTGCGGTTTCCGCCACAAGATTTCAAATTTTAAAAGAATTTATTTATAAATACCGACATTCTTCTCCTCATTTTACCATCCCTATTTCCATTTTTTTCTATGTTTTCCACTTTCTACTACTCCTTCCGTCCCCAAAGAGTATGAACGTAGTATTTCTTTTTTCGCCCGTCTTTGAAAAGTATGAACTTTTTAATTTTGATAAAGTCAAATAACAAATTGCCTCTACATATCATTTTATTTACAACATATACCATTACTATTACCAACTTATATCATTACAATAATGTGGACCCCAATCTCCACTAATATTATTTCCAATACTCTCTCTCTCTCTCTCACTTGTTCCCCATATTTATTAAAACCTGTGCCGAACCAATTGTTTATACTCTTTAGGGACGGAGGAAGTCCTACATATGAATTCTGAAGATGATTTTTCAAATTTTGAAGATGAGCTCATGTTGAACTATGGTCAGCAATATTACAAGAAGGTCCTGCAGCAATGGCAACAACCGGTACCTAGGGCAATCCAACATCGTGAGCTCGTGTTCCGAGAGCATGTCGTGGCCGGCCGAACGGCTAGTCGCGGACTTTGCTGGCAAACCACGGTGGGGCGTAACATTTTTTCGCTGTTGTTTCAGAATGTGCCGTTGTGTTTTCTTAGGCATTGCAAACACGTTAGCGGGACGTGATGCTTACTTCCAGGAACGTCCTGATGCATCCGACAAATCAAGTTCTGCAGAAGTGCATGATTGCAATTTGGCAGTTGACGTATGGAGGCAGGACATATCAATTTGATGAGTTTCCACATCAAGAAAGAGATGTTTAGTGTGTTAAGAAGATGAATAAAAATGTAAGAGAGTTAAAAAAAGTAGAGAGAATAGAGTAGAAGTGAATAAAATAGAGAGAATAAAGTAAGAGAAAGTTAAGTAAGAGTGAGAAAAAGTGTTAATTATTTCTCCATCCGTCCCTAAAAATTATCACTTATTTTTATATTAGTCCGCCCTAAAAATTTGTCACCGTTCACTTTTACCATTTTTTGTAGTGGGCACCCTACATTCCACTTACTCATTCACACTCACATTTTATTATAAAATTAATATATAAAAATAGGATCCACATACTAATTTTTTTCAATCCACTTTCTATTGCATTTCTTAAAATTCATATCGGGTCAAATGGTAATAAATTATAAGGGACAGAAGAAATACTACAAATGAAAATGACTCAACTATGAGAGAAATTCATAAAATAGAAAAATAATTCAACTATGAGGGAACTGGAGTTTAAGTAATTGAGTATACGAATAAATACAACTAAGACCGTCTCCTAGGGTACATTAAATCCAAAAATATGATAGATTATTAACTATAATAGTACTCCAAAACCAATCATATTTTTATTTTTTGGGAAAAAAATATTTATTTTTAGATTTACACTAAAACCAAACCCAAATATTTTTTAAATTTGTGAGTAAAAAAAATTAAGTTTGAGTTGAACTTAAATGACGGTAGTAAAATTATTATTTAAATGGACGTGAGAGTGCTAAAAATTGCCGAGATTTATGCTTTTGCAATTAATCTAGAAAATAAGTGAAAATGCAGAAAAAATGAGCTTAAATCATCCACACTGAGAAAACAAAACATAACGTCGCGCAATTTTCGAGTTGTTAATCAGACGGCGATTTTCAGCTTCAGTTGCTAATCACATTATTTGTGAGGTATTTTGCGTAAATTGCTTTTATTTTTTCTTTTTTACTAGGGTTTATGAAACTTAATTCGTCCCCATATTTTTCTTCTCCATATTTTGCTCTTTTTTTCTGAATACATCACATCAGATAAGCTCAAACGAGAATGTTGCCGAGGTGGGGAAGAGTTTTGAGCCGTATAAACAGTATTAATAGTTTCCAGAAAAACAGTGAATTTGTGAAGAGAGAATCATCACCTTTTCTATTTCGGGATTATGCAAAGGTTGCTGCAGCTGTTGAGCCAGATGCTAAGAGCGACATCAGTAAGCCCGAGGTATGGGGATCGCTTATTGATTTAGCTCCTTCAGTCATATGCTAAAAATTAGTAGTAATAGAGTACATGTTTTATTTTATTATTTTTATTATTATTTTTTTTTTCTATTATGGAAAGCATTTGTTTGGATCGGTTGAATTATTTTGGGATTGGGATAGTTTGGGGCACTGTCAGTTAATGGATTGTTGATTGTTGGTTGGAGTTAGTCTTGTTTACTCAATCAGATTATCTTGTTATTATGTAAAGGGAAATTCTTCTAACAGTTTGGTAGATTTAGGGGTTTAAAGTATTAGTGAGAAATGAATCAAATGATGAAATGTATGTATTGCTTCTGTCTGGATGTGCCTAAATTTTTTGTAGAGAATTTTTTTGTAGATGGGTTTGATTCATTACAGAAACTTATATTTTCATTGGGTGAAGGCTGGTGTGGTACTGTGGTAGAAAGCAACATAAAGTGAAGTGGTAATGTAAATATAGTTTATGTGAATTCATGTTGGCTTGGCTAATATGAGATTTTGTCGCTATTCAGTTTTCCTTGCCTGACCTACAATTACGTGCATCAATAGGTGAATCTTAACAACTTGTTTTGGTCGAAGCCACGTTCATTGGCATTGGCAGCTGACTCACCATATAGAATTGATGAACCCCAGTACGTGGGTATTAGACGATTTATACTGAAGTTGATGCTGTTCTACAGCAAGCAGAGTCAGTTCATCCGTCGGGCTAATGCTATTTACACTCGTGTACAATATCAAGTTGATAGGCCTGCTATATACGATGGTCAGTTTTTTTTTGTAGCTTGTTACAGACATTTTACTGCAATCTATTTACTCTTTCTGTTTGACATTTGTTGAGTTCCATGTAAAAATAGATATGATAGAATATGTCCAGTGTTCCTGTTGTCCGTATTGGTTGCTAGATTTTGTCATATGACTATCATTTAAGTTCCATGTCTTAAAAAAAAAGATTTTTTTTGCGATTCTTAACTACTGTCGCTTTGTTACTTTAATATATACTCCTATTTACCATATTGTCATGCAGTGTTTTGCTTGGAGCAGACTTTCAAAACAACCTTTTCCTTGCTTGTACTCCATATGTGGCTTTGTCTACGTCGTTTAAAGAAGGAGGGGAAGGACGGTGTTGAGTTGGGTCAATACTTATCTGAGATTTACAATCATGATCTTGAACTGAGGGTCTCCAAGGCTGGGGTGAGTTACCTTCAAGTTCTGTTGGTAGTAACCTGGTATTGGTTATTTCTACATTGTCTTTCACAATTTGATAGGTTAATACTTAAGATTATATTTAGTATATTTATTGATCAGTTACTGCATTGTAGATTATTGTTAGCATGATAGGGTTCATAATTCAATAGGATGTTGTCAAAGTTCAATTGAGCAACTTTATATAAAAACCCTGGAAGTGATTTGGGAACTTTCTCTCTTGATACTATAGTTTTCTGATGCTGTTATTTTAAATTATCCCTGAAATTCAGGTAAATTTACTGTTATCCAAATGGATGAAAGAATTGGAGCGAATATTTTACGGAAATATTGTTGCGTACGATGCTGCAATTGGAAAACATGATGAGCTGCAAAATGTTATCTGGAGGTATGGGATTTTCATAATATACACAGCTACATGTGATGCACAGTGTTGTGCATGCTTTCCCCTCTTTCACCTGTATATAAAATATTACAATAGCTAGCTAGCTTTTGGCATCAAGCCAGCAATTTTTCCTAAGCTAGAGCCTTGATGAATCTGAATAACTTATCATATGTGGCGAAATTGGTGGAGGCGAAGGTTATGCTGAATTATCCACCATGAAGGATTGTGATGTAGAATGTATTGATGTTTAATGCCTTTGGTCTTTTGACTATAATGCAGGAATGTGTATTCAGATGATGGTAAATCAAAACCGACCGAAGGTGCCTTACTTTCTGTCCAGGCAAGTTCCCATATCTTACTTTGTTGCATATATTGGCTTAGTAATTTTTTTCATACAAATGTATATCTTGAGTGAATTGCACGTGGGTTGTATGGCTATCATTGAATATCTATTGATCAAACAATTGTACTTTTTAAATACCAACTGTTTTATTTTACATCCAATATTCTCACAATAAGAAAAGGAGAATAAAGCAGGAAAAAGCATTAGAAAAGAGCAGTTTTCTGAAATAGGCAGAGTTTTTTTTTTTTTTGGGGGGGGGGGGGGTGAGAGGGTTATGTAAGATTTGGAATTTGTAGAATTTCACTTATTTGGATGAGTGATGTAATTATTAATTGTTTGAGTCCCTCACTGAAATATGACCGCAGTAAGGTATACTGTTTCTTCTACATTTGTGGTGCTTCTGTTTTTCTTATATATTTCTTCAGCTTCAGATTCTTGTTAGAACATGAAATTTACCTCCATAGTCCTGTAGACGATATTTGCACCAAATTCTGACTTCAGTAACTTCAGTTGGGTTTATGTTGCCATAGTTTCAATCGTTATTTCCTTTTAAAGAAGGATATCACAAAAAGGGATAATTGTCATTTGAAGCCTAACTTTTCGTTGAATTCTGGTCAATCCCAAAACTTTTGAAACTGGAATATAAAATCATAACTCTTTAATTTTTCACAATTATCCACAATGGTCAAAATTGAAACTAATATGACAAAATCAAATATGAAGTGACAACAAAACAACATTGTTTTTGGACAACAACGTCATTTTATTTTGAGTGTTGATTAAACCAATGGCAATTCATCAGAAACGATGTGGTTTTGTTGCTACATCGTACTATTTTATTTTGGCACATCAGTTTTGACTCGACTACCATTGAACGATTGGAAAAAAATTGAAAATTATGATTTTATGTTCCAATTAAAAATTATGGGATTGACCAGGAGGCAACGAAAAGTTGTAATTTAAATGGCAATCACCCCTTCCAAAAATATCATTTTATTGAGCATTAAAGATCCCCCCCCCCCCACGCCCCCACCTCCCTGCCCCTCCGATATGATTCATAGGTGGGAAACCATAGGTTGATTGGATTGTCACTTCGTTTGCTTTACATATTCCCATTTTCATGCATGAAATAGAAACTTGCAGTTAATGGAAAGTCCAAATGTTTAGACTTCTTTCTAGCTAAAGTCCTTAGAAAACTAATCATGTGTCGAGTGATTCATATTCTTGATTATAGCAGGCAACATATTATTTGGATCATGTGATACTTCTTATGTGATAAGATGCAATGTATCTCTGTACTTGCAGCATGCTTTTGATCTCTCTTTGCTTGTTTGTTATCTCTGGTAAAATTTTGATGTCTCTGACTAGTTATGAATCAGCTTTTGTTTTCTTGTATTTGATTCAGTCTGTTGTGTCCTTGAGCTACACTTTTTTCCTGATGCAATGCTTGAATTACATTGTAGTTGAAGTTCAATAATTAGGCAGCCATATTCATCTTTACTTTACTGCCTTTAGGCATTCACAAGATATGTTCGTCATGAAGCAAGTGCTCTCTCATTAACAGGTATGGTCCAGTTCTCATGTGTGCGAAAGACATTAAGCTTTGCTACTTGCTAGGATTGCACTTTCAGATTATCTTCGCATCTGTTCAGGAATTCATAATTTGATGGGAGAAAGTAATTAAGTGAAGAACATTAGACATATAGTATTATATAAAAGCCTATAGTAGAAGATTTAGACATTTAGTAGTATTATAAAAAACCCTACAGTATTAACAACTAATGAGGTGAAGGCTAGGGTTCATACCCCATGTTCCCCAACATCCAAGGCAATAAAAATTTACACTATATTTATTCATTTCAAATGGCGTAGTATTTTTATTTAATATAGTACATTGATTTGAGCACACCCAAGTCCTTACCACATGATTTATCCGATGATTTAGCTGTCCCCAACTCATGACTTATGTTCTACTACCAAACTGTCCCCATTTAGCATTATGGTATATATATATTTTATCTGAGTACTATGTGAAGGCACTCACATACCATATAAATAAAATAGGTTTGGGTTGTGTGAGTTGGCCAAGTTAACCAAAGGTCTCAGGTTCGAGTTCTCCGTGGCTCGACCTTTAAATTTAAATTCATTTGTCTATCAAAAAAAAAAAAGGTTTGGGTTGATAGAACCTCAGTGCAGTGGAAAATGTGATCCTCTACATATCATAGTCTTCCATATACTTTTCGTTGAAACCGTTTTATCTAGTGTTGGCTTGAGGAGTGGAATTTCAAAACTTGTTACATCTTGTGCTTTTAAGAATTTTCAAGTGACTAATTGTGGCATCTCTTTGTGTAGACAAAGAAGCCGTACTTACAGGCAACTTCAAATTCACATCGTTGGAGGATGGAGGGAGGGAGGGAGTGATGATAGAGTGATAAAGTAGGGAAATAGAGCAGATGATTATAAGAATAATCTTATGTATTATACCAAAACAAATTTGTAGAGTCAATTTTTCCCTCCTGAATTGGAGTCCAAAATCTCCAGTGACTGTTCAGCATTTGAGATTCAGTTAAAGAGACCGATTTGTTTCTTAATTTTCCCTTTTTCCTTTTCCTTTTCCTTTTCCTTTTCCTTTTCCTTTTCCTTTTCTTATAATACGCAGATAGTCCAAAGGCAGTTAGTTACTGTATTTGTTTTTCCTTGAGCTCGTATATACTTCAATTCGATCGTGATAATATTGTTCCCAATTTATACTTTTATACCACATTGAGTTCTATTTACGTTTGTCGTAATTGCAAACTTGTTTTTTTGGTAATTTTTTTGTTCAAGGTAGTGGACCTCTTTCATTTTCTTTAATACTACTAGTTGAGGAAGTTGAGTGGATTATTGTTATTTTTGTTTTATTTACATTAATTAACATAATCGATATTATGGCTTATAGTAGGAAAAATTAAACACACTTATAAATAGAGAATATGTGAGACCAAGTTTTGAGCAATGAGCCCCTGGTTTTCATCGAAACCTACAAACCTCTCTCTTTCAGAGCCTCTTGGTTTCTCAAAATCCATCAAACTAAATCTATATGTATATATTGTGGTTTTATGGAAAGAAAGTTGTAAAAGAGAGTTTTGGAAATAGTGTGGCGTAGATGAGGTCGATGCAGGGAAAGAAAGAAGTTACCATCAAGGATTCTGCTTTGCCTTTGCAACTTTCCGGCGGAGTCAACTCCACGGATTCGATGGCAGTTGCCGTGAAATCTGATAAATATAAACAGGCCGAAGACACTCTCCGCATTGTCATGTACTTGAGCTGCTGGCCTCCCAATTAACATCTCTCTCTACATAAAACTAACAACTGTCTGCGTCCATGTATATACACAATTACTAGGAAATCGAAACATAGGATAGGAGTATTTTATATCGCATACGTGATTCATTGTTTTGCTGAGATTATTTATAGTTGTATAGTTGAAATAACTCTTCAATATTTATAGCTAAAAATAAAATAATGAAAATTATAATATAAATCCTAAAATCATTCATGGATTATTAATTAGAAAATTGAAATGAAAAAGTCATAACTCCTAATCAGATTATCTTAAAACTAAAACTAAGAATGATTTTAGAAAATCATCATGGAGTACATAAAATAAAAAAGTCCAAGACCAAGCCCAACACAGATAGGATATGAATAATAGTAGTAGTAAACTATGAATTGGATTTTTAACAAAAACTTATCATTTCATATTAATAGCTTCACCTCTTGAATTCCATCTAAACGATGAATGCAATCAAACCACACGCCCTACATTGCTGCCAATCAACTCCACCCTTCAAATCTCGCATTTTCACGCGCTTGGTTCATCAAAGATAAGCTCAAAAGAGAGCAAAATTTGGATGCAGTTCTGCAATGGGATGATTCTGAATTAATCTTTTGATTATTCACTATTACTTCATCTTATTTCTTCTATACTTACATTTCATCATCTACTCTTAATACTTTATGTGCGTCGTGATGCAATCTTGTTATTACAGTATTTGTTTAGGGTTTAGGATTAACAAATTTTAATTGGAATTAATCCTATCCTAATAACATGTCGTGTGACCTTTGTAATAAAACAAATTAATAACATCGAGCTATATAGGATAGCTGAGCGTTTGAGACAATAAGCGATGATGCCATTAAAATTTTCAAACTTACTTGTGTGACAATCTCTTTAATTAGATTTGACAATCCAAAATATAGAAGTATCATTTTATCATTTTGCTAATAAAAATTTCATTTCACTTTTTATTGTAAATAACAAGTACTTCAAATTATGCTAATAAACACCTATTTTTTTTATAGATATGTGGCGGTAATCAAGCTTTGAATATTTTTATAGAGAGACTTCAATGTCTTTATTGAGAGACTTCATCAAATTATGCTAATAAACACTTATCATGGCCACTTGATTGATAGTATTTAACATAATCTCTTAATCTTTCTTTCTTGTGTTGTAGTGTAAATTCCCCTGCTCAAAAGTATTTAGTCCATTTTAGTAATCCTGAGAAAAGGTAGCAATATGGAGTAAACAAATGGAGTAACAGAAGCATTACGACAGTACATATCTTAACATCATTTATCAATCCAAGAGAGAGGAATTGTTTCACATCATATTCAAGCCGATGAAAAATTTCCAGATAACAACCACTAAATACATCAAACAGCGTGTGGACTTTTAAAGAATTTAAATGCATAATACTCTTGATAGTATTTGAATTATTTTGATAATTAATGATGTAATTAGATCCAAAATGACTACAGGGGTATAACTTATCACCCTCAGCGGCTCCAACTCTAGATTAAAAATAAATAAAGTCGAAATTACTTTAATAGAGATATCACGTGCATTAATTAATTCCACCATTCAAAATGAGTCGTTTAACCAATCCAACCAACCACGCTACACATTATTGGGAATAATTTATTCCTCTAACTTTTTTTCATATTATTTATTAATTTATTCTCATCCCCACTGCCCCACCACCATCAACTTAATTTTGTCGATATCTAGAGTACAAAATATTAATACTACTTTCTGAATATTTTCATACCAAACCACAAGACTATTGCCCTTCTAAAAGCCCTAAAAAATATTTAACACACTATCATTGGTAATATGAGTCAAATAATCCTCTACTACAAAGAAGCTTTTTTTTTTTCCTTTTCAAATCATCCTTCCTCTGCAATTTTTTAATCATACAAATAAACTAAGCAATCAGCCTGCCTAACTCATATCTTTTCAACCACTACTACGGTCGTTAAAATTTTCAATTAGACCATCCACAATAGGTGCCCAGCGACCGCCCAGCCGAGCTCCGGCGCTGGGCGGTTCGCTGGGCGGTCTATTGCAGCCGCCCAGCGGCTGAGTGGAGAGAGAAATCGCGCAGCGCTGGGCGGTTATGTGGCGCTGGGCGGTGGGCGGTCCGTTCGGCGCTATTGCAGCGCCCGGATCGCCCAGCGCACCGCCTAGCGCGAAAATTAATTTTTTTTTCCCGAAACACTATATATACGCGCTTTGCTCGTCATTTTCATTCGCACCACTTGTTTTAACGAGTACTCTCTCTATCTTAATTTCTGTTCAAGATCAACAACGGGAAATGGATCTCAACAACGAGCCTAGTTCCGGGAGTAGCGGGTCACAAACTTTTCCCGTATATGTCTCGTAAATTAAATTTTGCATATTGTGTGATTGTTAATTATTTCATTTTGTATATATTTGTTAATAGTGATGTGGATAGTATTATTAATGTTTCCCGTATATGTCTCGTAAATTAAATTCCGTATATTGTGTGATTGTTAATTATGTCATTTTATATAATTGTTATTAGTGATGTGGCTATTGATGTGGCTGGGCTATTTATGATGTGGCTAGGCTATGGCTGGGCTATTTATGATGTGACAGGAGGATTTTTAGTGCTGATGATGTGGCAGTGGCTAGGCTATAGCTGGGCTATTGCTGGGCTATTCCTATTGTGGATGGCCTTAATAAATAAATTAATAATCAGTATTTTGAAAACTCAATTATTATTATAAATTAAAAGCACAGCGAAAAAAGAAAGTAAATATAGTGTTGTGAACTTTCCAAAAGCACAAGTTGCAGGAGGCACCATTCCAACAACACCTGTTCAAAGAGTAACTCTTCCAACTCCAAAACCCAAAGTGACGTCGACGCGACTTCCCTCTCAGCGGCCGAATCAGCCATGGCCATCGTCGAGGAGCGATCGTCTTCCTCCGATGGCAAAGTCTGGGGTCTGTTCAAGCTCCCTTTCCGTAATTCGCATCATACGACGTCGTCCTCCTCTTCCGCCTCCGCAAATTTCGCTCATTATCAGCAGAATTACGGCCACGGAAACGGTAACGGTCAATTTCCGGTTGAAGGATCAGCTGCGCAGGCCACCTCGGTCTCTTCAGTTGCCAGATCGCTGCTCCCTGGACGCCGTCGTCTGAAGCTCGATCCCTCTAAGAAGCTTTATTTCCCCTGTATGGACGACCTCTGCTCTCGCTAATTTGCTTGATTTTTGGATTTTTGTTTGTTTGTTTGGATAATTGGTAATTTTGTTTGATTGTTACGTTTTGCTTGCGGGATTGATTGATTGATGTTAATTCTTTCGGTATGAGTTTGTTTTGTCTTTACTAGTTTTGCTGAGCCTGATCTGCGATCATGTGGTTTGAATTTCTACTTTAATTGATTTAGATGGTTGATATAATTGAAAATTTGGTTTTAGGGAGGATTGGCAAAAATTATCATATTGCTTTACTTGGAACCCCTTTTATCCTTATCTTATGTTTGAAAACTTTAATTCGATACTCAGAGTTTCTGTGAAAATTGACAAATCAGTTATGTGAGATTTCCCCAATGGCAGTTGTGAGTTTGACATTAATATTTCTGAGTCTCGTGCTACATTTTTTTTTGTGCTTCGAGGGGAGATTGATCTTCTGTGATAACTACATATTGTTGGAACACTAGATACTGCTTGCTATCTGACTTGATGAAGGCTTACTAGAACAGAAGTTTGGTTAGCTTTGTTTCTTGTTTTCCATATATCCATTGTGCTGTCAATGTTTTCACATCTTACTTGTTGGGGTTCATTTGAGAGGAGGCTTACTTGTTGGGTTTGGACATGCATGGAAGTGCCTTTATCTGAATATCGGTCTTTGTATAGCTTGTGTGTCTGGACAAGCAAGAGCTAATTGAATCGGTTGAACACAAGGATGTCATATATTCATTGATTTACATTAATTTTGATATTCCTGCAGATGAACCAGGTAAGCAAGTCCGAAGTGCTATCAAAATAAAAAATACAAGCAAGTCTCATGTAGCTTTCAAGGTATGCCGAGTTGCATTTTCTTTATGATTCTCTCTTACCAGTAGTTTTTAAGCTCTGTACTGACTTTTTTTTATATTCATTTTTAAATTTCATATTTATATTTCTCTTTCTGATAAATGTTCGATTGCTGTTACTTAGTTTCAAACGACTGCGCCAAAGAGCTGTTTCATGCGTCCACCTGGCTCCATTCTTGCTCCTGGCGAGAGTATCATAGCAACTGGTAATCAATCGTTGCAATCCCTAGATGAATTGTGTGCTCTTAATATTTGCTTCCTGATTGAAATTTTGCCTTTTATCCTTCTTGGTCATGTTAGTATTCAAGTTTGTCGAGCCTCCAGAGAACAATGAGAAGCCGATGGATCAGAAAAGCACAGTGAAGTTCAAAATCATGAGCCTAAAAGTGAAAGGGCCACCGACTGACTACATACCTGAACTGGCATGTCTCATTCTAATTTCATTCCTAATCAAACTATCTGTTCTTAAGTTCGTTATGTACGTTTCGAGTATTGTTATAGTCTTAACTCAGATGAAGCTTGTAACTATCTTTATAACAATCTCAGTATACTATCACTAGAAGAATAAGCTATAATTGTTTTAAAATATTAGCATAACTCACCCTACACTGGACCTTATCGCATATGCTAGTTATAGAGGTCATGCTATTTATTGATTCTAGACTTATGAATCACTAAAGAAATAAATTCTGTGTTCGTTTCTATGCATTCTCATCTCTTCCATTTTTTCTTGAATCAGTTTGATGAGCAAAAGGATGAAGTGGCTGTGGAGCAGATACTTCGGGTTGTTTTTCTAGATGCAGAACGTCCTAGCCCTGTAAGTGGATATTTCACGGCTTCTTTATCCGTATGTATTTCTTATAGAAATGATTGCATCTGATCCATGTGCATGTGATCTTTGAAGGCGTTAGACAAATTAAAGCGCCAGTTGGCTGAAGCAGAGGCTGAGCTCGAGGCTCGCAAGAAGCCTTCAGAAGACACTGGGCCAAAGTTTATCGGAGAAGGACTTGTGATCGATGAATGGGTAAGCCGCCCAACCTTCAAATTTCCTTTTCTCGAGCGGCTCTATGCATTTCGTCATTACTATCTCTGCCCTCAACATTTTGCAGAAAGAAAGAAGAGAGAGATACTTGGCTCGTCAACAAGTGGAGGGGGTAGACTCCATATGACTGGAGTTTTTTTTGTGAGTTTTCTGCACTATGGTTTGAGGAATGTATTTAAATGACGTTTAATGAGTATGCTAAGTTGTGGACTTTGTTGTATTCTGTCAATATGAGTTGTCAGTTGTATCTGTGACATGTTGTAATACTGATTATTGGCTTAACGCCATATGTACCTGTAGATATGTTACTTTTCTTCTTCAAATGAGAGAAACCATTTCCCCTAGCATGCTCTCCTTTCTCTCTCTATAGTCTAAACAGAGGCAGTTCTATTTTCTTTTTCTTAGCGTGGATGGCATCACTTTTCCTTATGAAGACCGTTATTGAATTTACATATTCATTTTTATTTTAGTTTTTCTCTTTTCCGTAAAGAATACTAGGAGTAAAAGATATGGATAATGTTTCATTATCATGAAAAAGGTTGGTTTCATTATTTTTTGAGATAATGTTAGAGTTGACATTGGGGCAGCATGTGAATTGGATTCTTTCTTCTGCTAAAGGAGTGAATATTAAGGTTTTCTTATTTATTAATGCCAACAAGAAAAATCTAAAGTCCCTTTAATTTGCGAGGTTTACTTAATAAAAATATTAATGTCAAAAAACAAACATTTTAGTTAGAGCATCCACAGCTAGGGATGTCAATGTAACCCGAACCCGCGGGTCAGCCCGAATAACCCGATAAAAATACAGGGTTAGGGTTGTAATTTCGCAGCCCGAATTTAAAATCGGGCCATTCGGGCTGACCCATTCGGGTTGTCGGGTTAGGCGGGCTGACCCGTTCGGGTTACGGGTTGGCCCGTCGGGTTGAAGGCTTCTGCACAACGAGCAGTTTTTGTAACGGTCATAACTTTCTCTACAAAGCTCCGATTGAGGCGTGCAATATATCCACACGAAGCTCTTTCGAAGACGAAGAGAATGATATGTATTAGAGGTTTATTAGACTTCAAAATCGCGAGAAACATTGACTCAAACAAGGCTGCTGCACATCCACATATTTTGTGTACATTTTCTAATCAATTTTCCATCATTTCTCAACAAACATACCAAAATATAGAAATATAATCAAAATCATCCAAGACAACCCTCTAAAACCATGCAAAATCCAAATACGTAAACCGACTATATAAGATCACGAAAAAAATCACCATGTGGTTCATGGATTCATAAATACTCGTATATAAAAGCTTTCTTTTAGTATATTTCCAATATAATAGTGCAAAGTGTTTTGACGTCGCTTCGTCATTGAATTATGCGTACTTTGATGATTCTTAAAACAAAGATAAATTATTATTTGACTTATTTACAGCTGGAATAAATTAAATTTGACCAATCATAATTCAAGAAAACTTAGAGTTACTCCAATTAGCTAGCATCTTGATAATTCACTCTTTAACAATTCAAAATATTTTTGTTACATCTACGATGCACCTCTCACGTTATGAAAAATTTATTTAATTTTCTACGAATTGATTTATGTTTGAATTTTGAAACAAAGTGTTGATTTATGTTTTAAATACATAAACATACTATTTATAGATATTTTGTAAATAATTATGTAATGAATAAGTTTTTTAAATTTAAATAACTTAATCTTTTTTAAAAATATTAAAGAAAATTAAAAATATGTATTTCATTGTTGAATGATTAATTAAAAATATGTATATAATTAAAGAAAATTTAAAATACATATTATTTTTTGAAAATATTAAAAGAATTAAAAATACGCATTGGCCCGAATAACCCGGTGGGTTAGCCCGAAACCCGAAGGGTTAGGGTTAGGGTCGAACTTTTATAACCCGAAAAAATCATAACCCGAATAGCCCGTACCCGAATGGCCAGACAACCCGAACGGGTTGGCCCGAACCCGAACGGGTTGGCCCGATTGACATCCCTATCCACAGCGGTGCTCTCTCGGAAGTACGACGCCCGTGCCGCTGGCGCGGCTCACCGCTGGCACGGCGCTGCTCGATGCATCGAGCACGTCCGTGCCGCTGAGCAGCTGACGTGGCGGTTGCGGATTGGCCAACGGCAAAGCCGTTGGCATTTTCGTTTTTTTCTTTTAAAAAAAAATCAGATTTAATTAAAAATATCTAAATTAAATAAAAAAATATTTTCCCACTTCCCAATAAATTATATCCGTTCTCTCTCCACTTTTAATTTATTTTTCAATTTTTTTCCCCAAAATTCACATTTCATCTATAGATACCTCCACTTTCACAAAAAAATTTTTACACTACACTACACAATTCTCATCTAAATTCTCTCATCTTCTGTTATCAATTATCAATCTTTCACTCTTACTCAAAAAAATGTCCGGCTCCGGCGATCACCCCTCCAACTCCCGCGGTTGGAACAACGAATGGTTCGGCTCACAACCATTCCCTAGTCCGGAAACGCAATTTTCGGCCCATCCTCAAACCCAAGGTTCTCAAGTTCCAGGTGGCTACCGGCCTTACCTGGTGGACGACCAAGATGCCCCCGATGGGCGATACGGGTGGGCACCCGAACCTAGATCAGGAGGGAGTTGCGGCTCTCAAACTCCTCCTCTTCCTACTCCTACTCCTCGTGGTGTCCGCACGCCGTACACTCCGGCGGAGATGGATCAATTATTCAAAGCCTATTTGATTATCTCCGAAGATCCGGAGGCTGGCATGAACCAAAGCGGGGATAGGTTTTGGTGGTGCGTCTCTCGCCATTACAATGAAAATCGCCCGGTTGGAATCATCGAGCACAATGAGAGTATGGTGCGCAATGCCATATTCAGAGCCAACAAAGAAATCCAAAAGTTCCAGGGGTATTACCTCCAGGAAGAGTGGTCGGCGGGGAGCAGCAGGAGCGAACTCGACATCATCAGTGCCACCTTGGCGATCTACCAATCCCTAAATTACAAACCGTTCAAGTACCTCAGCGCTTGGCAGGAGGTGCATGTGCATTCGAATTATAGGGGAGGCGTATCATCCTCCTCCAGCAAACGGTCGAGGTCGGTATCCCTATCCGACGCCGGCGAGGATGAGGTGGCTAGCCAGCTCGCCGGAGCTAACTTAGTAGCCCCAACGCCAGCCCGAGCAGTTCCCAACGCCGGCCGGCGACGACCAACCGCCGTCGCGCCGCTACTCCATCCGCCCCCGCTCCCGCTCCCTTTGTGCCACCTCAACCCCCCACCAACTCGTTGTGGACCCTTTTGGCTCAACTCAATTTGGCCGATAGGTCAAATATGATCCCCGAGCAACTCGATTCACATTTGACAATGATACGGGGTCTCCGAAGAATATTGGGGATAGGGCAAGAGGAATAGTCTTCCACGAGGGTATTTTTTATCCTTTAATTATGTATTTTATTTTATTTTTTAGGATTTTAATTATGTATTTTTATTTTTTAGGATTTTAATTATGTAATTTTTAATTTTTAGGATGCTCTAATGATTCTGGAATAACTAGCCCGTTGCCCACTTTTGTGTATATCTCAATATTAAGGAAGATAATTGTACAGAAATTACATACTTATTTTGCCACACTTTTGTGTATATCTCATTATTAATTTAATCATTGTGTTTAGTTCAGTTTGCAGATCAGCTCCCTAGTGCAAATTATCAGAATTTTTACTCATTTTTTTAATTTACTAAGGGCCAGTTTAGTTTATTAGATATGCCAAGAAATAGGCTCATTTATGAGGTTAATCCAATGTTCACTTTCATTCACTCAATTGTGTGTGGACCTAGAGATGGCTTGGGCCCGCACTATTCAGTACAGAAACAACTAAAAAAAATCTTGATGAAGAGGTGGTTTTTGAATCTGTCTGGGCCCACCAATCCAGAAATGTAATGAAGATTACAATTTTGCCCCCGAATTTTTCAAATTCGCCCTCTTTTTCATTTGCTTCTGCATTTTTTAGGCAAGGTTAATTTGGTCGGTTTGTAATCTGTATTTGTCCTGTTCAGTTTTTTGAATATAGCCAGTTTTGGTGCTATTTTTGGGAGATTTCATCCGTTCATCTTCACGGAATTAAATTTGATCGGCCCGAATATATTCCCAAAGCCCGCACTGTTCCTCTTTGATTTACCAACATTCAATTCTCCATTCTCCGTGTGGAGCTGGTACATGAAAACTAGAGACAGCTGTAAAGTCCTCAATCAGTGCAAGATTACTTTTATGCCCCCGCAATTAATTTTCATTTGGAGTTTGAAGTTTGCTGCTTTTTGGAAGACATTCATAAAAAGGGATATTTTTGGAAGACGATCATAAAAAGGGAATAAATAAATATACCATAAATGCAAATTTGACTTTATTTCTGCCTCCTTGAATACGTGAATTGATTTACAAATATGTGGGCCCATCCTTATACAAATAGTAAAGGAATTTAATCAATACATTTGGAATGGCAAAAGCTGAACACGCCCTAAATAAATTATTTAATTCACCAAATCTGGAGTTATTTCCTGATAAGTGAACCCCATATAATATTCTTCATATGGTGGGCCATGATGCCTCATTTCTAGTGTTGGTACAAATCTGAATATTGGCTAAAAGGGAAACTGAACGGGCCCTTATGAAAGCGCTATGTAATAATTTATACTGCTTCACTTTCTTTAAATCAAACATCATCCACATGCCACACACAACATAGTTTAGTCGTGTCGCATAAATATGCATATTACAAATTCTATTCGATTTCTCCTTATCTTCTCTAATTTGATCTGTATTTAAATTATATTCAGTTTTAAGTTTTAACAAATTAATCAAATACTTTTCGTAATTGGAAATTCATCTCTCGATTATAACATAAACCAAAATATAATTCATGAATTACTTCAGACAGCACATTACATTACATCAACAACACATCTTCTAGTGTAAAAAACCTCTAGGCACAAGAGTGATCTACAACATTGCCTTTTGAAATATTACTACTATTTTGTTGTTGATAAATAAGCTGAAAGCCCTCCAATCATCATACTTTATGATAGGTATCTCCTCTCCCACTCTTCAACTCAACACTTCCATGACCATTCCCATACTCAACATCAGTCATAAACCTAGACCAGAACCAATGCTGCTTCCACACAATCACCATCTCCTCGATCGGAATGTTCTTCGTCTCCGGCAGGAAGAAGTAGATGAATATCGTCATCACCATCACAAAGAAGCCGAAGAACAGAAACAGCCCGAACTTGAGGTGGCAGAGCATATTCAAGAAGACCTGCGCCACGATGAAGGTGAACACCATGTTCACCGACACGTTCAGGCTCTGGGCGGCCGACCTTATCTCCAAGGGGAAGATCTCACTCGGCACAAGCCACCCCAGTGGGCCCCACGACCACGCGAACCCTGCCACATAGATGCATATGAAGAGCACCACCACGATGGCATACCACTTGGGCAGATTGCCGGGATGCCCGTCCACCCCAAACTTGATGGCAATGAAGATCGCCACACACACCTGTCCAAACAACAAGAGGTACATCTGTTAGGATTGCCGACTACACATTAATTTGTTTTTGGATCATTTCCAAAAGACCTTAAATTAATTGAGGTTGGACAACACGTACCTGACAAATAAGCATCTGAATGCCACCCTGGATGAAAAGGAACCTTCTCCCCAACTTATCAACGTAATAAATGGAGACGACAGTGGCGAGAACGTTGACACCACCGGTGATGACAGCAGACATCAAGGCGGCATCGCTCCCAAAGCCGATGGTCTTAAACAAGACAGGGGCGTAGAACATGATAACATTGATGCCGGTGAGCTGCTGGAAGAAGGGGATGGCGATGGCCATCGTCAAATGGGGGCGGTACTTCCTCTGCAGGATGTTCCGCCACGGGTGCTCCACCTTGCTCGAGGCCTCGCTGGCTGCCACAAGGTCGTTGAACTCCTCGTCCACGTTGTCTATGCCGCGGATCCTCTTGAGCTTATGCCGGGCCTCCTCGCTCTGCCCCCGCTCGATCATCGAGTTGGGAGTCTCAGGGAGGATCAGGGAGCCCACCGTGATGATCAGCGCTGGCACCATTGCGCCGCCCAAGCTCAGCCTCCAGCCCCACCCGCCCTTGATCTTGGCGAACCAGTAGTTGAGCACATTGGCTGCTAAGATGCCTATTGTGATTGAGAGTTGGAAGCCAATGTTGAGAGCTCCTCTGTATTTGTATGGCGCCATTTCTGATAGGTATAGTGGCACTGACTGCAATGCAATCAAACAACAAACGCATTTTACATCAACAATTATTTGGAGATTGTGTAATAAAAAGGTCTCCCATGATTCTTGCACTCCAAAGCTAACGAAAAATACTACCCCCTGTTTACTTTACTTGTAACTTGTTGACTTTTAAGAAATATTAATGAAAGTATGTGGAAAAAGTTAATGGACTACATGTTCTATTTTTATATACTACTATAAGTTTATAATAAAATAAATTAGTGGAATATTGATTTGGTACCAAAAGTAAAATGTAAATATGACTAATATTGGAGGATTGAAAAGAAAACTTTGTGATAGTAAAAGATTAGAAAATAATTGAATTAAAGGAGGATGAAGAGGTAGTTATTAAGTGGGGTAGTGGTGTTGGGGATTTTCATGTCATTGTAATAATTTTGTCAGTGGATAACGAAATAAATAGTTATAGTGGAAATTAAATAAAGGAGGGGAGCTATTAAGTCAATGTCTCCGGCTTTGTTTGTATTCAGCGCCGTTGCCAACCAAAGAAAAATTGGGTATTTAATTTTAAAGAAATGTCATATAGTTGATTTCTATCATATAAAAAAACTAGATCTACATATAGTTTTTTAAAACACTTGATGAACTACTACAAAGCATTGACCCACAACTTGATATATTTTAATTCCTGCCCGAAAAGAAACTTACGGAAATAACAGGGGATGGAATAACCAAGAAACATAGACGAAACCAAAAATTTACTCCCGAAAAAAAAAGCATTTTGGCTTTGTTCTTGTGAGGGTTTGTTGCTTTAAACCCAAGAATCATAGGTCAGGTCTTGATCTTGATCGAACTCACACAAAGCCCGACCAAAATCAGGGCTCTGATTCCAGAGTGAAGCACACACGAATTCTACATTAATATACTAGAGAAGTAGGGTTGCACTTATACATTGCTTGCACATTTTCTGATTCTCCGATTTGAACACCAACAATTCTAAACACAATTTCTAGCCAAATAAAAAATGTAATGGAAAGAATTGGGAAACCTGATTGGCGAATCCGATTCCAAAACCGAGGAAAATCCGGCCGACGATGAGCATCCAAACAGCCTTAGCGAAGCCATTGATCAAGGCGCCGAGACAGAAGAGCACGCCTCCGCACAGCATCGACAGCTTCCGCCCCAGCTTCCTGGTGACGGTGGACGCCACCAGCGACGAGCACAGCGCCGCCAAGTAGAGCGACGACGTGAACATCGTCAGCGTCTGGCTGTTGAATTTGCAGTACTGGTTGGTCAAATCAGCGGCCTCCTGCTTCCTAAAAACCGACGGGAAGAACTTCTCCAGAAACGAATCCATCGACGTCACTCCGCCTGAGATTCCAATGTCGTAGCCGAAGATGAGCCCACCCATGGCCGCGATGACGCACGTGATAACCACGTACGGCGTCAGGTTGCCGGGGTATTGCTTTCCGGCGCCGGGGCCCGGCCCAAAACCGCCTCCCGCCATTTTTTTGTTCTTGCTCGAGACCTTGAAAGATGTAATATAGATAGAATTAGAGAGAGAGAGAGAATGAAAGTGTAGGAGAGTATATATAGATACAAAATTGTTGACTTAGTAGATTTTAGCTGTCAATACTCCCATAATGACAAGATTATGTAGTTTAAGCTACCGTTCTTTTCCCATAATAGTATATGAATCAATAATTATTTACAATCCAATGATTTCTTATCTCAAACCATGATTTATAGCTAATATTATGGGCTGCATACATTTTTTGACATCATACAATATTCATAGGTCGGTGTTCACTATCTGTGTCCATATTTATACATACAATGAGACGTTGCTATTTATGTTTTATATAGTACTACTACATGTTTATGCATGGATAATATGTCTTACTATGAAATCTGCTATACTTATTTAGATAATCGTATGCACCAACAGTTATTGGATATATAGAGCATTAAATTGATGATCCAATACACAATTGGAAAATATCTTTGTGAACAAATTTAATGATCTTAACTACCGCTTTATCTTTATTAATGAGACTCAGAGTCCATTTAATTCTCGAAAAATTGTACAAAAGCAATAATAATGCAACGTATTTTTAAAGTAATATACAAATGAACTGGACCTTTTAGTCAACACCGATAAATGATGATATACTATCGAGTGATATAAATAATTTGGCAGTTATAATAACTTTATTTCATTCGTCTTCACATGTTAATTTGACCTCAAGTGGGAGGAGGTATGCATTTAATACATATTGGTGGAATATATTACATTCAATCCCAATAGTTTTTTTTAGAGTAGTGATTTAGAGACATAATGTCTCTATGACATAATGCCCCTATGTCACTTTGCCATAACCTTAATTTAAATATGTACTAATATACCTTTATTTTAGATAAAAGGAAAATTAGTAGTTATGTATAATTGATTATTAGGGAAGGGAAGTCAAATCTAATCAAATTAACTATCTATAACTAATTAATACATAGTAGTATCAATTAAGATTCACGTTTATTAGCAAAATTTTAACAAAATTTCAACTATTTTCACTACTTAGTTTCTTATTGATATCCAACAAAATAATATTTATATTCAATTATTTTATTATTAAATAATTCTTAAAATTCTAAATAAAAAAACTAAATTTAATTTTATAAAAATTAGAAGTAAATTATAATTATACTAGTCACTGTCATCTAATTATTTTATTATCAAATATTTATAAAATTTGCAAGTTATAAAAAATACTTCATGTCTAATATAAAATAAATTAAAATGATACTCCATTAAATAGTAACATTTAAATTTTAAGTCATATAAACGATTATATAAACTCTATGATTTTATTCACCATTTTCGGATGGTAAGATGTAAACTTTTGAAACTAATGCATTTGTCAAATTAATTCACTAGTATTGTAAAGATATGAACATTTCAAATCAATGCTCTAATTTTGCAATTGTCTATATTTTATGATTCTAAGCGCTAGCCAATAAATTGGTAAGATACTCCATATCATAAATTGACTTTCTACAAAATTTGCATTATATAAAAACATTTGAATTCAATCATCTAATAGTCATATAGGAATACTTAATTTCTTAATATTATCCTCCAATGAAATAAAAATATTCATTCGCATCCAATTATTTTATTATTAAATAATCATTAAAGTTCTAGAATGTAAAAAGTATATACGTACAGAAATATATTTAATTTTTAATTAGTATTAAATAATTACTAAAATTCTGAATCATAAAAATGATTGCATGCATATACATACTTAATTTCTTAGTGTCATCGTTCAACGAAATAGTAATTGTCACTCACATCAACTTTTTTTTTTCTTCTATAACAATGTTTAAATTTCTAAATTGTAAAATACTTAATATATACTTGCACCATCTAATGAAAGGATAAAGTCATTTGCGTCAAATTATTTTATCAGTATTAAATAATTACTAAAACTCTGAATCATAAAAATGATTGCATGCATATACATACTTAATTTCTTAGTGTCATCGTTCAATGAAATAGTAATTGTCACTCATATCAACTTTTTTTTTCTTCTATAACAATGTTTAAATTTCTAAATTGTAAAATAGTACTCCAGTAGTATACATATGTTATATACTTAATTTCTACATGTACCATCTAATGAAAGGATAAAGTCATTTGAGTCAAATTAATTTATTAGTATTAAATAATTACTAAAATTCTTAATCATAAAAATGATTGCATGCATATACATACTTAATTTCTTAGTGTCATCGTTCAGCGAAATAGTAATAGTCACTCACATCTATTTTTTTTTCTTCTATAATAATGTTTAAAATTCTAAATTGTAA
The DNA here is from genome assembly GCF_004379255.2 of Salvia splendens. Lineage (NCBI taxonomy): Eukaryota > Viridiplantae > Streptophyta > Magnoliopsida > Lamiales > Lamiaceae > Salvia > Salvia splendens. The sequence goes on along the minus strand of NC_056036.1, from coordinate 9,674,992 downwards.
AATAGTACTCCAGTAGTATACATATGTTATATACTTAATTTCTACTTGTACCATCTAATGAAAGGATAAAGTCATTTGCGTCAAATTATTTTATTAGTATTAAATAATTACTAAAACTCTGAATCATAAAAATGATTGCATGCATATACATACTTAATTTCTTAGTGTCATCGTTCAACGAAATAGTAATAGTCACTCACATCAACTTTTTTTTCTTCTATAATAATGTTTAAAATTCTAAATTGTAAAATAGTATTCCAGTAGTATACATATGTTATATACTTAATTTCTACTTGTACCATCTAACGAAAGGATAAAGTCATTTGCGTCAAATTATTTTATTAGTATTAAATAATTACTAAAATTCTGAATCATAAAAATGATTGCATGCATATACATACTTAATTTCTTAGTGTCATAGTTCAACAAAATAGTAATAGTCACTCACAACAACTTTTTTTTTTCTATAACAATGTTTAAATTTCTAAATTGTAAAATTCTAAAACACATTAATTTGACACCATGTAACAATTTAATTCTAGTATACAAATTTAAATTGTTGTTCCCTAACATTTTGTCCATTAATAAAATAAAGCATAAATAAATTTCGAATCTTTATTTGATGCTATAAGAACTCAAGCAATTAAATTGATTTATTAATTTTATAAATAGCTAAAAATGGATAAACTTTTACTTATACATTCATTAATTTATTTTTCCAGCAAATTTAAAAAAATAAACTACTTATAAAAATTACTCCCTTAGACAAATAATCTTCGAACTTAGGGTGTCCACAATGGGGGAGCCGCGGCCCGCGGCTCGGCGCGCGGCCCCCCATTGCAAAGGCCGAGAGCTGGGGCGGAGAGGCGAGAAGCGTGGCTGAGCCACGGCCGCGGCCTTCACGCGGCTGAGCCGTGTGAGCCGCGGCCCTCCCTTTGCAAGCGCCGCGAATCGCGGCTGGGCCGCGGAAAATAAATTTTTTTTTTATTTTGAAAATTTTTTATAAATATACACTCTCATTTCCATTTTTTCACTTCATTCTACACTTCAAATCCCTTCATTTTACACTCTCAAACACTACAAAAAATGCAAGGTGGAGATGGTAATTTCCCGGGGTATGGAGACTCGGGATACGGCAACTTCCCCAATCAGACGTGGAGTCCGCACTCGCCCCAATTCCGGGTCCAGCCATCCCAGCAGAGAAACTTGGTTCGCCAACCATCGGGGTTCGGGGACTACCGACCGAATATGGACGCGATCAACAACCCATCCCAGCAATTCAAATCCTCCCAATTCCAATCCTCCCAATTCCAATACTCCCCGTCTCCTCTGTCTGAATCTGATAGATTCACATGGGAACAGTTGAAGATGACGGATTCCGATGACGCCACCGAGTAGGAAGCGGTGGCGTTTTTTTCTTTTTATTATTATGTTGTGTTTTTAAAATATTTTCGTTGTAGAATTTTCCCCTATTAATAGTACGACGAAAATTTGTCTCTACTTCTCTCTTTATTAAATTATTTTTATTATCCAAATTATTAATCTACTAAAATTTAATAACATTAAATTAAATTAAAAAATAACATTAAAAAAAGCAAAAAAAAAATAACATTTTAGAGGGCCACATTTGGTTGCCCTTTGAATTTGCATTGACTTTTTTACATTTGCCATTACAAAGGCCACATGGGAGCCACAATTGGTGGCCGGGCCACAAATGGTGGCCTTTGAGGGCACCCGCAACGCTGTGCCGTTGCGGTTCCTATGCCGTTCCGGCGGAACGGTTCCGCGGCGGCACGCGTTGCGGGGTGCGTTCCGTCGCCGTTCCGTGCCGTCGCCATTCCTATGCCGTGCCGCGTTCCGTTCCGGAGGAACGCGGAACGGAACGTTCCGCCACGCGCCGAGGCGACGTGGCGGCCTCCCATTCGACGCGTGAAGCCCACTCGCTGCCCCGCGAGTGGGCTTCGTCCGGTGACGCAATAATTCATTTTTTTTTAAATTCGAATTTAATAAAAAAATTTTTTTTTTTTGCAACGGTAATGAGACCGTTTTTTTATATCCGTTTTTTATTTTTTTTTATTTTTATTTTATTTATTTACTCTATAAATACTCCTATTTCATACTCATTTCAATCACAAACACACATCTATTCCTCTCTATTTCCACCCCAATTTTCATCTCAAATCAACTATATTTTCCTTCTCCCAAATTTAATCAAACTAATGGATCCTTATGAACAAATGCGTCAAATATTGGAACAATCACTTGAAGAAGATCGACGACGGGAGGCGGAAGAAGTCGCGCCGCCCCAACGACGCTCCCGTACGTACATCCATCGTAACCGGGAGGAAGCCGCCGCAAGGTTAGTACGCGACTACTTCTGCGATAACCCGGTTTGGGGAGATACGTACTTCCGTCGCCGTTTCCGCATGGGGAAACCGTTATTTCTCCACATCGCGAATACTTTGGCAGCCCGGGAAGAGTTTTTCCAGGAAGGGTTCGACGCGGTCGGCCGTCCCAGCCACACGACGCTGCAGAAATGTACTGCAGCAATCCGCCAGCTTGCGATTGGACAAACGGCCGACATGTTCGACGAATACCTCCACATCGGAGACAGCACTGGGCGAATGTGCTTGCTCAAATTCTGCCAAGGCGTCCGGGCAGCCTTCACCGACGAATTTCTCCGAAGGCCAAGCACGACCGATTGTCAGTTCCTGCTCAACCTTCACGAAACAGTGCACGGATTCCCCGGGATGCTCGGCAGCGTCGATTGCATGCACTGGCAATGGAAGAATTGCCCGGTGGCGTGGAAGGGGTCCTACACGAGCGGCCACAAAGGCACCCACCCAACCGTTATACTTGAGGCCGTTGCCGACTACCGCCTTTGGATCTGGCACGCGTACTTCGGGGTCCCCGGGTCGAACAACGACGTAAACGTGCTCCACCAGTCCGACCTCTTGACCGAAGTTTTGGATGGTAAAGCGCCGGCCATCAACTTCATCGCCAACAACCGGCTTTATAAAATGGGGTACTATCTCGCCGATGGCATCTACCCGAAGTGGCCTACCTTCGTGAAGACGTGCAGTGGGTCTGCGAACCCAAAGCAGACTCTTTTTGCGCAGAAGCAGGAGGCTGCTCGCAAGGATGTGGAGAGGGCGTTCGGGGTTCTCCAAGCGCGCTTCAACATCATCAAAGCCCCGGCTCGTACGTGGTTCATGGAAAACATGGTCGACATCATGTATACGTGCATAATCTTGCACAACATGATTGTCCAAGACGAAGGACCCGAGGCGGGAAATTGGTTCGACGACGAATCCCCCGGAAGCTCAACCGCAAGTAGTCCGCCTCGAAGTGGAGCGCATCCGTCTATACAAGAACGGTTATCTATTCGTGCAAGGACACGCGACTCTAGTGCCCACACCCAACTCCAACATGATCTAATTGAGCACATTTGGGCAAATTTTGACGGATGAAATTATTAAAATTGTGTACTTTTATTTTTTTAGGATTTTAATTGTGTGCTTTTTATTTTTTTACGTTTAAGTTGTAATTTTTTTTAATGTTGTGTGTTTTTTAATAAAGTGTGTTTATTTTTTAAAGTGTGTTTATTTAAATTGAATTGGGTTGGAAATAAAAAAAAATGAAATTGAATGAATAGTAATTTAAGGAACGTTAAGGAACGGAGGGTTGCAGGTTCCGTTCCTTAGTTAAGGAATGGAGTAAAAAAGTACAGTGGGGCCCTCAAATAGTGGTTTAAGGAACGGTATAGGAACAGCGTTGTGGATGGCCTGAAGGCCACCATTGTGGACACTCTTATAGGAATGTATTTGAATATTAATCCATATCTTCCATATACATTTCCCATAATGAAGCAATCTTATTTATATCATACGTAATTAATACCCCTTATTTAAAATTTCCATTTTCTAGATGTAAGGGGCAAAAAAGTACCTTTATAAAATTCAAATTTTATTAAAAGTAGAATATAATGTAATATTACTATTTAACCCTCATTATATCTTAGACATTATGTCTCCAAAACATTTTTCTTTTTTTTATTCATATGTACTCAATAACGGCTATGATAAACCGTGGGAACAAATTCAAGTTTCAAAGTAGTTTGACGACTAAAGTCGATATCTTTGGATAGATAGTCACCTTTGGAAATTCATAAAAAAAAAAATTTAATCGAATACTTTTGGATAATTAGTCAACTTTGGAAACCAGCCATCTACATAAATTGTGTTAATAATTAAATGGCCCAATAATTAGTACAATTTATAACAGAAGTATTGTACTATTAAGATTCCACAACCGCGCCTAATTTTCGAGAGTGATCTCAATGTGTGAATCAGAGTAAAGTTGTTGCAGTAGGGATTTTTTTGGAACTATCCAAAAAAATGAAAGCTATAGTTTACCTAAGAAAATGAAAGCAATAGTTTAGCATGATGCATGGTGTAAAAAACAAATGCGCCACAGATAATCAAACCCATCTTGTGTGCGATGATAGACTAGCATTTTATTACTCCACTAGACTATTGATATGTCTTTGTTAAAAAAAATTTAAATATATTATTAGTCGATTCATGAGCTACGGCCTACGATGAATCACGAATAATTAGTTAAACTTTTTAGGATTAATAGAAATGAATAAATAAGTCCTTGTTCAGTTAAAGGATTATAGTTTTGCATTACGTCAAGTATTTAATCTATTTTCGAATGTTATATATTAAAACTATAATTTTGTAGAAATCCAAATTAATGAGGATAAAATTAGTCAATCTTTTTTTATATCTTATCAATCTTGAGAATTGATCTTGACATATTCGGATTAGTCTTGATTCTGGGATTAATTCAGTTAAACATGAATCAGGTCCAAATATATACTGATACGTATAAATGTTATCTTCAAACCTATAGAAATACTTCGTGGGCTTTAAGCATTGTTTTGAGTATCAGTGTCCACATATGTTGTATTAAGGCAATTAATGTACGATTTTATAGACTAAATGTGATCTTTCCTAAGTACTTACTAAATTAGTTTTTTGGGATGAAAGCTCAAGTTCGGTATGTAATAGTATCTGTGTATTTATTGAGCAGAGCCCAACGATCCAAATCAATGACCTACGAAAGAAGCCAACCATTACCAATGTGGTTGTGACATGAGAGTAAACTCGAAGTGAATAGCCTGGTAAAAAGTTTGACCAATGTGGTCATGTATTGGTCCTTAACAGGAGTCGATTACTACAGACCATAGTGTCCCACATCGGTTAAGTAATGGAACTGATGTGTGATTTATAGACCACATCATCTCTCTAGTATGTCGAGATTATGTATGGGAAATTGGTGTCTTTTGATTCACTAATTTGGTGTATGAACTCTCTAGTATGTCGAGATTATGTATGGGAAACTGGTGTTTTTTGATTCACTAATTTTGAAATGTGTTTTCTATTTGGTTTGTAACAAACATTAAAAAATTTCTGCATTTCGTCCGTGAAAAAATGTCTCATTTTATCATTTTGGGATGTCCACGGTTTAAAGTCTCATTTACTTTTTTCAATTTTAGGTTATAAGTGGACCTCATCATTCAACTAAATCATTAAACTCGCATTTTACTCTAAAACTAATACTCTACCGTCTACATAAAAGTGAGGTCTATATTCACTAACTCATTTTCCCATTTTTTTACAAAGTCAGAACAATTTTTTAAACTCATATTGAATCAAAATGAGACTATAACTGATATGCGTACAAGTATCTGTTTGTTATCTGTTTGTTATTGGCAGTACTTTTAGTGTTTATTGTTTTCCTTATATAAATACCAATATATACTAAAATTTAGGGAGACTTTCAGCAATACGAAATCTAAATTAAAGAAATGAATCAGTTGTGTGAGAAACGATTCAAAATTTATGGATAAGGAAGGATAGGCAATACATGGATTTGGGTGATTCAACAACTACGTGTTTCTTCCGTTGGCGCCAATAATAATTAATACGGTTAACGAAACTTAATTTCTAAGAGCATCTCGGACCCATTTTTATTAATTTTTTACTTCATGTTCTTCCCAAAAGCACAACACCCACATTCATTCTCTTCCACAAGTACATGCTTAAGGGTCCCACCATTTTCATTATTTAATTTAAATACTTCAATTACTAAAAACATTTCTACAATATAAAAATACATTAAAAATACTCGAACTACTATTACAAATTTTAAAAATATAAAAATTACATAATTAAATCCTAAAAAATAAAAATTACAAACTTAAAATCCTAAAAAATAAAAATTACAAACTTAAAAGCCTAAAAATAAAAATTACATAATTAAAATCCTAAAAAAATTTAAAAAACTACATAATTAAAATCCTACAAATTAAAAATTACATAATTAAATGCTAAAAAATACCCCCGTGGAAGACTAGTTCTCCGGCCCTATCCCCAATGATTGTCGGAGACCTCGTATCATTGCCCGATGCGCTTCAAGTTGCTCGGGAGACATGTGAGACGTCTCGGCCATATTGAGTTGAGCCAAGAGGGTCCACAACGAGTTGGTGGGGGGTTGAGGTGGCACAAAGGGAGCGGGAGCGAGAGCGGTTGGCCGTCGCTTGTTTCCTTCCTTGCGGCCGGCGTTGGGAACTGCTCGGGCCGACGTCGGGGCTACCCAAGTTACCTCCGGCAAGCTGGCTAGCCACCTCATCCTCGCCAGCGTCGGATAGGGATACCGACCTCGACCGTTTGCTGGAGGAGCTAGAGGAGGATGATACGCCTCCCTTATACTTCGAATGCACACGCACCTCCTGTAAAGCGCTGAGGTACTTGAATGGTTTGTAATGTTGGGATTTGTAGGTCGCCATGGTGGCACTGATGATGTCGAGCTCGCTCCTGCCGCTCCCCGCCGACCGCTCTTTCTAGAGATAATACCCCTGGAACTTTTAAATTTCTTCGTTGGCTCTGAAGATGACATTGCGCACCATACCCTCATTGCGCTCGATGGTTCCATCATGTCGGTTTTCATTGTACCGACGAGAGACGCGTCACCAAAACCTATCCCCGCTTTGGTTTGTGCCAACCTCCGGATCTTCGGAGATTGCCAAATAGACTTTGAATAACTGATCCATCTCCGCCGGAGTGTACGAGGTGCGGACGTGAGTGTCACCGCCACGACCCTGAACACGAACACCGCGAGGAGTAGGAGTAGGAGGAGTTTGAGTGCCGCCGCTCCCTCCCGATCCGGGTTTGGGTGCCCACCCGTATCGCCTATTGGGGACATCTTGGTCGTCCACCGGGTAAGGCCGGTAGCCACCTGGAATTTGAGAACCTTGGGTTTGAGGAGGAGCCGATAATTGCATTCCGGGCTAGGGAATGGTTGTGAGCCGAATCATTCGTGGTTCCAACCGCGGGAGTCAGAGGGGTGATCGCCGGACCCGGATATTTTTTTTGTAAGAGTGAAAGATTGAGAATTGATGATAGAATTTAGATGAGAATTGTGTAGTGTGGTGGGAAATTTTTTGTGTGGAAATGGGAGTATTTATAGATTAATATGTGAATTTTGGGGAAAAAATTGAAAAATAAATTATAAGTGGTGAGAAAAACGGATATAATTTATTGGGAAGTGGGAAAATATTTTTTTTAATTTAAAAAAATGAAAATGCCAATGGCATAGTCGTTGGCCAATCCCGTCGCGCCACGTCGGCCTGCTCAGCGGCACGGACGTGCTCGATGCATCGAGCAGCGCCGTGCCAGCGGCAAGAGCACAGCGGCGGATAGCACAAAGCCGCGCCAGCAGCACGGACGTCGTCCTTCCGGGAAAGCACCGATGCGGATGCTCTAAGTCGTTTCTTCCCATTAAACACAAATAAAATATCATCAAAGTTATAAAATTATACTCAAAAGAGGAAATCACAAAGGATAATTAAAGGGTGACAGAGTAATGTGAACGTAGTTTTTGTCAATGGTGTATCAAATTTCAATACGTCGTCGCCACATTTCTCAATTTGAAGCTGACAAAGTCTTTCAACGCACATCTCATTTTTGTGGAAATTTTTAGAAATATTTAATATAGCATGACTTTGAGTAAATGTTGTTGCTATTATGTTAACATTAATTTTGAAAGTGATAATTAATGGATAATCTTGATCGGATGAACTTAAGAAATGTAGCACGAACTCATTCAGTTCAACTTAATCTTGATTCAATAAGTACTTATTTCTAAAGAATAATACACTATGGAAAAAGAAATGCTACAACGACATAATATTGATGATCCCCAAATCAACGTCTTAATCGTAGTTTAACTTCAAAAGGCGATAAAAAGTACTCCATATATCTGTATTAAATTAATAAATACACGAATTGTAATACTCTATTAATCATAAAATGAAAATTTTATGCATTTTGAAAGTTCCAATTTGACAACTGGAGTAATGACCCACATACGACTTGACCCGATGAAAGCGGCCCCTAATGCAGCTTGCAAGTTGGAATGTGATATTTCACGTTGAGGAATATAAATATTCAATTGTGAATGGGTGGATTTTAAAAAATACTAATAAAAATCTGGTTTCCAAATCGTTTTTTTTCAAGTATAGTTTTAATATCTTCATTTTGACTCTAATTTTATGCATTAATACAGATACAGTCGATGCTTAATAATCAATTTAATAAATAATGATAATATAAATTGCGGCATGTTGGAATAAGATCGCATAATATAGGGAGAATATTATGTGATTGATTTGAGAATATATCATGCCTAAATTAGAGTAGTAATTATTGTAAATTTAAGTTTACCATATATGTAGAATACCTAGTCTATAAACATGTAATCTGTGTACCGCTTATTCATTCAATATACACGAAGTAATCTTCTCCCACATATCTCAACATGGCCTCAGAGCAGAAACGATCCCGGCTCAGAAAAATTTCATCACAGCCGATATACCTTTACCCGACCTGTTTATCAGCCAAAACCAGCCCAGAAAAACACCAAAAAAATGTCAGATTCAGAGGACGAGAAGAAACCCAACCAAGAACAGACGAAAAGCTTAAGGAATAGCAAGAGCATCACTATAGCATTCAAGTTGAATGAAAAGAACTACCCTTTATGGTCGAGACTGATCAAAGTAAAGATCGGCGGCCGAGGGGCGTATTCTTACATTAAAAATGATCCCCCAGAACCGGGGAGCAAGGGATTCGACGAGTGGGAGGAGAACGACCTAGTGGTGTTCTCATGGATCGTGGACAACATTCGAGAATGACATCATCTCGGATTTTGCCCATCACCAAACATCGAAGGCGCTGTGGGAGAGCCTCGCTGTGACTTTCGAAAACATGGCGGATAAATACCTTATCTACGATCTGGAAGAAAAGGTAATCGCAATTAAACAGGGAAATCTCGATTTAGAAACGTATTACCGAAAGCTCCACGGATTGTGGGTGGACATCGATCGTTCCCAAAAGCAGCCCGTGACTTGCTGCGACAAAGGAGTCAGCCAATATAGAGTGCACTCGAATGAGAAGAGGTTAATCAAGTTCCTTACGGGACTAAACCAAGAGTACGACTCTGTCTGGAGAGAGATCTTGAAAGAAGATCCATACCCATCAGTAGCGGCAGTCTATGGGTGGGTGAAGACGGAGGCGGCTCGACGTCGAATCATGCCACCGACATCGCCGTCACCCACTGGAGAAGCCGACGGCAGCGCCGATTCATCATTTGGGGGTGAAATCGGACATGGATTCGCGGCTATCGGACAGAACTCAATCGGACAGAGTCAGCGACCACCGAACCGCGGCGCACCACCAAACCGCGGCGCACCACCACGCCCCCCCGCCACCAATCGATCGGGAGGTCAACGACCCGACACCTAAAAATTGTGGTGCTCCCACTGTGGGAAACAGAAGCATACATGGGAGAATTGCTTCAAAAGATTGGGATACCCGGAGTGGTGGGAAGAGCGACAAAAGGCGAGGGCTGCTCAGGCCAAGCTCGCCGTCGCAGTAGACGGGGATGGAGGAGCCCAGTGGCGTAACGACACCGGAAACCATGGGGATCAGACTAGAATCGGGGTGGGTACGCATCAGGAGCACCCCCCCGAACGGCGGCAACGTGAGGGGAGCGGACAATTTCGCCGGGGAGAGTGAAATCGCCAGAGACGTCGGCTGAAGGAGGTAACGGGTTTGGCACAATGCCAAACCCTAATTTACTTTCCTATTTTAAATCTGTGATTATACCCCCAAAAATGAAGAAATATCAAAAGAAACCCCACCTCATTATTTTTTGGCCCCCTGATTCCTTGAATATTGAGATTCGACCCCCTGATCCCCTGGAAATTAGAATTAGACCCCATACAGTTCAGAAATCTCCTAATTACCCCAATTTTGTATCAATTAATCGTTTTGCACCCCTACTAGAAACTTCCGCTGCATTTCACGTACATGATATATTTGATAAACACTCAAAGGGCTGGATATTTGATTGTGGGGCAACTGATATCATGACTCCGGATAGACGTGATTTTATTATTTTTTATGGAAGCACTAAATCCTTTATTAGAACTGCAAATGGGGAACTAATTACGGTTGAAGGATCGGGCACAATTAAAATATCTCCTACACTCAGGCTTAGGAATTGTTTATATGTTCCTACTTTATCTCAAAGATTGATGTCTATTAGCCATGTGACCAAGGAATTGAACTGCACACTTATGATGAATCCCGACTTTTGTATTTTACAGGATATTCAGACGAGGAGGATTCTTGGGCGTGGCACTGAAAAACAAGGGCTCTACTATGTGGACGAGATAGCTCAACATGGCAGTGTGATGCTGGCTCACGGATCCACAAAACAGGAAACTTGGCTCTGGCATCGAAGACTAGGACACCCTTCTCCTGGTTACTTTAAACTACTTTACCCAAAACTTTCAATTCCTTCTGATTTTTCATGTGAAACTTGTGTTTTGGCCAAGAGCCATAGACAGTCTTTTAAGCCTACAAATACTCGTGTGAAATCTATGTTTTCTTTAGTACACTCTGATGTTTGGGGTCCTGCACCCACTGTTGGGAATGGATTTCGATATTTTGTGCTTTTTTATTGATGATTGCACGAGGATGACGTGGATTTATTTTTTAAAACACAAGTCTGAAGTCTTTGATAGATTTACCTCTTTCTTTAAACTAGTACAAACACAATTCCGAACCACTATCCAAACCCTTAGGTCAGATAATGGGAGGGAATTCGTCAATAGTGCTATGACCCAATTCTGTAAGGACAAGGGCGTGATCCACCAAACTTCCTGTGCATATACACCCGAGCAAAATGGGGTAGCTGAAAGAAAGAATCGAACAATCCTAGAAATGACCCGAGCCCTCATGATTGAATCCAAAGTCCCTAACTTTTTTTGGCCCGAAGCAATTGCTACGTCTGTTTACCTGATCAATCGCCTCCCGACAAAAATACTGAACATGAAAACCCCACTTGCTCTCTCCAAACAAGCCAAAAAACCCGTGCACCTAAATCTTCAGCCAAAGATCTTTGGTTGTACTGTATACACTCATGTCCCAAAACACGAGCGGAATAAACTATCTCCTTGTGCAACCAAATGTGTTTTTGTGGGGTATGGGGTGAATCAAAAAGGTTACCGTTGCTATGATCCTTCCACTCGAAAAATCACCACCACCATGAACTGCAATTTCCTAGAAACCAAATTCTTTTACCATACCCACCTTAGTAGTCAGGGGGAGAGTGGTCCAACTACACATGAGGACTATCTAAGTTGGGTTGTGCCATTGCCAAGCTCCTCGACTGAGGATCCACCAGAACCAGTGATGGTCACTGCCGCCGAGCAAATCTCACCACAAGAACCTTCTCATCCGCCCCCGAGTGATCCTCCTCCGACGATATCCGAGGTAACTCTTGAGCCAAATATTGTTGAAAGTTCAGTTACTACTGACCCCGCTGATACAGAACCCCAAGAGGAGAATAACACCGTGGATGGAGATACAGGGAAATACGTGCTTCCTCACCGAAGTAAAAGGGGAATCCCGGCCAAACGATACTCCCCTGAAAGGATAGGGAAGAAAACTCGTTATGGAGTGGCAAACTTCGTACAAGGAAACCTAACAAAGATGGCCCGGGCATTTGAGGCTGCACTATACGAAGAAGAAGAAGAAATCCCACAGACAGCCGAAGAGGCAATGAAGCATAAGAAATGGAGGGAAGCAATGCTCGTTGAAATGAAAGCTCTAATGAAGAATAGTACGTGGATAAAATCGAAGCTACCCGAAGGAGCTAGAACTGTTGGGTGTAGATGGGTATTTACGATAAAGAGAAGACCAGACGGGACGATAGAGAGATACAAGGCACGACTCGTGGCGAAAGGATACACCCAGACTTATGGGGTGGACTATGCAGAAACATTCTCCCCAGTGGCTAAGATTAATACCGTGCGGGTGCTGTTCTCGATTGCGGCTAATAAAGACTGGCCGCTTCACCAGTTTGATGTGACAAATGCATTTCTGCATGGAGAATTACCTAAGCCAGTATTCATGGAACCACCACCTGGTTTCACGGGAGAGTTTGCAGATGGGGAGGTGTGCCAGTTGAAGAAGACACTATACGGGTTGAAGCAGTCACCACGTGCATGGTTTGGGAGATTTACAGAAGTGGTGAAGAAGTACGAGTATGAACAGAGTAATTCAGATCATACCTTATTTATCAAGAAAAAAGGGGGAAAGATCACATGCTTAATCATATATGTAGACGACATGATCATTACTGGAGATGATGAGGAGGAGATAGCCGAACTAAGGAAGAATTTATTCCATGAGTTTGAGATGAAGGATCTTGGTCCTCTTAAGTACTTCTTAGGGATAGAGGTGCTAAGGTCAAAGAAGGGAATCTTCATAAATCAGAGAAAGTATATACTTGACTTGTTGGCCGAAATAGGGATGATTGACTGCAAACCCGCGGATACTCCGATGGTACAGAACCATGGGTTACAGATGAAGGAAGGTGCGAAGCTGACCGATAGGGGGAGATATCAGAGGCTAGTTGGTAAGCTTATCTATCTATCCCATACACGGCCTGATATTGCATATGCAGTTGGAGTAGTGAGTTAGTTTATGCATTCACCACAAGAAGAACATTGGGAAGCTGTGCTAAGACTTGTCAGATACTTGAAGGGAACAGCCGAGCATGGGCTTGTGTTCGAGAAACATGGTCACATGGAAATACACGGCTTTACTGATGCAGATTGGGCGGGAAATCCGAATGATCGAAGGTCTACCGCTGGCTATTTTACCTTTGTAGGAGGTAACCTTGTAACATGGAGAAGTAAGAAGCAAAAGGTAGTTGCACTTTCTAGTGCAGAGGCAGAATTCCGGGGAATCAAGAGTAGACTGACGGAGGTACTATGGCTGCGAAGACTTATGACCGAATTGGATCTTCGATTTGCGCTACCTTGTAGATTGTTCTGTGACAACAAGGCAGCAATTAGTATTTCAGAAAACCCGGTACAACACGATAGAACAAAGCATGTGGAAGTAGATAGGCACTTTATAAAGGAGAACCTCGAAGCAAAGGTGGTGGAGATGCCTTATGTCAAGACCGAAGTTCAATTGGCAGACATCTTGACAAAGGCAGTGAATTCGAAGGCGTTTCGTGAAGTACTGGGCAAGCTAAAGATTGGGAACCCCATCACTTAGCTTGAGGGGGAGTGTTGGAACAAGATCGCATAATATAGGGAGAATATTATGTGATTGATTTGGGAATATATCATGCCTAAATTAGAGTAGTAATTATTGTAAATTTAAGTTTACCATATATGTAGAATACCTAATCTATAAACATGTAATCTGTGTACCGCTTATTCATTCAATATACACGAAGTAATCTTCTCCCACAGATCTCAACACATATTTATGGGATTTTGCCTAGTTTTCAAGAGTCAAGCCTACATATATCATTTAGCTTAAGTCAACTCCTAATGTAACTTTACTATCAAATTGACAGCACCTTATTATTTCCCAATAAGTGAGCATTAATTGAATAAAAGAATCATATAGGAACAATTGTTTTGCAGAATAAAATATAGTTTTACTTATATTGAAAATATAATTGATAAACTACCAAAAAAATTTATAATGTTATGTTGTGCCAGTAATAGACCTGAAATTTGGACCGATATTCAAGCCATGTGAGTCCAACATTTTGAGAAACAATTCTTGGTTAGAGAGAGTGACCATTTTCCAGCAAGGTGCCTCACAATTTAGGAAAGTAAGGTCCATTCGATCGATGAAAATTTCCCATAGATATTTAGATATCAAAAATTGAGTCTCATGCCTATATATTAGCTTCAAATAGAACAATCGAATCATTATATTAACCACAAATTCGAGAGGAGACCGAAAAAAAGGAGTATCTAAAATTCTAAATTACAAGTAATCCTAGTCCTACTACTTAAGTGGCTAGTTTTGATTCAAATCATATTAGGCAATTTACCGTACCACAACATAACAGAATCATATTTTTATGGTTGAGCTTTTCATTAACACTCCACAACTTAGTTAGGAAGCTATCTAATAGTATATAAAAAGGTTTAATGAAATTGTTTGTCTTTTATTAGATAAAATGCGAAAGAAAAACCATTTCTAGAGAAACATTTGTTGGTATTCATATGATCAAGAAGAGTTCACACTTGACACAGTCTATAGATTCGCAATCAATCAATTAAAGCGCGTGGAAAAATGTGGTGGGAGAAAATGACATAAAAAATTAATGCATTACAAAACTGCATATCATTATTACTACTAGATTAAAATTAAAGACTAGAACATATATAGTCTATTAATTATTTTCTTTTATATTTACAATTATTTTTAGATTTCTTATACTTTTTTCATCTCAATTTTACCGATTAATTCGTATTTTTCAATGTTTTTTCTACAATTTTATTTGATGTGTTGCTTATTTTGGTCAAAACCAGTAGTTGACTTGATGAAAAGCTCAAAAATATTGAAACCAAAATTGAAGGGTTAGAACCAAATATAAGTTGATTCTGACAGAGCCCGTGTCATGGATGAACCAATTATGGTTCAAAAATCAAAACCTTTGATTCGGTTCTGGATGAACCAATTATTCTAATTGGACACTGCAAAGAAAAAGAACTTAAGGATCTAAGAGAAATTTATGACAATTTAGATCCTTTTGTGGCATGTTTAAATAACTTATCATTGTTTTTCAAATGTGAAGTAATAAACATAATCGATAATGTAGATGAGGTGGTTATGTTGTTATATTTAAACATCAATTCAAGATTATGTAGAAGCCAATAGTCTGTTTTAATAGACATGGTATTGCGTAGTGACAGGAATTAATTGCTCCGACATTAAATCCTTTTACAATGGAAAATAAAGACCTCGTGATAAATATTAAAGGGCCATAAAATAGACTAAAGTAGGACCCAGTTTCCAATTTTTAAACACTAGACAATGAAATGATGAACCATAATAAACATTAGTAACAGACAGGAATTGATAAGGTAACGAAAGCAACATTTTTCTTCTTTATGTGTTTTTATTAATATATATATATATATATATATATATATATATATATATATATATATATATATATGGATGTATTAATTTCCTTTTCCTATATTTCCTTCTTAATATTAGTCATTAGATTAGAGAAATGGACGGTCAAGATCAACATTGGGTAATTAATCCCGTGTTGCATTATTGGTCCTATTTTGTGCATTATGAGGATACAATAGTAATCTAATAATGGCTGGAACATTACTAATGAATTGTAAACCGCTACGAATAATGCACCACATGGTAACGAGTAATGCATATAATTGACTATATAATGCACAATTTGTGAACTGCAATGCATACGAACAAGATGTGCTGTGTTATGATGTTTGACACACGTTTCTTGTTTCCCCTAAGGGTTTAATAAGCTTAGGGGCTAGGGTATAGTACGTACACATTAATAATAAATTATAAAACGATACGAATAATACACCAAATTGTCACGAGTAATGGATGTTATTAACTATATAATGCACAATATGTTAACTGCAATGCATACGGATAAGATGTATCATGTTATGATGTTTGACACACGTTTCTTGTTTCTTCTAAGGGTTTAATAAGCTTAGGGGCTAGGGTATAGTACGTAGACACGTATGTAATCTTCACATGGTAACGAGTAATGGATATAATTGACTATATAATGCACAATTTGTGAACTGCAATGCATACGAACAAGATGTGTTGTGTTATGAAGTTTGACACACGTTTCTTGTTTCCCCTAAGGGTTTAATAAGCTTAGGGGCTAGGGTATAGTATGTACGCATTAATAACAAATTATAAAACGATACGAATAATTCACCAAATTGTCACGAATAATGGATGTTATTAACTATAAAATGCACAATATGTTAACTGCAATGCATACGAATAAGATGTACCATGTTATGATGTTTGACACACGTTTCTTGTTTCCCCTAAGGGTTTAATAAGCTTAGGGGCTAGGGTATAGTACGTAGACATTACTAAATGCACGTATGTAATCTTCACTGCGTTGATTAACCCATATACATAATACCTCTAATAATGCATAATATACTCAGATAATGACAATTAACAGCTACATAATGCACTACCTAAACCAAATAATGCACATACGTATATTCCAATAACAACAATTTGTTAGTAATGTCTACGTACTATACCCTAGCCCCTAAGCTTATTAAACCCGTAGGGGAAACAAGAAACGTGTGTCAAACATCATAACATGGTACATGTTATTCGTATGCATTGCAGTTCACATATTGTGCATTTTATAGTTAATAACATCCATTACTCGTGACAATTTGATGAATTATTCGTATCGTTTATAATTTGTTATTAATGCGTACGTACTATACCCTAGCCCCTAAGCTTATTAAACCCTTAGGGGAAACAAGAAACGTGTGTCAAACATCATAACACATCACATCTTGTTCGTATGCATTGCAGTTCACAAATTGTGCATTATATAGTCAATTATATCCATTACTCGTTACCATGTGGTGCAGTATTCGTAGCGGTTTACAATTCATTATTAATGTGTACGTACTAAATCCTAGCCCCTAAACTTATTAAACCCTTAGGAGAAATAAGGACCATGTGCCAAACAACGAAACATTGTAGTTCACATATTGTGCATTATATAGTCAATTATATGCATTACTCGTTACCATGTGGTGCATTATTCGCAGATACCAAAATGTGGCAGTTCCTTTTCCGTCAAATGTCAATAATAACCCTGTAATGCATACAACCCCCTTCTATAATGCAACACGGAACCAGATTTATAGAATCAATCTGATCCGTTGATGCCTTAGATCTAACGCGTAATATTAAGAAGGAAAAAGGATCTAAGATGTGAAAAGGAGAATAACGCACCCCTATATATATATATATATATATATATATATATATATATTCACTGTTACGGAATCAGGACCATGAGAGCATCTCCAGTAAGACTGGACGTCAAATAGCCCTCACATAGCCTTCACACTGCCACATCATCAGCACTACAATTCTCTTGCCACATCAGCTTGCCACATCAACTGGACATTAAATAGCCCTCACATAGCCTTCACACTACCTATCCACATCACTAATAACAATTATATAATTTAATTTACACTCGTATCAACATACGGAATGTAATTTACGAGACAAATACATTTAAATTGAATAATACTATTAAAATTTCAAAAAGTACAATAATTTTAAAAAAATACATTTAAAAAAATTACATTTAAAAAAATTACATAAATTTACATAAAAACTAACGCCTTGCAATCCTCCGCGCCCACAACTCTTCAACTAAATCCTTTTGGAGTCGAATATGAGCCTCCGTCAGACGCATGTCGGCATGTGCTTGGAGAAGGGCTTCTTCATCGTGAGGTACCCCACCTCGTACGTTGGCGGTGGCGACGCCGTGGCTTGGACCGGCCTCATTATCGTCGTTGGCCCAATCAGTCAGTTGTACACCTTCATCTTCGACAATCATGTTGTGCATGATAATACAGGCGTACATTATATCAGCAATGCAGTCGACATTCCACAAACGCGTTGGTCCCTTAACTGCAGCCCATCGAGCCTGAAGCACACCAAATGCGCGCTCCACGTCCTTTCGCGCCGACTCCTGCCGCGTCGGAGATACTGATCACCGAATACTTCGATCACGCCCTGACAGAAATACTTCATACATTCGATGGCAGTCGTCTCACCGATGTGGAGGTATTCGTCCCACATGTCTGCCGCGGTGCCGTTGGCCAACTGCCTGATTGCCGCAGTGCACTTTTGATTAGGGGTGTGGCCGGGTCTGCCAGCCGCATCGTGCCTGAAGCGGAAATACAGATATCGCTGCTCCAAAGCGTTAACAATACGCATAAACAAGTCCCGCCTCATCCTAAAACGACGCCTGAAATGGTTGGCGTTAAAACGCGGCTCCTCTGCGAAGTAATCTGTGAACAGGCGCTGATGTGCAGCTTCATGATCACGATCAACCACTTGTCGACGGTGAACAACTGGTCGTGGGCGAGGTGCCGCCGGCTGCATATAACTCTGCATCCATCGATCAACCTCACGGCTCGTATAGGCATTTAGCTCTTCGTTCATCATACGCTCGTACTCATCCGCATCCCCACCACTACCACCGGCATTACTCATTTCTTAAATTGATCTTGTACAGAAAGTAAGGTAGAGAGAGAGTACTCGTTAAAACAAGTGGTGCGAATGAAAATGACGTTCAAAGCGCGTATATATAGTGTTTTCAAAAGAAAAAAAATAAAAAATAAAATCTGACGCTGGTTTGACGCCGATTCGGGACCCACAATGGCGCCGTGAGGATCGGCGTCGGAACCGGCGTCATCGCGCGAATCGGCATGGCCACGCTGATTTTGACGCCGATTTCACCGACGCCGGTTCCAATGGTTCGGCGTCAGAACCGGCGTCGGCGAAAAATCGGCGTCGCGATTTTGACGCCGGCATTGGAGATGCTCTGAAAGCATGTTCCAGTGTTAGCAAATATCTTCAAGTATAGTATTTTAAGAGTAATGTTCTACCTTATATTAGTACAGTAGTAGTGAGATTGAGAGAGTGAAGAAATAATGATTTGATTACATTGTATTAATCCATAGTTTTTCTCTACTTTATAGGACATGATCAGTTTTGAGTGATCAATAAATAATAGGGGTAATTATAGAATATTATATAAATGGTTGAGATATTTCATAGATTTCAATACAAGGTTAAGGATTTTTTTTTGAAATGCCACAATTTCTCATGGTGATTCGTGAATTGTAATGGTGTCGAACATTATATACATCTGAAAATAGAGATTCACTTTAACTCTCAAATTCAATTATGTGTTTCTTAATTGAGACTTCTAAGGCCATCCACAACGCTGTTCCCCCACCGTTCCTAAATCGTTCCTTAAACTAGTATTTGTGGGCCCCACTGTACTTTTTTACTTCATTCCTTAACTAAGGAACGAAACCTGCAACCCTCCGTTTCTTATCCGTTCCTTAACCGTTCCTTAAATTACTATTCATTCAATTTCATTTTTTATTTTTATTTCCAACCCAATTCAATTAAAACAAACACACTTCATTAAAATTAAAATAACATTACAACTTAAAATTCAAAAAAATAGAAAAAGACATCATTAAAATCCTAAAAAAATAAAAAATGACTTAATTTAAAATACAATTTTATAGAGACAACCAAGAATGAGTTTGTCCCACATCGAAAGTGGAACATAAAACATTTAAGGATGTCTCTATAAAATAGAGACAACCAAGAATGAGTTTGTCCCACATCGAAAGTGGAACATAAAACATTCAAGGATGTCTCTATAAAATAGAGACAACCAAGAATGAGTTTGTCCCACATCGAAAGTGGAACATAAAACATTCAAAGATGTCTCTATAAAATAGAGACAACCAAGAATGAGTTTGTCCCACATCGAAAGTGGAACATAAATCATTCAAGGATGTCTCTATAAAATAGAGATAACCAAGAATGAGTTTGTCCCACATCGAAAGTGGAGCATAAAACATTCAAGGATGTCTCTATAAAAGAGAGACAACCAAGAATGAGTTTCATAAATTCGCAAGCCCATCAAATATATATGGGCTAATACGAATTTCTAGTATTCATTTATTTGTAAGAATTGTTTTTAAATATAAAAACGATTTTTATAAATAAAAAATATTTTTTTAAAAAGTCATTTTTTTAAAAAAAATGAATTTATTGCGTCAGCGTGACGACGCCCACTCGCGGGCCGGCGAGTGGGCGTCACGCACGACGCAGGGCGAGCCACGTCGCCGAAGCGCGTGGCGGCACGGACCGTGCCGCGGGTCGTGCCGTCGGCACCCGGCACGGCTTGGGAACGACACGGAGACGGAACGCACCTCTGCAACGCGTCGCGCGCCGGTTCCGTTCCGCCGGCACGAAACGCGGAACGCGGGCGGCCTGCGTTGCGGGTGCTCTAAATATTTATAGTAAGTAGTCATCGAAAAGTTGACATGGCATAATACATGAGCCAGCAAAACACTTTATAATTACACCACTCACAATTTTTGATTCGTTAAATAGTACATTTGACATTATCGGAAGCTTAGTTAAATTGCGGTTGCATCAAACAAGGGCAAAAAAAACTCAATTAGCTAATTTGATAATACTTCTAAAATACGGCATCGTATTTGCAGGCACAATAATGGGGGAAATAATACTCAAATTATAATTGAAACAAAATTGCAGAGAGTGACAGCTGAGGTATTGCGAAAAAAGTAGTGATGATGAAGAAGCATCCATTTTTCTTAGGCTTAAAGATTGAGAGAGACTGATCATTTCTTTATGCTTTTATACGCAAAAGATGGTGATATAACATGGGCTTGAGAATTTAATGTTGTTCATTAATATATGTCAGTTATAATTTTTTACTATCTTTATTTATTTTGCCCTATTCGTTGAGCTGTAGCAATCGCAGTAAAGACTGGATAGTTTAAGGATCTTTCCGGGAATATCTTGGAAATACTATAATTTAGTTTTTCTCTAAAAGATAGATGTTTTACATATATTTTTATAATAAAATAAAACGTGAATGTCATTATTTAGTATAGTATAAAATGTAAATAAGATTTTAAATTTTGAATATCATAGAAAATGAGACTTATGATATGGGCTGTGAGTCAAGCCTTTTAACAATAATAGTATCCATTCCATTCCCATGTCATCTGGGTAGAGGCCCATTTCAAATTGTAAATCATCACATAGTATTATATTGTGGGTTATAGTATTTGAATTAAGTGGAACACAAAAGATTAATAACGTTTAGCCCTTATTATTCACAAAACTTCAACAAAGTATAATATAACAAACTCAAAAATCAATTCTCGTCGTTACTCCAGCTTTTAACTAATAAAATGGAACTATCGAATTCGACTATTAACTTAAACTCAATTACTTAATGGAGAAATAATTATTAGGTGACTATGCAGGCTGTTTCTTTATTGTTATTTTATAGGTATTTTGTAAAAATATGAAAACATGTGGTTATAAAGATTAATGAGTAAACATTTTCGTATCTGATAAATTTCTAATCCATCAACTGCAATAATGGTATGTAGTTGCAAGGCCTGTTTATTCCAACACAGTAGGCCCATTTAATTGTTTCCTAAACCAAATTATTTGAACCATTTTGGCCCAATTAGACGAGAAAGATCTTATTTTTGCAATATTAATAACTTTTCATTAAATTTAGTTATTCTTGTTTTTTGTTAATGTTTTAGAATTTTGAATCACGGAATTTATGAACTTCGATCTTTGTCCTAATTATAAATATGGAATATATTTTTTGAGAAATAAATTAAGTGCTACCTCCGGTCCCCATTAACTGTCTCATATTTGACCGGTGTAGGGTTTAAGAAATTATTTGACTTTATGAAGAAAAATAAGTTGAAAAAGTTAATGGAGATACCTAGTTTAGAAGGAAAGTGATTAGAATATATTAATGGGATACGAGGCTCACTCGCTGAAAATAATAAAAGAGAAATGAGATATTTATTAAATTTGTCTAAACAAGGAAATATGAGACATTTAATGGGAATCGGAGGAGGTAGAAGTTACGAACAAAGAAAAAGAAGATCGTTGAAAGTGACCTAATTCTAAAACAAAGAAAAAAAAAATTGGAGATGAAGAATAAAGCAACTTTAAGATACAAATTAGAAACACAGTCCAATGCTACAATTTCGTTATTTAGTTGAAGCTTCATACCAATTTCTAGAGTTGTTTTGTAAACATAGTAAACAATTTTCTCCCCTGTTAAATTAAAATATTATTTCATTCTTAATTTTATTTTTGGAGTTCAAATTAAAATTTAATCTTACTCCGTTTCTACTTTGTGGAGACCTATGCTACATCCATTCTACCAAAACAGTTTGCACCTCTTACCTCAATACATTATGCTACATGGAGTTCATTTTTAGGGCAGAAATATTCTAAGTAACAAATATGCCCAATACATTTTTTAACCTTATTTCTAATTCATACTAAACCTGCCAAGGTCATATTTTAGGCTGAGCACATTTAACCCAAAAATATACTCCTTAAAAGACAAAATAATGAACAAGCAACAAAAAATTGGAAAGTGGCCAAGAAAGGACAGGAGAGAGGCAGATCATCTATCACATTCTTCATATGTATATGTATATGTATATGTATATGTATATGTATATGTAATATGTGTATAGCTAATACAGTATATATTTCACATGACCTTCTCCCAACTTCATATAATTCTCATGTGCATATGGTCACACCCTATAGCTAATTATTCACATGCCTCGCTTAGTTTAGCCAACAAACGCCCACACCTCTATACACCGATATATACGACCTATAATATGTTTCAATAGGATCTGCATAATCTATAGTAGTAGTATATTTCGTATTCCAAATGTTGAAATTGAAAGAAGCATTTTCTTATTAATCAATATAAAATTACTATTTTTTGAACATTTTTTCATAGTCTCTTGTGGAGCTCACTTTGTTTTCAACATTAATACATCATAATGATCATATATGTAGAACGTAAACGGTCTTTAATGAAAAATGAAATTTATGAATAAGACTAAAATAAATAACTAAAAACAAATTTCTGAAGTAGAGAATTTATTTAGGCTCGAAAACCCATATAGTAAAACTTAGAGAGTTAGTTAGGTAACAAAACAAGCACTTGATTCATAAACGACTTGTACTAAACCACATTCAAATATCACGTGACTTCTCACGAGCAGCGATGGATGACAAGACACTGTACAACCAACAAACACAAACGCAATGAATATGAAGTTACGGAAGTCACTCTCCCAAACAAGCTTATTAGTATTATTGGTATTGATGGTAAAGATGGATTTTGAAAGGCCATTCCCACTACTAATAATCAACAAACTCTCTAACCAAAACGGGGACTAATATGGATTTACAGAACAAAATTCTTGAACCAAACATTAATACAAATAAAACAAAAGGTGAAGTGTAATGTAGAATTTTCAAGAATGCCGGAAAACATTGAATACATTACGAAATCTAGAGGAAGACAATTTCTTGACAATCTTCTTCGCATCCGAAGTCTCATCCTCACCCTCCTCCTCGGCTAGCTTCTCGATGTTTTTAAGGTATCCCGAACTCAACATTTTCTTCCTGCCGCTATTACTCCTTGCCAACGACATCAAAATCGAAAGCAGAAGCTTCTTATTCCCCAACCCCCCTTGCTCGGGGTCAAGCATTTGCATCAAAACGACGACATTTTCGTCATCCTGCACGAACCTCTTCCTATTCTTAGGCACCACGAGCATGCTCGATAGCGTCTCAGCCGCAATTTCTCTTATCTCAAACGACTTGGAATCGAGAAACTTTACGATTACAGGCATGAACCCTGCGTCCCCCATCGCCTTTTTAGCGTACTCGGACGCTCCACACAGCCAGAAACTGGCCTTTAAGGCCAGTTCCTGGACTGGACCTTCCCCGAACCGGAGGAAATGTAGTATGTGATCCGTTAAACCCGAGCTCAACATCGACCTCTCGCACGACAAGCATATCATCGTCATGCTTCGAAACGCAACCTCTCTCGTTTTTGTAGAAACTGCCCCAGCCGGATCCATGATCCCGACAAGCGTCGGAATTCCGCCGTGTGTAATGATATTCTCCCGAATTGATTCATCTCTATAAGCCATCGTCTGCAAAAGATCAAGAGCGCTGATCTGCGCCGCCTCGTCGCCCCTGCTTCCGGCCAGGGCGACGAGGCCGGATACGGCGCCGTCTTCCACCATGAACCGCTTGATCTCCTCCACCGCCGCGAGGTTTTTCAGCACTCCACAAGCCAAGCAAACCAGCTCACTCCCGCTAGCGCCCTCGCTGAAACAGATTTTTAACAGAGCAGGGACGCCGCCGTGGGCGGAAACCGCCCAAACGTTGTCGGAATTCTCCGTCATTTTGATCAAGCACCTTGCCGCGAACTCCTTGCTCAGCTCGGTGCCGCTCTCCACCACTCTGATCAGCGGCGCAATCGCGCCGGCGGCGATGAGCGCGGATTTCCCCGGCGGGAATCCGGTGATGGAGGAGACCGCCGCGGCGGCCTCCTCCTCCACCACCTCCTCGTGAAAATCAAGTAAATTGACAAGTAGGTTGACGAAGCCATCAATTTCTATAGCGATCTTGACGCATCTATCATCTTCTCGAATCACTTCGTTGAAGGCGATTAGGGCTTCCAATTTCATAATTTTACCCCCAATTTTGAGCCTCGAAACGACGTCGTTGAGGTAGAAACGAACGTCGTCCTTGGAGGCGGAGGGGCAGCTCGGTCTCGACACGACGAGTGCGTGGCTCTGCTCGAGCAGCCCCGCGGCGTATATATCGCGGAGGCTACCGGTGTGGGCGTCGAGCCTCGCTGTGAGCATGTCGAGATCGCTCTGCATGAGGAGCTTCCCGCTGTAGGAGGACTCCGAGCACTGCCGCGCTAGCTCGCCGTAATTTGCCAGCGTAGCGAGAATCTCCTCCACCGCCGTGGACAGCAGCTCATTTTGGTAGCCCAATCCGCAGTTCTCGATGGCGGCGAGGTGAGAGAACAGCTCCTCGAGCTTGATCCTCGCCGCCTGCCATTTCGCGGTGAATACCTTGATTGAATGGGAAACTGAAATTAAAGAGGAAATTTGAAGAATTGCTTGCTTTAATTGTTGTTTTTCTGTTATAGATGAGGACGAGGGGGCGGTTTCTTCCTCTCCCATTTATTTATTGGATTTGGAAGGAACCCATTGCGGCGGAGATTCAAGATTCCGGCGGGGGGTGAGATTGAGAGGTGTGGGTTTTGTGGGAATCTTATCTGTTGCGAAGAACTGGTCTCTATTGAAATTTGTACTGTAATACAGTTTGCGACAGAACCGCAATTTTGTGTGGAGTTACAAAAATAGGCATGGCTGTATGCGAATAATGACGCCGAGGGTAGGGGTCCCTTGATAATTGCGGCACATTTTTTCGTGATGATTTACATTAATTTTTTAACGTTTTCAACAATTTCTATAAAAAAAATGAAATTGTTTTGTGTACAATCGTATTCATTTCTTGACTTCGTGGGCTCATATTTGGCGGTTAACTGTAGTTTTGAATCTTGTTGTTTTAAGTAATTTATTTACCTATATTTTGAGTTTACTTTTTATACTATCATCAAGAGTTCATCCTAATTCCTATGCCCAATTTGATCAATTAGAGCGAATTCACGAGACATGCTAGTAAAGGAAATTTATTTTAATCCAGTATAACGTGCATTTGATGAAATAATGGGATTGGCAAAGTATATAATTCCAACCCTTAAGCTAGAGCTCAAAGAGCCAATTCAACTTAACAAAAACTCCAAAAAAGTAGTCACGTAAAATGTGTCTTTTTCAGATAATATAGTGTCTTAGTCGAAGATAAGCTGAGTCATAATACTGACATGCACAATATGTTTTTGTCACGTCTCTTAGAATAAAAACTACTCTGCATATGTAAAAAAGTGAGCTCGTTTTGACTTTTTTTGTATTTGTATGTTTCTACTCATTAGTTGTGTAGCTTAGTGGTGCAGTAAATTGTGATTTGTTGTTGGAGCATGGTAATTAAGAGGGATGCAGATACAGAGGGTTAAATGTATAGAAAATGGACCACAGAATAAGAACATAGCCTTTTTTTTAAATAAGGTGAAATGGATACAACAGATAAAAGAGTAGCTTTCGATATGCATTCTCCTCAACCCCCACCACCACGTGTGAGATTCTTGCTTTTGAGGTCAGTCTTTTCTACTACTACAATAAAATTCAGTTAACATTATTTATCACTTTTATTAATGACGAAAAATAAATAATGTCACACTCCTTTGGCTGAAATAGTATACTACTCCACCTATTTAATTATTATGCGTCACTAGCTGCGAAAATAGAACTAGGGGGTTTAAATGATTTTGGAATCACAACAAGTATTAGTATCATTGATGGTCGATCCCTTCAATCATGTTGCTTGCACTCTTTTAATTCTTGGGATTTTTATTTGTTCCTGACTCTCCAAATTCCAAAATGTAATAAATCTTTAATTATGATCTAGGAAGGTCATCTTATATATAGAGAGTCCAAAAATATTATGTTGGCCAATAAATCATGGACCCGAACGTCCCACTCAGTCGACTGATGGGGCTCTCAACTTTTCACGTGGGTCTCATAGTTTGATGTGTTACGCACCACACGACCGTGTGGCGTGTCCTAGGTCGATGAACTCGACTATGTGACTTGTCCTACAATCAATGCAACCAAGTGTAGCTCTACTCTATGGTACATGAGATAGCGCTTGACGCGGATTGCATGAATCGTCCTACAAACCACGCAGCCACATCATTTATTATGTTTTGGAGGACGACGGTATGCACAGGTCATACCCCTTGCCAACCAAGTGCACGGTCTGCACTTCTAGTACAAGTCCTTGTCTCATCATATTTTTTCTCCGAACTTTGTCTTTTTTTTTATATTTTAGTCTTGAGTCACGACCTATAGATTTATTTATCATAGTAAAAGTGAATCTAAAAACAATGGTCTCATGACAGATTTATGCTCCATATAATAGCGGATGGTGAAGTATGACTGTTTTGTAAATCAAATTTTGAAATAATACATTTTTCGAAAAGCAATATGCATGCATACGATATTTCGACACGAAGCAACTCCTATATGTAGCTAGGTGTTACTGGTTGTTAAATAGAAAACGATTTTGTAACAATGAATTTAACGGAAAATGGGGAAACATGGCATCACATGGCAAATATTTTCTTGTCAAGATTTTGGAAAGTTGGGAAACAAAATTTAGTAAAATAAAAGGGACCACAAAAAAAGTAGGCTAAGTGTCTAATTAAGGCCAATCCGTTTCATTACAAGACAAAAATGACCATAATTTGGTTTGTGGCGGATTCTTATTTAATATTTCCTCTTTGTTGTAATGCCAGCCTTTAAATTATTATTATTATTATAAATATGCATCAGTTTTATAGTTTATACAATTAACCATGAGTTAAAAATTATGTATATTTTAGAGAATAACATTTTTAATTTTAAAAGTGATATTAAATGGGGCGGTGCCTTGTATAATATTTTGGAATGTACATGTATAGATATGGACTCGAAGCCGAGAGGCTAAATACATTCATCACATTATTAGTAGAGCAAATGTCACCAACACCTAGAATTAATTACTATATAGACGATTATTCGGCATGAGGGATAATATCATTGTAATGGTGAATTATGTATATTATTTTTTTTAAATATGGACTTGTTTGCTTGACAATAGTGTATGGAATCATGAGACTTGACATATTTGGCTAAAATGTTTTAAATTATACTTGTGGAGTACTATAAAATATGCTCCCTCACCCCTTTCTCACAATTCTATATAACTATATTTACATACAATTTCCATACTATATATTATCACATATATTAATACAAAATAATGATGAATTGAAGTTCTAGAAATATTAAGACAATTAATTTCATATATGCTGTATTGTTAAGCCCCAAAAGTTTGTTTCGTTCAGGAATACTTTTCCCTTCCCTGGCATGATTGAGTTGGCATGCATTATTTATTAGTAATACAATCATTTCGTTAACCATACTACTGCTATTAATAAATAAATAAATAAATAAATAAATAAATAAATAAATAAATAAATAAATAAATAGGAAACCAAGAAATCACTTCTACTCCAATCAATTTTAGTTTTCCTTTTTCCATATATATATATGTTTAGCTAGCTATCTCTGTCACGAAATCACTTATAAAATCATATTATTCTAACAGACTTGCGTATGTTGATAGGCTGGATCGAATTGGTAAAGACTTCCAAAGAATTTCATCAAATAAACACCAACACTCAAGTATATGTTATAGTATTTACGATTCAAATAGATATAATTATATAAACAGTATATTTAAAAAATCCAACTAGTATTTTTTAAAAAAAATAAAGGTTAATTATTGTGAACTTTAAATCTTTTTCATTAAAATCCTTAAATCAATTCGTAATAATATTGCTTTAAGCTGCTCAAAACGACTTCATATGATCTGGAAAGGAAAAATAAATCCCATGGGGCTATAATTAATTAAATAAATAAAATCTCTAGCAACGCTCCAAAATAGCCAACTAATTATTCCAAATCCGTACTAATCAAGTAGTTAATTAATTTCTAAGATTCCAATAGTGTTGCATTAAAACGGATAATCCCCTTCCTGTTTAAATTGCTATCACTAGCTAGGAGTTAACATATACTATCATCATCATCATAATCTCATTCAAACAAAAAACCTAATAATAGGCAATTGTTGATTAATTATGAATAGAGTAATTAGATACTCTATACCAATAATTATAACTGATTAATTATCAATACTTTCAAATAATTTATGTATGTCTATTATCAAGATTGGGACTAGGAAAAGGAAGAAACACAGAGACAAAATAATGGTTTGTTGGAATATAGTTACTAGAGTGAAATGGCAGCCACATGCCTATAAAAGAAGCATATAGTTAAGTAAGTGGTGTGTTATTGTTTGACGGTTTTGTCTAATGTTTGGTAGAAAGGAAAAATTGCTCAAAATGTTCATCATAATATTTGATTATTTGAAAAGACTTTGAGTGAGGAGCATGTGAAATTTCAAACATGAACTAGACTTAGCTTCCAAGTGAAAAGCTCCAAGTCATATCTATATCACTAAGGTTTATCATAATTTGCAAGATATTCTAATCATATTCATACATTTGCAATCAAAATGTTGTTATTGTGTCTTTCCTCAAACCATTATTCTTTGATTTATTATGTCAACAATGATTTCGGCATAATGATCAAATGTGAGTTAGCTATAGTGCCCTAAAGAAGCAAATTGATGCTCTAATAATGGAATTTAATCTATGATAGTTGGCTATGTCTTGGTTAAGTCATGTTTAATACTAATAGCTAGAATCCAATGTGTAAACAATCGAAAATCTCCACTAACTAGTTGTTCTAGGACTTCAAAACCAAAAAAAGGGCATATATTTGGACCTAATTTTATCGGTATGACTTATAGGCATGCATGTCACATTTGAATTTCTAAATGTGATTTACCCCTTATTTGTGGTTGCGCAACATACATATCCAAAAAAATTTGTGTCAATTTTAATTAATTAAAAAAAGATGTCAAACTAGTATTGGGCTCTTTCCTATGTAGTATGTCGAACTTATATTTTCAAATCATGTTATCAAATACTACTATGTCGATACTAGTTAATTAGGATTTTGATTTCAGTATTTAGATACCGAGCAATCTTAAATTCTTGCAATAATATCCAACATTCATGTTGCTAATACCTTAAATTCTTGCAATAATATCCCACATTCATGTTGAGAAATAATCAATGAGTTTGGCAAAGAAAGATAGGGAGCAACCTTAAATTCTTGCAATAGTATCCCACTATTCATGTGCGTTTGGCAAAGAATACCTTTGGTCTAATAAAAATAAAAAGTATTATGTGCGTCTTAACAATTACATATATCAAATAAAGATTCTACACGTCAAGATGAAAAGCAAAAGAGTGAATGTATCAACATTATAGCGTATTCTACATTGATGCAATTCGAACGTAAAAATCGGGCTAAAACCTTCGGTGTCAGAATGACTTGAAATTCGCACGGTGCATGCAAATCGGCGTTTGGAATCGAACTCATCTAAAAAAATCCATCGTTGATTATCAAATAAAGATTACATATATCAAATAAAGATTCTACACGTTAAGATGAAAAGCAAAAGAGTGAATGTATCAACGTTATAGCGTATTCTACATTACACTTAATTTTATTACAAAAGTAAAGGCACAAGCTATATATAGCGAGTCAAGTTTATTGTTAAAAACTTAATATCTGGAACATGCCAGAAGAGCTCGAGTTTGGAGTGGTACATATAAAAATTATCTTGATTTTCAATCATCAGAACATTAATGTTAAAAAATTACAAATGTCAAGTAAGAAAACTAGCTCGAATTTCAATCATCGGAACATTAATGTTAAGTTTACGAAAATTAGGTATCGATATGTGATCATAATTAGACTTGGCGGGTATCTGTATGGGCTATATGGCTAATAATTCATGTACTTACCTTTTTAAAATTCTAGCTCGGTGATATGTTGAATTTGATATATTTTCGAATGTTCAGAAATTTTCATATTCTTTTTTTTTTAACTACAGGTGAACCGAACTCGTCTTTTGTGGTTTAATTACAGGTGTACCGAACCCGTCTTTTGGCGGAAGTCGACTAATCCTGCTCGACTGGGCTTGCTGATTAAGGCCGAAAGTCTCCCAGCGGGTGGCGAGGTTTGAAGCTGTGACCGCAAGGTCACCACAGCTCCGCGCTGCCAATTGCACTGCGACCCGTTGGTAAATTTTCATATTCTTTCTATTTTACATACTAAGCTATTGGCAAGGCATCATAATAATTATGATGGTGTGTACATGAATAAAGCTTTGTTGAATTTTCATATATGAAAATTTATACTCCTTCCTTCCGTCCCTAAAAAAATACTATAAGTTATTTCCTTTTTAGTACTATATCCTTTAGACAATTTTTTTCTCTCTAATGAGGTGTAACTCATTCTTAACTAACAATACTTCAATCACTATTTTCTTTCTTAATACTTTCTTACTTACTAATTGTACATTAAAACTAGCAACTTTTTAAAAGTTCATATTTTGAAAGGAGTAAATTACTACTTCATTCAATATTGTAGTAAAAGATATAGTTGGACGTTGTATATTACTCTCTTTGTCCATCTGTAGTTGAGTCATATTTCTTTTTGGGTTGTCCCATTATAGCTGAGTCATTTCCTTTTTTAGCAAAAAGTTTTTTACTCTCCCTTACTCCATTCTCTCTTCATCTCTATACTTTTTCTCCTTTTTACTTTATTCTCCTTTTAAACATTTTTTTAAATTTCATGCTGAAAAGAAATGTCTGTACTACATGGGGAGTACTATGGCTCATTATGTAAGGCCTATATATGGGCTGGGTACCCAAGCCCAAAACATGACTCGTGTACATAAGCATAAGTCATAACGTTGATGGTCTCTTTCATTAGAAAAAACTTGATGATTATATGTAAAAGAAATAATTTGATTTTATATATTTTTCCCATGAAATTAAATTGCCTGAAAATTAAAACCAAAATAGAAAATGACGTGACATAAGTGACATCGTTTTGATTGAACTCTATAATGTAAAAAAAATAATATTTAAACTAAAGCTCATTTGATGTAGCAAAGGAGTTCTAAAGATAAAATAATTAGACAGAATTAAGGCCTCACAAAACTCGGACAATAGCAATTTGCATAGGCATATTTCTTCGATGGGAATATTGTTGGTCTCTGGCAAGACCAAGTATATGAAGATAGTCATAACCAAGGCAAAGAAGGCGAAGAGGAAGAAGAAGCCAAATTTAAAGTGACAAAGCATTGTCAAGAAGGTTTGAGCGATAAGAAAGGTGCAGCCCATATTGACCGAGACATTCGAATTTCGAGTCGGAAAATTTCACTAGGCACCAGCCAAGCTAGAGGCCCCCAAGACCAGCCAAATCCACCCACGAATATGCATATAAACACAATTGCTTTAACAATGTCGTTGAACTCCTGATCTACGAAGCCTCCTGAGCTTGGCTCTGGCCTCGCTCGATCATGAAATTCGGTGTCTCTGGAAGGCTGTGGCAGGGACGACAGCCCCTCCTAGGCTCAGCCGCCACCCGAACCCACAGCTCATTTTGTTAAATGCATAGTTTAATAGATTAGCTGCTAAGATGCCTATGGTGATGCATAATTGAAATTCAATGTTGAGTCCACCTCTCTACTTGTAAGGAGCCATCTCAGAAAGGTACAATGGAACAGACTGCACAATCACAAGTTATTACTATCAATCACTATTATAAAAGCTTGTTTTCTTACTATAATTACAGTATATTATGATATTGATCCATCCCTGCCTATTTTAACCAAATTTAACCGTCGTCCTATAAAAATAAAAACCTTGAGAACGACACAAGTTTTAATGCTAAGTAGGTAGAGTAAGACATAAAATAAAAAAAATTATTGAATTATTGTTAGTGATGATGAAGCCCACTATATAAGAGAGAAAAATTTATTAAAAATGGAAGATAACTATTTTTGTGGGACAAAAAAAATATTATTTTTATGTAAATATTGGGCTATCATATGGTTGTGATTAAATCCATAGATTGTCATATAAAAAGTTCAGAGTATACTATATAAAGATACGATTAAGTTGATAACAACACTATATAAAGTTGTGATTAAGTTGATAACAATACTGAAGTTGGGATAGCAAAAAACCTGGATAGAAAATCCAACTCCAAATCCGTGAAGAGTAGGGCAAAAATAAGCATCCATAGAGAATGAGAAGTCATTGATCAAAGCTCCGACGAAGAAGAGCACACCTCCGCCCACCATCGTTGTCTTTCTGCCCACTTTTCTTGTCAACGTCGATGCGACGACCGACGAGGAAAGTGCAGCTAAATACAAGGACGATGTAAACATAGAGAGCAAAAGGCTATCTAATCGGCAATATTGATCCTCACTCGAATCCTCCATCCACTTCCTCAGCAGTAGTGACGGGAAATAACTCTTCAAGAATGCATCCATTGACGTAACTCCACCTATTCTATTAGTAGTATATGTTTATAATTTATTACTATATAAATAAATTTTAATAACAATTCAATTCATAGCTTCTCAAAATTAAGATTTTAATCATTTACTCTAATATAAGTAAAAAGGTCCTAATCCCACAAAGAAATAGGAAATGTACATACCTGAAATTCCGATATCATAACCGAAAGTGAGACCGCCTGTGGCTGCAATAACGCAGAACGTAAGGTGTCAAGTTGCCTGGATATTCTTTCTCTTCGCCCATTATCTCTCTCTTCTTCTCAACTCAACCATTAATACTGAAAAACGATGAAATAGTATTATCATCTACTAAGACTAATAGAAACAAAACAAACACGGAAATTTCTGACGAATTCCGAGTCGTGAGCAGTTTTTGGGTCCCAACCAAAGATATTTTTCTCCCAAATGGAGACGGAGTATTAATCAATTAGAATTTTGAGTGATAAGTCATTACATTTACCTCCACTCAACGGCACCATGGTGATGGTGTGCATTAATCACATGCATAGTACTCCATCCGACCCATAATAGATGTTACGTAACAACACACGAGATTTGTTTTATGTGTTAAGTGAAATATGAAATTTATATTAATGTGTAAGAGATAATTTTTTCCAAAAAATGAAATGTAATCTCTTTTATGGAACAAATTAAAAAGGATAGTATGATACTCTATTATGGGATGGATGAAGTATAAACATTACTCTCTTCGTCCGCAAATGAGAGTCACGTTTTTTTTATTTCAGTCCGTCAGCGAATGGGAGTCTCAATTCATTTTTACTATAAATAGTAATAAGTCTCACATTCCATCCAAATTTCATTTAAAACTAATATATACAAGTGAGACTCATATACCACTAACTTTTTTTCACTTACTTTTCTTAACATTTCTTAGAATCCGTTTTGGAAAAAATTGAGACTCGTGTTCGCGGATGGAGGGAGTATAATATTAGTAGTGTTACTCTACCAACGTCGTGGCCCGATCATCACCGTCATTTCAGGTTTAATTTCATATAACCACCGTTTACTTGACACTATTACATACTACTCCATGGCACTAGTTATTTTCACAAATTTGTGTAACTTTTGCAGCATGAATTTTACGAAAATATAAAATTTACATTATTACACGATTTTCACGACATGTAAATCTTGTAAAATCGTATAAAATCATGTAAGAGTACATTATTATTTTTTAATTGAAATTCCAATTTTCAACCCACAAGTAAATCTTGAAATGATGTCTACTATTTCCACATTTTATGCCGATGGAACGGGAGGGAGTATGTAATATAATTGAATTTCAAATAGTATGATGTATGTTTCTCTCATGTTAATTGATTATCAATTGCTTTTCTTACATACAATAATAATATACTCCCTTCATCCCCCATTGTGTATCCCATCTTAATCTGATACGAATTTTAAAAAATGTAAAAAATTTAATGAAAAAAGTTAGTAAAATGTGATCATACATTTACATACTATTATTAATTTCATAAAAAAATGTGAATAAGTAAGTTAATTTGTGGAGTGTGAGATACATTACTAAAAATATAAAAAAGAAAATAGGACAGTTAATAAGGAAGACATCTCAAAATGAAAAAAATAGGACACATGATTAGGAACAGAACATAAGAATGCATCTATTTTGATTAAAATACTAGAGATTTTTCGAGAATTTATGCCTGTAATATTCAGTATCGAAGTTAGCAATAACATGATTAAACTCCCATGAAGCCAAACTACATACATTAGTAACTAATTATAATCAACTAGACCTTAACTCACATAACCATAACCACAACGCATATATAGATATACTAATTAATGCACCAAAAAAAGCTTAAATTGTTATGGATAACATAATTTCCCTCCTTGGGTTCTTCCATTCCAGTAACAGATCAATCCAGCATCTACTCCTTCGAAACTCAAGAAAATAAAAATATAAACCTCATCAAATAACAAGAAAACCATATATGTAAATGTGCAAGATTGATTTAAATATCAATCTTTAAATAAATAGTACTAGTATATATGAAAAAAGGGCACTTACAATTTTGATTACCAAAGATCAGTAGTAGAACTGTGGATGAGCCATTCTTCAAAATCTGGAGCCATAGCATTCCTGTTTGTATCTTCATCTTCACACACCTCATCATCTTCAAACAGTCTCTTCTTCACATTTTCCAACACAACGGAGTACTCTCCGATCATGGCTGCCGATTCTGATTCATGATCACCCGATGATAAGACTACCGGTTGCTTCTCCGACTCTTCTTTCACCGCCTCATTTTCATGATCCTCTTCATTTTCTTGAGGTGGGATTTCTTCAAGATTCTCGCTCCTCTCCTTCTCTCTCATGACGATGATCTCGCATGCTTTGGCCCATTGCGCCACGAGTTTGTTGGACGTGGCCTCAAGGGTGGTGGCCTTTTGTCTGACCGTGGCGATGTTGAGCTCTATGTCTGATTGATGCTTCTTTAGCTTCTTGATTTCTTGTGTCGATTCGTCGATGGATTTGTTTAGGGCTTCGAGGGTGTCTTTTTGGCGTCGAGGAGTTGAGCTTTGGAGTGATCGTCTCTTCATGTTGTAGAGAAGATGGGGTTTCCCTTCTTGAAAATCTGGACTTATATACTCCCATTGATTCTCCACTCCAATTTTACGAAAACCCTATATTAAATCATCATCAAATCAAACACTAGTTAATTAGCTAAGAATGTCTTACTATTAGTCAACTAAGGCAAGAAATTAATCATTTAATAAAAGTTAAGAACACATACTATTAATTAGCTACAAAAAATACTTATTGATTAACCAATGGAACAGATATCATAATCTTGATCATGGCACATAAACCCTAAAATGATCATCGCCATCTAAATAAACACTAGTATTAACTAAAAATGACATGATTGTGTGTAAGTATGTATACTTACGTAGTTGTTGAGCTGGTAGACAAAGCTAGAAAAATTATTGTGTCTGAAATAGTTGGGAAGTATTTCAACAGAGAATTTGATGTGATCCCAAATAATGAAGCTGTCACCTAATTTACCCCAAGAAATTATGGAATTTGAGTTTGGATCATTGACCATGTGGAAGGTCTTGGTCAAGAAGGCAGGAGGTGGCCCAAACCCCTTCCCCACATTTCTACTGCTGTCGCTGCCGCCATCTCCACTGCTCGGACCACCGATCTCTATAGTCATTTTTTTCTGTTAATTGAAACTGATTTTGAAATTAATTCTTTCTTCTTTCTTCTTTCTTCTTTCTTCTTTCTTCTTTCTTCTTTCTTCCCTTAATACTTTTCTTAAGTACTCATGCATGCATGAATAGTGTTTACCAAAAATGAGAGTATATATATATATATATATATATATATATATTATTGTCTGTGAGCACCTTTTCAGATAAATCAAGGCTGTTGATTTTTTCTGTGAAACTTACACCTGTGATTAGAATATTCTCTAGCACAATTGATTAGTTGATCTGTACTAATTATTTGGCGTGATCCTTGTGCTTCACTAAATTGTACAGCGAGGTACCATTCATGCTACGGAGGTGCTAAAATATATAATGCCGTTATTTTAGAATAAAATCAATTTCATGATTATATACCTATATTATGGTAAACATTTAGAATATCTCGTGTACCTTTTTAGGAGGCAATATTTGTGTTGGTACTTTTTTTAGGGAAATTGTGTTGTACTGCTACTTAAAATTATGAATACAGTTTATTTTTTAACAAACTATGTTCTTTCGCGTTTTCCGTTGTGAAATTTGCTAAATGAAGTTCTTTCTTGAGATAATATTTTAGTTCAACGAACAGATATATCAGTCATTAAGTCCGAGTTAATTATATATAAGTCACAATCGTCTATTCTACGACCGCTCATTTAGTTGTCGTTATATGGAGTCTAAATTACCGACTAATGATAGTGTTGTAGCAGCCAGGTATATTACGATCATTATTCCAATGGGTGTTTCTAGTGTTGGGACTACAAATACTTATTCCTAAGTGGAAAGTATTCTTTAATATAGGTTTAATACAACCTTCTATTTAAAAAAAATGCATGCAAAACTCATAAATTTTTACAAGCTAATAGTCATACGCAAATTCAATGATGTGATCAAAGCATAGAAAATTATACATCAAGTAATTTAGACCGAATTTTGGATCTGGAAAAATCCGAATTGTGACAATTGATAAGTTAATTAATAGTCTCAAGTGTAGACTATTACCAATATTCAATCAGGGAATTTTTTTCTAAAATCATCGAAAATGGAAATTTCGCCATATAAAGCCATGGAATAAAGCTATCTCAAAATCACCCAAAACGTAATTTCGCCATATAAAGTCGTGGAATAAAGCAACTACACCCATGCACGCTTACGTACAAGATTAAAAGAGAGAGAGAAATAGTGTTCAAATAACTGTTGGTAGAAATTCACATATATATGCATATAAGGACGGAGTACAACCATTATTTCTCGAGCAAAAAAGCCAAGCCATTGTATCTCACATCTAGCTGCAAAATTTGGCATGGTGGATTTATGTAAATCAGCTGCAAAGGTATTCATCGTCATCCGCCTAGCGATAGAAACGACTCAAGATGTATGTATGTATGTATGTACCATTAACCGAATAAAGAGATGTAGCACCATTTATTGAGAGAAGAGTTAGATCATTCTGACTGATTACATGCCGCTAGAGTCCCTGCCAAAGATGAAACGCCTACCCCAGTCGGATATCACCAGCGCTCTAGTACGCCAACTTACTAGCTTGCTGAAACACACACAAACGCAAAGCAATCAAATGCATGAAAAGAAGGGGCTGCTGCTAAACCAATCAATCCAACAGAAGAAATGCATAATCCAAACACACCTTGCATATACAGAATACCAAAGCCACTGAGTGCTGTGACCAATTGAAACCCAATCTCCAGGAAGTTGTGCTGCCGTTTGCTCCCCTCCCAAAGGAGCGAATTGTCCGAGATGCTTGTACCTAGAAGACCATATTATATAGGTACACCTTACATTAGAATGAAACTCATATCATCTGCCCCTGAACTCTGATTTTTAATTACTGTTGCTGCTGAATGGTTTTGATTTTTTGTTGGATTAACTAAATTTAAGGAAAGTGAAGGAGCTTTCGGCTTTCTGGTTTATATTATAGGAAATATCTAGGGAGCAGGGGTTATGGAGCATTAGAATAAAAGGGCATGAGCTCAGACCTGAAAGGACGAAACCTGTGACGTCCTTCACCCCTGAACCGCAGAGGGCCTTCTGGATTTTCCTCGCAGTATTCCATGCGGTTGAAACAGTCAGCGAGATAGGAACCTTGCTGTGCTGCAACCTGAATTGTCATCAATTGAGTGTTGGAATGCTGTCATAAATTTTGCAATAAAGGGAGAGATTAAATTCACCATGATGTATCATTGGAGACACGAACCTGGGCAGTTGCTGGAAGATTCTTCATCTGAGAATCGACCTGAGAAAGAGCTGCCTTGAACTCTTCCAGATTCACCTCAACTGATTCCTTAGCAGAATCCCCTTTTGAATCTTTCAGAAGATCAACGAGGCTACTCAACTGTTTATTTTTCAAATATAGTTCAACTTGGGGGTATCTTTCACAGATATCCTTGAGTGTTTCTTGAAATTCCTTGACAGTAAGTGTCTTGGAGTCGTCTTTATCTGCCTTTTGAAATATAGCCCAAATATCTTCCTGGCGTGATAAAAATAGGGTTTTACTTTGTCAGAAATTAAACTGAAACAGAACCATATCTAAAACTGATTGCAAAATATGACTATCACAACTTAACAAACGTGAAAATAGCC
This sequence comes from Salvia splendens, assembly GCF_004379255.2. NCBI lineage: Eukaryota > Viridiplantae > Streptophyta > Magnoliopsida > Lamiales > Lamiaceae > Salvia > Salvia splendens. Next base: position 9,635,810 of record NC_056036.1, on the reverse strand, counting down.
TGCAAAACATCATTCGGAGAAAGAGTTTCAAATAGTCAATGTGGCTTGTTTTCTTTAGACAAACATCTACAACTTAACCTCAATTTCTGTGCATGCAAGTATATGGTATTTTAAGTATAAAACAAGAACAGAGACTAGCGCTGTACTTAGGATACAAGACCTGAGCTCAAAATCAGGTAACGAGATCTGAAGCAACATGAATCACAAATTTGCAGCAAGTTACTCTTTCAGCAGTAAAACTATTTAGGAAAAGATTTTGTAAGCATGCATATAATAGTCCTGTGTATCTACATATGATGCTATTGATGGTTCATTTTGACTAATCTAGTAGCATACTGGAAGCGATATACCATTTTCCTACCACCCAGTGAAGCAGAAAGAAAATGAAAGGATATTATGACAAACTAACAAGTCAAGGTTCTTATTAAGGATGAGAAGTAAGAGTCTTTATGACAAAATTAGGTTTATAAGGCAATGATACCATGACTTTGCGCTGATTGATTGTGGCACAGTCTCCCAGTGCATAAATGTCACTCGTCCCTTCTACTCGTAGCCACTCATCAGTTGCTAGTACACGTCTATTACCCTGGGTAACAAAAAAGACCAAGTCTTAAAACAACTACATTTGGATTCATAAACGATGAAAAAACAGCAAATATAACAATAGATAAAACATAAATAAAGCCTCATAGACCATTGAGTTTCTACCTGACCAACTTGCTTCATGAATTCCATTATAACAGGGCGAGTTCCAATTCCAGTTGACCACACAACCATGCCATATGGCATATTGGATATTTCACCACCATTCTTTACTTGTTTAGTGGAAATTTCTTTATCTGTTACCTTCACAACCATTGCCCCAGTTTTTAAATCAATTCCATCTCTCTGAAATTTTTCCTCAGCAAAAGTAGTAATTCTTTTGTCAAACCTGTACAGATCATTTTGTATGAAACAATAGGTCTTCAGTAAGTTGTCAAACAAGAAATATTTCATCTTGAGTCCAAGATTCATCTCCACTAGAAGTAAACTATGCATACGAGAAACCCAGATACTAAGAAAGCAACCTAAGTGTGGGTGGCCCAAAAAAATAAACAAAGTCAATGAACAAAAAAATAAACAAAAATGCTGTTTCTATCAAGAAATGATAATGCATGGTCTATTTATGAGCCAATACAAGGGAAGCATAGTGAACATGTCTATTAGGACATCATAAATATCTCGAATAATGATGTTCCAAGGTTTTGAAACCTATATCAATGTACTACAAGTTGAAAAGACTACAGTACTTCTCAGATTTATCCTACAATATGCCCAATATATACATATTTAGATGGCTAACAGCAGCGACAGAAGGGTAGTTTAAAACGTTTCTAATCAAAATATTGAAGCAGAGTAGCTTAATCACAAGAAATTTGAGCCAAACAAGTAATTACTTACATGTTCAGAATATGGTCTGTAGCTTCAAGAAGTGTTATCTTAACAGCATCTTTCACCTTGGGATATAGTTTTACAAGATCTTCAGTCACATAATCATGAAGCTCTGCTGCAAACTCCACACCAGTTGGACCTCCACCAACAACAACAAAATGAAGAATTTTTTTTCTTTCTTCATCACTTAGATTAGGCAAGCTCGCCCTCTCAAAACAATCAACAATCTTCCTGCGGATCTTCTGAGCATCTTCTATTTCCTGCAGAACATACAGTATCAAATCCAAGTCAAAAATAACAAGAAGAGAATAACAACTTTCATGCCAATGAACCTACAAAAATAGGATATATAGTAGCACTAGTATATTTTATGAAGTTCATGCACCAAAAATCTGTGATCATATTTTTACTCAGATCAATGGTTAATGGAATCACTCTCACTTTTAGCAATGTTGGGAGAAGCTATTGATCCAGTCCAAGAAATTTATAGTATGCAACAAAGGACCCCAAATTTCTATGGTAAGACAAGTCCTTTCAATGTTACCTTCAGAAAATGGCAATTTTCTGCCACACCAGGGATATTGAATGTATTAGAACGGGCCCCGACAGAAACCACAAGGTAGTCATAATCTACAACAATCTCCTCTATCTGATTGGGATCACCAGCCAGATTAGATCGACAGTAGACTTTCTTATTTTTTGCATCAATCCTGTAGCACTCTGCTTCCCAGTAGTGAACATTTACATTTTTCTGCACAAACCTTCCACTAAGTAAGCAATAAAATAATAGCAACCACAATGCAAAAATAAAAGTATGCTCACAATTGTTTCATAGGAAAAAAAAACTGCAAAACTTCTGTAAGATGACTGTACAAAGCTCAATAGAGTATAAAAAGAATCATGTAAATTGTAAAGTACTAATAAAGTGTGCAAAGTTAAAAAAAATGACAGATAAGTTGTACAGTATTCAAGAATAGAACAGGATTGCAACTCAATTGCTAAAACTGAATACCTTTCTGACAATGTTGCGGATGGGTTCAACAATGCTGCGAGCTTCCACAGTGCCAACTGTCACACTTGGTAGCAATGGGGTGAAAGCAAAAAAATTACGTGGTGATATCACCTGGACATCATAGGATGGATCTTTCAGGTTTTTCAAGAAACTTGTTCCAGCCCAACCAGTTCCAAGTACCACTACTCTCTTTTTCTTGTTCTTGTCATCAGCCTCAGATGGATTGACAATACTTATTCCATCGTCTGATTTAGCATCAGAAAATGCCACAAAGCCCCCACCACTGCCATCAATGCGCAAATAGTTTGGAAATCAGTAAGGTTTTCAAATCATGTAAAGACAATGATGAGTCCAACATATTTCTCCCCCAAATGTGATCTGAATTCTCGAAAATGCTGCAAATGCACACATCAAACACTCTACCTAGAATATGGTTCGACTATCAAACATTTGTACGGAATGAAGCAAACCAACAAGGAGTATTTGTTACTACAGCTTATCTTACTGCATACATCTATTGTTACAAAAACATGAGAAATACAAAGAAAGTATCTAAAACTAGCAGTCATGCAGTTCAGAATCTATCCATCTAATCGTTGCGCAATAATCATGAATTCATATCATATTAACAGCCGTTCTTAATCGATGCTAAAATAAACAAACCAAAATAAAATGAAACTCAGCTTTCCGTACACACCACAATTAAGGCATCTTAAAAGAGAGGGCCGTAATTTTCATCAATCAATCAATCACTCTCCGCCAACAAAACTCCACGGAGACGTCGTGCAACGGTAAAACCGCGCAGAAATTTCCAAATAAGACACAATATCACTGCCAGCTCTCCAAGCACTAATTCAGGTTCCAACTAAACAGAAATAGCAGAGAATTCCAACAGCGAAATAAAACTCTAAGAAAAACAAAGAAAAAAACGCAACAGTGAATTACCCGACGGTGAAAATAATCAGCGTTTTAGCAAGCGAAGAATTATCTCGGAAAGTTCTCGAAAGCCTCTGAATCGGCGTCATGTTTTGCATTTGTTAAACTTCAACAGGAGATCACCTGAAAACAAATCATAACAGATGCAAATTCATGAAACTAAGCCATACATACACAAAGCCTGCGGGGCTAAAAGGAAAAGGTAAAGAAGTGCCGTCCAAGGCACTTCTAGAGAGAGAAACGATGAAGATGGAGAGAGTCTTAGCTGGTCAATAGTCAGTTATGATGTAGAGCGAATCAAAACTACAGGAGACAGATGCCCAAAAAGGTTGGAGGAGGGAGCACGGAAACGTGGTGCGGTGCGGTGCGGTGCGGTGCGGTGCGGTTGAACCTTCACAAGAAAAATAGGACACGTGTCGCCCGGGAACGTGCTTTCCTGGGAAATCGGTGACGGTCAAGGTAGGTGAGAAACGTGTGTGGGTGCCCACATGCCAACTAGCGTTTTCACCAAAATTACAACTGTACAAATTCGGATTCCAACGGTACAATACCTCAATGCATGCTTGTGGTGAAAATTAATTAACAAATGGAGTACTATATTTTTATCATTTTAAATTTTTTGTCGATCCGATCCGATCCGATCCGACATGCTGTTGGTCTCTTCTCATTTGAAGTCACGAGAATATTCATTTATTCGTAGGTGGCATAAATTGATGGCATCGTTACTAGTATTTTATAATTCCGAATCAAAGATTTGAAGTTTATGCATCGTGATTTAGGGTAGGGTGTAAAATTAGAATTTTGGAATCGTGATTACTGATATCACTACTAGTGGGAATCAAAAGATTAATGCATGTTATGTTATGATCGATAAAAACACACAAAAGCATAGGAGAAAGGAAAAGGGAAAAGCATTTCGACTTGTCATCTAGCATTGCTTCAACGGCGGCTAATTTAATTCAAGAAATACAGAGGTCCATTGCCTATTTAAAACATTTGCGTGGCAGCTAATACATTGTCATGTCATGGACTTATGATAGATGGAAGGGGCATCGTGCTTTTAGCCTTTTGAATTTATGAAGTTTTTCCACTTATACTTAATGTCAACATTGTCAAGAATGATAGTAAATTAAATGTAGTTTTACTTCGACTTAGCTTGAAGAGATTATCAATATTCAAACAGAAAGTTCAACTACTTCGAACCCAATTTTATACTACAACTCAAAAAAATATTAGCCATTTCTACAAAGTTTAGAATATCACACTTCCACTAAAGATGATAAAATACCTAACCAAAATATTGGAACTCGAATAACTAAAGTTAATAAATTGAATTTGAATCGTTTTGATCTTTCTTTTGCATAGTTCGGTTCAAATATGAGTTAGCTTAATGTATTTTTCACTTTTATATAAAAATGACCCAATCCTTGTATTCCTATACTATATAGGAGTACTATTTAAATGGCAGATGGCGTGCATATAGACACTCATATTATTCGGTTCGACGTTAAGAAACAATTAAGCTTTTCGAGCGGTTCGGAGGGCCTGTAAAAGATCGACGCACCCTCCCTAAATCTCCCGGTGTCCGCCATTGAACACATATCTGTTTCTTTCTAAATAATCGACAAAAAGATCGTTCCAATTAGTTAACACTAGTGTTACCATCCGTACTATGCACAAGACAAAAAAAATCAAATAATGTATTTACAGCTAAATAGATTAAAATAAATAATATAGAAAAAATAATATAAAATATATTTCTTTTAAGAATATGAATTAATTAAATATAGTACTCCATTAATAAGATTATAAACAATTAAAAGTATTATAAACAACAACAAATAGATATTTATAATTCTCTCAACCCAATGTAATGAAACATTTCATCTTCAACATGCTATTGAATTATACAATTTTAATGCTATCAATTATAGGTGTAGTAACATACTTCATCCGTCCTACAAAAATATATGCATTTCATTTTCGGAAAGTTATCCCAATTTATTACCCCTATACACCAACTTATTTACAACTTATACCATCATTAAACACTAATAATAATATGGGTTCCACTATTCACTAACACTACTTTAACTATCTTTCCCCTCCTCTCTCTCTTACTTTACAAATTTTGTCTTAATTCTCATGCCATATCAATCACCCATATTTTTATGGGACGAAGGGAGTAAAATTAAAAAATAATAATAAAAAAGGACATGCGTAAATTATATGAGGACTGAAGGCTGACCATAGATAGGGTAATAGGGAATCTTGCATATGAGTCCACATTTTTGTTCCAAAGACATATTGTATTGCCCGATCTAAGAGCTAGAACTCCTATTTGCTTAATCCAAAGAAATCTCATAAGAGAATCAATCCAATTCGATCAAAGCAGTGCACGAAGCTGCAGCCAGTCGCAGTTGCTGTTCATGAAGAAACCATTCTTCTATAATATGTTATTTCGAGGAAGCTTACTCTTTACATACCGATGTAGACTTTGTCCTTAGATCGATGCTAGAATAAGATATACAAATAAAGTAAAATGTATTCCTAAATACAAAAGTTTTTTTTTATTTGAACGAATAAATAGTTCATGATTTCATTCAATCAACAAATCATAGGTATTCATAAGTGCAAAAAAAAATCCTTAGAAAAACAACAACAAACCAGTAGTTCATAAATTTTTAAAAACTTCTCTATAAACAACGTTATCAGTAGAATCACTTCTACTATCATCATCATCTCCACAACTGAAATTTTCAGACCTTGACGACTTGTGACTCTAAATATAGCAACATACAGTTGTCCCTGCTGACAACGACTCCATATAAAAGTTTTACCAGTATCTCCATAACCATAAAAAAAATTCCCCCCTCAATTGAATTCACAGATGACATTATCGTATCATGAACATGAAGTTTCTCATCGGTGAACTTTGAAAGAAAGTCTAAGTGTTCTCTTGCTAAAGGTTCACGATCATAACACAACTCATCGCTAATCAATCTATTCTCAGATGTTTCAAATTACTGAGAATTTGGATACGGCATACCATGGTAATCACGCAAACTTTTTGCCAACATTCAACAACAATTTCTCAATATCCACCAACCTAAAATTCTAAATTTTATAATTATTTAGCACCAAATCTAGAGTAATCAACAAAAGTGATACAATTAACGTCACATAAAAAATAATAAAATATATACTAAAAATGACAAAAAAGTGTGCTATGTGGCCAAGGTAATTTCCAAATAATTAATAGAAATTGTAATTAATTAAAAAAATCAATCATTGTATACACTTTATAAAAAAAAGCATGTTCCTTTGATCCTAATAAAAAAAAGATTTCCTATTCGACCCACAATTTAATACATTTGTAATTTGTGTAAAGAAAAATACATTACTCACACAAATTATAGATTTTCAATAAATAAATAGTAGGAGTAGATTATAAGTTATGGGGACCAGAAACATATACATTTTTATAAGTAAAACAAAACTTAGAAGCAAATAACGAATTTTTTTGCCATAAGTTTTGAAACATTTATTTGTAAACAATATTAACCATGGAATCACCACTGTTATTAAGTTAATCTTTACAAACTAAAATCTTCCCAATCCAAAAGGAATTCAACTCAGCTACCTTGGAATGAAGTAGTATAATATAATTTGTTAGTGTTAAAATTTAAGTATTTCAAAATTTTTTATTTTAAACTAATTATATGTAGAGCATTTATTGTTATTCTTGTTTTGATCATGCTTCCGTCAATCTTCTTAATATATATCTTCCTCATTTATTATTTTATAAATGTTATTGTTATTACTTTTTTTTACTTAAAAATAAAATAAATTCATGGCAACAAACTATACTAATCAACAATTTTTAAAAATATTTATCAATAGTAAATAATAAATAATTAAACATATGAATAAGTTAGATCATCCAAATTTAAAATTTTGTCGAGATCCAAAATTTGGATCATCCAATAATCACATCTTAGTTGACTACTTATTTCTTATGTTTAATTCATTGATCATAGCATAACTTGATATGCATGGCCAAAGATTAAACGTATTTTTAATATAGAAAAAAAGATAAATTTCTTATTTCCCGCCATATATACTTTAAAAAGTAAATTATCACTTAAAATAAGGGATAACATTTTTATCACTTAAAATTTATAATATTCTTTATATAATAAGAAGGCATACAAACTTTATAAGTTAGATTTAATTTTTAAATTTATAATTTAATCTAATTCCATATTAAATTTAATTTTAAGTATTTATGATTTTATCTAATTCTGTAATTTATTCTATAAACTTAGTAGTATTGTTTAATTAATTGGAGACATTACATTTGGTTTCGATTTTCTTCATCATTATTATTTCAATACATGATAATATATATACATATTCCGATATTTTGAGAGTCTAAAAAAATGTGAGTGAAAGTTTTAAACAACAATATAGTACTATTATCTAATAGAATAAATCAAAATCAATCCAATTCTAACTAAGTATATATAAATTTAATTGGTTAATAAAAAGAATTAAACTTTAAAAGTATATATTATAGTACAAAACTTAATAAATAAGAAGTTTAAATTAAAACCTAGCTTAAGACATAATAATAGAACCCAACAATCAAATTAAAACTCTATTTAAATAGAAAAATAACAATTACAGAAGTTTATATTTTATTATCTAAATCTAAATTTCTCCATTAAATCCCATCCACTCCACCACTTAATACTTGTTCAAGTTCTTTGGTATGGGATAGGGAATAAATAAATCTGAATGAGGTTTTGGGCGTGTAGGACACACATATATACCATCCATATCAGGTGTTCATTGTTCCGTATATAGTTCTTGAAGTAATCAATTTCGAATTTTATATAATTATTTTAAGGGGGGTTTAAACAAATTTGGGAGGGGTAAAATAGCCAATTCAACTTCATTTCTGGGTGTGAACTTCAATTACCACCAAATGACTGCGAATTGATTTATGCACATAATATAGAGAGCAATAGTGCGGGCTTAGAATTCTAACCACATTTGAGGCTTGGAACTTGAACACTAGTATTGGCCCCCATATAATCTGAGTATAAATAACATAGAACTTGAACAAAAACTAAAGCCCAAATGTACATAAATTAATATTCCTACAAACCCTCCATCTCTCTTTTTCCCTCTCTCTCACCCCCTGCGGATCCTTCTCTTTTTCGCCCTCACTCTTCGCCCCCCTCTCTCTCTCACCCCTGCGGATATCATCTCTCCGCCTTGTTGTCTCGCCTGCGCCGCCCCTCAACACCTGCTTCGCCGCCATCGCTGTGGTAAACGCCGGCGCTCCTTCCGCACGGAATCGCCGCCCTGGCCGCCTGCCTCGCAGCTCCACCGCCCTGCTTCAACGGCGCCGTGGGGTACTTCGTGCGTCTGAACGGGCACCTCCACAGCCACGAGACGGCACCGGCGATGAGGAGGACGAAGACGGCAGTTTCAACCGTGATGACCACTAAATACTCCCGCATTGCTGAATCTAATTCTATTTCACCTTTTTCTGTTCTTTTCCTGTTTTTCTAAATTTTTTTTGTTGATGGTAAGCGCCATTTTCCTCACTTCTGGATCTGCATAGTCGAATTGCATATGTGGCAGGTTGTTTGCCTATAAGTGTCTTAGACTTCTTGGAGCAGCCATTTTTGCTGCATTTCATTGGACCAATATTTATCTCATAATTTCTGCCTTTTTGTTTCCCCAAAAGATGGTTTCCCGCCCTAAAAATATGCCACATGCCAATCCAAATAACTGTCCTTATAGATTATAGATTATAGATTTTTTTAGTCAAATAGGAGGATTGTGTTTATAAAAAAGCTAATCTGACAGAAGGATCTAGCAAAGCTAACTGTGATAGAGCGGGCTGGGGCTATATACGGGCCCTTGACCCAGACGAGGATCCAAAAACCTGACCCTTTTTCTCCGGTTCGGATTCAATGATTCGATCCGAATAAATCATAAGAGAAAAGCCCGCCTCTCAACTCTTCTCCTCACTCCCAAAACTCTGCTATTCTTTGCCTCACACCAATCCATGGAAACTGACGAATCTCAAAGAGCGGTTCCATTTCAGCTTCAATTCGACAAACCTATCGCCTCGCAGGTCTCTCTCTCTCCCTCTCAAGTGGAGAAAGTATAGTGTATGCTTGTTTTTGGCGTAATTGGCGCTATTTTACTTGTGCAGATTAAGATTGCTGAATGGAACCCGGAGAAGGATTTACTTGCGATGGTGACCGAGGATTCGAAGCTTCTTCTCCATCGCTTCAATTGGCAGCGACTCTGGACGACATCCCCTGGTCAGCAGCATTTTCACTACTATATTTTTCGAAACTGATGCATAGTTTTAGGCCTACTTTTTTTTTGGTTTGAATATCAGTATTTGGAGGTGAAATATTGAGTTACACATTTGTTTTCAAATTGGTTTGTTGATCCCTTCCTGTCAGCATTGAGACAGTGTCAATTTTGAGCTCTGGTGGCAGTGCGTTATTGTTTTGATGTTTCTTTAGGTTAAAATTTTCAATAATATGTCCAGGGAAATGCATAACATCCATATGCTGGCGCCCTGACGGTAAAGCAATTGCAGTGGGACTTGAAGACGGGACTATGTCCCTGCATGATGTTGAAGTGAGTTGGTTTAAACATTTCTGTTTGCTGAATTTTGAAATTCATGTGACAATTGACCCACGCTTGGTGTGTTTATGGGAACAGAATGGGAAGCTGCTAAGAAGTATGAAGTTCCATTGTGCTTCGGTTGTCTGTCTCAACTGGGTGGAAGATACGAAAAAGACAATGGTTTGTAACTTTTTAAACTTTCCTGAATGAGGTTATTAGAGACTAGAGAGCTTACATCTGTATAATTTGGTTGTAGAATGTGATGTAAAAGTACACCACTAGAGATTAGATTGTGTTTTTGGGAAAAAATTCAAATGCTCCGGATTTGTTCTCAATGATATTCATATTAAACTGATAACTTTAATCCTTTGGATTTAGGATGTTAAAAATGGGGATTCACCATATGAAGATAGGACTGCTCGCTTTTTTCCACCTGCTCCACGAGTTCCTAGGACCGCCGGACTTGTCCCTGGAGATAGTAGTGGCACGGATGAAAGTGACGATTCTTTCCGGGAACTATTTGATTCATCACGCCAACAGTTTGACATCCTATGCAGTGGGGACAAAGATGGAAATATTTATTTTAATATATTTGGCATATTCCCAATAGGAAAAGTTGTAAGTCCAATTTTCATATTTGGATGGTTGTTGTAAGTTTATCTTCACCATACTGACATATCCTAATGCTATTTCACATGTGACTTTGATGATGCATGGATGGTCCAGAACCTACGCGAAATTGCTTTCCACAGTCCTCTACTTGCGAACCATGGCTCCTTTCGGCTCATGGATGCGTCTATTTGTAAGGTAGATGCACTATTATACTGATCAATTTGGCATCGATACATGGACAGAGAACTCAACAGTCCAATTGTGGCATGCTATGTCTGGTTATGTTACACATACAATGGTATATTAAGCAGTTACACCAATTTTAGATACAGTCGATATATATGAAAAAAAGCAATGGTACTTCCTGCTCCATGTTTGTTTTGATTCATTGTCGGATATGCCTTATATACACTAGAATGCTGCTAAGTAGGTCCTTATCCACTTCAGTCCCATAACACTCCTAATATAATAATGTCTGAGTTAAGCTTCTTGTCTCCATATCTGATGTGATTCTAGATGGAATATAGAATGTGGTGTAATAGAGTCCCTATCTCACTATGATAACTATGATTTGGACAAGGGTTTTCCATGCTATAGATAAGATTAGGCAATCACATGGGAGCCTGAGATAAATTGAAATTGAATTTGAATGACACTTTGTGAATTAGCATAATGGGAGCTCCAATACTGTATAAAAATTCTTGAAAGTCAACATTTAAAGATGGACAGATATTTGCAAATAAAGATCCTTTTTTGCGAAAGCATGTGAATCCACGATTTGTTCTGACCGTCAATTACTTCATGATTGAACTAATCCCTCTGAGGAATCTAACCTTTCCTATTTGCACCTCTTCAGATGGCATTGTCCAGTGATCTCTGTCATGTCACTGTGCTGTGCTCTGGCATGCTCACTAAAACTGGATTGGGATCATGTGATAATCAGTTATCTGGATGCCATTTAGATGGGCTCCATTGCTTAGTCCTAGACAGCACAATGTTTCAGAAAAGGTAATTGTAATTTGATGAAATATACGATAATAGATCCCGGACTCTATGATTGCATCTGGTTGATTAGTTATCCAAAAATTCCATTTTTCTCCATAAAATATTTGGTGATTTCATTAACTTAAGGGATTATTACGATTGGCCTATCCAGGGCACTAGTCCACCAGATTGCTAATCAGTGGTAAATGAAAAAGATTCTACACGATGGGCCTGTATCCTGATAAAACAATCAATGCTTATGTTGATTAAAGCTAGACTACCAACGTTGTAAAGCTATTTTATAACACATTATTATTCCTCCTGATTATATTTTCCACCTTTGTATTATTAATTTCTTACTTTTTAAGATGTCCCGTGTCTACAAATAAAGTTTTTTTTTTCTAGTTACTTCTGAATGACCTGCATCTTTGGAGCCAAAAACTGCTGGCCATTTATTTGTTTGCTTTTATAGTGGAATACATTGCCAATTTTCTGGTAGCTAGTGTTGGTGGAGAGGTGGTTATGAATTTTGATATAAGGGTTCATGATGGATGATATGTATGTTTGATGATGTTGATCAAGTTAATACTTCAAAAGACAAGAGATTTTGTGATCACTTTCACTGTTATTTGGAGTAGATTGTATTTGACTATTAGTTTATCTATTTGACATGATGCTTATTTCATAAGACTCAGCATAATTTCAATTTGCCGCAGTGACTGATTGTTCATATTTCCTGTTCTTTTCACGATCTATGATAGGAAAAATGAACTTCATCAGGTGGCTCTGCAAGCTTCCAATGTGGAGCATCTTATTGAAGTCATTCGCAAATCAATAGCTATCATGTATAAGCAGTGGTCAGATGCAATGCACGTGTACCAGGAAAAGTTCAATGCTTTATCCTCCCTGATTGTTGACCATGGTAACTATTAAGAAGAAAACAACAATTCTGTAATAAGCATTATTTTATCTTTCTATTTAAATCTTTATACCATAAAAACTGCAGGACTTGACTCCAGTTCTCAAGAAGAGTTTCTAAGCCTGTTGGGTGGTGCAAGGACAAGTCCGCCGGTTCATCAATTTTTAGTTAGCTCCCTTGGTGAAGCAGTATGTTCCACCTCTAAAGTGTTGAATAATTAAGTCACCGAATTGTTTGAATATGGCTTGTATGTGACGCTAGTTGCCCCCTAGGGGTCCCAACACGTAAGGCTGTTTGTGGGTCTTGCACAGTTAATACTTTCCCATTTATTTGATCATGAATTATACGTACAAATATTTGCAAGTAACTTGGTCTATTGGTTCTTAGGGGCTCAAACGGGTAGCGAAGGCTGTTTCTGGGGCTGGCAAGGAACTCCAAACAATTGTGCTTGACCATCTGCAGGTGCGTCTTATGCTTAACAGCAACATATCACCAAATCTCTGATAGATCTTTTTTCAAATGCATTTACTAGACTGTAATAGTTTATGATAGTATATATAGTTCTGACTCCAAAAACTGCTATAAACTTGGATATTATTCTACTCTCTGAATCACGAAGGTGCTATTCATCTAATGCGGTTGTGTGTTCGTCTAATTGATACTTTTTTTGGTAATATCTTGCAGCATTCACAAAGTTTCTCTTACCCTGGTTTACTTCATATTAATTTTCTTTCACGAATCATAATATCTCTATATTAGTATCAGTGTGTTTATATGTTACTTGGAGATTGTTTTTTAGGAACATAGTTTCCTTAAAAGCTGAATCTAAATATCTGATTTTCAGCCTGCTGCAGAAATTATTGGATTTAGAATGGGAGAACTAAGAGGGCTTTCCAAGTGGCGTGCACGGTTTCAGGGTATTGGATTGGAGGAGAGGTTAATTGATAATGCTACAGAAAAAGCTGGAATGTTGCTTGTTCAGATTGAAAGATTCATTAGGATTTTATCTTCAGTGGTGCAGCAGGTATGGTACAGTTAGATGAAACACTTTAGCTGTATGATTTTGAAACGTGTTCTCCCTTGATTATAAACATACATGATGTTTCTGTAGAAGGGATACTTAAACTGAAGGAAACCTTAAAACTCTGTTGGATCAAAAACTTCAAAATTGTGATTATTTATTGGATGCTGGTTTGTTGCTGGTAAATAATGGGATCTTCGACTTGATTTTGAACATGAAATAAATAAAATAACTTATTTGTACTTTGTAAGTTGATGCAAACACGCACATAGAAATGTGTTCCTTTTTAATCTTTTGCTCGTTGTGTATGATTGACCTTGGGTGACATCTGAATTTAGATTCAATATCTTCAACTAAAATGGAGTCTTAATTACATATGTTTCAAGAAAGTGCAATCATTTTTTATTTGGAACCACTGCCTAGTTCTCATTCTAGTATCTCAAGTCCGTTCTTTGTTTTTTTTTCTAATGTTAAATGACTGGTGTTTCGTAAAAATTATTGTATGAAGAAACTAGCTATACAACAACATCTATATGGAGCAAATAGGCATGCCAGTGTTACAATTCCTCGAATTTTTGGCTATGCAAGCAATCCTTATTTTCTTCTCATCTGACAATACAATTCTACTACTTGCTTCTGTTGCAGTTTTCAAATTTTTTCAACTGGCTTCTCAAATGTGTGAAGGTTCTAATGTCCGAACCAAGCGATCAACTTCTCCCGTTTAGTAGGTTTGGCAACTAGCTTTTCTTTGCTGTTCTTGCAAATTCGTGGGATTCTTCAAAACCCAGCTGATATTTCCATCTCTGGCAGTGAACTCGTTATCCTTTTCCTAAAGTTTTTATACGACCAAGATCCTGTTGGTATGTTGCTGCAGGATACCCAGCTTGTTCATAATGTTGAAGTTGACTTGTAAGTATATTTGATGAATTGACTCTGTGACCTAAACTTGGTTTCATGGCTGTTATTGATGCAAATGGATTAGGTTTACCATAATTGTCAAATTGTACGTCTTTTAGAGTTTAATATATTTCGCAATACATGTATACTATGGAAAGGGACTAGTAACTGACATTCATTATGAAAGAGTTCATTAATCCCCATGCAGGTATCGTCAATTCTATATATGGAACTAGCTTCCATTGTTAATTACGTACTCAGGTATATTAATTTACTAAACAAAGTTAGCATCCATGTGAACTGGAAGCTTACTTTCTGATGATGTAAGGTTTAACTTCAAGTTCACTATATAATCTGAGCTGGTATTTCAGTAAATGGGTGCGTGATATCCATGCAAATAGTTAAGTTTTGGAACTTTTGTTATAATAGTCAAGAGATCCACAGGACAATGAACAGCTATGAGTAATATGGTGTAAATTGTAATGAACATTCAACGACAGAAGCTATTGATAAAATGCTGTATTTTCTGAAGTATGATAAAATGCTGTATTTTCTGAACTCTGAAGTAAGCCTAGCCAGTTGTCTTAAGTGGATATCTGTCAACATCAATTCCAACATTAATTTTTTTTGTACTGCAAGGGAAACTAAGCAACGAGTCACAGAATTAGCTCATTTTGGAGGTTTCTCGGATTCTGAATACTTGAAAAGAACATTGGCGAAAGAATTTCAACAAATGGAATCCTGGTATGCAATACACCTCATTGCTTATTTGCATATGATGCTATGTAGGTACAACATTTTTTTGGTATAGGGCTAGTGAGTGATTCTATTTTGAACCAGTATCTTCTAAAGAGACTGATCTATTAAATTTAGGCCAAGGCTCTGTAGCTTGCCCTCTACCTATTGCTTTTAGAAAAAGAAGAAATTGATGGCATGGTGAATATAGTTTCTGGGGTTATCTGAATTTGTGCAGAAAAACTTACTCCATACATTTTTTATACTAATATAATAATATCAATGCCTTGAATTTCGTAAATGCAAATCCTCAATTGCTGGATCTAATGAGACAAAATTGTAGTTTCAAGGAGGCTCTAGGGATGCCACTGACCACAGTTTCCAGAAGGATACTTTGTAAAGACATTTTGCCACTTTTCCCAGTTTCATCTGTACCGAATTTGAAGTCAGCTTATTTACCAGTATCAATATCATACTACCAGGTACATTTTGTTTCTCTTGCTAACTGACTAACTGTTAATATACCCTACAAACATATTGGTTTATGATGCGCTTGTTTGTGGTTTTTCCAATTCTGTTTGCATCAGCGATATTAATAGTCATGGGTTCATTATGTTAATTTAATGCCTAAAATGCTTTAAAATGAGTGCTCCGTGTAACTATACACCTGTAATAATATTAATATATTCATCACAATCATGAATATCAGGTCCAATATGCGTATAAGCATCTTGCATTGGTATCTCATCTGTTTCTAGAGACTCAAGACAACCTAGATAATTCTACTAAAGATTTTAAAGCTCTCTCAGATTAAAGATCCATGGTGGTTATGCAGAATGCCTAACCTATCTTGCAGTACTATTGATAAATTCGTCAAACACTTCGACTATAGGTATGCCGTTCAGTACAAATCTTACAATAGTAAATCACTTGTTAGTTAAGAGCCAAGGTAACCTGAATTATATTCTAAACGAGACCTTGAAACTTAAAAGAACTAGCAATAACAAAGTCCATTTTGATGAATTTTTATGAGAACTACGAGGAGCACCATGTTAGTAGACTGCTTAGGTCCGAGCAGAAGAGTCATTTATGTATGTAAAAGAAAATGAAGTTGCTCGCATGTCACGCCCGCATTTTCTAAGGATAGAAAACACGGTTGATCGCGACTAGGGGAGGATTAGAGAAGCGGGGAAGAAAGGGGGAAATCAACACAACTCAACCATAGCTCGAAACAAGTGGGAATAGCTCGAATAAAATCAGAGTATCTCAACAATCAACATTCAACAACTCAAAAATGAATACTATCTCAACGATACAAGAACTCAAAAGAAACACAACTACTTAGCGGAAGCATTTGAGAGAAGGAATATGCCACGTGTGAAGACATGACACATTCTACACACTTAAATTTCTTCAACGGTCTTGCTCAACACCCACCGCACCCGTCACGCTCAACCTGCAATTTTTAAAAAGAAAAGCAGGGCTGAGTACTTGATGCACTCAGTGGACTCATGCCGAAAACATTTTATAAAAAGTATTTATCATGCCACCATTGAGTGACCTTGGGGTTTTAACTTTAGAAATCGCCCAAGACACTAAAAACATTTCCATTGTAAAATTCGGTTGATCAACCATTTTCCCATAGCTATCTCCCATATCTGATCCATTGATGACAAGGAATGTGGCCACATCCCAAGTCACTAGACCGGCCGACCCAAAAGACGGCTCACGATCTCCATAGGTGTACACTAGCCTGAATAGGGACTCACTCCCTAGACAGACCCGAATTCGATTATCCATTGATGGCAAAAGCCACATCAGATAGATTTCATAGAATAAAACAAAACACGGCATGACAAATATTCATATCATTTTCACATAAAAATATACTTAGGGCATTGCCCTTATTTAAAAAGAAAGCCCACCTCGTTTGCTTAAATCCTCCACTTGCCTTTCGTTCTGTTCTCAATTAGCTCGCAAAATCACCTTTTTTTTCAAATAACATAACATGCAAAAAAATAAGACTTTAAGAAATAATTTAATTCCAATAATACACACATGTATAAATCTTACCCTTTGATCCCTTTTTCAGTGACTTTAGCGCATCGTATTTATCCTTCTATTGACTCCGTCCGAGCTCTTGTCATTCTCGTATACAAATTCTAGTCCAACTCAAATAAACGAGCGGCCAAAGTCTCCTAATTAAACCACTCTAGCCCAAACACTAATTTTGTCTTCCTTCAACTAATTCATTGGCTCAACAAAATTTAATAGGCTAGGCCCTAACTAATAAATAAGGCCCAAACAAAATGGCCCAACATCACTTCCTCTTCACCATCGTTGTTCACCTCTTCCTCCATTTTAATTCTTCCCAAAATTAGGGAATCTCCCAAATCAAAGATCCCCAAGTTCCCGTCGCCTTCCCCCAACATCTCGTCGACGACAACTCCGCCGGCGGTATCCGCATCCCGACCGTATTGTATTCCCAATTGGAGAAATCCATCGACTCCCTGATTCGCCCCACACCGCCAGCCCCTGCTGCCGTCGCATAGTAGGCATCACTGCCGTCGATCCCCCGCCGCCACCGGCTCCAATTCGTCACCCACGTCCACCGCCGTCGTTGAACAGCTGCACGGCGGCTGTTCTTCGCCCCTGTTCCCAATCTCTCTCTGTTCTCCCGTATCTCTCTCCTCTCCAGACTCCCGAATCGCGACGCCATCGCTAGCTACCGCCGCCTCTCTACTTTTCGTTGCTGCTCTACCTCATCTCCGATCCAAAATCAAAAGAGAACTCAACGTTGCCCCAGCTCTCTCTCTCTTTTTCTCGGTCCGTAAGCAGGATTCGCAACGCCGTCGCTGCTCGTCTTGGCCGCTGCTCCAGAACGTCGCCCCTCGCCGCCGCTGCGTTCGGTTGAACGGGATTCATCACGCTCCATTGCCATCCACCGAAGTCGCTGATCATCCAGCGCTGCCGCTGCTGTCCGGTAGATGCATCGCCGTCTCTGTATCTCCTTTTTCATCGCTGTTCGGTCAAGGAACGCCACCGCCGCTCATCGTCCATCGACCCCTCTCTCTCAATTTGTTCTCTGTTTCAGAAAGAACTCCCCGCCTACTTTCTCTTATCCCCCTCTGCTCTCGACTTTCTTGTTAATTAATTAATTTCTAGCAAGATCATGGAATTGAGGAAGACCTACACGTATAAAAACGGTAAATCTCTAATTGTTGAGATTTTGCAGAGTGATTTACGGTAACTGTTTTGCTTTGAGAAAAAGACGGACTTGATTGAAACTGAAATGGGCTCGTGGGTTTTCTCAAGAAGAAAAGGAATTGGGCTTGACACAGATACAGAAAAAAATTCTTAGCCCAAGTTCAATAATAAAACACTGGCTATTCTATTAATCATCTAAAAGGATTGAAGGAAAATTTTCGGCTTACACAAACGACGTCCTTCAAGAACAACTAAAAAGATAGAAAAAGGTCGGGGTATTACATCGCATCCATAAATGCTGAAGTACAGACTCTAAAGGTCCTCATTATCTACACAAAACTGGAAAATAGCTCTAAATTAATTATGGTTTTCAATGACATGAAGCAAAATTTTTGTTCTCAAACACAGTAAATCTAAATACTTACACCAGGGCATTACTTGATTATTACTATCAATAATAACCAAGTTTGTTTAGCCGTGTAGCTGAGTAGTCAGCTGATTTGGCATTGCTATAACTTTGATAATCACATTGGCCAGGAAGCTCCCCATGGAACCACACATCAGAGGCTTACTGATTATACCTCTTTTATGGTACCTGATGAGACTTTTCCAAACATCACAAATTGCATTGGTGTAGCAAGGGGGCTCATAAATGATACTGACAACTTGAAGACGGGCCTTAATTCACTTGAGGTTGCTCTGTTATGCATCCCTGATGGTTATCACTGTGTAGATCTGTCTCAATACAAAGTAAGTATGAAAAAAGTTAACCGAGTTTATTTTGTTTTTCGGGCCTCAAACTCTCACCTCTTCTCTAAAACAGGACGGACAAATTGTGTTGCTGCTAAATGATGTAAACACAGACTCTGACATCTCAGGTAATGCTTGTATGATGATGGTACAAACAGATGACCTCACATTTGTTTCCATATCAAGATCGTCCCCGTCTTGGAATCTTCATGAACTTAAGGTATGCATGTGTGTGTGTCTAGTATGTATATATTCTACAACATATGAATAAACAGACACCTCTGTACATGTTGCTGTGGCTTTGTATTTCTGCCTTGTTATTCCCAGAAAGTCATCCCCAGTTTATAACTTCAGTAGCAGACAAAAGTATTACTATGTAAACTGAAATAAATGCTGGGAAAGGAACTGTCCTCCCAAAAAAATGGAAAAGAGGTGTTGTCTTGAAAAGAATGTCATCCTTGATGCAAACAACTACTCCCTCCGTTCCAACCTTAGTGAGACGTTTCTATTTTGGCACAAGAATTGAGGTAGAGGTATTTTGTTAAGGATAATCTCCTTAACGTCGGACTAACTCCTCCGTGAGGTCGCGGGAATCGTTTGCCCGTCGATCGCACACGATAAGAATTAGGGTTCCTCCATGAAGTCGCGGGAACCTTTACCCGACGATCAACAACGACAAGAACTAGGGTTTGATATTGAAGAAGAAGAGAAAACTAACGTGAATAATATTCTATTTCATGAATGATTAATGAGAATAACAATAGGTCCTATTTATAATACTCTTATGAATAACCTAACTTGGTGAACAAGATAATAAAGATATGGAAAAGATATGATAATATAATAATAGAGATATGAGATATATTTCCGAAGATATACTCCGAAGATATACTCGTATCAACTCCCCCACGGTTGAAATCCACCCTGTCCTCAAGGTGGAAACCACGAAGCAACGACGAGAGTTGATAGCCAAAAATTGTTGAGAGGCGTCTCCTCCTGGATCAAACGCACAACGAACAGCTGAACGTCTCCCGTCATCATCTAGATTCGCCAACGGATCGACTTTGAACTTGTTCTGGAACTCTGTCATCCCTTCCAAAATCACGATCTCGTCCTCCTCATCTTGTTTTGCCTTTGCCTTCTGAGCAGTCTCTTCTACAGCAGCCTTTAGTTCTGCTACGTATTCATTGAATAACTTTTCCCTGTCTTCATGCTTGACTGACTTGTATCTGGGATCTCTTCTTAAGCTATCCTTCACCTTTGACCACCTGGAAGTAGATGTAATGTCTTCTCTATCCTTAAGCAGAGACTTGAAATTAGATGTCTTTACAGCACGCTGTGCTTGAGCTTTTTCTTGAGCACTCCTTTTCAGAAGTAACACCCTGTCATTTAACAAATGTTCCCTCTCTCTCCTGTCCAAGGACAGAAATCGAGGATCTTCACCCCATCTCCTCTTAAATGTTTGATAATCAGTATTCTGATCAATGTCCTCATCTTAAATGTTTGATAATCAGTATTCTGATCAATGTCCTCCTTTGCTTCTTCCAGTAACTGCTTGAAACCCTCCAAAGCAGCCTTCTGATCCGCTCGTTTTTCCTTTCGTTCCTCTTCAGCACGAGTTCGAACATAGTGCTCAAAGAGAGCTCTTCGTGCACTTTGATCTGGAATGGCCTTAAAGCGTGGATCAAAAACTATTTTAGGAAGTTCTTTCTCCCATTTTGAGAATGGTGCCACTCCCCTTTCCTTAAGCATCTCCTTGAACTGGAGGAGACAGTCCTCCATGGTGGGGCCTCCCTCTTCATCCTCAGAATCAGAAGAAGAATTGGATATGTCACCATCCCCGTTCGTATCCTTATTATCATTTTGGATATTTTTCATGGTAGCAGGTGTGCTTAAGCTAACAAGATCAGATCCTTTTTCAGTTATAATATTAGTATTGGTAACTGACACTGATGAAACTTGCAAAGCATCAGCATCCTGCTTCTTTCTCAACTCAGTTATCTCAGTAGGTATATTTGCCAGCTACTTACAGCCCCTATCTTCTGATTCCCATCGACATGAACCGCCCGCAAATTCGCCGCATCCGATCCAACGAAAACGGGGGCTCTCATCTTCTCATAACAGGGCTTCTCCACACGGTAATGATCATAACGCGGCTGATCCGAATTACAAGCGCCCTCCTGTCGGCCACATGCATTATCCCACTTCGGCTCAAGTCGCCTTGGCTGATCGTCGAACCCAAGCGCGGGGTTATCCCAGGCAGTAGGACGTCGGGGTTATCCCAGGCAGTAGGACGTCGCCCTCGAAATCCCACGCTACCACCGTCGTTCCGATCCCACTCCGTCGCAAGTCGTCCCGGCTGATCGTCGAGCTTATGCGCGGGGTTATCCCAGGCTGTATGACGGCGCCCCCGAAAACCCTCGCTACCTCTGCCGTACCTATCCCACAGCAGCGGATCTGTCCTTGGCTGCTGAATCGCGATCTTTGTTGAAAGGCCTACTAACCCTAGGTTTTGTTGAGAAGCCACGAATGTGGTTGGAGATAGAATCGGGAGTTGCCTACCCATCTCGCCTCTCCCCCTCTGCCAATCCTCATAGGGCGGCTTAGGCTCGGGCCTAGGCGGCGGTTGCGCCGAGGCCGATTGCCTCTCCGAAGCATCCAGGAGCGCTTCGATGCGGGCTAACGACGCCAGGACGTGTTGGAACGCCAAGGCAGTGGAGTCCCGCGCGCCACTCGACGCCGGAAACTGCTCCAGTCCGCGGATGATGCCGGCAGGCGTCACGACGATCGGCTCCGTGCAGCTCCCCACACGATTCGTCATCGTCAATCTGAGATCGGCAATGAAAAGTGAGTTCGTCAATGAAAGCGCCAGTTGTTAAGGATAATCTCCTTAACGTCGGATTAACTCCTCCGTGAGGTCGCGGGAATCGTTTGCCCGTCGATCGCACACGATAAGAATTAGGGTTCCTCCGTGAAGTCGCAGGAACCTTTGCCCGACGATCAACAACGACAAGAACTAGGGTTTGATATTGAAGAAGAAGAGAAAACTAACGTGAATAATATTCTATTTCATGAATGATTAATGAGA
Organism: Salvia splendens; assembly: GCF_004379255.2. Lineage (NCBI taxonomy): Eukaryota > Viridiplantae > Streptophyta > Magnoliopsida > Lamiales > Lamiaceae > Salvia > Salvia splendens. The sequence continues at coordinate 9,613,555 of NC_056036.1, read as the reverse complement.
ATAACAATAGGTCATATTTATAATACTCCTATGAATAACCTAACTTGGTGAACAAGATAATAAAGATATGGAAAAGATATGATAATATAATAATAGAGATATGAGATATATTTCCGAAGATATACTCCGAAGATATACTCGTATCAGATTTAGTGAATTAACTTGTAAATAGTAAAGTGGGAGAGGGAATAAAGTAAGAAAGAGAAAGAGGGAATAAAGTAAGAGAGATAAGGGGATAATGCAAAACAGAGAAGTGAGTTAATTATTGCCAAAAAAGGTAACGTCTCACTTAGGTTGGGACATCCCAAAAAGGAATACTTAGGATGGGATGGAGAGAGTATTAATTGAGATATTATCTCCCCGTTTCTGTTATAGTAATTGGCCTAGCAGGATGTGTCCCTCTGAGAATATATTGTAAGCATATAACTGGTGTGACTTGTTTTCAGGATTTTATTACATGCCTGCACTTGGAGAATGAAAAGGCTCGAGAAGTTCCTCACTCTTTGGTTGCTCCTTTGGCAGTTAGTGGTTAGTTTTTCATGCAGTCATTTTTCCTTCAGTAACAGTTACACAATATATGCATGATGAAGCAGTGCCTCTTACATTTTGGTCATTAGAAGTAGACTGGTAGTTCGAACTTGAACTGATATTTCTGCCTAACCCTCCTGTTCAGCATCCAGAGGCGTCGCTTGTGTTTTTGGTGCTAGGAAACGAGCCTTGGTGTATATTCTAGAGGAAGATGAAGAAGTTACAGATTCAGAATAAGTTACAGATTCAGAATAAGTTACAGATTCAGAATAAGTTACTGTTGAGCTAGTACTTGTTGTATGTTATACTTCTAGTTCTGATGATTGTAAATCAGTTTTGAATCTGATTTAATTTTATTAGCCTACATATGTCAATTCTTCAGTAGACGTAATATTTCAGCTGTCCATACCAATTGAAACTTCATAAATTACTTATGAAGGGCTACCAAAATTTCAAGATGCAATATGCAAAATTACTTGACACTGATCTAATTATATTACGCTTATATGCAATAATGTGGCGTGACTAAACATTTCCAAGTTCCAACTAATGTCCTCCATGCATGTAATTCCCCCTCAAAAATAAAATAAAAATGAGTAATATTTGCCGTTGAAGTGTGAATCATATTTAATAGTATAAGTTTTTAATTGAAACATTTCACACGTTTTGATACAGGAAACAGGTGTGCGGCTGAGACTATGGTCGATTATAGATTTAGTATCGTCACCCAAACACAAGAACGATAAGTATTCTCACGTGAATCTTATATCCCATTTCCATAAGTTAATAATTCAGAAGTCTCATCCTTTATCAACTTCGCCTTTTCATCCAATTTGTTCCAAATTCGGTTTGATTATCACAAGAAATAATCATTTCTGCAACAAAAATTGCCACTCATGCAATGCAATACTGTTAACCACTAGTTGGGGCAAATTGAAAGATCATTCACCAAAGACTGATTCGATACAGAAGGTCGAGTCTATATCATAAGTACTAGCGCCTTTTCTCCTTGCTGTTTCCCTTCCTCTTCTCTCTTTTCCTTTGTATCTTCGGGCGAGACCTCTTCACTGGTGCCTTCTTCAGTTGCTTCTTCCTAACAACAGGGATTTTCTGCTTGCCTGTCTCAGATGGAGCATGTTCTACTTCATACTTATCAGCTGGAAGCACTTCCTCCCGGGAAATTTCACTTGTAGTCACTATGACTTGGACATCATCATTGTCATACATCATAGTCCCTTGCGGAAAGAATATAAGAGATAAGATTAGAAGAGGCCAGAATCGAGCATCAGGCACACATATTAAGCGTTTTACTGCCTTTCTTGTTGATCGACCTACATAGGTCGAGGTCAAGGAGGCTGCACATAGAAATCTCATATTGCCCTATACAACGTTGTATTCCAGAACAAATGCAAGTTACCAACACTAGATTATAGATACTATTCTAACAAGTAAATCATATCAACTATAGCATTTTTCTGATCTTCTTAGATATACATGTTCATATGTGTTGATTAAATCAGCATACTTGTCTTATGAATCAAGTGTAAGCAAACTGGTTATAGATAAGAACTAGACCTAGAAAGAATCGGTGGGATTCAGACTTCATTATACACACGCCAGAGAATATGTCAGTGGATGGAGATAAGTATATAGTACCTGAAACTGATGCAACTGGTTCACTATCCTCATTTTGCTCGTCTTGCTCGTCTTCCTCATCAGATTTTGCAGTAACAGCAGATGGATCCACTGGAACTCCACCAGACATAACAAATTCTCTTTCCAACTTTCTCTGGAATAAGATTGTATGCATAATCATTACCACAGACTCCCAAAAAGAAAACTGAAGAGCTGTATATTAACAAGTTATGATCATCACACAATGATACAATTTCCAAATAACCCAGTACAGTAATACTCTAAAAACTATGCCACAAGATTTTTGAAATGATGCTGTGTTGATTCACCAAATTACAACTATCATAGTATATTCTAGTCAAGTACACATTAAGGTTCAACTATCATATTATTTTGGAGAGCATATTTATCAATAGAAACCATTCATTTTATCTATTCCTAGCCTGAGATTGAGTTTACTGGCCATCTGACTTAGAAACATAATCAAACTGCAATCGCCACATAAATCAATCTTCCAAATATCAATTACAAGCTGTGCAATGCCTAGCGCTTAATCACTGCATAAATACAGCTGCGTCACTAAGAAACGCATAAACACACAACAATTTTCAGGGAAACCTAATTATAATCAAATATCGTAATTTTCTAGATTATACATGTTAGAATGCAAGATAGAGCAAAATAACAAACTTAGAAAAAATATTGACCTTAGTAATTGAATCGAGAAAAAAATTGCATCAAAAAGCAAATTTGAAACCTTTTTGCGCAGCTCAATGCGCTTACGGCGTCCAGCTTCTTCTTGCTGCAGCAAGGCCTCTTTTCTCCTCTTCTTCTTCCTCTTGTGAAAACCACCTATGAAATCTCTGCACCGTATGAATAATCAGAATCAAACCATGGATATAATCAATTCCAGTGAATTAATCGTATTCGCTCACCAGAAAAAGGAAAAGTAAGAAAATCAAACGTACTTGAGATCTTTTTCGTCGAAAGATACAGAGAGTGATTTGTTCCTGAGAGCTCTCTTTTTAATATAGCGAGTCCGGAGCGGTGCTCCGCCTTCCTCAGCCGCCGCTGCCGCCATATCCATGGCTGTGGCGGAGATTGTTAAACCCTAAACCTGATTTTTGTTTAATTTTGGCTTTAGCAGGGGACTGGAAAGAAGGAAAAAAGACTGGCTGCTTATCAGAGATGTACATGTACCGCGCGCTTCTCTTCTTGTCCTTCCATCTTATTTATTGAATCGCCAAACTAAAAAAAAATTAATAGTATTATTTAAATAATTTATTTTTCCTTAAATTTTTTTATAAATTATAAAAATAAATATTAAATTGATTTTGTTGTTTAGTTACATTATTGCAAAACGGAAAATAATTAATGTTATTATGCGTGTATAAATTATAATAATCTTCTTTAGATTCTCAATTTCATATAAAATATTTGTTTTTTTAGCATAAAATTTTTTGTAATGTTATTTTGTAAGTCAATGAAGAGAGAATAAAGTAATAGAGAGGGAGAAAAATAGAGAAGGTGATATTTTCATTTAGTAAACATTTTATTTTTAACGTGGCAATCTAAAAAACGTTTCATTTTTATTGGGACAAAGGAAGTTTAACTGTCTTAAAAAGAGTTGAAAATCTCATTGTTCATCCCACTAAAATAATGTTCATTTGTATTATAGTGTATATGCGACTATGGGTAGAGTGATAATGTATGAGACAAAGGTCTCGAATTCAAGTCCATCGTAACATGACCTGTAAATTAGTAAGTATTCTTCATTTGTCAATTAAAAAAAAAATTCTCCATTTGACTAATTTGTACTCTTTCCGTTCAGAAAAAATAGACTAGTTTTACCATTTTTTATCGTCTATAAAATAATATTAATCTTTATATATGAAAAGTTTTAAATAATTGAATACAGTAGTACTACTAATGATGTGGACCTTACAGTCCACTAATACTACTTCCATCACCTTTTTTCCTTCTATCTCTTGCTTTATTAAATGCACATTAAAACTCGTGTCATTTGTGCATGGAGGGAGTATGTGGCCAGTCCCCCAGTCCCACATTTTTTATCCACTTTTGCCAATTTTATTCATCCCTCATTTATTGTCCACATTCATTTTCTACCATAAATGTTAAGTAGACATCACATTTCACTAATTTATTATTACATTACATTTTATTATACTATATCCGTTCCACTCAAGATGTCCATATTTTTTAGTGATGCGGAGTTTTAGAAGAAATTGTTTTAATGAGAAGAGATAAGAGATGAATTTATTTTCAAATGTGGAAAATGGACATCTCAAGTGAGACAAACTAAAAAAAAGTGAACATCTTGAGTGAGACCGTAATACTCCATCAACTTTTTTAACCTACTTCTCTTCGCATTTTTAAAAATGGATTGAGTATTTTGTTTGCTTAGATTGATAGCATAAATGGAACAACAACATACTGAAGGGCAAATATGTCATCCCAGCTACCAAGACTCAATCAACCAAAAGGTCAGGGTTCAAATCCCGCCACTCACTGGGAGACTTTCGGCCTTAATCCGTAAGTCTGGTCGAGCAGGATTAGTCGGATTCCGCCAAAAGGCGGATTCGGTACACATGTGGTTAAACAAAAAAAAAAGAAAAAAAAAAGAACTTTCACAGGCTCACGCCTTTCCCAACCATACAACAACAAAAAGAAACATACAAAGGTCACGTTTTTCCCCAATCAAATGAAACTATGGAAAAGCCCCAAACCCAAAACTAATGCAAAAACCCATTTCAAACAAATTGGGTTAGTTGCTTTGAAGATAATCAAACACCACGCAGCCTCCTCCATTCTTTTTATCTACTACTCTGCTCCACGCCTCCACTCCAGTCTCCAGTGACTCGAGTCCGTCGCGAAGGCAATACTATCTTCAAAGGTTTGTGATGTATTTTAGTTTTATTGATTGGGGAAACGCTGCGTGTGGTTGCTTGAATCATACCACATGATTCCAAACTCATTTATTCTATTGTGATACTGATACATGAATATGCTCAAAATTCTACATCTCCGACTTCGAATAATTGCTTACCTTTGTTTGATTAACCCAATTTTTTTGGGGGGAAAGTATCCACTATCCAATTCGTGTTGTTATATATGAATGCTTTTGTCTCTTCGACGAGAGTGATTTCATTTGGCCTTAATATAATCGAGATAGTGTTTGCAAAATTTCTCAATCTCTTGGTTATATAATTTCATTTTTGATTTACAAAGTCCCATCCTCAGTGGCTACCTAATTCGAGTGTTCTATTATTTCAGTTGTAAAAATTGAACTCGGGACCTAAGTTCATCAGAGTTGGAATGATAAATTGTTTGTAATATTTGAATTATATAATTCGATTAAATTTTTTAAATTTGGCTCATCCCAATTATATGTTGAAGTTTAATCTTTAAACGTTGAAGTTTAATGTTCTTGCTTATTTAATTTGTTCTACTTATATACTTTTTTTCAGGTAATTTAATTATCTCAAGCCTTAATTAAGTAATAAATCACTATTACTTATTGTCACTTGGAAGATATTGAAGATTTTCAGTAGATGATTATCATATTTAAAGTAATACTATGGACATTGACACATTGTTACGTAAATTTTAAAATTAAAAGCTACTCCTATTTTATAATTTGTTGTAGATTTAGTGGATATTGTGAAACTCTATTTTTTTAAAGCCTTGGATGATGTTATGTTTGTTTAGGTTGATGGATGCTAATCATGTTATGGCTTTTTAGAATTTTTGGTCTCTCTGTTTTTCAGTTCTTTGAATATTTATGTAATTTCGGTTTTGTTTGGTTTTTATGTTTATCAGTTTCAGGTTTTTAATTAATTCAGTTCTGTTTGGTTTAATTTTATAAAAATTTTGGGTTTTCGGTAACCGAAAACCGAACGCTCAGCTCTAGACATTACATAAAAATCAGAGCTGGTGTGGGAATATTTTTTATATTACTACATAGTAGTTCTCTCTTCATAATAAACTTGCACTCTCCCTGTTTCTCTCTCACACTCACTCCCATTCAGCCTCTCTCCTTTGATTACACACGGAGGAGAGAAAAGATGGTTGGGCCGGGACGACCACAATTTGTGCTATTTGGATCGTCGATAGTTCAGCAAAGTTTCTCCAATGGAGGATGGGGAGCTATTCTTACTGATCTCTATGACCGTAAGGTATTTATTTCCATCTTCTTCTTTTTAAATTTTCAGAAAGGAATTTTCTCAGCTGCTGAGATTTTGTATGTAGTATTTTATTAGAGATTTGAAGGTTGAATCTTATGTTGGATGATGGAAAACAAAATAGATAGTACTATAAAATAGCTACCAATCAAAATCTGCGAGGCTAATTGTTTTATGTCATTTTTTTTTGCAAAAGGAGAGCTTGTAGATTCAGTTAATTTGATTGTTTTAATTATTGTCCTTATTTTTGTGAATTTTTTAGGCAGACATAGTTCTGCAAGGATATTCTGGCTGGAATTCGAGGCGCGCTGTTCAAGTATTGGACCTAGTTTTCCCAAAGGTATCTTCTCGAATGATGGTTGAATATGCCATATATTTTTCTGTATATATATTTTTATGTGTATTTTTGACTGTTTGTATGTAAGCACGTATGTATGTACGTATGTATAAGTTGAGATAGATCCGTGTGATCTATTGGTAATAAGAATGAGATTCATTGGCTACGATGGTGAAATTATATCTTAATTAATCAATTAAACTTAGCAGCATTGATTTTTCAAATTGTTTGTGCCCTTTATGCTTCTATCGGTTTGCATCTTATGTTTTTCTGTAATTCGAACTTTGTTCAGGATGCAGAGGTTCCCTTCATTGATTATAGTGTATTTTGGTGGGAATGATGCAGTGCACCCTCATCCTAGTGGCTTAGGTGTTCATGTTCCTCTTCCTGAATATATTGACAACATGAAGAAGATCTATTTTCATCTCAGGGTACGCAATGCTTCTTTCATATACTCTTCTTTGTAGAAATGTATTCTCTATGGGTTACAGGTTTGTACCAGATGTATGAACTGATTACCGGATGTTCAAATGGTTCCGTTGTACAATATGATCTGCAGGAATTGTCATAACCAAGCAACTTTTTGTTATTAATGGTTTTACTTTTTGGTCAAGAGAAAATGATTGATGAAGGCTATGTATTTGTATGGAAAAGAAAGCTTAAGTTCAAAACTAAGCATGTGTAATGTCTTTCAACTAGGCCCGTTATTTCGAATAGGAACAAAAAGGTCTAGTGAGCTTGCTCTTTATCTTGATGCAACCTTAGAAAGCTTGTTAATTAATGGTTTCAATGTAGGATCTTTAAACTACAAGATTATTGTAGTTATGGATGTGAATATGCCGTAGTGTTGTCTTCAAAGTTCTTAGGTATTTAATACTCCCTCAGTTCCACAGGAGTAGAGCCATTTCATTTTCTGCACTCGTTTTTAAAAAATGATAGTAATAAATATAGTTAAAGTTAAGAGAGATTAAAGTAAGAGAGAATAATGTAGAGAAGAGTCTTATCTACAATATTCCCTCTCTTATTTATTTTTCTCTACTTTAACTATTTATAAATATTTTTTCAAAATGAGTGCAGAAAATGAAATGACTCTACTACTATGGAACGGAGGGAGTATGTTGTAGGTAGCTTGAAACGACCTGCATTAGATAAGTTTATTTACTGATTTCCAAACGTTCTCAATTCTCATACAACAATTGGCACTGTTTACAGAGTCTTACGGATAAGGTCCGAGTAATTTTTCTTACTTCACCTCCAATCAACGAAGCACTGATTCGTGAACATTTTGGGTGATTTGCACTTTCTTTATCTATTTCCCTCATGTTTGTCCTACCACGCCATAAATCTAATGTTGCTCTTCCCTGTCTCTCTAATAACAGTATTTTACATGACAAACAAGTCCGGAAAAATGAAACATGCCGTAGATATGCTGATGCTTTAGTAGACTCTTGCAAGCAGTTAGATGTTAAAGTTGTCAACCTTTGGACTGCCCTTCAGCAACGAGAAGATTGGGCAACAACTTGCTTAACGTAAGTTTGTGCTCCACGATTTACACTTTCCTATGTATCTGCAATTTTGTCCTTGTATACAGCGTTCAAACAATCAATTGGTACGTGCAGAGATGGAATCCATTATACATCGAAAGGGAGCGAAATGTGGTGAAGGAGATTCTGAAGGTTATAAAAGAGGCTGACTGGGAACCTAGCCTCTTTTGGAAGTCTATGCCAATTGAATTTTCTGAAGATTCGCCGTATTACATGGTTCATCCTTACAATAATGGTAAGACCATGAACTCTTCTTTTGGCATCTCTAGTTGGAAAATCAAGTGGACTGCTGATAATATTCGCTCAAAGCTTTGAAACATTAAGGGCTTTTTGTACTAATCCATAATAAACTAGGAGTATTATGTATTATACGCTTCATTGCTCACTCAACTATATATGATTTCATGGAATGTAATCCAACATATGGTGCGTTGTGTATAATAAGGTTACCCTTACTAGTATAATTTTGATAAATTGAGTGCAAGTGAGGTGGTTTGGTAATTCAAGAGGAAACAAATTCGAGAAAATCGTTTGCATGCAACTGAGGGAATATTATGTGATAGAATCATTGTGTTTCTGCAAATAATTGTAGGGACAAGGATCTATATCTGAAGAGACAAGGATGATTCTATTGTTTGAAATTACAGATAGAGTGCTAGTTAAACATGCGGTTTTTTACTAGATTAATTGACAGAAAACACGAGGAATCAAAGAAACAAAATTGTAAGTTGAATAGAGGAGAACACTCTTCCCACAAAACAATAAACTCCACAGAGTGCTCTCTTAATGATGCATTTGTCTTTTAATGAAAAACGAGTTCCTTTTTGGCGGCGAGTAAGGTGTCTCAAACTCATTAGACACCAATTAACTTGATGGAGTTTTGAGAATAAGATGACTATGCACCTAACCTAAAGAAGCTAAGTTTGAAAGACATGAAGATATGTCGTGTTGTGTTGTGTTGTTTGTGTTCTTTTCTCTCGAAATCCCACGCCTAGGAGAACATGGAAGGTCTCGCCATCAAGTCTTATGGCAGTTACGGCTATAACTGAAAGGCCAAAGGCCTTATCAACGATAATTTCCAAAATAGTTGTCTAATTCAAGCATGAAACATGAAACATGAAACATGAAAACGATTTGAGGGAATTCTTGCTTCATCAATTTATGTATAGTCATGCATATAAAGGAGAAGACACCGTCACAGGATAAATTACAATGACCAAATTAACATCTATGATTTGATTAGATGAGGGAAAAGAAAAAGAAAATGAGTTCTAATATTGCACAATACTCAAAAATCCAAATTCATAGCCAAATACACTGGGTGAACAAAACAACATAGTACAACATAGCTACATGTCTACATCTGTCCAAAAAAGAAAAACCTCATTTACATATGCACAAATAGAATAAAAGAAACACTTCATAACTTACCTACTTGTGTTGGATTGTATCCTATAATGTTGCAGCAAATTTTCCAAGAGTTTTTTTCCCCCCATCTTTTGAAGCTTTGAAAAAACACAAAATGGGGACTAGGCTGCACTATTCAGTTGTATATACTGATTGGACGAATTTTGCCTATGCAATCTAATTTCGTTGTTCACCTTCTTGATGAATGCCTCGACTCGCTGGTGCAACTCGTCCAGACTTGGCGATACAGCTTTCCCAATCATCGACATCGACGTTGATTCGATCTGTGTCTGACTTGCATTTTCCGTTATCCTCTTCCACGCACTCTCTAGAGTCTCATATTCTTCCTCCCTCGCCTCAACTCCTGCTAAATGATCACTACTACTATTATTTTATTTTCCTAAAGCTCGATCATGAAATGAATTGGAATTTTATAATTATAAGATAAGATTCCAATTGCATTGAATTGAATGGAATAAGATCTCGAAAAAGCATGTCCTACTCTGCAAACTCGCAATTGACACAACAATATTTATTTTTATTGGATAAATAACTATTTTCTCTGTTTGCCAATATTCATCTTATTTTTATGTTGCTCAGATTTTAAGAAGTGTGAAGATTTTTAAAGTAAAATTTGGTAAAATATAACTTTCACTTTTATGGATTATGAGTTAATGAAATGTAACTTTCAAATAAGACAGGAAATAGAGATGGTAGGAATATTAGGTTAGAGAGGAAATATATAAATACACAAAATTGTTTAATTGTAAAGTAAGAAGACAGTAACTATTTATTGTGATCGATAAAAAAAATTGTATGAAAAGAATAAAGCGACTTTTATTTATTTATATTTTTTTATCATAGATAAACATATCGAACGTCGCCGTCTATCTTAATTAGCAGTGGATAACAACAATAATTAATTTCAACAACATCAACATTAATTAGGACATCAATGAGTATATGATGCGAAATAGACTTACTTGGTGAAATGTTTCCGATTTGATTCTGCGGCGATAGTGAGTTGCACGTCAACGATCGGTCCAGGTACGCCTCAATTCGCCGGTTCGAGTTTCTCCGACTCCGCGGCGACTCGTTGTGAGTCGCACGCTCTCTGAAGCTCTTCGATTTCCGCGTGTGTCGATGAGGCGCCAGCCGTGGACCGTCTTCCGGAACTTCGTCGTGAGCGGCGCGTGACGACGCATCCTCCTCTCCTGTCACAATCGCCCCCATAAATCACTTTTTTTTTTGTAAAGCAAATTACACTCTTCTTTGTTTAATGTAGAAAAATGGCGCGCCAAGTAATTTAAATACCAGAGATAAATTGATGAAATTCTAGCTCAAAAAATCCGTATTCGACAACTAAGATACGAAATTTTCGGAGATGATGAAAAATCAATATACGATCAATTCTTCAAACTTTCATTTGGTCCTGAGATGGAAATAACACGTAGTTATGAACTATACAAAATTAAACCAATCGTTAAACTGTATTCAAATATAGTATTAATAGACCTATAACCTCAAGTAATACTTTAAACCGAATGATCATATTTAAGGAGTAAATAATGATTCATTTACTGGATAATTTTACAATTTACTTATAATATCTTATCGGATAAAACACGTATACGGTGGAAATATTTCGAATTATGCTGCAGGCGTAATTACTAAGAAGAACCTAAACGGCGTCGTTGACTCAGGATAATAAATTAGTAATATTCGGGGTAATATAAAATATTAAATTCTGGATTCAAGGAATTTTCTGAAAATAAAAAAAATAAAAAGTTTATAAAAAGCAGAAAATGAAAATCAACTTACTCTCGGGAACGTTTCCTGTTGGATCCACCGACGAGAAAAATTCGGGCGAGAATTTCTCTGGCAACGGGTGATTGTACGTCAAAGTACTGCCGTCCAATGCGTTGTCCTCGCCTTCATCTTCTTCCGCATCGGTGCCGACTTCCAAACCATTCACCATCACCGGTTTCAGGTCCATAACCGTATCTTCTCTCTCGTACGCCTCCGGAACCACCGCCACGTCCCTGACCTCTGGCGGAGGTGAGTAATCCGCATAATAAGCCGGCGGAGGAGTTTTGACAGAAATCAGGTGCTGCGATCGAGTCGCCGGCGGCTGGCTCCGGTAGAATCGCGACGCGGTGGCGATGGCGATGATGATTCCGTTGATTAGGATGTGCAAATACGGCGGCCTCAGCCATGGCAGAACCAACGACAATATCGCCGGAATTACATTCACTGCCATAGCTAAGGTAATTATAGCGCCAGCTGAAACTAAAACCGCCAAAATCACGATAATTGTGGATTTCATTTGAATATGAATTTCTTCAAATTTATTCTGTGTTTTGAATTTGTGTGGGAATGTACTGAATAGTGAATATAGGTTGGTTGAAGTTAAGCGCAGAAGGGAGATATATAGGCAGTGTATTTGGGCCGCTTTTCTAAATGGGCAATTTGGTTACGGGCCTAAAATTGGTATATGCCTATTGCTAATTGGTCAATAGTGTTATTGGAAGAGCGATAATAGTGGTAGACTGTGAGAATTGAATATCACAGGCTCACAGCACACGTCATGTTTTTGCTGACCTTAATAAACATAGGATAATATCTAAAAAAATTTAAATTTAAATTTAAATTAAAATTAAAACTAAAATTAAAATCAAAATAAATATAGGTTGACATATTTACACACGTACTGACTTTGGATATTGTTCTAGGATCAGAGAGTAATATCACCTTTATCAAATTACTTCAATATCTTGTATATTAGGCCAAATTAAAACAAAATAGATAGATTTGTAGTTCAATTTTAGCTGGGTTTGAGAATGTGCACAATTTTTTTACGTACAAGTATTACATAACATATTTTAGAGAAAACCATAATAGTACCAAAATCATTAAATAGTGTATCTTACTGAAGTTCAACGATGTGTGATGTGTTCTATTGAAGAAATATGATGTGTGACGTCAATGGTAAGTGCTCGTGTACTAAAAAAGAAACACTACATATACATTAATGGGTGGGTGACTTTGTGTGACTGAGAAGATCTATAAATCTTGATAATATAGTAAAATTAATTCCTTACAAAATTGACAGGGCAGTTAATATTGTGATTTAGATTTATAGTGTTACATATTATGAGTAGTTGGTTTTAATTTGAAAATTTATAATTTGGTTTATGATCTGACAAGTAATATCAAAATCACAAAATCGATATGGGTCACTATTGGCTAAGTGATTTAGATTTGTATAGTTGAATATTATCCGTAGTTAGTTTTAATTTGATAGTATGTGTGATCAATCAAAATTGATAGGCCACTAACGGTTGAGTGATTTAGATTTGTAGTGTAACATAATTATGAGTAGTTATTTTTATTTGATAATTCGTGTTTGGTATATATCTGACAAGTTCAATCAATTATAGAACACCAGATATGCATATGCTAAGTTTTATAAAACCGAAGAACATGCATAGTGCACGGGTAATTAATGAATATAGGATTTTTGTTAACATGGAGTTCTGCATGTCTGCATACGTGTTCACTTGGAGAAAGAGATGTAAGATTTTTGTTTTTCAGTTGTTTTGTTTCTTGCTAAATTCATATGTTTAGCATGTCATCTAATTTTAACGTGACAATAGTTAGTTTGGCTATGATTTTTTGAGGTGATTTGGCAAAGTTAAAACAAACTTACAGAGAAAATGTATTAGTGCATTTGTGCTGGATTAATCGAAAGTAATTCCGGTATATTTATTATACTGGTAATATGGGATGGGTATTTTTTGTAATCACCACATAAGTTTATTTTACTGATAAAATTAATAGTCTTACAAGAAATCGCTATATCCTCTAATTAATAATCATTATACTTTGAAATTATTTTGCAATTGCGTCATGAGTTTGGCCATGTTGAATTACATGGTCTTGTAATTCAATTAAAACTTGGCAAGCTACAGTTTAAAAGGTAAACCATCTTCGATAATTTTTAGACAGCATTGTTTCATAGGTTTGAATGAAGGAAATAGTTGGCTGCGGATATGCAAAGAATTAAAAGAGAAATTTTAAATTTATACTTTTGGTTTGAAAAAGGAAATATATAATATACCAAGGTTGAAAAAGGAAATATTGGTATATCCAATCGAGGATAGAATCTGGGAAATGGACCCGCCATATTTTGTGGCGTTACAGAGTTGGTTGAAACAATATTTGGGACCATAGCACTTAAATGAAATGGGTTTATTTGAATTTGGCGTAACCACGTAACCCACCTATTATTAAATGATCTAATTTAGTGCTCTAAGATTTAGGTTGATTTTTAATTCATTTTGTGCCTTTTCCTTTTTCTGGATTTGACTTATGTTAGATTGATGATGGAGGTTGATTGGCAGTGACCACCGACTACCATAAAGTATGGAGGTGTTTTGTTTGTGAGGTAAGTTATAACTCTAGATATTGGAAAAGTTATATACTTAGGGCATCCACCCGATGCCTCGGGCGCGCCATCGTTCACGCACTAAAGTTATATACTTAGGGCATCCACCCGATGCCTCGGGCGCACCATCGTCCGCCACTGTGGGTGCGCGGACGATGGACGATGCGTCGTCATCGCCCTAAGCTTAGTCCGCGGACGAAGCACGGACGATGCCCTATCGTCCGCGCTTACTGTGGGCGACGCGGACGATGTTGCGAACGATGCAACACGTTTTTTATTTTTATTTTTTTTAATTCGAAAATTGTGTTTATATAAATACGCCTACCCCACATTTCATTTGTAACCTTTCGATTCAGTTTTCCACTCTCAACTTACGCTATAAAATGGATTCCGGTAATACTCAAGTCTCAATAGCCCGATGTTTGGAGACGGTGCACGTTGTTGGACACGCACAACGCCCTCATGAAGTGTACGGATCCGGTCAGAGCCGAATACCTCCAGAGGTTGATCGATGAGCTGCGACGGAAGATGAGAATTTTGTAGAGTAGAACTTTTTTTTTTATTTCTAACCCGTGTAACTTTTTTTTAATCAATGTAGTATTTGCCGTTTTTCATTTAATCGTTGTGTTTTTTAATTAGTTTGCATTTATATATTTAAAAATATTTAAATTAATTAACAAAACAATAGCAAAACCTATATGACGCGCCTTAGAGCGCCCCACTGCAGGTGGAAGGGTAAGAGGATAAATGCTGACGTGGCGATGCATAGGGCGCCCCACTGCTAATGCCCTTACTACTTTAAATCTCAAATATATTGTGCAAAGTATCATTGATTGTCACAATACAGTTATTCCATATTGTTCAATATATATTTTGGCAAACTTCTACATGATAATGTATAGTAGTAGTATTTTTTTATCATTGTCCCGAAGCCTAAAATACATTTATAAGTATTTTTACAATCCATGATACTTTTGCACTCTATATTTGAGATTTAAAGCAGTGATAATTTTTCCAATAACTTGAGCTACAACTTACCTCACCTCCAATCCATACCTTATGTTATTGAACTACATTAATATTTTCCGCTGAATTGTGACAATTGGATATTGATAACCGCCCACCGCCACAATGTGAGCCACCAATGTACTGTACAATTTTCCCTGACCACCAATTCACTGAAGCATAATATTCACACTTTCGTATTATTTTAATATTAAATTAACATTACAAATTTAATTATTGTTCCTTAAACTGCTATGGCAAGAATGTAGTACAATCACTCTCTTCGTCCACAAAAATAACCAATTTATATATGGCACAGATTTTGAAGTGTAATTGATAAAGTACGAAAAATAGAAGAAAAAGATGGTGGAAATACAGTTAGTTAGCGGATTGTAGGATCCACATTATTAGTTATTTAAAACTTTCTTATTTAGAATTGGTCTAATTTTGGTGGACGTCTCAAAATGGTAAAATTAGCCTTTTTTTTTGTTACGGAGTGAGTAATATTTTTGAGTCAACCCATTGGGTGAAAGAATGTCAAAAAATCGTCCAAGATTATGTGTTTTCGCTATAAACTTTATTTTTCTCTATTTTCGTGGGTATAAGAACATAAAAAATCGCCCAAAATTTCCCCATTAAAAGGTAGTTTTTGCATAATCGATTTACATCACCTGGTTTAATGAAATATAGTGACAAAATCACCTAGCCGAGTATCAACCGCGTGTAACTCATTACACACTAAAAACTCTCATCTTTTGTTCCAAACTTTGTCCGTAGGAAATTTAAACCAAATATGAGTAAAAAACATATATGAAACCTAATGGACAAATTAGAATATTTGATTCACATATAATACTATGATTTTCCACAATTATTTATTTTTGTTTTCCTCAATTTCATATGGAGTAAATTTAATTTAATTTTAAAAATTATTGGATAGAATTCACTATTTTAATTAGGGTTTATAAAAAATTGCATTAGTATAGAGTTATACAATTGTCGTTTAGGTTGATTGTTCTTAATCTCTGTCACTTAGACTTCCATAATCGAAGAACGACTGATCTTATAATTTTTAGTAACACATAGTACTATGGGACATGAAGGTCAAGTCAAGCTAGCTAACGAATTTATTTCACTTTGTCTCATATTGAAGTTTCTTCTAACTTCTTTGTTTCAATTTTTAGAGCTTTCAGTTCTGTTCACACTTACACAAAGATTACTGGTCCACATATTTGATAAGGGTAGCTATAGATAATTTGCCGACAATTATTATTATTTTTAATTATTTGTTATTTATCTCATCTGATCCTTTTTTCCTCTGAATTACCGCTAAAAGTGGGCACCTACTCTTTAGTCAAATTAACTGGAAGTTTCTGTTTGGTTACCTATAAAAGCCAAGCTTCGTAGAAATGGAATTTAATTTTGAAAAAATAATAAAAATAAAACCATTTACTGGGTCTAGTTTCACAATAGTATTAATTATATCATGGGGTTTAAATATTTCTTAAAATGAATTGAAGAAGCCATTATAATTTGGGGATATTAACACCTAATATCATGAAGTTTTTAAGAATTAGGTTTTTCCCACGAACTTTGAAATTGACAAATAATATCACGAATTTTACCTTGAGTTTGTTATTTCCCATGAAAAAAAATTCTGGCTATATTAATAGATTGAAGAACAATTTTGGAGGTGTGTTTCAAGAAAAACTATCCTCAAAGATTGAAAAACTTGAAGCTCTCAAAGTTGTTGTCAAGAAATTACGAAAAAAAATCCGTATCATGATATTATTTGCCGGAATTTTTTCTTTCATGGGAAATAACAAACTCGGGATAAAGTTATCGATATTATTTGCAAATTTCAAAGTTCGTGGGAAAAACCCAACTTTTTGAAAGTTCCATGATATTATGTGCCAATATATCCCTATAATCTACTATCTTCGTTCCTTGAAAATAAAAACTATTTACATTTTGGTCATTTCCTTAAAAATATAAACTTTCTAAAATTTCTTTTCAAGATCTGATAGCCGAAAATAATACCTCTTGAATTTAATTTAAATGATTAAAAAATTTGAAAAGGTCAAAATTGGGATACACAAATTATGTTCACGAGTTTCAGTCATTCATCTAGGGTTTAGATATCATCTCGGCTAGGGAGTAGTTTTAACTCATAAACATAATGGACATATATTACGCTGTAATGCTTTTTTTACTCAATAATGGATGATTTATGATCTGTAATGTATATGTTTGCTGAGCTTTTTTTTGTGATTGGCCGTGTTTGATTGTTCGGCGCACGTTTCGTGTATCCCCAAAGGGTTTAGCAATCCTTGGGGCTAGGTTGTAGTATGTTGTAAGTAATAAAACCGTCGTCAATGTTCACGAGTTTCAGTCATTCATCTAGGGTTTAGATATCATCTCGGCTAGGGAGTAGTTTTAACTCATAAACATAATGGACATATATTACGCTGTAATGCTTTTTTTTACTCAGTAATGGACGATTTATGATCTGTAATGTATATGTTTGCTGAGTCTTTTTTTTGCTATTTTAAACAGTGGTGGTTGTACCTGAATGTTCTCCAGAATTGAAGCCCGTCGTCGGTCAGAAATTCCAATCACTAGCTTTCGCTTTCGCGTTTTAAGATGTATATGCTCGCGCTGTTGGTTTTGATACGTGCAAACAAGGAATGAGCTACGCAAGGGCAAGAGTACAAGTTGATGTATTTTGCACCTCACAACATTATTGGATTTTTTTTCGGATTAGTCTTATGAATCAATTCGTTGTCTTAGTCTTATTAGTATTACCGTTGTCAACATTTTATACATAATATTTATGCATGATTAATCTGTTAACGTACATTATTATTACTAAAGTTGTACACTATTGGTTACTAGCACTTAACTTACTATACACAATTTTTCGAGTATAGTTCATTATTAGACACATTCTGTACGTTATACATTGCATTATGAAACTGTTAATGTACATTATTATTCATGAAGTTGTACATTATTATTCACAAGCACTTAATGTATTGTACATTAATATTCTAGTACAGTTAATTAATAAGCACATTACGTTCATTATTCGGTTTATTGCATCCATTATATTCAGTTTGTTGTACATTATTATTAAAATACAGTTAACTTGTTCTACATTATTGTCTTCCTATTTACCATTATTATGGAGTGACGTTTCATTATTCGGTAATATACATCAATTACATGTTTTGAGTTAATGTCATCATACACTAATACCCAAAAATGATTTTGTTTGCAAGAATCACACTACATATTGTTTGCTAAGCCTTTTTTTCTTCCTATGCTCAGCCTCTACTTCGTTGTTGTCCAACATACAACATCAGAACATGATTATAATGGAATGTATCAATATTGTGTCGCATTTATATTAAATAATGTATAATACTTGATACATAATGTACACAAGCAATCGAATAATGCACAAAGGAATATTACATTCACCCGTTTGGTTCATGTACACAAGCAGTCAAATAATGCATAATACTTGATAAATAATGTATAATACTTGATACATAATGTACCCAATCAATCAAATAATGCACAAAGGAATATTACACGAAACCCATTCACCCATGTACACAAGCAGTCAAATATTGCACAAAGGAATAATACTTGATTAAACCGACTGATCTAGCTTAACCAAAAATCATAATGCACGCCACTGCTTACAATAATGTACAACTACTTCGGGAATTCTAAATGCAAATGCAATAGATTGCTCACTTGCACCCTGGATTGGTAGAGCTCTTGAAGGTCTGCCTCTTTTCGTCATACTAGATATGTGAGACGAACGAAAAATTAACAAAAATGTAAAATTTCCTCTACATAATCGCCTAATATACAATTGTATACCAGTAATTAATTACACATGTAATAATAGACAGAACCCTAACCAAAATGAAAGCGCTTTTATGATTATTGAAAATCGCGACCAAAGCGAGTTTGAAAACAATAACTTTTTTGGGAAAAAATTAGTGAATCGACGAGTAGGTGGTGTGGTAGGCGGTGAATATCGGCGATTAACGGTGGGTATTCAAACGAAAATTAACCTTTTTCAACCTTACCTTTTCGTCGCCTTCAACTAGATGGTCGCACACTACGGGAGTGAGGTTTGGACAGCGAAACGGACAAAAATCGACGCTCCCTGTAGATTTCCGGTTGCTTCCAGTGGCGGCTAAGGTTTGGAAAGTGGGGGGAATTTGGGGAGATGATTTGCAGTGATGGATTGAGGGTGAGACGTTTGGAGTGAGAGAGAGAGTGAGTAGATGGAAGGTTGTAGCAAAATCCCGCTTAATTTCCGCTCCTTCCGTTTTGAGCGGTTTTTGATTCACTGTTGTTTTACTATTTTACCCATATAATGCACAGATTAGGCCTAATAATGCAACACGGGATCATTTATCAAGTTTTCATCTGGTCCGTCCATCCGTCTATCTAATCTAATGGTTCATATTAAGTAGGAACTTAACTCTAAGGGAGCAAAAAGACCTTAACACTCCCTATATATATATATATATATATATATATATAGGTTTGTGATCAAATACTAACTTCTTATAGTAATAACTAATACCTAAATATCAATATTGTATGTTAAAAATATCAACACAAAGATATAGGGTTGTCAATCTTTCTTGTGTTGATAAATTATGTCTTTGTATTGATATTTAAATTTACATGTTGTATTGATATAATTATGTCTTTGTATTGATAATTTTAATACATAGCATTGATAGGTATTAGTTATTACTGTAAATAGTTAGCACCCTAGTCCAACCCTATTGTGTAAATGCATATTGTATTCAAAATTTGACTAGGTAATGATGCACTCCTTTTTTTAGCAAAAACATCTGTATATATTTATCGAGAGACTGCTATCAAATACGTTTCAAAATTTAAAAAATCGAATTTAAAGTTAAACATGATAGACTGAGAAGTGAGAACTCAATATGTCTGCAACTTGCAAGTTGCAATAGAATAGTACTCGTGGAGGGTGTTCGGTTGGCAAGATTAAATCTCATGATTAAATATGTGTCATGCTTGGTTCATAAGATTGAACCCTTCAACTGAATCCTAGATGAATAATCTCATGATAATTAATCATAGCCTCCCACCTCCAACTAAAATAATCTCACAACTTAATCTCAAATGGATAGTCTCATGATATTAGTCATGGCAACCAAACGCCACCTTAAGAAATTTAACCTTATTACGACAAAGGTATTCTAAGTCTTTAACTTACTCTAGAAGAATTATGATAAAGACGTGTTTGTCTGGAAATCAAACGAAAATTTAGGTAGTTAATGAGGGGGACCCACTGTATTAGGATAAGAGCAGTGGGGCCCACAGTCGTTAGTTATCACCGTTTCAAATTTGTAACTGCCATAGACTGAAATTTGGATGCGAGGACGGTGGTGGCAGTGGCATGGCAAGTGGCAAAACAAACGGGATGAAAAGAATGATACCGCGTTTTAAGGGCACAATATCTTTATTTAATTAAATAAAAAATACTACTCGAGGATGCATATTCTACAAAATCATGGAATCAACTGTTGAATGGTTGATAATGATGGTCACTCTCCCTCTCTTTAAAGTTTTATAATATGCTCTTTTTTCTTGTTATTTACATAAATTTTCTTCTCTCTCCACGTCCACGCGCAACTAAAATCATTCTGATTTTGCACGGCAACGACCACTCTTTCAATTACTGAATTATCATCAAATTTGATTAGAGATTACAATTGAATACACTTTGGTTCACACCTTAAATCATAATTTAAAATTAATGAACCATATAGTAATAAATTAAACACACCACCAATTGATTGCTAATTAATCATAAATTCATTAAAAACGAGCGTGTAACCCTCGACAAAAAGTGGTCCCATGTCTGATTTGCAACCATTTGCACTATTTTTATAGTAATGCCATACGAAATTATTTTTGTATAAACTTACAGATTTGAGAGTGCACCGAAATTTTGTCGTAAAAATCAATATTGGGAACTAAAAGGTTCAGTTTTACATTTAATTTTTTACAAAGGCCAATTTTTAGATTGACTATTATGGATTACCTACTTTGACTTCATATTCGACTTAATAATTACGTACGTGTAAACTTTGGGAAGTGGTTTCAGAATTAACCAACATGTGTATACTTCATAAACGTTGCATCTTTTACTCCTTTACGCAATTACGTCATACATTTAGATAATGCTTATAAACAATATATATACATGATGTCATAGTATAATCATACTGTGTTGTCAAAAATACATGTTAAAATATAGCTGAACCGATACTGAATTTTTAAGATTAATGCTAGAATATAGTACTACTAGTAGTTTTGAGACATTTGGACAATCAGTGCAAGCTTGAAGGATGTGTGTGCATGGGCCGGCAACTCTGTAAGCCCAAAATCGCACACAAGTCCAACAATGTATTACAGTACATTTTTTATTTTTTAAAATTATTGTTTTTTCTCTACCTAAACTAGTATAGCATTATTAGCACTAGTGTCAACACTCGTGCTATGCACGGGCCATAAGATTTTTAAATTATGAATAAATAAAGATAAAAGAGTATGAGTTAGTTAGAATAAAAGATTAGTAGTAAAAATAAATACATAATGGAAAGAGAAAGAAAATAAAATATGTGCAAATAAAGGCAAAAAAGTAACAACCGAATAAAAGGAACAAAAATTTGCAATTAATAATAATTTCATAATTAGTGGAGACCAAAACAACACTACAATTAGCATAAACAAAATCTAAAAGCAGACCACAAACAATTAATTCATAAGTTTTGAAACACTTCTTTGTAAACAACATTAACAGTGGAATCGCCACTATTATCAACTTCATCATCACAAACTAAAATCTTCAATCATGCACGATTTGTAACTCTAGATACAACAACATACAACTTGAACACATAAAGTAAGGATCACCAATATCTAGGGGTGAGCATTCGGGTTTCAGTTCGATTTTTTTCCAAAACCAAACCAAACCCAAAAAAATCGAAAACCGAACTTTGAAAACCGAACAAAACCGAAAAAACCGAAATTTTCAAAAAACCGAAAAACCGAAAAAAATATGGAGCATATATTAATACCTTCGTTTCATTCATTCTTCCATCAACATGTGAGTTTTTTCACATGTTGAGTCCGGAATGTCGTGAAAACATAGTCTAATATGTATGATTTTTAATCTTGACCGTCATTTTTTCCTCATCCAATGAATAAAATATGTAGAGTTCTAGGTTCTACACTTAAGAATGGTTCTATCTTTAACACAACCCTATATATATATATATATAATATTTTATTTTATATATACTAATAGAATATAAATATATAATATAAAATTAATATAAAATACATATTATATAAAATATGTTAAAAGAATATATATTATATATGATATACTATAGTAAATTAACAGAATAATATATATAATATTATATTTAAAATATAATTCAATTTTTCAGTTTTTTTTCCGCCCGAACCGAACCGAAAAATCGATTTTTTTTAAAACCTAACCGAACAGAACCAAACCGAAAAACTGAATAACCCGAATCGAATTTCAAAATTTCGGTTCGGTTTGGATTCGGTTTTCGATTTTTTTGCTCACCCCGGCAATATCCAAAATTCTGTAAACAAAAATAAACGGATAAATGTACTAAATAGTTTTTGAAACATAAAAAAAAGCTTGTAAAAAAATTTGAAAGAACTAATTAAAACCAAACACATATTAAAAAATAATAAAATATTTGATATAATATGCAGACAATTCTTTTTTAAAATAAATATAAAAAACTATGCAAAAATAATAATGAAAATCTGAGGTCTATAAATACGAACAATAAAAGTAAAACATGGAGTAACAAATAACACATTCCTACATAACTTTAAATAATTATAATTAAATAATTTAAATATAAAAAAAGCATTCAAAGGATAAAAGTGAAAAAAATACGTGCATCTTGATTTAGTGACGGGGAATCAAAATTACTCTTAGTAAAATTACACGAACTGGGTTGCACAGTAAGAACATCACTAATAATATCCACCAACATTAGCTACAAAAATAAAAAATTATTTTTAGCAAAAATTTTAAAAATTAACACCAAGAAACTTATTTAGATAACTTAATTTTAATTACAAACATACATGATCAAATACAACTAATTACTCATTTTAAATATTAATAGGCTAAAGAAAATGCAATGGACGTGCACAGTACAAACAAATGTTCTACAACACAAATAAATCAATATGAACCGGCCCAGTTTACACTATTCAAAGCTGAGCCCAATAAATAGTCCTCCCCCATATCTTGAATTATGTGGACTGATTCCAATTAAAATTAGCCCAATTCGTTTACCATTAACAATAAGAATATTACACATATATTATAGATTAAGTAAATCATATAGTTATCAAGCATAATTAAAGTAAAAAACCGAAGCTTTCTTTCTATCCAGCGCCACCTCATCCCCAACCTCTCAAACCCTAACCCATGCGCCGAATGGCTGCGTTTCAAGATCTGCCAACGATGGCGACGGAGACGACTCCACTGAACAAAAAAACGGCGACGGAGAGAAAACCTCAATCTGCTATAATCATTTTTCGGGAGATGTCAAGACACCAACCCAACACCGACTGAAAATCTACCAAAATAGTCTAAAATGATAACAGATTCCAACAGATCGAAACTAATTCCTGCCTCCGCGTCATAAGATCCACAAACGAAGCACATCCTAAAAACCCGCTGTTTGTTCTGTGAAACAATCTCCGGCGCAAAATCTGCAGAAAATGGAGCAATTTTCTTCGATGAAGATATATAATATCAACTAAACCTATTGATTACATATAGTTGGCTGAGATCAATTGAATTACAGGATTCTATGAACATGCATAAACTTTTATAAACCAATTTCTATACTAATAATGTTTTTCTTCACTATTTTCAAAAGAAAAACAATGGAATTAGGAGACCAATAAAGTGTCAATCGGAAGAAGAACAAACCCTAGTCCCAAAAGGTACAAAATTGTCAAATCTACAACTGTAATTATTTAATTATTCAGCAGATGAGCCCTAAACTACATATAATTGGCTAAATATTGACCAACATATACCTGCAGACCTAAACAATCAAGCATGTAATAAATCTAATTGCTAATAATTTTGATTTTCAATAAGCAGAGGAAAAGAATAATTATAAAAACGTTTTTACGTACTGTATCTCTGAAAATGAGTTCTAACAAATTGCCAAAACGTAGTAAAAAGGAGCAGCAGTGGCATTGCAAACAATAAGGACAACATTGGAGAAGAAAAGAAGATAAGTATCACCACAATAGAATGCTAACCTGAAATAGGTGATACATGCTGAGATAGAACCCCCTTAATAATGGTTGATTTTTCTAACTTATTCATAATTCAGTAAAAAGTATTGAGTGACAGATCTTTAGCAGTGTATGTAATCAATATTGTATAGAGAATATGCAACAACAGACCAGAGCTATGTATATATCTCCAAATTAACAGACCCTTGAACTGTGCACAGTTAACTTGACAAACATTACATAATCCAAGAAGACCTTTCAAATTATACTGCCAATAGGATTAGCTATGCATTTAATACATGATCAATAATAGATCAAAGTATGATTTTTAACACTACAACAATAATAACACTATTTTTAGTTAGGTGTTGGCCTCAGATTCCTCAATGAAGCATGCTAATCCATGCTTCTCGGATTGTCTCATGAGGCTTCATCTGGAACTGAATTATCTCTGCTTGCCTCTTTAGAGCTTCGCTAGGTGGGAAGTATTTCTCCAAAAATAAGTCTACCATGGCATCCCACGTTCTAACAGATTCTGGTCCCATGCTGTCGTACCAGTCTCTAGCATCATCTCTCAAGGAAAATGGGAATAACCTTAGTCTGATTTGTTCATCTGTCACCCTGTTAAGCTTCATTGTGTTGCTGATTTGAATAAACTTGGTGAGATGCTTGTTGGGATCTTCATTGGTCTTTCCCCCAAAATCATTAGCCTCAGCCATATTAAGCAATCCTGTCCTGAGCTCAAAATGGTAGGCATTGATCTGATTGTTGCCAACTGGTGGGTCCTCTACCTCTCTGTAAGCGAACATGTTCTGCACTGGCACTATGACTTGTTTCTCATCTTGTTCTTTTAGCTGTTTCACCACATCTGCAAGCATTTGTTGGAGTTGTTGGACTACCGGATCTGGGTTTGGTGCATTGTTCTCTCCGTTGTCCCCCATTGCTATTGCAAAAGGAGTAGGTGACGATTCTCTCTTAACAAGTGAAAGTGATCGCCCTTGGATCAGAGATGAAGCTCGAATCCTTTGGTTGAGCCTTCTCTGAGCGTTCCTCCTTCGATTGGATGCTTCGATCTCAGGATCAAATAACTCTAATGGTTGCCCCTTTGAGCGAGTGCGCATACAACCTGAAAAGAAAAACACAAAAGTGAGAATAACTCAAAAAGAAAAGAAAAAAATAAAGCAAGTAAAATCTAGATTAGTAATCTTAATTTTTATCACGATATTAGGCTATAGTAACACAAAATTGTCCCCGGCAACAGCGCCAAAAACTTGACTCAACTTATTTTTAACACAAGTATACCCGCAAGTGTACGGGGCTAATGTAGCAAATAGTAAGCAAAGAGTATCGTATCCACAGAGACAATGAGTGTCAACCTAAGTACCACGAACCAACCTCAACTACTATCTAGATGAATCGGAGGGTTTTGTTTGTCTAAATCTACTTAAAGCAAAGTAAAAACAATTAAAAACAACTAGAGAACTAAAAGCAAATAAAAGAGAATGAATGTAGATCAAGGATGAGGAAGGTAGAATCCTACGGGATCGATAACAACTATCCCATGCTCAACTAATTTTCAAACTATGCCAACAAAGAGTCTCAAGGGTTATTAAGCTATCACTAAGGTAAAACTATATCTTTTTTCGAAGCATATAATTTGTAGATTGCTACCTAGAACCGAAGTTTCATTCCTAGAACTAAAGCAACAACTCCTAATAGCTCCTAAGATACTTAGCTTCATTCAAAGGCTCAAATCTCTGGATTATATTTGCAAACACGTCAATTTCTTCTCTTTCAAATTAAACTACTCACTTCTCAGTTCTTGTAGTAAAGTCCACATGCATTTATAAGGTGATTAGTCAAACAAATGTATAAGCACATAAGAAAACAAAATAACCACATGAGCCAAGACATAGGAAAAAGAAATCAATTAAACATAAGAATCATTGTATCTTCCTCGTAGAACTCTATGGAGGATTTAGCTATTCATGTTCATCACAAAAGTCAAAGAAATATTCAAAGAAATATTCAAAAACATTGTTTGAACAAAAATAAAACTAAAATATGAACTTCTAGAATTGGATTGGGCGGATTAGAGGTCTCGTCTTCAATCTTGAGATGAATACTCGTCCTCTGCTCGTTCTTCTCTTCTTCC
This sequence comes from Salvia splendens, assembly GCF_004379255.2. Classification (NCBI taxonomy): domain Eukaryota; kingdom Viridiplantae; phylum Streptophyta; class Magnoliopsida; order Lamiales; family Lamiaceae; genus Salvia; species Salvia splendens. Next base: position 9,586,911 of record NC_056036.1, on the reverse strand, counting down.
TAGGTGAAAAACTGGTATTTTTGGGATAGGAGGTGTGTAAGTTGTGTTGGGAGGCGTTTCCTAGGCATATATATACCTAGGGTTGACTTTAAGCACGAAATAAGCTGTCCGACGAACCTGGCGGGTTGCCAGGTTCTGTGTGTGTCGAAGCTGGCGAGTGGCAAGCTGCCTACGGCGTTTTTCCTGTGCGATACTGGCGGGTCGCCAGGTTCATTTGCACGCGAACCTGGCTGGTCGCCAGCTATGTCACTACTCCGCGCAGTCTCTATAAAACGGCCATAACTTCTTCTACCGAACTCCGATTGAGATGTTTAAGATATCCACGTGAATCTCTTTCAAAGACGAAGAGAATGGTATGCATTATTGGCTAATCGGACCTCAAAATATCCAGAGAAACTGTCTCGAACCAAAGCTGCTGCGCATCCACATATTTTGTACATTTTTCTACACATTCTTCACAAAATGGTCAAAATAGCAACATAATAGAGAAGTAGCTATAACCATACCTCAAAGTACATAATATATAATCAAAACCTAGTAAAAATACTCTCTAAAACCATGCAAAAACCAAGTGAATCAGTGTCTGAGAACAATAAGGACACCATTGGAGAAGGTAAATATCATAGATCTTCAAAGTATGTCAGTCAAACTAATATAAAGGAATATGCAAAACTTCTTTCACAGATGATCTTTGAAAAATATATTAGATATTTCAGAACGTGAAATAAACTAATCCATGGCTCTAATCTGACAAACCAGGAAGCAGATGGCCATCTGGAAGTACAAAACCAATGCAATATTTATCAACTCAATCAAGGTAATTTACTAACTTACATAATGTGTTAGTTAATAATGACATGATTACATAAGAGTATATTTTACAAATGTGATGATAGAATAATGACTTAGAGACTGATTAACTTGTGTCATGGTGGTAAAGAAAAATACAAAGCTGATATATAAACAAAACAAAGAAGAGAAATATAATAAGGAGACCAAAACAATGACAAAAGTACTCCAGGATTTAATACAATGTAGATGATAAACTCCTTTTAAAAAAATTTCCAAAAGACATTAGCAATAAAATACCAACTAAACAGATAAGAGGAGTCAAGAACAATAATAAAACGCATAAAAAACCAATGTCACAATTTCAAAACAAAGAGTCAAAAGACAATAGGAACAAAATATTATCTACATCATTAATAAACTTCAATCATCCACATTTTCCTTCATCTTCTTCTTAGACTGAGTATCAGCAAGATCTTCACCAGTATCAAACTCATAGGACCAAGCATCTTTAACAGACCCTTCGACAATCCATTCTGGATGAGTATGATTTCCCATTGTTGACAAATCAGGAGAAACAAAGCTTGTCTGATATATCTGGAAAATAAATAAATAATTAACGTGAATATTGAAAAAAGATTGCTAAAAATATTCAAGATAACTACCTCTGAAAGATCTGAACCAAAAATTAAATCTGATAACTTCAATTCATAAGTAATAACCTTCTCTTCCAAACCTTCGGGTAGATGGTGCACACTTTATTGAGATGGTGCACACTTTACTAACAATGTAGGGCTCATAGGAAACTCTAAATTATCTCTTAACTGAATTTTAAACAAAAAATCCTTTCCCTTAAGCTTTTCCTCAATCTCCTTAGGTATTAAATCTTGAAGATTAGCCTAGAAAAGAACAAAAGTCATATATACTATAATCCAAAAAGATATTTATAAGTTTCATACCTCACTCTGAATACAACAACTTCTGAAACTTTCTTGCCAATCAGTTGTGCAATCTCTCTGTCCCAAAGTAAAAGTGAAGCATTGCTAGTAGCATCCACAATTTTAAGAATATATTAAAAAAATTGCATAAAGAATGTAAATATACCATAAAACAAAATATAGAGATATAAAGAGAAGAGTGTCATACCAAAAAATGAATCTTCATTAGTTCTTTCAAGAGCAGCAATTTGTTCAAATGTCTTAAAAGAACACATGCACATTAGAAACTTAGGATCTGTAACTTCAACCATTTCTGCTTAGCAAGCATAGTCAGCGTATATGGATGGGTGGTACTTCTATTCCACAGATTATTAGCCTTAACAAAGAAGTTTCTGAAACAGTAAAGACTCCCTTCCTTAATTTTATCACCAAATTTTTGGCAAAAAGCCTTTGGAAAATATGCTTTCATTCTGGTGCCACGTACATATATAAAATAAATTAGTAAAAGATGATATTCTCATAGAAAATCTTCTGGATTATTAATCAGACTTTAAATCACAATTATAGATATTATGAAGTCATAAAAACAATGATTCCAAGATATTCAAAGGCAACATTACATGAATGAAGGTTACAGGGTAAACATACCACACCTTCTAAACTGCAATTTGTCTTGTCCACAGGACTTGATTCACAGACCAGAACACAACGGACCTTAATGATGTTATTAGAGAATCTGGGATGAAGATTATCAAGCAATGTAATGAAAGGTGACATCCGTAATATTGAGCTCTTTGTTTTTTGTCAAGAGAAACAAAAGAATATTAGCAATGTAACAAAACCAGACTATAATAAGAATGTTAGATTAGGTAAATACAGAAACCGGAATAAATCTTTCATGTAAATTTTTCATGCAGGGACCTGTCCCCAAATCTCAAATGGAGCTGCCATTCACGGTTTCCAGGATCAAAGAAATGGAAGTAATGCAAGATTCAAGATTAGAACATTCTATTAATTGTGTACATGGTATTAAAAATAGGAAAAAATAGATATATAAGAAACATAAACACATAAACAAACACAATAAGAACGGATAGTGAAGATTCATAAGAGAATAGATAAAGAAGAAATGGAAAGAGATCGAGTATGCAGAAAATGAATTAGGGAAGAAGAAGAAACTGAACTATTTTTCTATTAATTTTCTTGACTGATTTCGATTGAGAGAGGATGTTAACTAATTATGGGAGATTGAGAGTGTTAGACATAGTATTTATAGGGATCTCTTGTTCAGTGTGCTGGTTAGAAAAACATACAGGTTCCCTATAAAAACACAATTATGAGAGACCTTTCACATAACAAACAAAAATATATATAAAACAATATCTGATAATGAAAATTAAGCTGGAAAATCTTTTACAATTAGCCTGGGAAATATTAATATATTAACTAATGTTAATATTAATAATCCTTATATGATAAATAGTATTACAAATATTATTAGCCTGAAAAATAAATTTAAAATACTATCTGAAATATTATTACTAACACTTATACACTAATATTAATATTAAGATTCGAGCCATCTAATTTTGCAATTAATATTAATATAAGTTAAATATTACAGAAACATATTATGTAAAATTAGGCCTATTTAATTTCATAAATTAGCAATTATATAACTTCAACTAAGGCCCGTTTCATTTTTGCATTTATTAACTTACTCTTGTGTTATTTATAGGTGGCCTATTGAGTTCAAAAAAATAAATCTAAACCCTAAAAACATAACAACCACTTCTCACTCTTCATTCTACAGAAAAATGAGAGAGAAGAACCCTAGAGAAATGAACAGCCGCCTCACACTCCTCACTCTACAATCATCGCAGAGAGCACAATGATATAGCTGGCGTGGGAGACTACAACCAACTCTTGTGCATCAATATATGAACAATATATCAAGATAAATACAAAAGGTACGAAATTCTTTCTTTATAGCATATAAACGAAATTCTTTCTTTAAAAATGTACTCTATAGGTGCACATTAATTCCTAGACCTACCTGCCAAGAAATTTATCATCCATGTCTATATTTTTCAAATATAGTTCAAATAAACTTATTTTAATTAGTTAGAGTCTAAAGTTGAACCAAATAATAGGTACATCAAACTGGTTTAGTTCAAATGTTCATGATTTAGGTTTTGCATTTAATTACTCTATATAATAGATAATTGTGTCTATTTTCACTTCTGATATTCTCTCAAACATTTCTCTCTTCATATTTTTTCAAATTTATATACTTGAAAATTTTTTAAATATGCTCTGCATATATTAATTCCATAATGCTTTCGAAGTAAACTTATCATATTTAGTACCCTCCAACTTTCTGCCATTTTCTTTTAAAAAATCATGAATTCTTTTTCAAATTTATATACTTGAATTCTTTTAAATTTAATGAGTTAATATTTCAACTGCACCCTTTCCCCCATTTTCTTTAGAAAACGATTTTAAAAAAAAAATCAGATTTAAATACTTCAAATTTTTTAGATTTAGCATAGTTACTCCTCATTTAATTATTGCACCAATTTTGTTGAATTCCATTACATGAAACTGACTATATATAGATTTTTTTCACTACATCAATTTTGTATCTGAATTACATTACATGCTGATGACTATATATAGATTTTTTTTTCAGGAACAAATTGCCATGGAAAGTGAACGGATCTGAAACAGTATTAATTTATAACATGAAATATTATGACAGCTTTCACTCTTTCCCCATTTTCCTTTAAAAAAATGAATTTCAAAAATATTTTTAAGTTTGTATACATGAAAAGTTTTAAGGAATAGAAGATCAGACACAAGAAATAAATATATTCTAATATCAGTCATAAGAAATAAATATATTGTAATAGAATAGTTTTTTTAAAAAAAGCCTATGCAACACGACACAAATAGGATGCAACTCTACCACAAATTCTCGGTATATACAAACTGAGCCATATCACACATTAAGCGAACTTCATTTGTAAAAGAAACAAAAAAAATAGCTACAATGCCAGTCATTTTTCCAGCCCAAAAGGGTAAAATAGTACTTTCAACCAACCAACTACCACTTTTAAGTATTATAGATTCCACCACTTTTAAGTATTATAGATTCCATCTTCTAATAAAATATTTACCTCCCAACAAAATATATTTAAAAGAATAGTGTTTCATATTTTATGATGTTGCATCGACCTTACAGCATTAACTCATTATTCAGTCATGTCTCATGATATCGCTTTAGGCCTTCATGTTTCATTGTTAGGTCTAAAAGCCCAGTTACAGCAATTGTTATGCAACCCTTCTTCTTAAGGCTGGCCATTACAATATAAAATGGTAGTACTATTATAATCGTCGTTACCGTTATAGTTGGCATATTTTAAAATTAGATCAATTTTACAATTTGACCGAAAAAAGCAAGTCATAAATCAAACCAAAATATAAGTGGGTAAAAGGCCAGTTGTGAACAACTGAACACCCACAAACAAGAAATAATTAGACAGGAAAGAAGGTAACAAAACAAAAAGAAATTATAGACAATAACTCTGAAAGAAACAACTCTGCAATGACACATCTGTCAACCAAGATTACCTAAAACACTAATTTTTTTATCGCAAACATAAGTAGACAAGAATAAGAAGAGTTGTGGACTAATACGAGTAAGACGAGTCCTGCCTAAAGATGCATTCAGAAAGTTCTACCTAGAAGCATTCACTAGTTATTGATACATGAAATGGATACAATCATTCACATTTTCTTTCTCCAATTCTCACATAAAGCAAGGTTGGGTCCATTACCAGTAGTATGATGAACCACTTAAGCTCCCAAATCGAGCTGTATACATGAGCAATCATCGCATAACAATGGTTAAGCATCAGAATACTTGAACTGTATCCAGCCTCAAATAGCAAGCCAGTTAATCACCTTATATGTTTGTTGTAAGCGTTGAATAGGGTATCAGGGATGATCAGAGGCAATTTATCTACATAAGTGAACAACCTCTTCAAATTCTCACTTGTAATAGCTGACATGTCTATTACATCCCTGCCATTTAGAAAGATCCACAGATCACCCGAGTTTACCCTCTTTAGGCTATCACGGCAAAATGGGCATGACTGTGATCTTGAACGCCTGCAATGCAATTAAAACCATTGTCAAACTAGCATACAAGAATCTTTTGAAATCATTATCTAATGTTAAACAGTAATGCTTATAATCCCACATAAGTGAAAATCAAGAAATTTACTCTATCAAGCAGTAGTGGACTAGTGGTGCACCAATAAGCTTACAACAACCTTTGTCTAGAGAAAGGACCAACGGTACTGCACCCTTCAGCATTTAGATGACATGCAGAAGATCCTAATTATTAATTTCCTTTATCGTGTGTTAGATAGTATGACACAACTGGTTAAAAAGTGCATCGAGGGCTGGAGAGATCGGAAGGCACACAACAAGAAATGGTAACCAAAAACAGTGCTAATTGTTTAGAAACCGAGCAGAACGTGAAATTCTCAATAGATGGTGGAAAGAAGCATACTACTCCTAATAGTATTTTCTTACAGATCTGTAATCAAGGGCAAACATTGTAGCAATATATCAATATCTAGATACATGAGAGAGAGAGTACCATTCTCTGTAGCACTTGAGGCACATCTCATGGTTACAGTTTGGCAATAGTACTTTACTTCTCATCTCCATGCAAATCCCACATTCTTCTTCCCCTTGAAGATTTACTTCTGAGCATTGCTCATGCTTTTCCTCATCTCGTCTCCTGTATCTCTCCATCCATACAGCTTTCTGTCTCTCATCTTCTGAATCGGTAACACCGCTCTGAAGTTGAAGTAAAGAGGGATAAATAACAGCTGGATACAAGATACCACCATCAACTACAAGTCTCATAGGTAAGAACTGTAATCAGCATCAGACCATGAAGCTTACCATAGAATTCCCTAATGCTAGCTTTCCTCTCGTGGGTAGACATAGTGGTGGCGCCATCAACATACACCTATATACCATGATTTCATCACCAACTGGGCGAAATAATCGGGGATGAAATCAGGATTCACAATAACTGACCTTGTAAATCAGGATTCTCAACAGTCTAAGCACTGAGCATTGAATTCCATTCATGTAATGATCATGACAAGATTCACAATAACTGACCTTGTAAATCAGGATTCTCAACAGTCCAAGAGCGCCAGCAAGACGGCAGTCACTCCATTGTACTAGAAAAAGGAAGAAATGCGCTGCAGGGCTGTATGACATTCTCATCTGCAAGCATGCACCGTCATACTCACATGGAAAATCTGATGCTCTGGAATCACAGGTGGAAAATAATCAAATTCCATGTAAATATATCGAAGTACTTTGATGATTCCGCGAATTTCTGATGTTAGTAAATGCTGGTAGAGAATAAAGACTACGACACAATGAATTTACGTGGTTCGATTTACTGAAGTAAATCTACGTCCACGGGAAGAAGGGAGGGCAAGATTGTATTGCTTGATCTGGGATTACAGCTTACAACACAGACTTGCTATATGATATTTTATCTCTAGAGAGCTTAACCTCCGTCTATCAGATCTAAGTTCTATTTATATATTGAACTAAGATCGTGGCTTGCATCACCACCCTAAGTCGTGGATGTCGTGTAGGTCATGGCCTAAGATCGTGGATGTAGCGTAGGTCATGGCCTACGATCGTGGCCTGAGTTGACACCACGTGGTAGTGGGTGTGTTGGAAGTTGTGGAAATCCTGTATGGGTCCACTAACTCCTTGTTCGGTCGAATACTGAGACCGAACTGCTTTGGTTGCCGATCTGAGAGTAGAGCTTGACTGGTCGGCTTTTACCGAGCTGTAGGCTGGGGCCGAACTCTTTGGTAATGCCGAACTGATACTCTTCCTTGGGCTTTGGGCTGATGGGCCGTCACTGCTGTTGGGCTTGTTTAGTTCGTACTCCATCACTACCCCCCCCGAAAAGCGAAGTGAATCACTTCGGCGAAGCGAGTCACTTCGGCATTCTGGATAAAGGTACGGGGTAAGTTGATGTTTGTCCTCGGTCTTATGAAGTAGACTCTTCTTTGACCGGACTTGGTTTGTGTCCTAATTTGGCGAGTTTTATCGCTCGGATCGGACTTTCCGTTGTCCTAATTTGGGGATCGGACTTTCCCTTGTCCTAATTCGGCGAGTTTTATCGCGTGGATCGGACTTTCCCTTGTCCTAATTCAGGCAAGTTTTATCGCGTGAATCGGACTTTTGTTGCAGTTCGTTTCAGACGAAGTGCTTGATTCTTAAGCTGAATTGTGGTCTTGTATCCTCTTTAGAAGCTTGGACTTCACAATCATTGGCTTATTGCAGTTCGTTTCAGACGAACTGCTTGTTTAAGCTGAATTGTGGTCTTGTATCCTCTTTAGAAGCTTGGACTTCACAATCGTTGGCTTATTGCAGTTCGTTTCAGACGAACTGCTTGTTTAAGCTGAATTGTGGTCTTGTATCCTCTTTAGAAGCTTTGACTCACAATCGTTGGCTTGTATATGTTCTAAGAAGGGGATCAGCCTTCGAAGAACAAGATACCTCAGTAACATTTGTAAGAGACGACACGCACAGAGACAGACAAAACACACAGACAAAACGCACAGAGACAGACAAAGACCAAGCAAACCAAAGAAAGCACATTGACCGAACAGGACTCAAGACTGACTGACCGGACTGTCTCTTACAAATGGAACTTCTTGAGGTTGGAAATGTGCCATGTTCGGGGTACCTGTTCTCCTGACATGTGAGCCAATTTGTAAGACCCTTTGCCGAGGACTTCTGACACCCGATACGGACCTTCCCATGTGGGTTCGAGCTTGCCCAGCTTTTCTGCTCGGCTTACTTCGTTGTTTCTCAAGACGAGATCTCCCACTTGAAATTGCAGCTTCTTCACCCTTTGGTTGTAATACCGGGCTACTTGCTCCTTATACTTGGCTGCTTTTATGCACGCCAATTCTCTTCTTTCTTCGGCGAGATCTAGTTCTGCTCTCAGTCCGTCGTCATTCATTTCTGAGGAGAAATTTAGAGTTCGGGGACTGGGTACGCCGATCTCCACCGGAATTACGGCTTCAGTGCCGTACACCAGACTATACGGAGTTTCACCGTTGGAGGTTTTGGGTGTAGTTCGGTAGGACCATAGGACTTGAGGGAGATTTTCTACCCATTGTCCTTTGGCTTGTTCTAACCGAGCTTTTAACCCTTTCACCAGAATCCGGTTCGTTACTTCCGTTTGTCCGTTTGCTTGGGGATGGGAGACCGAAGTGAACCGCTGTTGAATGTTCAGCTCTTGGCACCAATTCTTGAACGTCTTGTCGGTGAACTGAGTCCCATTATCCGAGATGAGGATGTGGGGTATGCCAAATCGGCACACTATGTTCTTCCAGACGAAGTCCAATGCCTTTGAGCTCGTTATCGTAGCTAATGGTTCAGCCTCCACCCACTTCGTGAAGTAGTCCACGGCAACGATAAGGAATTTCATTTGCCGAGGAGCTTGAGGAAGTGGTCCCACTATGTCTATGCCCCATTGCATGAAAGGCCAAGGGCTTTGCATAGTGTATAGATCGGTCTGCGGCATCCTTGGGACATTTGCATGAATTTGGCACTTCGTACACTTCTTGACGAGCTGCACTGCCTCTTGTACCATGGTTGGCCAATAATATCCCCATCTCAGAACTTTTTTAGCTAAAGCTCTGGCTCCGATGTGGCTACCGCACGATCCTTCATGAACTTCTCTGAGGATGTAGTCCGTCTCTTCTGGTCCTACGCACCGCAATAACGGCTGGAGGTAAGACTTTCTAAAGAGGACTCCTTCATGAAGTTCGTACCGAAGTGCTCGGCACGTGATCTTCCGAGCTTCTCTCTTATCCTCGGGCAATTGTCCTTGATCCAGATACTGCAAGATCGGCGTCATCCAGTTCGGCGAGCTGGATACTGAATGTACCTCGGCTTCATCAATGCTTCGATGCATTAATTCTTCCGCCTTTGAGCTCGGATCTGAGGCCAACTTACTTAAGGTATCTGCTCGGCTATTTTCCGCTCTGGGAATGCGGATTATCCGAAAATAGGAGAAACTTCCGCTGATGCTTTGCGCTTTGTCCAAATACTTCTTCATTCTCTCGTCACGAGCTTCACTTGTACCCAACATGTGATTTACTATGACTTGTGAATCACAATGGACTTTGAGAGATTTGACGAGCAGACTTTGCGCTAACTGGAGTCCGGCCAGGAGGGCTTCGTACTCGGCTTCATTATTAGTAGTGGGGAATAGGAACCGAAGTGAGTAGGTTACCTCGTGTCCGTCGGGAGCGACAAGTAAAATACCAGCTCCACTTCCCATCTTGTTTGAAGCTCCATCTACGAATCCGCTCCAGCAGTCCGGCGGCTCTACTTCGGATTCCAAGGGCTGTGCTAGTTCGGCATTGGCAGAATTCTTCTGTTCGGCAATAACAGGAATTGCTTGATCGAACTTTGCTTCTGCAAGAAAATCTGCCAAGGCTTGTCCCTTGATGGCTTTCCGAGGTAGATACTCGATTGAGTGTTCTCCCAGCTCTATGGCCCATTTGGCGATTCTGCCTGATGCTTCTGGCTTGGTCAAAACTTGCCGAAGAGGCAGATCGGTTAAGACGCATACCTTGTGAGCATAGAAGTATGGCCGCAGTCTCCTTGCTGCATTTACTAACGCCAGAGCAATTTTTTCCAGAGGTTGATACCTTGTTTCTGGACCTCTTAATGCTCGGCTTGTAAAGTAGATGGGAAACTGCTTTAGGCCTTCTTCTCGTACAAGCACCGCGCTAATGGTTTGATCGGATGCCGCTAAGTATAAGAAAATCACTTCGGCATCTGTTGGAGCAGAGAGAATTGGAAGCTCGGCTAAATAACTTTTGAGCTCGTCAAAAGCCTTTTTCTGCTCGGCTCCCCACTCAAACTTTGGTGCCTTTTTTAACACTTTGAAGAACGGCAGTTGCTTTTCGGCTGCTTGGGAAAGGAATCTATTCAATGCGGCTAGACATCCAGTTAGTCTTTGCACATCGTGTATGGACTTCGGCATCGCCATGTTCTGAATAACTTGAACTTTTGAGGGATTTGCCTTGAGTCCGTCCTTTGAAACCCAACAACCCAGAAATTTTCCCGAATCTACCAAAAAAGTACATTTTTGGGGGTTGAGTTTGAGGTTGGCTTTTCGGAGCACGTCGAGAGTGGATTTGAGGTTGTCTTCGTACTCCGAAGTGCTTTTGCTTTTGACAACTATGTCGTCGACATACACTTCAACCTGCTTTCCGATTAGGTGCCGAAAAAGCTTGTCTACCATCCTTTGATAAGTGGCTCCGGCATTCTTTAAACCGAATGGCATCTTTTTATAAGCGAAAATGCCGAAATCGGTAATGAAAGCTGTTTTCGGAGCGTCACTCTCATCCATCAACACTTGGTGATATCCTTTGTATAAATCAAGAAAACAGAAAATTTCGAAGCCGATCAAAGCTTCTACTTTTTTATCTATATTCGGAAGGGGATAGCAATCTTTAGGACAGTGCTTGTTTAGATCGGTAAAATCTATGCACATCCGCCATCCTCCTTCTTTTTTCTTGATCATCACAGGATTGGCCACCCAAGAAGGATATTTCACCTCGAATAGTACATCCGCTTTTAGTAATTGGCGGACTTCGTCATGGATGACTTGGCTTCTTTCTGCCGCAAAGAGTCTTTGCTTCTGTTTTACTGGCCGGATTGAAGGATCAATATTTAACCGATGAGTGATTACCTCGGGGGGCACTCCGGTCATGTCCAACGGAGACCATGCAAAGACATCTTTGTACTCCTTGAGGAGCTGAATGGTCTTTTCCCGGAGTAGAGGCATTCCTGCGAAGCCGATCTTGACCGTTCTGGATGGATCATCTTCGTATAACTGAACGGTCATTGAGTTCGGCTCTGAAGTGACTTCGGTCATCTCGCTTGCCTCTGACTCCGGTTGCTGTGATTGCTATGCTTGATGGTGCCGAACTGATTGTTCGGCACTTTTAAGCGCAATCTGCAGACATTCTTTTGCTCTCTTTTGATCACCTCGGATGACCGCTATCCCACCTTTAGTGGGGATCTTGATGGTGAGGTGATAAGTAGAGCAAACGGCCCGAACTGTGTTGAGCCAGTCTCTCCCCAGGATGATGTTGTACGGGGACCGAGCTTTCACCACAAAGAACTCGATCATCGTATTGGAGCTTGTAGGCGCTTTTCCCACCGTGATCGGAAGGCTGATAATACCTTCAGGGCGGGTGTCCTCCTGGGCGAAACTTTTCAGAGGAAGTGGAGCCGGACTGAGCCGAGCTGGATCCACTTCCATTTTATCGAAACATTCTTTAAAAAGAATGCTGACTGATGCTCCTGTATCCACAAATACTCTGTGGATCAGTTTGTTTGCCACTCCGGCTTGAATGACAATAGCGTCTTGGTGAGGAGAGATGGCTGGGACGGGATCGGCATCTGAAAATGTAATCACTTCGTCTTTCTTCAGCCTTTTATGTGTTGGCTCCTCTTGATTGGAACCTCTGCGTTCTGCTTTTAGGGACGACTTAGTCTTCCCGGCAGGGAGAGCATCAATAGTCTGGATTACTCCATCATATTGCGGCTCGTCGTCGTCTTCGGGATCCTCATGCCTTTTCGGATCCTGAGGATTGCAGTTCGCACCTCTCTGCCTTTTGTTCTTTTTCGGCTGCTTGCTTTGGTATTTTTTTAACTTTCCTGTTTTCACAAGAACATCAATACCTGCAGCCAAATTTCGGCACTCCTCGGTATCGTGACCGTGGGCTTGATGGAAGGAGCAATATTGATCCTGAGGTCGCCGCGCGGCTGATTTCGTCATCCGCTTTGGCTTTTCGAACAGGTCAGAGTGCAGTTCGAAAATTTCCGCTCTCGGCTTGTTCAGCGGTACGAACTGAGCGGGCGGCTTCTCGGGATTGAGACGGGGTCCCAATCTGTCTTGCACCGGAGCCCTTTGAATTCTTTCAAATGGAGTCCGGCGAGGATGCCCCTGATCGCTATGATCGGGCTTCCTTCTGTCTCCTCGGGACGATGAGCTGTCTAACGACCGTTTGCGACGGTCTGCCTCATCGGCCCGGGAGTACTGGTCCGCAATGTCCCACATTTCCTGAGCTGTCAGCGGACCGCACTCAACGAGCTTCCTGTAGAGAGCTCCGGGCAGGATTCCATTTTGGAATGCCGAGATGACAAGCAGATCGTTGAGATCGTCTACTTGCAGGCATTCCTTGTGGAATCTTGTCATAAAGTCGCTGATTTTTTCGTCGCGACCTTGACGAATGGAAAGCAGCTGAGCCGAAGTGATTCGGACTTCCGCTTTCTGAAAGAACCTCCTATGGAATGCATCCATTAGATCTCGGTAAGATCTAATGCTGCCTTGGGGGAGGCTATCGAACCACCTTCTTGCGTTCCCGATGAGCAGCTCGGGAAACAGCTTGCACATGTGGACCTCGTTGAGACCCTGGTTCGCCATGTTATATTGATAGCGTCCCAAGAAATCATGAGGATCCACGAGTCCGTCATAGGTTATCGACGGAGTTCGGTAGTTCTGTGGTAGGGGAGTTCGGGTAATATCGTCCGAGAACGGAGTCCTCAATGCTCCGTACATGGCGAACCCGACATTTCTTCGGTATGGAGGAGATGGAGTTCTCCTGTGATTCCGGTACCGAGGATTCTTTCTCCTGGAAGACATGACACTACTGCGGTAGGGACTGTCTCGTATGGAGGGAGAGGGAGAATCCGCCGTTTTCGTCTCCGGCTGCTTTTGGCTTTTTTGCAGGAAGGTTAAGAATTCCTCCTGCTTTTCAGCCAAAAACAGCTTGACAGCCTCGTTCAAATCGGGCTGCTGGGAAGACTCGGTGTGACGGCTTTTGGAGCGGCTAGTTCCTTCACCGTGAGAACAGGAGGTAGTCTCCCGAGGCTGTTTCCCAGAGCTGCGGGCTGGACTAGCTTCCTCCTGGTTATCGCGAACGGTGTTACGGGTGTTACGTGATCTGGTACGCATTTTTGGGGTGGAAAAGGGTCAAAAATTCGCTTTATCACAAATTTTGTTCTCTGGTTCCCACAGACGGCGCCAGTGATGATTCCGCGAATTTCTGATGTTAGTAAATGCTGGTAGAGAATAAAGACTACGACACAATGAATTTACGTGGTTCGATTTACTGAAGTAAATCTACGTCCACGGGAAGAAGGGAGGGCAAGATTGTATTGCTTGATCTGGGATTACAGCTTACAACACAGACTTGCTATATGATATTTTATCTCTAGAGAGCTTAACCTCCGTCTATCAGATCTAAGTTCTATTTATATATTGAACTAAGATCGTGGCTTGCATCACCACCCTAAGTCGTGGATGTCGTGTAGGTCATGGCCTAAGATCGTGGATGTAGCGTAGGTCATGGCCTACGATCGTGGCCTGAGTTGACACCACGTGGTAGTGGGTGTGTTGGAAGTTGTGGAAATCCTGTATGGGTCCACTAACTCCTTGTTCGGTCGAATACTGAGACCGAACTGCTTTGGTTGCCGATCTGAGAGTAGAGCTTGACTGGTCGGCTTTTACCGAGCTGTAGGCTGGGGCCGAACTCTTTGGTAATGCCGAACTGATACTCTTCCTTGGGCTTTGGGCTGATGGGCCGTCACTGCTGTTGGGCTTGTTTAGTTCGTACTCCATCATACTTCAACTCTTAACCACACCATCAATGGCCCCAAGAACCCCTTAAGATCCAGCTCTATAATCTAACAAATTGTTCACTCAATAATTTTATAAGAAGCACTTCCATAACTCGATTAATTTAATATTACGGACAATTCAAAGGCTAGAGACAAGCTTTTGTTGCATATCTGTGCAGAGACGTTAAAACGGAGAGTCTACAGACGTTCCAAGGAATAACTATAAAATAATTTTGTTTAAACCTGGAATGACACAACAAATGCTCAGCCACTTAAATCACAAAGAATATCTAACTCAGTAGGCAAAATAAGAGTTTCTATAACCAGAAGCACCAAAAATCACCCCTATCAACACAAAAGGCCAATGAGTAACTACAAACCCAAGTAGTTACTCAACTCAGCTATCACATAATGCGTTTAGCTGTTCTAATGCATTACACACGATATACGCTGAAAACCAGTCAATATTCACTAATTCCAAACAGAGTAAAGGCATAAACAACAATATTCCAGATCACTCCAAATTCTATCATAAAAATCACAAATACCTCAAATAACTAAAGTAAGTAAATGCATACGATAAGCAAAAATTATACATGAAACTAAATAGAGCGGTCGAAAAACAAAAAAACAATGACCAAAAATACGCAATAAAATTTGGGAAAAAGAAACAACTGACAGAGTATTAGCATGCTGGATATCAGCTTCGAGCAGTTTGATCGAATCCCTAAACGAGCGCCGACGCACTGAAGTTCCGCCGCTCGCATGCATCATCTCCAATCCGAACAATTTCTCCGCCTCACGGATACGATATCAGTATCGATGATCGCCACTCAAAATTCCACAAAAATAGAAACCAAAGTCGAAATGCAGAAGAGTATTTATCGGTCGTAGCTGTAGAAAGTTTGATTGAGGAACTAGTAAATCGGTGTGCATAATTTTGATAGAATTTTGTGTTAAGAGTTCCCTTCTCACTTCTTCGGTGCAATTGCAGACAAAACTATGAGAGAAGAAGAGGGCACGTGGAGCCTGTCTGATTCATATTATTGTATACTCCCTATTTTCATTATTTATATTTCATCATTGAAGCGTTTCTTTGTGCACATTCAAAAAAGTGGTGCGCTTTTCATTAAGATGCGAAATTGATTAAAAAGAGTTGACAATTTATATCGAGGCCATTAAATTTGATTGTTTTGTAGTCACAATATTGATTTGATGTTTATATAAGTACGAGAAGAGAGAGTGAGGTGAGACGGTGAGAGAGAGAGGAAATAAGTTCCCACTAACATAGCAGACAACTGGGATCCGAACTTCTATAATCAAATGAATTAGTTAGTGCATACTTAGCCGGTTGATTACCCATCAAAAATTGAAATATAACATGAGATGAGAATTTGCAATCGTACGTGTGCTATAGAGTATATTGGCTTTACGCCATGCAAACCGAGCAAATCCTTAAATCCAGATGTGTGGATAGTCTAATTAAAGTTAATACTACTAGTACTTAATTAGGATCAGTAAAATAATAATAATAATAATAATAATAATAATAATAATAATAATAATAATAATAACAACAACACTAATAATAATACAGTATAGCATTTTATTTAAGATGTGTTGGACGTTATATTTTCCAATCTACTTATCCGTAAAGTTACTACGAAGGAATTTATTAATCAGAACACGCGATAATTTTCGAGTGTATATTCGATTTTTTCAATTAGAATTGGGAATTAGGGTTCAGAGATGCCTCGTCACAGTAGAGAAGACGATCGCAGGAGATCGTTGCCTTATGATGATTCGTCGAGAGATCGGCGTTCCCATCATCACAAGGTGTACTACTGAGTTATACTCCACCATTTAGTTTTACTTTTTTCTATCGCCAGAAATCCGTGCATATTTATTTATATGAATTTTGTAACTATACAATCTCCCGCAATTGCTCTGTATTGTATCAGCTAGAAGAGTATGAAATTTGTTTTCGGAAATATTAAATTTAGATTAGTTCGACGTCTGTCAAAGTGTCAATGTTTTCGTTTTAGAAACGTGGTGTTCTCCGTTAGTGCTTAATTTGTTAGAAAAGGACCCAAAAATGATTTCTGTCGATATCTATTCATTTCAGCTCCATACTTGCGAAGTGAATCACGTTGCTGATGTAGCTGGAAATTGGAAAAGAACAATTCTGGCAGATACAAATGAATGATAATAGTACAATTTAGTGGCTTTTGCAAAATATGAGGAGTTTGAGTTCAAAACATCGTTTATGCACTTGTGATATAGACAACACTTATTTTCATATTGATATTATGGATAAGTGTAGCTTCATTAGTTGGTGTTGGATGTTTGAAATTAAAACAAGATTTCATATCTATGGTGGTTCTTATCTTTCTGATGGTTGGTGATGATGATTGGTCCCGTCGGGTTATCTACTTCATACAACTATGCATATTATATACCTACTTTAATGTTCCATTCTCCTTGAGGATTTAGAAATATGTATGCTGTATCAAGTAAGTAACTCAAATTGTCTGCCTTGTAGCACAAGGATCATGGTTCAGATGACAAGGGATTCAAGAGAACAGACTGGAATCGGGATGGGGAGTCGAGAGATCGATACCCTAAGGAAGATGGGCAGAGATCTGCGAGATCTTATGGGGGAAGAAGTAGAAATGAGGATTATGGAGATAGGCGAAATAAGGAATCTAGCAGGTCCTGGCAGTGATAGAATTAGTTTCGTTTGGAACTTAGAGTTAGAGTTATATTTGTAGCAACATCAGTACACTGGACACTCCACTAGTCAATCTTGACTTTTCTCTTTTCAGAAATTGATTATCAATTTATCATGTTCTTATGCTATGTTGTATATTGCACAGATACTATAAACATGGTGGGGATGGAGAAAAACAACATAGGCAGAGGTCACCCAACCAATCAGATGATAAATCTCACAGGTAAGCTATGTTTTAAACATTCTACTGGTTTTTTTCGTATATCTTGAAGTTCTAGATTCACCCTATATTCTATTCTGTACTGTTTATCTTTGGCCTATCAGGCTGTAGTTTGTCCATGTTGTGTTTGCCATGTGGACATGAAATCGATAATGCTCCCGTCAAATGCGTGCCATGATTCTCCGCATAGTTTTTATAGTCCTGTTAATACTGTTATATTATCCCGTTCCTTAGCTTTACTTTATCAGCTGGACTGTTGATATTCTTCAAGTTGTCCTCTGACCTACCACTATCATCCTTAACCCAGAAACAAAATATGAGTTGCTTCAATATTTGATGGATATTAGTGATGTTTGACCCCGGAATCATGCTGAAAAATCAATATCTTGTTCATCTCTGTAATTTTTCAAGCAATTCATCAATTTTATTTTATTTAACAGCAAGCGAACAAGTGGCTTTGATGTGGCTCCTCCTGCTAATGGTGCTTTGCCAAGTCCTTCAGGTTAGCTTGTGTACATGTTCTCTAATGCCCTGCTAATGCCAGTCTTAGTTTAAATTGTTTATGTTTTTTTTTAAAATCTGTGGAATGCATGTATTCTAGTTTTCCATTTATTTCACTGATCCTTGAGTATGTACTATAACCATCATTATGTTGTTGGCTGTTGTGTGTGGTTTCTTGTTTATGAATTGTCACCATTACGTTAAGAAGGAAAAATTGCGCTATGCTTCTCATGGGTGTGAGGGATGTAGAATATATGCCACCAAGGAATCGATGCTCCAGTAGCAGGGTCTTTTCATCTTCAACTGCAACTGTTGTTATTTGGTAGACTTGAACTGTACGGCAGATGCTGTGGTGAAAATTATTTCATATTATAGAATCTGAATGGTACACAGCCCTGGGTAAGAATAGGCTTTCTCTCCACTTTTGATAAACTGATCTTTTAATCACTACCAGTGTTACACCCGTGCGATGCACGGAGATTTATTTGTTTTTTTTTATTTTCATTTATGAATTAATTATTTGAGATGATGAATAATTTTACTTTAAAAATGATAATATTGATAGATGTACATAACAACACAAGTATGGAACAAAAAATATAAATTCAGTAAATTTGAAATAAAAACAATTCAATACAGATGCATGTTGTGATAAATATTACCACCCTTCAAATTAAAGTAGAGAACTGAATATGATTCATGGTTCAAAGAGAGTGAAAGTCATTATAACAAAAAAGTATAAAATTAATACATTTGATTTCAATAATGCATTATATTATTTAGAAAATTTCTGTATACAACGTTGACAGTGAAATTTTTTTGTATACACATATCATTGTAAATCTTCCGGCTTAGATGCACAAAGCCAAACTTAATGTGTCAGATATTTATATTTGCATAGTCATTGTGGTTGATATCATTTATCAATTATCTTTATTGACAGATACATGTCCGCTGTAGTAGGTTAGAGACATGTGCAAGTTCCCTCCAAACCAATTTGTTGCTCCAAAGTCTGAATAATTTTTTCCCCTCAGTATCCAATCAACCAAAAGTTCTCCACTCATCCTCAATCTATAATGGCCAGAAAAAATCCCCTATTTTCCCTTTTCTGACCAAAAATCAGTGCTCCGTGTATTACAGTAGCTCTGCTGACTTCTGACTGCTCCAATTTAGGCACTGTTGTTCTTTTTTCATTCATTAATTAGAATACAATCAAGTTGAGAGCATGTTGCTAGCTGTATATCTACTAAATTTCCTAATATTAGTTAAATTGCTCTTATTTTGTAGCATAAGGAAAATTTCGAGCATAATTGTTTTACATTATGCTAACTAATTATCCATTTCTAAGGAAATAATTGAACACACATTTTGTAGCAATGGAACATGCAATGTAACGCTGTACTAATACACGAGATGATTTCTTTTAAAACATACTGTAATTGTTTTTACATCAAATAAGAACAACTTATATAGATTATATTGTTTTGAAATGAGATCTCATCACGTTCTTTTTTCAAGACTCAAGAGCACTGATCACTTTTCTTATTATATAGTATGATAATAATTTGTTGAAAAAATTATATATTATGCCCACACTACCATCAATGTCTGAATCCACCACTGATTATCTCTAACAATACAGAGCATGTTGCTGGAGTGTCCATGGCTTCTCAAGCAATTCCTGGAATGTTGCCAAACATGCTTACTTCTGATACATCTCAGGTATGTTGGATCATTGGATGGTGGTGATTGATATTATAATACTTCTGCTATCATTTCTTTTTAATATTTATATCAAGTGTTGAACATTTCTGTGTTTTATTTGGTTAATCAGTTAGGATTGTTCCCAATTCAAGTTATGACTCAGCAGGTAACTTGGTGGTGCTTGATATATTCTCACATTGTCAAGTCCTTTAGACACATCTAACTTTTTTTATGGCATTTCACGTATTGTAGGCTACAAGGCATGCACGTAGAGTGTATGTTGGTGGCCTTCCACCTTTGTCTAATGAGCAGGTACACGTGTTCCATACAGCTGCATTTGGAAAATTATATTGCTTTTTTATTTCTCCTTTATGTCCCATCTAACAGTATACTGTATACTATATGGGAAATTCTACAAAATCTAGAAAAGTGCCCCATTAATATTTTGGTGTTAGTTGCTCTCACTTTACTTGTTCAACACGAGCTATTGTACATCATTTTGTGACCCTTCAGTAGAGTTTGTTACTGATTTGCTTCACTTTATGCAGACTATCTCAACATTTTTCAGCCATGTTATGAATGCAATTGGGGGAAACATTGCTGGTCCTGGTCTGTGGTCTTTTGAAGTTTAAAACATAATGTCTTTACATTTTAAGCTTTTCATCCTATTACGCTATGCATGATTGTGAATTTAAGGTGATGCGGTTGTCAATGTTTACATTAATCACGAAAAGAAATTTGCATTTGTGGAGATGAGAACTGTAGAAGAGGCCAGTAATGCAATGGCACTTGATGGAATTATTTTCGAGGTATGCTGAACTTTCCTCTCTCATGTTGTTTTCAATTGCTTTTATCACTTCTACAATTCTAAAACTCAATTGTATAACTTTCTCAGTGAAACATAATGAGTTTTTTTCACTATTAAGTCTTTAAGAACGGATAGAAATTTTGAAGCACTTGAATGCTGCGGTCCCCTGCACTGTCTTACAATCAACCATCATAATAATGAAGCTAGACATGAGCTTGATTCTCAATTTTGTTCTCAGCCAGCAATAAATTTCTCTGCCTATTCCTCCCCTCTCACTTAATTGACATATGCTCTGGTAAACGTTAGTAATTTTGTGCTAGCCAATAATTGAAATACGCGCTTCAGCACTTGCACCTAAAACTTGCAGAACTTTTCACGAGTGTACATGTAAAAACAGTGTAAAAAATGCTTCCAACTACTTTCCCAGCAGGTCAAGATTTACACCTGTTAGTTTTTTCTACCTAATTGGTGGTTGATCAATTTTTGTCTTGCATTGTCTGATATGACCTGTAACTGTTACAGTTATACTTCCTAACCTTAATATATTACTTCACTGGATATCTCTGTTCCAGTTATTTCTCTCTCTCACTGTTCCCCTTGCTTGTTACTAGGGCGTTTCTGTGAGAGTTCGCAGACCTACAGATTACAATCCATCTCTTGCAGCACCACTTGGTCCTAGTCAACCTGGTCCTTATCTCAATTTAGCTGCAGCTGGACTGACACCTGGGTGAGTGGCTACCTGTCTCTTTTTCTTTCTTTTTCCACTTAGCAGTTCATCGTGTTTGTGTTTGCAGCTATTTAACTCTGTGAGTTGATGCTGACTGCTGAGCTAACCTTGATACTGGCAGATTATATATGAAAAATTAAAATGAAGGCTTTTATTTTAACTATGAACCAGTCTCTTTGTAGCAGTGTGCTCCTGCCATATTACTGGTCATAGTTGTGTGGAGCAATGCACTATACTGCTAGTTAATTGCACTCTTAACCTCTGTTGTACGCTAATTTTTACGGATAAGGGAGGCCTCTGGATTTAGATTCTGCTTAGAAGGAATTTTACTTGTTAAGCAATTGTTTGTTACTTCGATAGTCTTGTTCTGTCCATCTTAGTTTGTTACTCATCGTTGACAATCCTTAATGATTATTTCGTAATTATTTATTCTCACTAGTGTTTTATTGATAGCATGCATGGTGAATCTGATGGAGCTGACCGCATATTTATTGGCGGGGTGCCATACTATTTCTCAGAAGCTCAAATGAAAGAGTTGTTAGAGAGTTTTGGGTATGTTACTCCACAATTTATTTGTTTGAATGACGACAATGAATGATTGACCTGTTTGATTTAGTGAACTGGTTAGTTTTCTATTTAGCATCTTATCTCGCAGCTTTCTAATACATCAACTGCAGACCTTTGCGTGGATTTGATCTTGTCAAAGATAGAGATACTGGAAATTCTAAAGGATATGGTTTCTGCTTCTACCAGGTGTGCCCAGCTGTTTCTAGAAAGCCTATTTAGCTTTTTAAGTGGAATTTTGTTGTGGATTTATTTTATGGGAATTGCATTTGCATTTTCTCGATTGTGATTGTCCTTTTCATACTTATTTTATTATATGTCCAGTTTCCTGCTCATGTAACTGTACCTACATACTTTGAATTTGCGACTCATAAGACATTTAATATTATTAAATTTTATGTGAATCGCCTTTCTTGCCCATAATAATTGCTAGTATGTGCTGATTGATTATCTAACTGTTGCCTTTGTTCGATTTAGGATCCATCTGTCACAGATGTTGCTTGTGCTGCTTTGAATGGTCTAAAAGTGGGTGATAAAACACTTACAGTTAGACGTGCCACTGTTAGGTGAATTTTCTTGGCATACATGCCCCCTTTTTTATAATTACCATCAGTGGCTACTCCACTCCATCCCATTACTCCGGTTATTCTTTGGGTTGTTTCCGTTTATTATAGTTTGTGATCATGTGCTTGTTTTCTGGATTTTGTATTTTTCATAGTGCTACATAAAACTTCTCTTCATTTGGCTGGTACTGGAAGCGAAAAGTGTACTAGTTTTTCTTTGCAACACTTATCAATATCTGTTGTCGGAACTGGGGCTAGTTTATGTTGAGATGAAAAACAAACAAAAATTATCATTAGAAGATCCTTTATATGATCAATTCATATGGTTTTCTGATAGAGCATATCATTAACGGTGGATGTAATATCTAGCTTCTCTCTCATGATGATGTTAAAGGCAAGACTCTCTGACTTAATCCATTGCCATAATCTACAGTGGGCAGTTAAAACCAGAACAGGAGTATGTACTAGCTCAGGCACAGCAACATATAGCAGTGCAGGTTGAGGTCTATTAAAGTCTTAACTACTTCAGATTCATTCATAATGTTAAATTAGTCCCATTTTGAGCTTACTTTGGCTGTTTGAAAAATTGATGCTTTGGATTCAAGAAAATGGTTTCAGCAGCTGAAGCTGGAGCTTTAAATATTCCTAGTGGACAGCCCCCTACAAGTGTGGAAATTCCCACAAAAGTTTTGTGCTTGACTGAGGTATTTCTGTCTTGCTCCTCTTTATGCCATTTGTTTGAAGCTGTTAGGTCTAACTCTTTTTGGAATAATCGAGGTTGTTACTACTGATGAATTGATGGATGACGGAGAGTATGAAGAAATTCTTGAAGATATGAGAGACGAATGCCAGAAATTTGGTATATAAAATATAATTCTCAGCTATATCATGTTATTTCTCTCTCTGTTAGTTTATTTTGCTTATGAAAAGATGGAGCCTTATGCCCCCTAGAAGACTACTGTAAATGTAGAATTGTTGTTTAACTTCTGTATCAGTTAGTGGAACTCTATAAGAGGAGATATGTTGCTACTTGCTAGTACAATTAAGTGATTTTGAAAGACTAAATGAAACAATTTATAAATCCATGCATTTTCCATCACCTGTAAGGTTAATGAAAACGACTAGTTTCTGATATATCTATATTCTGCAATGTTTAGTTTTATTGAGATTATGAACTATACATTGTTTACCAGAATTCTCTATGAAAATAGGAAATGGAACACTGATATCATGGGGATTGGTTGTTATAGTACCACCCTGGAACTTTCTGTGTCCAAGATATGCATCTGTGTATGGAAATATTGACTTATATGCATCTAAATCTGCTATCTTATATAGTTATATTGCCCTTGTAGTCCTCATTCTTCATTTGACGTTCTACCTGTGATAATGTGGAAATACCGTTTCTGAAATTTCAGGGGAGTTGATTGAAGTTGTCATTCCTCGTCCTGTTCCAGATTCCGCTCCTAGCAACGGTGTTGGAAAGGTACAACTTCTTGTACCTTCTTGTTGAATGAAATATACTGATTTCAATTTAACTAACAAGAACCATAGTTAAAGGATACTGGAGAATGGGATGCTAATGTTTTCACTCTCACACTCTCTCAAAATAAAGACTAGTGGATGAGCCCTATAACTAGTTTGTTCAAGTAAATATTTCGTAGCTTGGGGAATCTTAAGTTTTTGTATAGCGCATAGTGTTGTTCTTTTACTTTTCTTCAACTAATCCTTTTTTTATATGACCCCACAACACAATGAGATCCAGTCCCAGATGTGCATATCAACATTTTGCCATAACAATAGAGACTAGATTTAAAAGGGTCTGTGTTCAGTACAATCACCAAGTATCGGCTTTGGTAATATGAGTGGCAATTATTTCCGTAAGCTGAGTGCTAAAAATTTCATACAATTTGCACTCAAAGCTCCAGGGATCCCAAAGCTTGATATAGGAAAAGCATGAATAAAGCCAATTGTTCGTTTTACCTTGTCGGTTTACATATTCTGGAGATTCTTGATGAAACCATGACAGGTATTCTTGGAGTACTCCGATACTACTGGTTGTATGAAGGCGAAATCCGCACTTAGTGGCCGGAAATTTGGAGGCAATAGCGTGACTGCTTTTTATTATCCGGAAGACAAATATTACGACAAGGATTTCACTGCCTGACTTTTCATTTCATGTCCTAGTAAACCTTGAACAATCATCAGATATCATCATCAAATTTGTTAATTTCTGGAAATATTATGCTTAATCTCAGATTTTATGTTTTTCGTATGTATAATGGATTGTTATATTGATGTATAGTGAGTGGTGTCAACGGTTTATCTAGCGCCAGTGCAAAATATGCATCTTTTGTTGCAAATATCGATTTGCTTGTGTTTTTGGAGTCTGTAACTTGCCCCATATTTACGCTTCCTTTTATGTTTAATTTAAACGATTTGTGTTTGCATATCTGAATTTACATATATGAAATATTAATACGTAACTACAATACATACCTGAAATTGAATAATCGAAACTAAAATTGCATAACTTAAACTAATCTGTGTTGCATTAAGTTACGGCTTTTTATATATAAATTTGTCATAAGCGCATGGAATGGTTGAAGTGATTTGCATCTGTAATAAAAAAAAATGTCACGCTTTGATATTTGCCATAATCATAAAATGGTTGTAACATTCTGCATCTTTTAGTTTACACTATTCTCCATTCTTTAGAGCAGTTTTTGTAATTGTTGTACCTACTTGAACATTCAATACCTTTATCTTAGGTTTTCGTATGTTGTTCCATTGGACTGACGTCGAACTTCTGACTCTGTTGAAGTTTGACTCCGATTTGTATGTTCTTGGCCTTCTTGTTAGTGTATGTTCTTGCCTGCTTTGTTAGCATGACGAACTATTTGTTTCAGAGTACATTTCTCTAAGTCTTTGGATATCAATCAATTTGGTTGATTTTGAAGAAAAATGATGAAAGGGAGTTGATGATTGAGGAATATGTGAAAGTGATGTGATCTCGATATTGGCTCGAAGCTATAGAAGACGCAAGAAGAGGGACTTGAGTTCACTACTTCAAGAAACATTACCGTTTAGGGTGTTTAAAGAGGTGTTGCACCCACGTTCGTATGGGTTGAGTTCCTGTTACTATGATCTGTTAAGCAGCTCCTTCACCTATCCGGAGGAACTCCGGGATGAACTCTGCTCAATCCAGTGTGTGAGCAATTCAGCACGCCAACTGTTCAGAGCATCTCTAATAGCGGCGAGCGCACCGGCTAGCCGATTCTTGGCGCTCGCCGGTCCGCTCGCCGAACCATTGCAGCCGGCGAGCGTCAAATCGGCGAGAAAAACGGCGAGCGCATGCCGATTCCCGAGCGCTCGGCGATGCGCTCGCCGATCTCCTGGCCGCCATTGCAGGCGCCAGATCGACGAGCGATCGGCGAGCGGGATTTTTTTTTTAATTTTCGGAACACTATATATACGCGATCTGCACGTCATTTTCATTTGCACCACTTGTTTTAACGAGTTTTCTCTCTATCTTAATTTCTGTACAAGATCAACAACGCGAAATGAAGCACAACAACGAGCCTACTCCAGGGACGAGCGGGTCTCAAACTGACGAGGACTGCAGGAGGATGGCGGAGAAAGAGTTCCCCGTGCCCGGGCTTTACAAGGAGTTCACCTACTGGAACTGCTACCTGGTGCTAATGGACTCCGAGAAGTTTCGGGCAGGAGTCGATGCTGGCTGGCCGAAGAACCAGCGCCTGAACTATACAGGTGATTACGCCGGCGGCAGCAGAGGCGGTTCCCACGACCTCCCCGAAGATGCGCAGGAGACCCCGTCCCCTCCCTCGTTTACTCGCCGCACTCGCCCGGTTGGTCAAAGGCGGGCGCAACGGGCTCGCCAGAAGTCCGAGGAGGTTCAGTCGTCATCCCCCACTGTTGGCAGCCCGACAGCCGACCTCGCCTTCTTGGCGCGTCAACAAACGCGGGCTCAGATGTACAAGGTCATATCTGACTGGAAGAATTCCACTGACCCCGAGGAGAAGAGTTTTTTTCACGCACTGCTCGTGAGTATGCGAGCCGATTTGACTGCCGCCGCGGCACAAGCGGGGGGCTCAGACGCGGGCTCAGATGCCACAGATTTGGTGGTCCCGGATAGCGGCGACAACGCTGACGATGGCGACGACGGCGAGGGGGGGCTCGTGCGTGGAGTATGAGTTTTTTTAAAATTAATGTAATTTTTTTTGTTAATGTATTTTTTTTAATTAATGTACTTTTTAAAATTTTAATATTATTATTGAATTTTTCCATATATGTGTCGTAAATTTAATTCCGTATTTTGTGTGATTGTTAATTATTTATTTTTAATAATTTTGTTTATTATGGCTGTGCTATTGCTTGTCCAGTTGCTTGTCCTGATGATGTGGCAGGAGGAGTTTTGGTGATGATGCTGTGGCAGGAGGAATTTGTGGCTAGGCTACGGCTGGGCTATTCTTATTGGAGATGCTCTCAATAATGTCCCAAGCTGCAGTAAAAAATCTGCTGCACCAGAGCAAGTGTAGGTTGTCGAACTGCTGCCTGTCGACGTGCCAGAGCCATCTTCGACAACGAAGGACAACCCAGCTACTCACTCAAGGAGCGACACACCACCTGCCCGGGTGTCTTGCACTGGAGGCACATGAGGTTGGGGAGCTGCACCCAGGCTAATTAGTAAGATTCAAATCAAAACTAGTAGCAGTACAAATTTGTACCCATAAACAAAACTGAAAATGGAAGTGCAGCTCTAAAGAAGAATTCATGTGAAGGTAAAAACTGTCTGGGAATAACATTGACCAGCATATAAACATTTAGAAATAATTAGTCCAGCGAGGATGAATAGAAGAGATATAATTATATGCTAATTTATTAAAATTATATTTTACAACATCTTCACACAAAAAACTGATGCCCATGAGATGAAGTATGAAATGTTACGCGCTGTAGAGAAAGCAATCTATCTGATTCTTCAACTGTTCTTGCAAGCTAGTTCCATTGCAGGGACTCAAAAAAAGTTCCGTTGCTGCCATTCTGTCTCGTTTCAAATGCAGTAATTAAGTTCTCTTGGAAAAGTTCTCGCAACAGATCACAAACCAACCTCAAAATATTATGGAGGTCAGAGTCTTGACCAGTTAACCACTCACTCTAAGTCTACGTATATCTGCAGCTTGCAAGGTCAAGAGCTCATGGTTACGGATAACTTAATACAAAATGAACGCATAGTAAACAGGAAGTGAAGTTGTTCTAAACAAATCAGACAAGAATGCAGTAAGATAAATTTATCTTAAAACCTCCTATATTATGTACTACTAGGATTTTAATAATTATGATACTAGTCTTGATAAAAATGTAGATGTGTGATGAGTATAAAATAAATGCCAGTAAAGAACATGCATGATACTTAGTTTGCTTTGAGATGTTCAAGCCAACAATTGAAACAATCTTTGAAGACACTAAAAATGGCCAGGCACATCTGGGTCTCCTGGTAAATATCTACATAAACACATTATAGTATAGCAGGTCTTCTTTGAACCAACTAACCTCCATTTCGAAGAGTGACTCATAAGTCTTCTTCTCTACTGTGTCATACACTGTAATGCCACTGATTTTCTGTATCCCATGCTTGACAGCAATCAAGTTCTGCATAGAAAAAGTTCAGAGACAAACACAAAGCTCAAACATAACCCAGTGTCCAGTATGCTAAAAATCTCTTAAGAATGTCACTCGAATTAAACTTTACGGATAAAAGGGCACACAAGAAAGCCCACCATAGTAATCACTCTCCAAACTAGACTAACCTCATTTTCTCTTGGAGATCGAATTATTTAATGTTGCTACTTTTACCAGGGTTGGAAATATAAGTAACAATACCTTTGGTATCGGCTAACAACATGATTTCCCAATAGGAAAGATTCTAAGTACAAGCCCTTGCATGATAATATGCAGTAAGATGTTAAAACCGGCCAAAGAACTTACCAACTGAAACTTTAACGAGCTATGTGGTTGTACCTCTCCAAGAGTCTGCAACAAGTTCACGAAAAATCTGTTAAAAAATATTGCCGCTTTTCATATGTAGAAAAGGCTCTAAGATTTTAATAGTTCAACAAAGCTTCCATTATCCAGACTAGTAAATTTCCAAAGTTAGGATGGAATATGCCATAGTAAATATATAAGGCATTTGAGAATATATAAACCAACATCATGTCATAAATGCAGCATTGATAAATTTATGTATGTCTCCGGTTCTCCATCAAATGACATATATATAGTGAAAGTGGTTATTAAGGTATATTTTGGATAGGTTACCATTGTCTGAAGACCATTGACCACAACAGCCTTCTCATCAGGTGAACCAACTTCTGATACCCATACTTGAAACGGCCCCAATACACGATCTGTCAAATTTATGAGATTCAAACCCACCTGCAGAAAATACAAATTGTCAACTTTAAAACACATAGTAATTTATAAATGCATAAAATAACCAACACATTTCTCATATTTTGGTTCTGCCTTCATGGTTTAAGAAATCAGTATTTTCCTTCATATTACAATGTTTTTCGATATTGGATTATATATGCTTGATATCCTATGTAAGCATTCATAACCATAAAACCATTTAACAGACGATTCATATGTGGATGTCTATCCGGCACCTAAGCTAATGGAATCCACTTATGGAGAAGCAGACAAGTGGAAGATTCAGCAGGAAATGGAAATATATACAACTTTCAAGCAGTAATAAATATACACGTAATTGAAATTTTTGAAAATAAAAGCAACTTAGGGCAGAACCAAGATATCAATTAATAGTGCCATGAAATGACCATGATCATTTTACAGGTACCACCATGATACAGTTGAAATTATAGATTAAGAAAATTGAAGCCATATGATACAATCTCACTGAGCTTGGAATTTACCAGGAACGATTTCTCCAACATAATCACAGATGGCATCTCCACTGCATGCAACTCAATGTCCTTCCGGGTAACAGGCTGCAAAGGGAATTGAATGTAATCATAAAATTATTGAGGTGAGGTGACAATGCAAATGAGTATTTGACTCCTTCCACATGTGATCTACTTAATGATACAGGTTTTAATGATACCAGTTCGTAACATCCAAACTGAACGGCAATTACAAAGAGGATACCACCATGTTAAGTTTAGTTATTCGTGATGCTCACACCAGCAATCAGCATAGAGTTAAAACTAAAATCACAAGATTTTTCTTTGATACACTATCCTAGTTGTCGACAATAGGAAGCATTAATGCAGGCCAAAATTTTAATGAGAAGCTGAAAGGAGAAAATCAACTTACATTACCAAGTATATGTTGAGTTTGCAAGCGACCTGGCTCACCCAAATTTGTACGCCATGTTATCTGAAGCTTGCCAAGAATCTTGCTGCTCTCAGCTTTAAATTGTGCATTGTCAGGTGATGAGAATTTTAATTGGTAGAGATAATTATAGATTCCTCCTCCGGATTTGATGAGAATGGGTTCCTTAAAAGTCTCACTGTAAAAGCAAAATAGAAGCTAACGATTATGCAGAGAAGACTACCTATACCAAGTAAAACAAGTTAAAGACAAAATGTTCAAAAAGAAAACATTGACTGTTCACTAATGAAAAGATCCATCCGAACCACCTCAGTACTGAGCTAGGCTCTGAAGAATGATATTCAGCTCTGAGGACTGTTGCACTCCAATATTGTGCCGGCTCAAACTCAACTTGATCCATGTAAAGGTCAGATTTCGTATGGTTTTCTATGCAGGCTTCCAGAAATGTTGTGTCCTGAGAGAAGATGGACTTGATCATCACAAAATAGGAAAGCTTGTTTAATGAAAAAAGCATATTCACAGAAGAGACAGGCCTCAAATTGCTTTTCATCAGCATAACCTGATAACTGTTGCAGCACCATTACCAACAGTCTGAAGATCAGAAAGCTGGTAAAGTATGACTAAAATTTTACAGGACCTCCATCAGTGTTGTGCGAACCCTATATGCTAACCAAATAGCATATTACATGTAGTTGGACTGAATCTCATGGTAACCTCTGTAATGACCCATTGTCACAAAGGGCAATAACATGATAGTAATGTGGACCATGGACACCCATCTAATCATCCTAATATCTATGAAACAACTGCAGATTCTGCATTATCCTGAAGATGCATATTTCTCCACAATCATAATGACTTCGGAAGATCCAAACTAAAATCAAAAGCTTTAACCATTCCTGACGTACCTTCACATTGCGAACCTGCAAGAATAGGAGATTAACTATTACATTGACAAAATCTAACAAATATGGTGGTGTGACATGAAATAGGAACTAAGAGTAGTATATTCGGAACTGGACTAATGATCAAACCATGAAACCAAACATACTACTCCACTAATACGAAATATATGGAGAACAAAAGATAATTTATCAACAATCTTCAGAAATTTCAAGCAAGTTCGCCTTGCTTTTCCATTTTCACTTCCAAGTTCCAACAAATGTCACTTCAAGTCAGTTCTCATATCACTAATATTTCACCACCAAGCAGCTAAATTTTTAATTGAAGAGAGTTCTCACTTCAAGCCTTATGGATCTATTGAAACCCCAGACTAGGTAGTTTCGTTCTTATATATTCATGTGTGTGCTTCAAGGTGTTTAGTGGTTAAGGTTTCAATAGCTTAATTTCAAGCACTGAATCTTTGTTTGAAGGAACCACTTACAGACAGTTCATGAAATAGGAAGAAAAGAGAATGAAGGAATCCTTTAGACATGACAATTACATGGCATGAGAAACTTCACCAAGGAGTACCTTAGTTCGGACTGAGAGGGGGTTTGAAACCATGAATTTGAAAAATTGGGGGAGATACTTCCTCTCATTGTCACCATCGGTATAAAGTGCTGTACACACCAACCTGTTGATGCAAGAAAAACATCATGCAATACAGAACAAAAACTATCAAAGCACATAACATTTAATCAAAATTAGTCCTGATGCTATTTTTCCAAGTGAGCTTACGTGTGCGCACCCAGCTCTTTGACATCATGTTCCACAATGAAATCATAACGGCCACCAGCACGTATTGATTCAACAGGTGACTTTGATGAATCCAAAAGCAGTAATCTTTGTCTTTCTGTTTGAATTTCAGCCTATTGTCAACCATATTGAAGTTAAAATTATGGATCCTCAATTGCAGTCGCCACATAAGATGGAAAAGGAGATTGGCATCCCCAAAACAAGCCAGCTTATGTTTATATTCCTACAAATAATTAATCATGGATTTGCTTCTCTCATTCATATATCCCTCTATGTAATTTTATTGGTTTTCCTGTGTGCTTTCTACCGGCTGTCCTTTCTAATTCCTATATTTTTTTGACTTGCATAGCAAAGAGTGCAACATAAAGTGAATATTGACACAAATTAAGAGGAGAACACACTATCATCTCAGGGAAATTCCATTAACTGATTAGTACAACAAACCAAAAGTAGTGGGAAAATACATCTCTAACCTGGACTTGAAATACACACACAACACTGAACTGTAGAAAATGACTACTTCAGTCATTGTAATTTAAACTCAAAAATTACTGGCAAAGTGATCTATGAACCTACAGTCTACGTAATGAAGTTGTAACTTGAAATTTTTATTCAAAGTGAAAGGAAGATAACTAATTCAAGAAGAACTCCTATGGAGTACATAATTGTCATAACATACTAAATAATTGAACCATAATTGAATTATAAAGAAGCATCTCTCTTTTTCTCTAAATATATGAATGTGAATACATAAAAAGTATACAGCTTTTGTGTGTGAGAGAGCATAATTCAACAGATCAATGGCCTCAAAGTTCAACTCAACTGTAGTGTCTCCAGACTACACAGGCCAAAATTCACAAACCATTATGCATGATCTGAACCACTCAAAAGCGATTCCCGAGCCAAACGTATTCAGATAAAAATTCACAATGTAGTATCAAATGAATGTGATATTCACCTTAATCACAACGTCTCGGACTTCAAAATTGGAACTGTTGTTGATGCTTATATAACTGCAGAACGTCTCCCCCAAATATATCGCCCTAATTTCAACAAAGAGGAAACAAAACACGAAAAATTACAAACAGATAAATGCATTAATCCAGCAATCAAGAGCTGAGCAAGAGAGCAATAAATATTCGTGTCCCAGACAAAATGCACAACCTGAACCGGCAAATACCAAGCGCATAAACAGATATAAAAGCTATATGTGTATGCGTGTAAATACCCAAAGGCTTGGGGGAGAACGAGGAGGCCGGGGAGGCCGAGCGAATCGGTGGGTTGCTGAAGGAGGAATCTGCCGCGGTAGCTGAGGTCGGCTGGATCTACGGCCGCAGCGCTCGATTGACCGCCGAGGAGGCGAGGGAGGTGCGACGCCGCGATTGGATCGTCGAAGAGGTCCTCGCCAAAGAGGAGATCGCAGGGGTCGAATTTGAGAGGGGAATTGTCCACGTGGAGCGTCGGGCGGCAAAGACGCATCACTCTGAACGCCAATGAGTGCGTCGCCGGCTGCCCTCCGGCGCCTCCGCTGCTGCCGCTACTCATCGGATTTTGTTTGTTGAGTTACCGGAGCTGCGTTTAATGATAGTCGGAAGCAGTGTAGAAGCGGAGGAGGGCGAGAAGAAATGGTCAGAGAAGACTGTTGACTAGAAAGCGTGCTTATTCTTCACCCGCTTTTTGGCTTCTTTTTTTTTGGAATTTGTAGTGTAGTACTAGTAGTACTTGCTTCATTATACTCCATGATAATACTCCACGAACTAAAAAATCATACTCCCTCCCTCCCATTTGTCACTATTTAACTCAGTACGAATTTTTAAAAATATAATATTAGAAAGTAGGTTGAAAAAAATTAATGATATATGGATTCTATTTTATACCCTCCCCGTCTCATGTTACTCGCAATTTTCATTTTAGACCGTAAATTTAGGATTGATTTTTTAGTGTAGTTAAATTAGAATTTTAAGTGTAATGAGACATCACTTATTAAAGGAGCTCTTAACTTAAACTAACATATTAATTAAATGCATTAATTCTAACTTAAACTATAAATAGTGTAAGGAGTTTGTGACGAGCCGAAAAGCAACAGTGCAAGTAACATGGGACGGAGGGAGTATATTAATTTTATAATAAAATATCATTGAGAATGAGTTGATGGATTATAGAGTCCACTGGTAAAACTGAAAAGGGACATATTTTTAAGAATGGAAAAGAATAATTATAAGTGATAAATTTTAAGGACTCATGAAGAACTTCATTATAGGTTTACAGAAATTTGTCATTAGAGAGCTTTAGTTAAACTTAGAGTTGTCAACTGGGCCAGACTGCCCAGCCCACCAATGAAACGAAGCGGGGATGGGCTGGAGTCATTAGTTGAGATGGGCTCCAATTGAGCTATTTTGTAAACTAAGGCCCAGGATCATCTGAAGCACTGGCCAGGCCCAGGCCCATTAGAGGCCCACCTTCTATAAAAGAGACGTGAATAAGGGAATTCTGATTTTTCATAGATTTCAATTCATAAAATAATCCCTTTTATATCCTAAGGACTCTAGATGATTCGACTCTGTTTTGCGATCCGGGAAAGAATCACTAAGAAAACCCGGAAAGGAGCTTATTGGGCTCGACTCAAAAATAATTAAATACGTCCACAAAATAATTAAAATATCCGAAAATAAACTATTAACTAAGTAAGGAAAATAACTAAATAAACACGTCTCCTCTGCTTCTTCATCGCGAAACGAAGTCGCCATATCTGATCACCGGCTT
Organism: Salvia splendens; assembly: GCF_004379255.2. Lineage (NCBI taxonomy): Eukaryota > Viridiplantae > Streptophyta > Magnoliopsida > Lamiales > Lamiaceae > Salvia > Salvia splendens. The sequence goes on along the minus strand of NC_056036.1, from coordinate 9,552,757 downwards.
CGGTTGCCTTCGGGGTCGATCGTTGAGCCCCGTCGTCTACCTTGGTATATCCTCGACCTCTGCCGTCGCGAACTTCTCCGCATGCTCCTCAATTCTTGGCTCCTCTGCATGTTGTTGCGATTCCTCGCCAAGCTGATGCGGTCCGGTCTCCTCTGCCCGAGTCTCGATGATCAGAGCAGTAGTAGTCTCCGTATCACTATCTTAGTGGTGGGATCGTTTGGTAAAGTTGAAGAGGGCGTTTGCATACTTTTTACTCCATTTTATTTTGTTTTTCTTTTCTCTGTTTTTTTTGTTTTGTTCATATTTTTCTTCACCTTTTCTTGTTTTTCTTTTGTTTTTTTTTTTTGTCTTCTTTCAAATAACTTAAATTAAGGCAACCTAGAATTTTGTCTCCACCATTATAAGGCAAGTTTTGATTAGACACGGGTTTTAAGAAATGTATCTATCTATACATATATAAAAGGCGAGTTTTGGCCTTAATATTAAATATTTTTTAGTTTTTGGGTATAAATTTAAATATTTAGAACTTTTGGGCAAATCTAGATATTTGTAGTAACTATAATTAATGTAATGTGTAATGAATGTCATGAAATAATTTAGGCATAGCAGTTACAAATATTTAATTTTTAGTTTAAATATTAGGAGTATGAATTTTGGGTCACTAGTTAAATCATAATGTGATACTTTTTCTAGACGTTTCTTCTATAAACTATTTACGCATTTTTAAAAAATTATAGCCAATTTCACTAAATAATGATTAATGATTTAGGCGTTTTTTTCAAGACCACTTAGGCGTTTCCTAGGTTGCTAATTAAATTATAAATTGATACTATTTGTATTAATTGTTATTGATTAACTATATAAATGAGGGATTTTTTTGTGATATATGATGGAATTTGAAAGGTTTAAGATACCTGACTACCTGTGTTGTCTTCGGTTTGTATCTACAAATACACGTTCTTTAGTTACGAAATTATCTTTTTAGTGTGATTTTGTGTTTTTTTTGTTTGCGTTTCTCGACGGCAATTTGTATTAGAGAATGGGGTAGAGGAGTCGTAGACGGCGGACGGTTGATGATGTGGTGGCCTTTATCTGTAGCATCATTTTTTGCCGGCAGACGCATGCCCAATTTGCATTTTTTGGTTTAATCTTTTTCGGTATTTTTATTATTATTAGTTTAGTTAATTGTATATTAGATTTATTCTACGTTTGAGATTAAATGTGTAATATGTAAATAGTTGTAAACTACAAATGTTAACCCTTATCTGCTAGAAGAATATTGATATTGACAATATTTACATGTATTGTTTTCTTTGCAGGTGTTCAGTCGAAAATAATACCAATAGCAACATATTGGCAAAACCTGTAGTAATACTTTGCATATTTTCCAAGTAATAGCATTGTTCCTGGTTTTCCAAGCAACATTTACATGCTTATTTTTTTCCTTTTAATTATGTTTTCATTCCATTTCATTTTATTAATTATATTTTTTGTTTCTTAACATTTCCTTAATTATATTTTTGTTTTTTTCCATTCATTTTTATATATCAATTTTGATACAACATCGTATTTGTTTTTAATATTATATGAACTTATTGGTAGTTTTTTTCTTTTTAGTTATATTTTTCGTTTCTTTCCATCCGTTTTTATTCATTATTTTAGATTGATGTTACCACCATTATTCTTTGTTTTTATTCATTATTTTAGATTGATGTTACCACCATTTAATTATAGTTGATCCATGTTAAAAAATTTATATTGAAATTATAATTGGCTAATTTTTTTATTACATATCTATAAGTAGAGTCATATGAAAGTATTATTCCTATTGATTATTGATTTTGTGTATTGCAAATTGATTTTGTTTCTTTTTAAAGTTATTGTATTTTATGATAGTTTTAGGTGAGGCGAGCGGCTTTGGAGATGACAAACGAGTTATTTTACCTATGGGTTCTGTTGGAGAGTAACGAGTTGTGAAGAATTGAAGGTTTTAGTTTATAATGATGAGTTTATTTTTAATTTTAAAGATAATGTAGTGTATAAAGAAGTTTTTTAAAAATTATGAGTAATTATCCATTGTTTAATTCTTTATTGTGATAGATTTTTATCTTCTTACTCCATGATTTAATGATTAAACATTATATTATGTGATTTGTTTCAATTAATTATGCTTCAATGTAGATTTGTATAGATTTTTAATTCTCATATAACTAAAATTGGGCTCATATTGTTATTCATTGTTAATATTGATTCTAATTTTGTTTAATTAATTTAAAATAAAAAATTAATATTTTAAAAATATATTAATCTGTGTGTAGCACAGGTGTGATACTAGTTACTAATAGAAAGTGAGTGGATAATGTTAGTGGAAGGTGGATTCTAGTTTTATATATTGATTTTATATTAAAATGTGATTGAAATAAAGTCAGTGTGACGTAAGATCCATTACAAAAAGAAGTACAAAAAAACAAATGAGGGAGTACTTATTTATTTTGGTAAATCTAATAGAATAATCCTATTTATAAAAAACTAGATGTCTGGATTCTATATGTTCGACTCTTTTTTGCATTTTTTGAATAAACTAATAAAGAAAATTTAAAATGAAACGTACATGCTTGACTCAATTATATTAATTAAATAAAAATATGATACTGAATATAATAGGAAAATGCACGGATAAAACTCTTTTTCCTTCTATTTCCTTCAATTCAAACATACCCTTATTAGAGAGTGTTAAATGCCAAATTGTCATTTGTCTACTGGTGTAGATTATTTCTGTCAGAGTGTTAAATGCCAAATTGTCATTTGTCTACTTGTTTGTTGAGGAAGACTTGTAGTACTCTAATTTCAGTCTTGCCTGAAATTAATAATGTAGAATGTTATTTATCACGTAAATATATTATCTAACATATAATAATACTAATAACTATGATTTAAGTATACACGTTTTATTTAATTGAGTGAAGAAAAACATTAAAATTACTATCCCTTTTCAAATCAGAAAAGTTTTACTACCATTTATAGTTTGTCGATAAATAATACTCCCTCCGTCCGCCATTAGGAGTTTCATTTCTTGGTGGCACGAGTTTTAAGAAATGTTAAGAAAAATGGATGGAAAAAAATTAGTGGAATATGAGTCACATTTGCATATAATATTAGTTTTAAATAAAATGTGGGTGGAATATGAGATCCTAGTACCATTTATCGTAAAAGTAAACCAAGACTTCTATTCGCGGACAGAGGGAGTGGTCTAAATTGAATTGGCTATTGAATTTAGTGAACGAGAGAAATGATATGCTATGTAGTTTTTGAGCATCTTATATGGATATAATCTTTATTTGATGCACGATTGATATTGTTTGTTTTATTTTATAATTCATATTTTATTCGATTTTATATATTAAAAAATGTTGTTGACAATTTTAATTTTATAAAATTTATAAAAATTAAAGCTCAATTTGTTCGTTTTCTCTTCAACCTTAAGTAAATTAATAAAATAACAAATCAAACTTTGATTTTTATAAATTTTAAAAAATTAAAATATTAATAATATTTTTATACTCATAAACCCTAAACATGCATAAAATAATAGGTATGTATCTCTAATACTCCCACTGTCCCACGATAGAAGTCACTCTTATTATTGGCACGAGTTTTAAGAAATGTATAGAATAGTTCCCGTCCCAGTTTAGGAGTGCAATTTAGTTAGGGCACGAGTTTTAAGAAATTGTTGGAGTGTGTAATAATTGAAGTGAGGTAGTGGTTGTTGGAGTATGTAATAATTGAAGTGAGGTAGTGGAAGTGAGACCCTTTTGACTTTTTGTATGTTTAAGATTTTGTTTTGTTTTATTTTTATGAAAATAATGACATTTGAGTGTAAATTTCATCAACAATGAGATTAAATTTTATGTCCAAATATGGTAAATTTTAAATGGGACTCTTAAACTGGGACGGATGGAGTAAGTTGAAAAAGTTAGTGGAATATGAGACTCACTTTTTTATATTGGTTTTATAATAAAATGTGAGTGAAGTGAGTTAGTGGAATGTGAGATCTACTTATCATTTATGATAAAAAAAATTGAAGTGTGACTCTTAGAGTATTAGCAATGGTGACCTATCTCCAGAGCACATCTTAGAGTCTATCTCCATTTTTTCCTGCCACATCAGCAGACCCATCTCTGAGCCTATCTCCCTGTAATGAGAGTCCATCCCAGAGTCTATCTCAGAGCCCATCTTATTTCCACATCATCATTGTTTTTATATATTTCACTTGTAATTGTTGGTGTAAATTAAAGACAACGTAATATACGACAAAAAATTTGTCATTAAAAATAAAATAAAACATCATACATTAAAAAACAAAAAAAAAAGATAAAGATAGAAAACATAATAAAAAACAACGGAAGCACAGCCTCAGAAGCACTCGGGTTCTGACTCGTCCTCCCCGACACAACCCATTAACCCTATGAATTTGGGGCAATCCTTCAGTTGCAGATATATTTCCCAGTACTTGAACCCTCTCGCATTGCCATCGTAGAAATCGTGAAATTTAACTCACTTATACACCAGGCGTTTCCAATGCTTGCGTAGATCGTCGGGTTGGTGTGTCGGGGCACCTGCAGGCTTTACTTGTTCGTATCTTTTCGTGATACGCCCCCAGAAACTGCCCTTGCAATTGTTGGCCACAATCGAATCCTCAGAGATCTCTGTCCAACAATGAGCAAGAACAATCAACTCCTCTATGGAGTAGGTACTCATCGTCCGCCTAGCTTCAGACCCCTCCCCGACTGTCTCCTTCTTCCCCTTCATGTCGGGCACCTTGTTGCTGAAGTTCATATTACCGTGGAGAGAAGTAATAAAATTGAAATTGAGATTGGAAAGGGATGAATGTGAATTGATGGAGAATGAGGTATATATAATGGATTAAAAATTGAATTAATTTTTTTAAAAAATGGATATCGGCTTTATCATCGGCCCGAGCCCCCGCAATAGAGGCGCATCGCCGGCCGATGCAGAGCCGATATGCCATCGACTGGGGCGATCACTCGGCGCAGGGGCGGAGGCGTTGGGGGTGGAGATGGGCTCTCACCCTACAATGGTGACCTATTCGAGCCGATAGGGGGGGCGCCGATCGATCGGCCCCCTGTCACGACCGCATTTCGCTAAGGATAGCGAAAGTGGGTAATCCGCGACTAATAAGAGAGATTAAAGAAACGGAGAAAGAAAAGGGGTACGTTGGTTTTGAAAAATGAAACAGTTCAAATTTTCTTTGCTATACAAAGTAAGCTTTAAACATTGCAGGTCCATAAAACTTGATTGGGGGAGAAGGTCTGCCATCTGCTTGGGTACCGCCAGAGGGCTTGAATTCCTTCACGAACAACTCGTGCCTCGTATCGTGCATAGAGACATCAAAGGTAGCAATATACTTTTGGACGCGGACTTCCAACCAAAAATTGGAAGCTTCGGATTGGCTAAATTTTTCCCGGATAATATATCCCACATTACCACAAAAATAGCAGGAACGACGTACGTCCCTTTTGTATAATTTCATACTGTTCCCAATTCCCAAATGCAAAAACTAGGGCACAAACTGGTCTTTGGGATGCTACCTTTGGTTTTGTTCATGATATTGTATTAACACTCATACTGGTATTTTGATGCTGACATGCCGTCATCATTTTTAGAATTCATGTTCCTTTGTTTAGGTAGACTGACTTCTTCCTTTGGTTTGTGCTGAACAGAGGTTACCTTGCTCCTGAATATGCATTAGGTGGTCATTTGACAGTGAAGGCCGATGTCTATAGCTATGGGATTCTTACACTCGAAGTTGTAAGTGGCAGAACTTGGGCGAATGCTGATCATGGAGACGCTCTAAAGTTGCTAGCTGAATGGGTACGCGATTCATTTTTTGTACCTTGTGAATGTTTACTTGTCACATATGATCGAACTTCATGGATCTCTCAACTTCAGTTCATACTTTTAACTTTTGCTAGCTAATGTTGTTCCATTTTTTCTGTTGACTGTTTTACTTTCTTTCTCAACGGATTGCTCCATAGGCATGGGAGCTATATCAAGAAGAGAAACTGCTGGATCTGGTTGACCCCCAACTGGAAGAATTTCCGGAGAAGGAGGTTCTGAGGTACATGAAAGTTGCCCTCTTCTGTACCCAAGCAGCCGCAAGCAGAAGGCCTGTATGAGCCAGGTGATAGAGATGCTCTCAAGAAATGTTCGACTCAATATGAATGAACTCACACCTCCGGGTTTCTTCGATGATTCAGCAAGTCTTAATGGTGGATCAGCGAAGGATAAGTTATCCGGCGCTTCAACCAGCTATCAGATGAACTCTTTTGCCTCCACAATCACTCAGGTGACCCCAAGATGAGGTTGGATTCTACTTGCTTCAATACACCTTCTCCTTCATTTTCTTATTTGTAAAGTGACCCAATACCATTATATGTTGATTCGTTTCTACTCTATTTCAAAATAAAATATGCCAGTATATCAAATCCGGTATCTAATTGGATATGAAGGCCATCTGATGAATCTCAACTAACTGAGATGATTTGTGTGTAAACTGTAAAGTAAAGCTTTTATGTTCCTCTATTAGTAGGGATGTAAATGAGCAGAGCCAAATATGTCTCAGAGCTCTATCTAAGCCACCCTTTTTCTCCTGCTTCCTGCTTGAGCTAAGCTCGTCAGTTACATGGCAACATCTTTTTCAAGCTCGATTTTAGCTCATCAAAAATTTCGATAATATATTACATGAGCCCGATTGTTAATCTGTTTAGGGTCGAGCTGGAGCTCAGGTTTAGCGATACTTCAAAAAGATCACAACTAACTGGTTCATTTATAAGGAACTATTTATTAGACAGGTAACATGTTACAGCATCAACGGCTCTACCCAGAGCATGAGAAAACAAGAGAAATTAAGCAAAGATCACAACAACAAAATATGTTCATACAATTATACTACACAAACAAGAATGTTCTATGGTAATAAGCTCAAAACACAGTACTGCTTGGTTCAGTCATATTTTCTTGGTTCGTCAATTTCAAGAAAGGGAAACATAAGGATTAGTAAATGACAAATTTAATATAAAATACAAATTTCTGGATTCACGGCGCCAAAGTGCATCCTCTCAAATACTCAGCAGAATCAGCTACTTTGCTGGTCTTCGGTTGGAGCAGCAGCAGGTTCTTCCGATGCCTGAGCACCAGCAGCACCATTAGGTGCAGACTCTTCCACGGCTTCTTTAGTTGAAGTTGGTTTATCGCTTGATTCCTTTACATCTTTCTTGCCTTTCCCATCCTTGCTGTCTTTCGGATCCTTAGCTGGAGCAGGTGGGGGTGGAAGCATGTGCGGTGGGGGATTGTGTTTCAGCTTGATCAATATCCCACGCATCCTTGAAAGGTCAGTTGGTTTGCCGGGCTTGGGGCCTTGGACGACTGTGATGGACGGCTTCTTCTCTTGGTCCTTCTTCTTTCCTCTCTTCTCGATGTGGGCCACTTCGTTAGGGACGAGCTCTGCTATGGATTTCCAGTAGTGTTTATCTGCCTCTTTGTGGAATTTTTCTTGACTGGCTAGGGATAACTGTTTCCAAAATTGTAAATAAAGCATCAGGGTAAAGATTGCAGTTGTATACTGTATTAGTAAAAATTAAGTGATGATCTTCAAGATGAAAACGCAAACCTTCTCTTTTTCTCTGTTAGTGTTCTTGTTAGTCTCCACATTAAGCTTTGTTTTCTCATAGAAAGCTTTTATAAACTCTTCACCTTCTATAATAATTTGGATCCGCATCTCCTTTTCCTTCTTTTCCTTCTCTTCCAGACGAATGGTGTTTAGCCTGCAAACAAAAATCAGGAAAAAAATATTATCAGCAGATTCCATACCATTCGTCATTTAAATTGTTGAACTTTAAATTAAAACAAAAATTTGATACTACATTGACAGCCATAAAAGGTATCCTCATTTTCTGAAAGTTTTAACACTAGCCTTATGGTTTCGCGGACTAGACATTCTCTTATTTGGCAAGCATTTCATCAATTAATATTGAACCAAACAAAGCCTTACAAGTTACAACCAACATCCAATTAATTTAAAATCAGGCAAATTTATTTATGTTCATGTCAAAACGATGAATCTTTCATAAAAATTCACACACTGTGATTATCATATTGTTCACATGACATGAATATGCTATACCCAAAATATTTCTTCACGCAGACAATTAATAATCCAAACTTTCATGCTCTCTACTTTTATTAAGTAAAATCACACAATTATATGAGATAATAGGACCATCAAATAAGACTACGGATATGGAAGTAGTTAAGAACATGCTACAAAAGACCTGCTTTTTATGTCAAACTAATAAATATCTATCACCGAGACAAATTAGGAATCCAACTTAACACAATCAATACAAGAAAAAGGTGCAATTTTGTGAAATTAAGTGTTCAGTCAGCCTAGCCTGGTTATTTTAGTGCAATTTAGTATTTTGTTGACACTCACCAAGTGGGGTAAATACAAAACTCATACAAAATGTATCACATTTGTTTCATATTAGTACAAAAAGTTTAAAGTTGGCATAAATCGTACAAAAGTTTCTTTCGTGTTTCAATTTAGTACATTCTGTTATATGTGTTTAAACGGTGTTAACTTTTTACTTATATGACGTACAAACCATGAAACAATGATAAAAAATTTTGTACCAATATGAAACAATCAAAAAACTTTTTGTACCAACATGAAACAATGATGAAACATTTTGTACTTCACATAGACAAAGAGTTAATGCCGTTTAAACACATATAACAGAATGTACTAAATTGAAACACGAATAAAACTTTTTGTATGCTTTATAGCAACTTCAAACTTTTTGTACTAATATGAAACAAATGTGATACATTTTGTATGAGTTATGTATTTACCCCTCACCAAGTGAATTCTGTTTGGAAAACAATGCCCCTATCGAAATTATTTCAGCCACGCCTCGAATTGTCACTAAATACTAATTTAGTAAGAAATCAGGGTACTCCCAAAGACTTCATTTAATATAAACCCAAGTCACCGCCTAGAAAATCTATCTTCATGAACATGTGAACATCCTTATTTTTTATCTTCACCTACATATTCTTTGATTACCAGAGATGTCTTGCTTACTAAGCTCGTATGAACTACTCTGATCACGTTAAACATTGAAATCAAGTTGACAAGCATATAGTTTAGGATTAAGGTGATATCGTGGTTTCCCTGAAAATTAACTATCCGGTTGTTCTCATCTAGATTGAGATGTTAAACAAAGATGCCTAAATAACTACATCTTGATCCTTCCTATTGACCCCAAGTCCCCAACCAATTGATCTAGCAGCTACCAGGTTGCAGAGAGCTATAATCAGTCTTAGAGAACTGAATCTACATATGTGCTGAAACATAGGGATGGTTTGTATTATATATATTACTAATATACTACTATCCAGGTTAACCCATGCCAATTAACAAATCAAATAAGTAGATTGTCCAAGTTCTAAGATCCATTGATACAAATCAATTATGCCGACAATCTCCCTAAATTATGTAAGTACTTCCTCTCATTTTCCTTTTCCTTTTCACCGAACTAAAATCCAGCAATAGATCTCCACAAAATTAGTAAAATTGATAATTAACAAGCTTAAACAAACTTCACCGGAGCACAATGAAGCAGATCCGACGATGTGTAGGAGCATAAACAAAAAATCAACAACTTAATTACTGAATACAAATGCAGAAACCTCACCTCCGCCATTCACGAAGAGCGAATCCTTCTTCCTGCATCTCATTAGGAGGCGGCAGGATCGGTCCGTCGGAGGTGAATAAGCCCTCGGAGTCCTGGCCAAGGTCGTACGGCGAGCTGCCGTTGCCGTTCGAGATCGGAACCGAAGCGTCGTGCTCGAAAGGCTCAGCATTCGAGTCGAATCCGAATGGATCGGAGGAGTTTGGCAGGTCTACTGGAACTTGCTCGGGTTCCGAGTATTCCGGCGTGAAGGCAGAGCCTGAGTAGGGCGGTGCGTCGGTGGAGGAGAAGGCAGAATAGGAATCGGCGTAGCTGGTGTGTCCTTCGTAGTCAAATGGAGGAGCTGCCGCGTCGTCGAAGGATGCCATCTCCTCTCTCTCTGTAAACAGACGCTGAATTTTCTCTCACCGATTTTCGTATTGCTTCGCTCTGTTTTATGCTTCTAGCTGAAAATAAAATGGCGTATGTTACTGATTATTGATTTTATACAGTACCATACATTTATTTATGTTATCATATCCCATACCCCAATTTTAAAGCAACTCATTCATTTTCCTTATCATATCATCATCATAGCATCAACAATGGCGGATATCCCGCTAGACGTCGGACTGGCATGCCGGATGTCCACACTGGACGTCCGCCATTAGGCGAGAAGAGGCAAATGTGGACGTCCGCCGCGGATGTAAGGTATCCGCGGCTTTTCGGCGACGTCCGCCATTGCGGTGCCACGACGGACGTCTCGATTTTTAATTTTTTTTAAAAACTCTATATATACGGCTCGTTGAACTTCATTTCATTCGCATCACTTGTTTTAACGAGTTTCTCTCTCTACTTTCATTTCTTTTGAAGATAGATAAATGGAGCACGACAGTGATTCTCCCGCCAAGAGCAAGTCACAAACGCAGACGTTTCCCGTTGGATGTGGGGGAAACGCCGACGGAACTGCTGGGATGTCCAGGATGATGCTCGGAATGGCGCCGATGATGCCCCAACCCCAAATGGCGGGGATGATGCCCGGGTACTATAATATGTATCCTTGGTGTGCATGGATGGGTGGGATGATGCCCCAAATGCCCAGTGTGAGTTCCGCGATGATGGGGATGGTGCCCGTCCCGATGATGCCCCAAATGCCGGGATGATGCAGGGCATGCCTGCCGCTGCTGAGGTAGCAGGCTGGGGGTCCCACAATCACCTGGGGACAATGTCTATTGCCCTTACATGAATTTATTGTCTAGCGATTCCCAAAGTACTCCTCTAGAGACACAGTTTGCCGACATTGAGACTTTCTCTTTTGAGGAGTTGAGGATATCTCCGGTCAGAGAGTCTCTCATTCAGATACCACCGGCGGTAGGGAGGTCGAAGAAGAAGGGCAAAGGGAAGGGTAAGGGCACTACCTTGTCCTCGCGTGCGGGGGACGAGGGTGGGGCAGGGATAGAGGGGGCAGAGGAGGAGGCGGCGAGGGAAAGAGGACCATCTGGAGCGTGGTGGAGTGCGTCGCGCTGGCTCAGGCCTGAGTCGGTATAGTCGAGGATCCCTACATCGGGGCTAACCAGCAAATCGACAGAATGTGTTGGCGCATTAGCCAAAGCTACCTCAGATTCAAACCGCCAGGTGGAAAGTTTCACGATGGAAAGCAATTCCGGAAACAGTGGGAGCGGCTGAGGAGGCAGCTCAGCCGATTTGCCAGCATCTACTAAAACAACCTCTGCACGGCAACCAGCGGCATGACCACAGAGGATGTGAAGTCTTTGTCCATGCAGCAGTTCCCCGACAAGGAGAAGAAGTTCGGCGTCTTCAACTATTGGGATGTCTATCTTGTCGTGCAGAATTCTTCTAAGTTTTGTACGGGTGTTGAATCTGGCTGGCCGAAGCGGACAAAGATCAACGCCTCCGGTGAGTATAGCAGCAGTGCCGGTTCCCACGACCTCCCCGACGTCGAGGCATAGTTCCTGACCCCTCAATCGTCGTCCTGCCGCCGTCGCCTGGTTGGGCAAAAGACCGCGATGCGGATAGCTAGGGGAAGCGCCAGCGGGTCCCACGAGGTCTAATCGACAGCTCCTTCCCAGCAATCCCGAGCTCACCCAACTCGCCCGCATGCAGCAGCAGCAGAGCCTGCTAGAGACCATGGACAAGTGACATGCAGCGACTGACCCCTTATACAAGTTGATGTTGAAGGATGTTATCGACAGTATGAGGCACGATTTGGAGATGCCATCCCTGCCCGGGAGTGATGCCGGGACTGGCCACGGGGACGACGAGGAATGAGACGGGGGTCGCGTTTGTCGAAGCTTTGGGTTGTAATTTTTTAACTATTTTTTTAAAAAAATAATTATGTATGTTTTTTACTATTTAAATAAAATCGTTGCATTTTCCCCGTATTCGTGTCGAAATTTTAATTCCGTAAATTGCATATTTGTGGATTTGTGAATTTTTATTATTGTGGATGTCCGTCGGGATGTCCTTGGGGATGTCCTTATGACATGGTAGTGCAGTGAAAGGTCCTTAGGGCGTCCACTATGGGTAGGACGTGGCTATAGCCGCGTCTGGGGGCGGTGGGCGGGCGGCTATAGTGGGGAAGGTGGGCGGACAACTTTTGGGGGCTATTGGGGCGGCGGACGTGGGATAGCCGCATTCGGGGCGAGGACGCGGCAGTGAAAATGTAGAATTTTGTATTTGGAATTTGGGGTTATTGGAGGTGTCCACTATAGTGGCGGAAATAGAATTTTGGGGCTATGGACAACAAAATTGAGGCTATGGACAAAAACTGGGGCGGGGCTATTGGGCGTGTCCGCCTTATAGTGGATACCCTTATGATATGGCAGAAGGTATTTTTAAGAAGTCCGCCGGGACATCCGCACCATTGCGGATGCTCTTTAACATAAATTTATACACCGTATGTTAGACCATTATCTTATACAATCTCATGCTACTTTTTCTTATTTCTTTTCTCTTAGGCTATTCACAATGGCGCCTAGCGCCGGCGCTAGGCGGTCGCTAGGCGAACCATTGCAGCTTCCGAAAACCGCCGAGCGGTTTTTCAGAATTAAAATCGCCTAGCGCTAGGCGGTCGACGGGCGCTGGGCGATGCGCTAGGCGATCCGCTCGGTGCCATTGCAGCGTCGGGATCGCCCAGCGCATCGCCCAACGGTTTTTTTGTTTTTTTTTTAAAATTTTCGAGACACTATACATACGCGATTTGCACTTCATTTTCATTCGCACCACTTGTATAAACGAGTGGGGTACCTCACGATGAAACCGGCCTCCTCCAAGTACATGTCGACATGCGCCAAACGGAAGCTCATATTCAACTCCAAAAGGATTTAATTGAAGAGTTATGGGCGCGGAGGACTGCTCGGAGTTAGTTTTTTTTATTTATGTAATTTTGTAAAATGTACTTTTTTTTAATGTAATTTTTATTATTAATGTACTTTTTTAAAATTTTAGTACTTTTTTTAATTTATTGTACTTTTTTAATTTATTGTACTTTTTTTAAAATTAAAATAGTATTATTAATGTTTCCCGTATATGTCTCGTAAATTAAATTCCGTATATTGTGTTATTAGTGATGTGGCTATTGATGTGGCTGGGCTATTTATGATATGGCTAGGCTATGGCTGGGCTATTTCTGATGTGGCAGGAGGATTTTTAGTATTGATGATGTGGCAGGAGGAGTTTGTGGCTGGGCTATGGCTGGGCTATCACCTCTGTGAATACCCTTAGACCATGTTTATCAGCAACCCCCAACCCAACCCAACCCAACCATCCACTTTTTCAATATTTAATTCATTTTTATCTCCTCCACATCATCTTCCACATCATTAATATTCACCCAACCCAACCACACATATTTTCATGGTTTATCAATGACCACCCAACCACACTATTATATATTTATTTTTATATTATTTTTAATACTATTATTATTACATCAAATACTTATTATTATAAATTTATCGAAAAACGTAATAAAGGACAAACTAAAAATATAATATCCTCATCATCCTCCATAGCTAGCAACAAGGGAAACTAGAAAATATGAAATTCTACTAAACAATAAGGATTATAGGAGGAGAAAAGATAATATTTTTTTTGTGCAAAACTATAGCAAATGTGGTCTCTATATATAGAGGAAGAAAAATTATGAATTTTGGTATAAATTTTATAATTTTTTAATATAATATATTAAAAATATATTAATTATTAAAAATAATAATATCAGCCAATGAAATTGTGCCATTTGGCACAATTTCATTGGCTGAGGGGTGAAAGAGGTGGAGAGACCTCTCGGTCGGTTGGAAGAGAGAAACGGACCTAGGTCCAAGAGAGAGAGACTCTTGTGTCAATTAATTTTTTTTTTTAATTGAATTTCTGACGTGGAGGTCGACCCTCCCACGCCGATAAACTTAGTCTTAGTAAAGTATTTTTTTTTTTTTTTTTATTTAAAAAAAAAAAGTATTTTTTATTTATCATTGCATTTGTAAAATTAGATACTACTATAAATAGAGGGAATGGTGGCTCTGACGCAAAGAAAGGGAACGGACATTGGGGTTTTTGATTTTTCGGAAGATGTGGATTTATTGAAATCCAATAAGTGCAAGATTGTTGGTTCTGATACATTTGAGCGAAGTTCATCTCGGGATTTGGGGATTCCACAATCAAGAAAGCATGGGAGGAATGGGCTGAGTATGAATCTTGCTGAAGTTTGTATAAAGTCACAGAAGAAGGGCAGGTTAAAAAACAGGGCTTTAGAGAAGAAAAAGAAGAAGAGGGAATCAAGGGAGTTGGGCCAAGGTTATACAGGACTTACTGCTACATCCATGGAGATTCAAGAGTTCACTGACACAACAGAGCATATTGATGAGTTTGTGGAGACAACATAGCATATTGATGAGTTTGTGGAGACAACAGAGCATATTGAAGAGGTGAACTCTGCATTAGATGGGTTAAAGAAGGGACAAGCACTGAGGATTCGCAGGGAAAGCCTTCTAACATTGTTATCAATTTGTGGAACATTAAAAAAGAGGCTGCTTTTATGGGATCATGGGTATTTATTTATAGTCTTACTATTTTGGTCATTGTCACCTTTACAAATATACATGTAATATAGTACATAGTTTTACTTTTCTCTTGGCCTAATTTTTATTGATGATTTGTTAGTTGAGGATGATTATACATGTGTCATTCAGTATTCAGAAAAAATGATGATTTATATTGATGATTTACTTTTTATTTATATTGATGATTTATTTTGGTCATTGTCACCTTTACAAATATACATGTAATATACTACATAGTTTTACTTTTCTCTTGGCCTAATTTTTTATTGATGATTTGTTAGTTGAGGATGATTATGATGTGTCATTCAGTATTCAGAAAAAATTATCCATATAAATATGGAAGTATTCGGTATTTCTGATTTCCTATGCAGATGCCAATCATTTCCTTGAGAATCAAGAACTCCAATTGATTTCGTAACTATACATGTATATTTCATCTGCAATAGCTATCATTTTTGGATCTTAATTTTTTCGGCCACTCATTTTCTTATGAAATGAAATGTTCTGACCCATGTATTTTTCTTTTTGAAAAATGATTCTGAATATGGAACTTCTTTGAATGGAAAATTATGTTATAATATATTCCATTTTGAATTTATATCCTGACATGGATGTTGGAGATGTAGACTGATGACTGAATGAGATATGGAACTTATGGTGAATCTATTGAATGTTTTATGCCGCATTTGTTGGCCCCCACACATGTTGTCAGAAAGTTTATGCTTCTTGAACAAGGAACAAACACATGCGTATTTGTAATTTCAGTTGAGGATAAGAGGCTGAATCGGTTGAGAATAATACGGTGCTTGTAAATTTAGGTGCTAGTCTGTTGGATACCCAGTTGAAGGAGATATGTGTTTAGAGTTCGGAGTATTTTATACTGTTTGGAAGTTAATTGTTGATATATATAGTAGTTGCTTCACTCTGTAACGGGCAAATCTTTTGTAGGATTGCCAGAAAAGTGATTGATACTATTCTTGGAATCAGTGTTGATGACACACCAAGCAATCTTGCTGCTGCTGCTCTGTTTTACCTATTGGCTTGTTATGTGAGTGATCTCAACCATGCATTATGTTTTGAAGATCATATTGCATCCTCTTCAGCTCCCTCATAAATGTAAATTTTAAATTTTCCCTTTTTCAGGGTCAAGATGAGCATCTTTTGTATTAACCAAGTAGCGTTCGATTTCTGGTAAAATTGTTGAAACCACTTTCATCTGCTGTTCCCAAAGAAAAGTCACAGCCTATTGGCAGCAAGCTTCTAGGCCTGTGCAAGAATGCTGGTTGCTCACAAAATTCAACCAAGGAAACAAGTTCCACCCCTACCGAGATTATGCTCATGGTTCGGGATATCCTTGTTAATTGCAAGGAAATCAAGCCAGTGGATAATATTGATGGAGAAAAGCAAGAGCCTTGCTTACAATTGAAAAAACTTGCTCGGCCAGTATTATTATTGAAGGTTTTGAAGGTTAGCTCTTTTAATACTATAATTGTTTTATTATCTATTTAACATAATTCCAGCGTAAAGCCTTTCTGTTTAATAGCAGTAATTATTTACATGCTATGATTCTGCTCCTAATGTGATGGAGATTGGCTGGTTGTTAGTTTTGAAGGTGATATATATTTCAGAGATCTTATCTGTGACATTTGATAATTGTGTGGTATTCAGCCCTCAGAATTAATTATCTCCTTATTTTCACTCTTCTTTTATTTTATGATACTCCTTATTAGTGTGTTTCTCATGCCTCCTTCGACCTTCTTCTGTATTGTAATTGTTTGGATTCATTCACCTCTTAACACCTCATTGTCAGGGTAGTGCATCTGTGAACTTCCTTTTATATTTCATATTTCTTTTATTTAAATATACCGTTGCCTTTTGACCTATTCTTTTGAGAAATAAATCCTTTGCTCAACCAACTAAATAAGTCTTTTTTGATATGAATGTTTTTACTTCTTTATTATAATCACCCTAATATTAGTTTTATTTGATTAATTCTTTCTCCTGTTTTTTTCTATATTCTTTGTTCTCAGACACTTCTAGAACTTTACAGAGAGCTAAGACCAACTTCAAAAAGAAACTCAGAGAGTTTGGGGGACTTGATGCAGTGTTTGAAGTGGCAAGGAAATGTCATTCTGTGTTGGAGGTGTGAGACCTGTATGTCTCTCTTTGTTTGATGTTATAACCTCAAGTATGTACTTTTGAACTATTTCCACACGGAGAAAATAATCATGGTAGCAATCATGATCAATGACACCAAGATTAGTAGAAATATGTACTTTGCAATACTGTAACTTGTGATTCATGGACCTATATGTCATATAGGAGCTACAGTTCTCCTGCGGCCTGTATTTTGTCATTTTTTGTATTATTCTTCTTGGGTCATGTGTAGTCTGATACATAACGCCATCTTGGTCTAGGATGAGCATTTCTCTTTGTTTTGGATATATATGTGTATATATATCGTGGTTGGTGATGACTTTGGATGTTATTAATCATATCCTTAATTATGCTGACGTGATATCTTCTTTGCGTCCTTTTGTTGAGATTATATAAAGTATGATAAACATTGCTCTGTGCTCTTTTGGTCTTCTATTAAGGTTATTTTTGCTGATGCTTACAAGTCGTGCAGGAATGGTTGGAGAGAAGTCCATCTTTTGCCCTGGAACCAAAAAGTATTTCTGGGCTAGAAAGTCTAGTGCTGCTTGTGAAATGTCTAAAAATCATGGAAAATGCTACATTCCTCAGCAATGATAATCAGGTATCAGGTTCTGTACTTCTCCTTGTGTCATACTTCAAACTTGTTATTTTTGTTTTAACTTTTTAAGTGAATTACTGTGGTGGTTTCCCCCTCACTACATTGTCTGAACTCCCTTCTCTAAAATGGATTATGAATTTCAGTGCCATTTGCTTGGGATGAAAGGAAGCATTGGTGGCCAACAAGCTCCACGCTCTTTCACAAAGCTCATTCTGAGTGTCATTAAAATTCTCTCAGGTACCTTGTGCAGGTTAGATGGCCATGTAATATAGTACATTAGATATTTCCATTTTGATATACCCTCTGTGGTAGTACGTCATAAAGTTTCTTTTCCTTACCTGGTTCTAGTTTCAACTACTATTATTTTGTTGATGAACTTGTCAGGCTATTTAGATGTACAACTAAGACTTCTTTTCTGTCATATGATAGATTTTTAATTGCTGTATAGGTGTTTCCTTGCTCCGAAGTATTTCTCATGGAAGCAATCTCTCAGGAGGGCATAGTAGCATGGAAAGTACTTCTCATGATAGCTTTGATCAGTGTGATCCACGCATGATATCTGGTCAGCCAAGGTCTACCTACTCAAGTGTGGAAGCCACTCAGGCGTCTTCACAAAAATGGAGAGTTAAATCTTCTCAGGCAGGATCAAGCAATGGAACATCTTGTAATTCAAATCATGCAACACATGTAAGCAGAGCTGATTCTGGAGTGGAATCTAGTACTCGAAACAGAAAGCCAAGGTTTGCCAACTCTGGAATTGCAGATCCTTCCGTATTTCATAACAATGATTCTGAACCCTCAAAGTGGGAATCACGAGATGTTAGCGCAGTTATGATTGGACATACAGATACAAGTGATTTTGTATCAGTAAGCCGACAAAAATCAAACAATGTGGAATATCATTATTCCCAGGAGACCTCTTGTTCTTCGGTTGGTGATGAAGATAAGTCCAACCTCTTGGCAGAATGTCTTCTCACGGCTATTAAGGTATTTGAATATTGTTGAATCAGTGAATTTTTTCTTCAGTTTCTGGTGACATGATATGATATATCTAACCGTGTCACTTAGCTCTTAGCTGATAATAATATTGATATGCTCTTCCCATTATATTATTTTAAAGACAATGTTGTTTGCTTCCTCTACATTTATGCTGATCTGATTGTTAGTATAAATCTTACTTGAACTTGATATGTCTCCCTGCATCAAACATTTTGGAGCTGTTGTGTGATGCATTGTCATCAAATTTTCAGGTTCTTATGAACTTATCAAATGACAACCCAGAGGGCTGTCGGCAAATTGCAAGCTGTGGGGGTTTAGAAATATTGTCCTCTCTGATTGCTGGTCACTTTCCAGCATTTAGCTTTCCTTTGCCACGGTCAAGTCGTGCAAGGAATGACAGTTTGCCATCTAAATCAAGCCTCACTATCTACCATTGCACCAATACACCTCTCACTGACCAAGAGCTTGATTTTCTTGTCGCCATATTCGGCTTGCTCGTGAATTTGCTGGAGAAGGATGGTGGTAACAGGTACGCTTTTTCAGTTACACCTTAGTTCTTTCTTAATAGATAAAAATTGCATCCACCTCACAACCTTTAGGTAACACTTTTTGTGACGTCATGCTATGTTGGCTTTGGATCCTAATTTACCTCGTAGAAATTGTTAATGAGGAAATCTACATTTTATTCTGTTGCAGATCTCGGCTTGCCGCTGTTAGTGTTTCACTACCCCGCCTAGTAGGTCTTGACTTGAAGAAGCAAAGCAATATGATTCCAATTCTGTGCTCAATCTTTTTGGCTAATCCAGGCACCGAGGATGCTGCCGGAGAGGGAAAATGTTTGTCCTGGGTGAGAAATTTGTTAAAGCTCACCTAATCCTCTATTTGAAAAACTTTCAATATGGTATTTAAGGGTAAATGTAAATGTAGAAGTAGAATTCATTTAAATATATGATATGATTGGACAAAATTATTCGGAATTCTGAAGATGAGCTAGTTTCTGCTACTCCTATTATTTTATTATTATACTCAATATGCACACCTTCATTCTGGGATATGGTCTGTGTACTCAATTTGACCCCTAGTGAGAGAGATGCCAATGAGATTTTGTATCTAAAGATTCGTGTATAGGTGTATACATTATACATAATGCAATTTTATTTGCTTTTTTTGTTGTAGGAGGATGAAGAATCCATATTACAAGCAGAGAAGGAAGCTGAAAAATGATTGTAGAAGCTTATGCTGCTATTCTTCTTGCTTTTCTTTCAATGGAAAGGTAGATATACTCTTGTGGGCTCACCCGTATATTTTCTGTAACCTCTTAGACTATTTTTCTCATTAACTATTTTTTATGCTTTACCAGCAAGAAAGTGCGCAACACCATTGCAGAATGCCTTCCTGGCCGCAACATGAGAATTCTTGTTCCGGTGCTGGAGAGATTTGTGGTATGTATTTCTTCATGAAACCTTCACAAAGTTGATTCATTGCATATGCATAATGCACATGCAATATTCTAGTCTATTCAGTTGCAAAAGATGATCTTCATCGAAGCATTGGAGCGTGCTACCTTTCCATTCGATGAGCCTTATTTCGGTAGGAATGCTCAGTGGTTTGTGGGATTTGCTGATAGGTTTCGTACTACAATCACATTTCACCTCATAAATTGTACACATGACAGTGTATTGACAAAGTAAAACACGATAAATAACAAATCGTAACATAGGGAAACCAAGGGGGTAAAATTGACTTGAAGCAGTGAAGTATCTCAGCTCTTTCACGAACACGAATATGAATCTAATGATCGATTATGTTCCATTTATTAGCTCATTGCCCTCGGTGTTGGTCTACATTGTGTTGCCTGAAGACCTGCATCACTTGACGAAATTATTCAGACCTTGTGCAGGAATTCCATCTGACGCTAAATGTGATCTCGCCGGAGACACATTCTACTGTTCTCAAAGTCATCGAATCATGTAAGATGCCATGAATGTAGCCAAAATATACCACCTAAGCTCATGAAGCACCACAGGTATTCTCATTGACCAGATTATTGCCAGTTCGAGCTTGATAGTAATACTCGAGTGCTTGAGCTTGCTCTTCGATTTTGTAAAAATTTTTCTAGTTTATGTTGTAATGAATTGATAATCAATATTAATTCATACTTAGTTTATAGTGTAAAATTTTGTTTTTCTTCGTTAGATACCTTTTGTATAACACAAATAACATATGCAGGACTTAATGAGGTTAAAGTTTGTAATACGGGCCAATATTTAGATCCAGATACTTATTTATGAAGTTTTTTCTCCTAATTTTGAAAGTTGCAAGATGTTAAAGAGCATACTACTATAAATGGCGACTAATTGCACTGTTTTAATCATGCACTATTTTGGTACAGCAACAGGATTCATCCGTATTTTATTTAGTGCAAGTAAATTTGTATATGAACCCAAGTGTAGAATGACTCATCATTGAAACGTGTCAAAAAGAGGGGTCCAGATTTAATTGACAAGTACCTGTAGCATGTAGACCATAAATTTATCAAGATTACACATTATTTCATTATTATTACATTCAGCTGGGCCTATCTCTCTTACCAAAAATTGGTAAGCCCAAACATTTGCAGAAGCGCCAATATTGATGGGCCAGGCCGACTGAGCCTGTCCACTTCAGTAATATCTAAGCATTTTCCAAAGTAAATGATAAGCACATTGGGTATACATATATACGGATTTTCACATAACAAAAGGTAACAATTTTTTACTCAATTATAATTCAACCACCGCAAAAGGAGTACTACAAATCATATGTTCCAAAGGGGTGGTTGTTTGTTATTCAAATTTGTGGTATAACTAGGAGGAGGTAGAATCTTATATGAGACCGTCTTATTATGGTATGGTTCAAAGCTTGCTTATACAATCATATAGATTCAAATCGATATTCAGTAATACTATATGGAGTTAAAATCAATTAGGTTGGACACAGATTGAGCAGCCAAACGTGTATTCATTTCATACTCAATTCACCTCTTACCTGCACTTGCATTAATTTAGGATGACTTGCCTAATCACTATAGGAGGCTACGCTAATTCTTCTTCGCACAATTTGTTGCAAGAAAGCGAAATGCGTTAAAGAATAGCACATGCATGGAAAACACACCACGAGACTGAAAGCTCCTAAAACTATCTCACACACTATTCATAAATGCCAAAGTTGGTGGTAGTTGCATTTCAATTTCAGATTTTTATTCTTATTCTCTGTGAGTTGCTTTTCTATTTTGATATAATAATAATACTCAAATTTTATACTATAAAAATAAGTCTCATTACACAAAGCCAAAAATGACAGTGTGCTAATATCTAAGGCCAAATGTCTTGGATTTCAGTCTATCGTGATACAACCTTTAAATTTATGTTTATTTGCCTTTTTGGAAAAAATGATAACTAACATGGATACTTATATTTTTACAAGCATTATCTGGGTAGAGTTTTATCTTGGAGGATTTTAAAGAGGCTACCTATACTCAGTATATTTCATATGGTATGTGAATGAGTTTTGATATTCAAATTCAAGTGTAATCATTAATGAAATCCTCAATGTTTGATGCCAAAAACGTACTCTTATTATCTATATAGAGCTTAGGTTAAGTCTCTCTTTCTCTCTCATAGTCTTATTTAGGGAAAAGGGAGTTGTATAGCAAACTCTAGCCTACAATACAACATAATTACATTTACCAAATTGCATAAGCAGATATGATAATGTAGGGCAAGAAATCAAGTGTTTGCATCTCTGGAAATGAACTAAACCACTCTTTATTCACATCCCCATTAAACAACTTTCCAAATTTTCAAATTTTTCCTATTCATTCAAATTCAAACAGTTTGTAATAAAAAAACTCAAAAACATATCCATCACTAACTCAAGAATGCAACAGCACAACATCATCTATCAACTGCGCTGAGAAATTTGCATTTTGCATTTCAAATTCAGACCAATACACACAACACAATAACCACCTATATATCATATGTAACAGATCTACAATTCCAGAAAAGAAAAAAAAAACTTTAGCTTCTCCAAACTACTGTCAATTCATATTGCCCCCCTCCCACAAACCTGGATTGAGATAATCCAAATACACCACCTAAAAAAATCTTTAACTTTAAAAAAAAAATCCAAACTTTTACTCAACACCACAACCAAACATGAGGTGTTGGATCACACTCCCCTTCTCAACCTCAAACCCCCTGCTCTGCTTGTTCCACAGATGCACCGCGAAGCTCTCGCTCCGTATCTGCCTAAGCTTAGCGAGCAGCCACTTGGAGTGGCTCAGGCTCTGCGGCCCTTCAAACAGGCCCCGGACCTTGCTCCAATCCACGGGGTAGA
Source organism: Salvia splendens (assembly GCF_004379255.2). Lineage (NCBI taxonomy): Eukaryota > Viridiplantae > Streptophyta > Magnoliopsida > Lamiales > Lamiaceae > Salvia > Salvia splendens. The sequence goes on along the minus strand of NC_056036.1, from coordinate 9,529,790 downwards.
ACGCCATCGGTGGCATCACCGTGAAGTTGTACCCCGGCCGTCCCCCAACCCTCGCCACCACCCTCGACACCAGGTAGGGCCCATTGTGGCCCCACTTGTTCCCATCGAAGGTGAGTGCAAATTCTTGGATGAATTTGAACACAAGTGGATGCCCCTCATCAAAGATCATCACTGCATTGTTCAATCTGGTCCAATTCCCTGATTCAAGATCAATAGCTTGAGCACCAATGACATTCCTCAAACCCCCAAAACTCTTCAAGATTATCACATCAGTGTCTAAGTAAATCCCACCAAATCTATACAGCAATCCAAGCCTAAGCAGATTGGAGAGATTCTGCCCTAATGCAACTTCACCAGGATCCACATTTCCCTGCATCAACTGGTTGTACCACACCTCTGCTGGAGTGCCCCTGAACAAGAATTCGAAACTGGGGGAAATTGGCATCAACCTAAAACCCTTTCTCAATAAGGGTTTCAAGATTTGCATCCCAATTGCTGAATCGAGTGAATTCGAGGCTATGATTAAGCACCCATTTGGATGCGTCTTGAACAAACTGGTGATGGCAAACATCTCCCTCTCCCCGAAGGACTCTGCCGATGAGATCCACGTCATGAAAAAGCGAGATTCGCAGGCTGAATTTGATGAATTCTTGTTGAAGAAGTTCCTCACTCGAACTTGAAAAGGCTTCACCTTTGCGAATTTCTGCCTTTTCCACCGCTTTGGGTGGAAGTCGTCGATTTCTTTAGCAAAATTAGGATTCTTGTGCAAAAGGGGCAAATGGGATTTGAGCTCCCGGGGGAAAGGCGGCTGCTTTGCGGAGAAGGAGATGGAGAAGAACCTTCTTGATTTAGCGGCAACATTTTCCGGTAAGAAGAGAGCGGGCTCCGGCGAGGTTTTGGGCGGGAAGGGGACTTTGGCGCAGAAAACGGAGGCGCTGTTGTAGGCTAAGAGGCAGAGAGAGAGAAGAGACACCAAAGCGTAGAAAGATTTCTTGGCTCTCTGCAAGTGGGAAAGAAGCTCAGACAAGAAAGTATCAGCGATTTTCTCAATTGTCATTTCTGAACAAGATATAGTTGCGGCTGCTATTATGAGCTCAAGAAGTAGAGAGAGAGGGAGTGGTTCTGAGGTGCAGAAGAATTCAAAGTGTGGTTGTTTGGTTTTTGGTGGTGATGAAGCTTTTTGGGAAGTGAAATTCCAGAAAGGAAAATGTTGTGTGCTAATTTTGGCTTTTGTATTTATATGATTTTCTTCCAAAACTGAATATGGTTATTCATCGCCGTACATTTCATAGAATAGACGAATACGATGATCGAGCACTAATTTTTATGTAGGACTGTCACACTAAGCGAATCATTTAATATTCTTTTTTGACTTAATTGAAAAATGCACTATGGAAATATTTTTCTCAGTATTGTTTTAAATGTATAAATATAATTTTGCTGGGCCAAATTTATTTCCAAGCGGAACACTGCAAATTTACCGTTCATTAGGGCATTGTTAACGCGTCGGGCCGGGCCGCAAATCGCGAGTCCCGGCCCGTCCTGCGCGTAAGAGGGGGGCGACTTGCGGCCTGGGCCGGTCCCGGGGCCGCGTTTGCGGCCTGGTGACGGTCATGGGGTCCGGCCCGGCCCTGCGTTAATCGGAGACGGGACGTGACGGAGCTGCAATTTTTGCCAAAAATTGGAAGAGGAAGAAGAGGGAGAGGGAGATGGGTGACGGAGCCCAATTTTCTGATTTCTTTTGCATTTGGAAGAGGAAGAAGAGGGAGGGGGAGAGGAAGAAGAGGGAGGAAGATGAAGAAGAGGGGCGGCGGATCCAATTTGCTAATTTTTAATTTTTTTGCATTTTTTATGTTATAATTTTTAGTTTTTTTGCATTTTTTATGTTATATTTTTTAGTTTTTTTGCATTTGTAATTTTTTCTAGGATTTGTAATTTCTTTTTTCGAATGAACAATTTATTTTCCCGGTTTGAATTGTTCAACGAATTACATTTACGAGTCAAATATGTTGAAGTTGTGAATAATGTCATTTATTAGTTGCGGCTCGGGTTGTGGCCTGCAGGGTTAGAGCAGTTGGGGCCTGGACCGCAACTGTAGAGGAATGATGACGTGGAGAGGACTTGGGGCCTGAAACCAGGCCGGGGTTATTGATGCTCTTAAGAATGGAATCTGTAATAACACCCCATGAATAAGTGTGTGTATCAACTACTCCATCAAGTAGTACAATGTTTGTATACTCGCAAAAGTACACCAAATATGGTACTCCCTCAGTCCTACTTAAGATGGTCACATTCTTGAGTGCCACGAGATTTTATGAAGTGTTGTTAGGTGGAATAAAGTAGAGAGGAAAAAAATAGTTGAATACTAGTATTTTAATGAGGAGAGAGGAGGTTATTTCCAAAATTGGAAAATGGTCATCTTAATTGGGCAAAACAAAAAAGGAAAGGTAACTCATCTTGAATGAAATGGAGGAAGTACTACCTAAAAGTATATTTGTATGTAAATTTAACATTGGTGAAAAATATAATAAAAAAAATTAAATCTTGAGGTGGGGAGGAAAATGGAAGTATATTTTCAGTCAGTGGAATTTTGCAGAGGGCGCTAAGAGCATCCACAATGGCTTTCGCCCAGCCATAGCCCAACCACAAACTCCTCCTGCCACATCATCAGCACTAAAAATCCTTCTGCCACATCATCAGGACAAGTAAATAGCACAGCAATAGCCTAGCCACATCACTCAAAATTATATAAGCTGAATAATTGACAATCACACAAAATACGGAATTAAATTGATGACACAGATACGGGAAAATCCAATAATTTTATTTAAATTAAAAAAAAAGTACATTTAAAAAAATTACATAATTAAAAAAAAAACTAAAGCCGTGCAGTCCTCCGCGCCCACAACTCTTCAATTAAATATGAGCATCCGTTTGGCGCATGTCGGCATGTGCTTGGAGGAGGCCGGCTTCATCGTGCGGGACCCCACTTCGTACGTTGGGGGCGGCCATGCAGTGGCTTGGACAAGCTTCATTATCGTCGTTGGCCCAACTAGTCAGTTGTACACCTTCATCTTCGACAATCATGTTGTGCATGATAACACAGACGTACATTATATCAGCAATGCAGTCGATATGCCACAAACGCGTTGGACCACTAATTGCCGCCCATCGAGACTGGAGCACACCAAATGCAGTCGATATGTCACAAACGCGTTGGACCCCTCTGCATCAGCCGATCAATCTCACGGTTCGTATATGCCTCTAACGCTTCGTTCATTCGACGTTCGTACTCCTCAGCATCCCCAACACTACCACCACTACTACCACCAACGTTGCTCATTTCCCGTTGTTGATCTTATACAGAAATTAAGATAGAGAGCGTACTCGTTAAAACAAGTGGTGCGAATGAAAATGACGTGCAAAGCGCATATATATAGTGTTTCGAAAATTAAAAAAAAAATCGTTCGCCGATCGCTCGCCGGTCCGGAGCCCACAATGGCGGCGAGCGCATCGCCCAGCGCTCGCCGATTTTTTCACCGAAATGGCGCTCGCCGGTTACAATGGTTCGGCGAGCGAACCGGCGAGCGCCGGAGATCAGCTAGCCGATCCGCTCGCCGCCATTGTGGATGCTCTAATGGATGGGGGACTGGGGGAGTTTATCCTCTCCATAAATACTTTCCATTTTAGTACTCGTAAAAAACTGGAGTATTTATTTTTGGCGTTTTGTGGAGGTTGGGCACTTGAGCTTATTTTAAATTTTTAAGTGTTTTTTATTTAAATCAAAAAGTATCAAAGTAACTATCATAGTGGATTGGTAACTGGTGGACTGGTGGTGGTGAGTGAAAATCCACAAGGCAATTAAATCTTTTTAATTGTATAATGGAGTAATATATGTTGATTCAAAACTTCTAACTTATTACTAGTAAAAACTAAAAAGGAATATCATCCTATTGTAGGAAGATGAATCGTTTTATTAACTTGGTTGACTACATTAGTTGATTTATTTTACACTTGCTGAACTACCCACTTATTAATATTATATGAGGATAAATATTTATGCATATAAGTACTTGCTTTAATAGATAAATAAAATACTCTTCATCTCTGAAAAATATGAACATTTGGTTCGTTGCGGGTTTTAATGTATAATTGGTAAAGTAAGAGGGAGATGAAGACAAAAAATGATTAAAGTATTATTAGTGAATAATGAGTTCACCTCTTTAGAGACAAAAAAACTTTTTATAAGTTTAAATTTTTAAACCAGTAAACGGCACAAATCTAAATGAGTACTATAACAGAAATAGAATTAAAAGAGGCTCTCAGATGGAGAAATTATTTATTTTTTATAACAGAAAAAAACTTTAAATTTTTAAGGCAGTAAACCGCACAAATCTAAATGAGTACTACAACAGAAATAGTATTAAAAGAGGCTCTCAGATGGAGAAATTATTTATTTTTTATAAGAGTTATGAATTTGAATTACACGTAATGTTTGTATGATTGCAATATTTTTTATTCACGCACATAGGTAGAGTTGGCAGCCAGTCCAGGAATAATTAAATAATCATCATTTCTATTTAAAGATAACAATTCCATCATAATGATTATAGGTATAGTACATTAGTTAGTAGTTAGGTAGTTCCACACTAATGTTTACAAATATTCGAACATTTTTGAGATTGAGTTAACGTGAATTATTCGATTGCCTTAAGGTGTCCACAGTAGAAACGCCCATGGTTATGCCCAAGCCACAAAAACTTGGCCAAGGTCAAGAAACTTGGCCGGGCCACAAAAAAACTTGTCCACCCTAGTAATGGACAAGCTAAAGCCACCAATTAATTATTTTTTTTATTTTTTGTATATTTTAATTTAAGTAGAATAAAAATTATCGTACTATAATAATTATAAAAAAATGCGTATTCGGGGGAATTATCATCTCCACCTTGCATTTTGAGATTATAGAAATGGTACAGAATGGTGTAAAATGTGTGAGGAAAAAATGTGTGGAATGAGGTATATAAAATATTAAAAATTAAAAAAAAAAATCGAAATAGGGCTGAGCCGCGGCTCTCGCCCAAGAGGCGCGGCCGAGCCGCCGTCGTGGCTCTCCCATGCCCCCCCTCCCCCGGCGTGCGGCGCGCCGCGGCCCTCCGTGGCCCTAGCAATAGGGAGCCGCAGCCGAGCCACCCCCTTCCCGGGAGCCGCGGCTCCCCTATTGTGGACACTCTTAGAGCGAGATTTGAGTTAACGTGAATTGTTCGATTGCCTTAATTAGGTCCTTCGCAATAGGGCACTTAATTGCCGCCACCGTAAAATCAGACAGCCTAGGCTGCCAAGTCGGAGTACGTGATTTATCGGCCTTATTGCAAGTGTTCTAGTTGCCAGAAATCATTTTCTTTTTTTCCAAATACAAATTATTTTTATTTTATTACTTATTTACTGATATTTTAATTTATTACTACGTCATTGCATTTTTTTTCTTTTCTAATTGAGATAAATGTGAACGGAATTGTGATTGAAATGAGGGTACGGTGAGCATGGGACTAGTCTTATTGCAAGTGTTGTGGGTAAAAAAAAATTACTGACGTGACATAAAAAAAATGAGGTTGTAGTTAAATATAGAGCTGAAATCGGCATTTATTGTACTAAGTTTTGATTTACATATAAAAGGAAAATTTTGATATAAACATACTAACATTTTTTGGTTTTGGTCTAGAATATTATATGTGATAGCTTTGGTCCCATAATATTATGATTTGGTCAGTATTTAGTACTAAAAGTGAATATAGATGCTGCAAATATGATGGTCAAAGCGATTTTAACATAATTAACTTAAAGACATTAATTAAACAATTAAATACCAAGTACTAGACTAAAGTCGCCTTTAGTCCTTAACAATTTGAACATTTTGTGATTTTGGTTCATAACATTATGTTTGCTAATTGTTGAATTGATCCATTTATTGTCAGAAATTGACAGAGCCATTAAATTATTACCGTGATAGAGTTTCACTCATGATGTAACCAACTCAAATTTTGGTCCATACTGATTGCGAAGGGAAGCGAAACTTTAGGTGTTTTAAAGGCGAATATTCAACCTTCAAAATCTCATCTATACTTGAGCATGAATAGCACATCGACAAAATTTCGAAGGCAAAAACCTAGCTCGTGTTTTTGTGCATGTGATGGTGTTTGTCCTCAACATTGGTCTCGCCGCGCGACCTTGAATCAGTGCGTGGATGTCGTGAATCAACTGACCATATTAAGACGACTAAGACAACTTAGGTTGAAGCATGATTGAAACTTGAAAGTTATGGTTATGGATGGAAATTCTAAATTTGAAATTTTCTTACTTCAATTTTCTTGTAAATTAAAAAAAATTAAAAATTAGTCAATATTGTTTAAGTTTATAATCAAACATTATTATTATTATTATTTGTAATAATGTTTAATTGTTTTAATTAATTGAATTGCAAATTTTGAGAAATGTTATCGTACGTGTGAACATATGTGCTAGATTTGCCCAAAAATTTCGCCACCAATGTGTAATTTCATGGTCGGGCATCAGATAGATTTTGAAGATTTGATGATTGATATTTGAAACTTTTAAAGTTTCATTGCCCTTGCTATCAATATATATGGGTTGAAATTTTCGCGATCCATATTGCGAATAAAATCATCTACTCTCGTATTTTAACGATTCCGTCAATTTTTGGCAAAAATGGACCAATTCATAAATTTAGAACTTGAAACTAGCAAATATAATGTTACGAATCAAAATGAATTTTGGTATAGTGTTAAGTTATCAATTAAATCAAAAAATAATGATGCTGTTGCTTTTAAGATTAAAAACGGATCGATTCATAATGTTAAAGACACAAAACTAGTATTAAATAAATTGAAGTAAATCGCGAAAGGACGATATGATTAGGATAAAATATAAACTTTAGTCCAACAAGAAATTTGTTTAAAATTCAATACTCAACCTGAGCCAAACCAAATTTAGAACAAATCGTGAAAACTTTTCCAAATTGATTCTTTATCAGCTGGTAAAATCTCGCAGTTAATATTTAGTGTAGCTTTGAATATCTATGTGATTCACAAAATGAATCCCCATTACCCATATATGATATATGGAGTATTAAACAAAATCAATGCTTCAAACTATCTCATAGAGAATGATGACTATAGAGTAAATTTATGGTTGAATTAATGCATGTGGGCCCGACTAATAAAGATAGAATTGAAGTAAAGTTGGTCCCATTTTTAAAGAAAATTCTATAATCAATACACACAAGTTCCCACATCATTTTGATAATCTCTCATTTTTCCATTTTCTTTCCTTTTTTGCGCGTAATTATGTTCTCGTGAAGGTATAATTAATGTTCTTAAATCAAAATAACCCTACTTTATTAAAGCAAAAATGAGAGGATATTACCAGTGATATAAATAGCCAATATCAAATATTAAAACAAAGATGTATTTGAATTGACATTGAACTTCATTCATCCATTGAATATGAGAAGATGGATCTTCAAAACAACGAGTTATGGCTACTTATATTCCAATAAATTATCCTTGATTCAAAATTTGTGGTCCCTCGATAAAGCTTTGTCCCAATATTGATGTTGGTATCATCACATTTATTTCAATGACAATTAGATACTCCATCGTGCACGATTTAAAGAATCCTGTTGCCATTTTAATTTGTCCACGATTTATGGAACCCTTTACTTTATTCTACTTTTAGTATGTGGATCACATATCCCACCAACTTTTTACACTCACAATCTAATATAAAACTCATTCATTAAATGGGTCACCATTCCACTCACTTTCTCCCTTTACTATCTAACATCATTCAAGTTGAGCACATAGCCATTATCAAACTTTAAACACACTGTGCCAATACCAAGAATTTCACACTTCTTGTCATCAGCCATTGACACAAAAGTATTAGTTACAGGCTTTAACTCAGAAAACACTTCCTTGAAAGGACTAACATGATAAGTACATCCAGAATCACAAAGCCAATCATTTGAAGTAAAATGGCAGATAGGAGAAGCATTTATATACATCAAATCATGCACCATATACACAGATTCATTATCAGCATCATACTTGGCCACATTGACAAGGTTTTCTAGCCGAGTGTTATTATTGAGGGGTTTATTCTTTTTAGGCTTGGTGCAATCTTTCTTATAATGCACAACTTCCCCACAATTAAAACACTTCCTATAGGTTTTAAGATCCTTACTTCTGGACCTAGACCTAAACTTCTTCCTTGAATTTGAACTAGAACTAGAACCCCCATTGGATTCATTACCCCCTCTAGACTTAGATCTACCTCTGACATTCAAGACTTTATTAAAAGCATTCTTGTCAGCAGCCCTTTCCCTTAATTCATGTTCTTTAGATTTCAGGGAGCTTATGATTAAGTCCAGAGGAGCAGAGTCTCTACCATACTTAATGACAGCTTTCACATCACTGTAAGAGTCAGGTATGACATTCATTAGAGTTATACTAGTGTATTCATATGTAGTTTTGTCACCAGATCTCTTTATATCCTGCACAAGCTTCTGAAACCTATCAACATTATCATCAATGTCTTTTGCAAGATCAAGCTTAATCTTAAACAACTTTTCAAGCAGGTACATTCTTGAAGACATTGAAGTCTCAGTGAACAAGGTATCAAGTTGTTTCCACATATCAGAAGCAGATTCAATATGATCAACTTTCCTAATCACAGAATCAGACAGAAAAATGGATGGCGATGATGGATCGCTCCCCGGAATGGATGGCGATGATGGATCGCTCCATCATACAGGAACCGGGTCAAGAAGGCTCATCCCGTACTTCGCAGGGGTCAGGGATCGTTAAGACAAATCCTTGGGTGCAGAAAAATAAGACCATGGCGGATATGCTTAAGGATGGTCAGCCAAAGCCATCAAATGCACCATTCATCTTGGACCCCAATAAAGTGAAGCAGATGGGCACGACATCCCAGGAAGATGGTATTCCTTGTTTGCATTTACCTGATACGGATAACAATGAGCTTGCAGATCGCATGGGACTCGCCCTGATTGGAAAATTCTCACACTCCATTCCAGCCCCCCACTCGATTCGCAAGGCCCTATCAAACTTCAAACTGAAAGGTACGCTAAATTGGAATTTTATTAATGCTAAGCATATCCTCATTACCCTTTCTGAGATTGATGATTATGTGAAAGTTTTATGTGGAGTTAGTAACAATAATACTTGGTTTATTGAGCATAATCTGATGAGAATGTTTAAATGGACTGCTGATTTTGATCTATATTTTGAGACTCCCATTGCTGCTGTTTGGTGCAATTTGCATGCATTACCCATCCACCTCTTTGAGGAATCTATGTTATTTTCCATTGGTAAATTGTTCGGTGAACCCATTCAGATTGATCATAACACTATCACACGTGCACGATTGTCATATGCACGCATTTGCATTGAAATAGACATCTCAAAGCCTGTTCCAGAGAAATACATACTTCGACTTGGGGGAAAGGATGTGACTTTGCATGTGAGGTGGGATAAGATCCCACACTACTGTTCAGCCTGCAAGCACGTTGGCCACTCAGAGGAACATTGCTATGCAAATGGGAAGAAACCAGCCCCACCCAAGAAAGACTTCTCCAGACCGGCACAACAAAAACAGAATGAGATGAGAGGAGAGCAAGGGAATCAGCCCCGGGGAAAGCAACCAGCCGTGCAAAGAGAGGCAGAGTCAGGTTGGAATCGTGTGAGTAAGAAAGGCAGTGTTCTGAGGGATTCATCAGCGCAGGGACAGAATAAGGGAGTTCTGGCACCAAGGTATGAATATAGAGCAGTAGCAAACAGAAATGACAACAACCCTGATACCAGCCCACAGATTCGTGAACCTCTTCTTGCTCCGAACTCGGGCATGGTTGACCAGCATCCATCTGGAAAGGGCAAGAAAAAGAAGAAGAGAAGTCCAGAGAGCAGAGCCAGATACAGAGAGAGAAGAAGGTTGAGGAGGCTAGAGGAGATTGAGGGTCGAGCCATGTCAGAGACCGAGGGCTCGGAGTTTGAGACTGATGATGGGGGGGTCACAGAGCAGACCGAGATCACTCTCACCCACCTTTAGAGGGAGCCGTAGCCCTATCCTGAAGACTTATATGGGACTCGGCATTCATAGTAACAGTTTTGACATTCTGGAGGATGATGAGCTTGATACAGAGTCGTCTAGGGCCTTGGTCCTGCACGACGGGACCACGGATGCTTAGATTATTCACGAGGCTAGAAGGGCAAAGGGTGTACAGATTGGGGCTGCTAGAAATGGGAGCCTGCCAATGAAGATCGCCAGCAATGGGGATCGACGCCTTGTGATTAAAGCACCGATGAAGAAAGCGAGGGTTTCTACCTCGCGCACAAACTGATTTGTTTCCTCATGACGAGCCAGTTCCTAGTGTGGAATGTGCAGAGTGTGGCGAATGCCCGCACTAAGAGACATCTGAGATACCTAATTCGGGAACACAAGATTTTGTTTGCAACAGTGATTGAACCACAGAGGACACCGCCAGCTTTAGGAAGGAACTTTCAGTGCCTTCGGTTTGCGGGATCTAATGAAAGTGGTCACATTTGGATTCTTGCTCATGAAGATTGGACGGTGGAAGTGGTTGATGATTCCAGACAGGCTTTACACGTTAAAGTCTTTGTCGCAGTCTTTCCATTCCCGATCTACATCACCATAGTCTATGGGCGGCATACGAGAGAGACAAGACAGACACTTTGGAAAAAGTTGGGGGATATCTCGATGGCTGTGGAGGGCAGACCGTGGCTAGTGGGAGGTGACTTCAACATGTTTCTGGCCAATGAAGAGAGGTAGTGGAGTGACACAGACAGACACAGAGACATGATGGAATTTGCCGATGCTATTGCCGATTGCCAGCTCATTGACTCGGGGAGAGACTGGACCGCATCTTGATTGGAGAGCATTGGACATCAGTTTTTGCCACGACCCGAGTGACACATTTGGCGAGATTCAGCTCTGATCACGCACCACTTTTGGTGAGATATCAGTTTTCAGTCCAGACCACGAGGTCGGCTTTCAGATTTCAGAATATGTGGGTGAGACATGAGACTTTTAGGGGCGAGATTGCCAGAATCTGGGAGGCAGAGACAGGGTACAATGGCATGATGAACCTCCAGCTCAAGCTTATCAAGACCAATAAGTTCTTGAAGGTTTGGAACAGAGAGGTATTTGGCAACATCATCCAGAACCTAAAGGATGCAGAGCATGTAGTTCTTGAGGCACAAATTCTATATGATACTGATCCGACCCCTGCACATAGAGCCGAATTCAGTAGAGTGTCTGCAGAGCTCATCATCAAGGCCAAGATGGAGGAAGAATTTTGGAGGCAAAAGACGACGATTAGATGGGCTGCTGATGGGGAAAGGAACTCCAAATTCTTTCATGGATGGGTCAGACAGAAGAGAATTAAGTCAAGGATACATACGGTCGAGTTTGGGGGGCAGGCACTGACGGAAGAGACAGAGATCAGGGAGTCGGCGGCAGCCTTCTTTCAACAGCTTCTAACATCGGACGTGGGGGACCTTGCAGAGCCCGACTTATCTCTTATCCATATACTTCCAGACTCAGTTCATCAGGAGGCTCTGTGTTCGCCGCCGCAGGATAAGGAGGTTAGAGATGCAGTGTTTGGGATCAGTGGTGATAGTGTGTCCGGGTCGGATGGGTTCACTTCGTTGTTCTTTCGGTCATGCTGGGACACTGTTGGGAGGGACGTGATTGCAGCTGTGGGAGACTTCTTCAGTGGGGCGTTTATGCCCCGAAGCTTCACAGCGACCATGATCGTCCTTATCCCGAAGAAGCCTAACCCGGTCACTTGGAGAGATTTTAGACCGATCAGCCTCTGCAATGTTACGAACAAGATCATCACAAAGATCCTTGCCTCGAGGCTTGCACCTCTTTTACCCCTTGTCATTGCACCGAATCAGAGTGGGTTCATCAATGGCCGTCTGCTTAGCGACAATGCTCTTCTGGCTCAAGAGATGATACATGACCTGGGGAAGGAGTTCTCGAGTAGAGGGAGATCGCCCAATCTGGCTCTCAAGCTGGATATGGCAAAGGAGTATAATAGAGTCCAGTGGCCGTTTCTACTCAAGGTTTTGAAAAGGATAGGATTCTCACACACCTGGGTGGATATGATCAGGAGATGCATCTCGTCATGTTGGTTTTCTGTCCTGGTGAACGGTGGCCCAGCAGGCTTCTTTCAGTCATCCAGGGGGCTGAGGCAAGGAGTCCCCTTATCACCTTCCCTCTTTGTGTTGGCGGCAGACTACTTATCGAGATGTCTTGACAGATTGATCAAGGGGGATAAAGAGATGGTCTATAGATGTCGGAAAAAGGTCCCCGTTATCACTCACCTCTCTTATGCGGATGCCATCATCATTTTCTCGAGGGCCCATAGAGAGGCGGTGGAGAAGTTGGTTGGATCCCTGGATCACTACATAGCCGTGTCCGGTCAGCTGGTGAACAATGGGAAGACACACTTCTATTTGGTGAATGAGCACTTGGAGTTCGCTAACATTGCGGAGGAGGCTGGAGGATTTCAGAGAGGGGCGATGCCTTTTACATACCTTGGGGTGCCGATTTTCCGATGAGCGAGGAGGGCAGATCATCTTTTGCCCCTTAGGCAGAGGCTGATGGACAGGATCCACAGCTGCTCCCATCGACATCTTGCTTTTGGGGGTGATGGACAGGATCCACAGCTGCTCCCATCCACATCTGGCTCTAATTAAGAGCACCCTGGCCGCCATCCCGCTACACATCTTACACGTCATGAGCCCTCTGCTTGGATTTCTAGACGAGTTGGAGCAGATTTTGGCTAGATACTTTTGGGGCACAGTAGGAGATAAGAGGAAGTTGCACTGGATTTCTTGAAGACAGATTTGTTTGCCTTTTGATGAGGGTGGCTTGGGTATTCGCCGCTTCAGGGAGGTGGCAGTGGCTTTTGGGTTCAAGCTGTGGTGGAGACTGCTAGCTCAGGACTCTCTCTGGGCCCAGTTCATGACCTAGAAGTACAGTATCCTTCCTTGTCATTTGCATACATCCCCTTGTTGATCACATGATAGTCCTACTTGGCGTCGATTGTATCGTATTTGGTCATACATGCATGAGTATATTCGTTGGTCCTTGGGTGAGGGGAAGATCAGCTTCTGGGATAATGTCTGGCTTGGGGCTAGCTCCATTCGGAGTTTGTGCGTCCCGGAAAATGATCCTCCCCAATATCAGGCCGCTGCATCATATTGGCATGAACATGCATGGGATGAGGATATGCTGCATAGTTTATCTTTCAGGTTTGGCGTACCTCTCGAGGTGATAGACCAGATCAGAGCCACGCCGATCGAGTTGGGGGCGAAAGATGTGAGGCGGTTGAGTCTGACTAGCCATGGCGAGTTCTCTGTGGCCTCGGTCTGGGAGAGCATCCGGACTAGATTGCCGAAGAGGGAGATTTTTGGTCTTATTTAGAACCATGGGTTGATTCCTACCATGTCGATGTTCATTTGGAGGTTACTGTTTGGTAGGCTGTCGGTGGATGAGAAGTTACAGAGGAGGGGAATTGAGTTAGCGTCTAGGTGTCAATGTTGTAGGTCTCATTCGGTCGAGTCTCTCAACCATGTCTTTTTTTCGAGTCAGTCGGCGGTTTCTGCATGGGAGTATTTCGATGCCTGGTTTCCTTCCTCGCACACACCGATTCACATGAGCACCGATATTGCACTTAGACTAGGTCACTGACGGAGGTCTTCTTTCCATAGGGCTCCCGCCATGCATATTAGTTTTCTTGTTCCTTGTTTGATTGCTTGGTTTCTTTGGACGGAGAGGAACGACTGCAAGCATGGCGGTCGCCCTTTTCGTCATTCACATGTTATTTGGCAGGTCACTCATTATCTACATGTGCTAGTTCTGGCCGGCAATCACCCTGACTCATTGGAGGGGATGCTCGCCGTCGGTTGATTTCATGCCTTTCTCCCCCAGACAGTGTGTTCTGCGGTCGCTCATGGTCTTATGGCATCCTCCTGATGCACCTTGGGTGAAGCTGAACACAGACGATACCTTCTCTACATCGACACTGGCGGCGGAGAATGGAGGATTGGTTCTTGGTTCTGATGGAGGCCTTCTGCAGGCTTTTTGTGCTCCGGTAGCTGCATCATCGAGCTTTGAAGTGGAGATTTTGGCTCTGATTCGGGGTTTGGAGATGGCTATGGAGCTTTCTACTCACATTTGGATAGAGCTGGACTCAACGACTCTGGTTAGTTTGTTATCATCTGGACATCTTAGCTCCACGGATTTTAGACATCATATGGCTTTGATCTGTAGCATGACAGCTCAGCGGCAGGTTCGATTCTCACACATCTACAGAGAAGGAAACCGGGCTGCTGATTTTCTGGCAGGTAGGGGGTCCAGACCCCTGCCCTTACATACTTCGATCCAATCTCTGCGCCTCGGTACCTGAAGGCGCTAGTTAGGATGGACCAACTGGGATATCCTAACTTCCGTTTCCGACGTAGAGATGTGGGTTGATTTAGCTCCTTTGGTGGTTGGTTTTGATTTTTTTTTGTTTCTCCCTTTTGTGTGTTTAGTCATCTTTTTTTCACTTGATAACACGGAGGATCTCGACTTGTGGGACCTCTACTTTGCTTTTTCATGTTCTTGTTTGGATCTTAGTCACTTTTGAGCTAAGATCATGGTTTTCGGAACATTACATTTTGATCTTATTTACGGGTTGGGGGTCTGCCTAAACCTCCCGCCCACAATGGGCGTCTTTGATTAAAAAAACACAGGAAGCAAGACAGAAACACAAAACCTTGCAAACCTCAAAGCACAGAGACATACACCAAAGACCAGACACACTTTTACACAGCTTTCACACAAGTCAGACCTCAAATCCCTGACTTTCACGAGCAACACTGGCTAAGGCTATCCCAGTTCGCAATCACTCACTTCTGTAGACGCATGGGGTCACTTAGGCAGTACAAATGCTTGGTGGTCAGGTAATCAGAAGCCAGAAAACACAGAATACCAAGAAACACAGCAGAAGCAAACCAACAAACAAAGCAAGAAAAGTCCTAAGTCTTTGCCGGAGACTATCTACTAGCAGACAATAACCTAAGCCTATATGTGGCTCTCAAACAGATAAGGAAACCGGAGATATAGCCAATTTACCAGAGCGAATCCCCACTCGAGGAGGATTCCACATGCCCACCTCCTTTAGCGACTCGGCGTGCCGGACTAGTCCCCCCGTGGCTCTGATACCACTGTAGGGATCAGACCAGTCCGGGTTCACTAATTACCTAGACCTCTTTGTTCTTCTTACAAGAGAGCTCAGCCAAACTCTCAACCAAGCGGCTGATATTAATCAAGAATTACGAGGGAAACCTATCAACTATTACAACAATAGTTAATAACCCTAACTATGTTCTTAATTAATCGCCAACCCTTCTTGTACCTGCACACTCACTAAACTCGTTAGTAATAACAAATAAGATCATCTCGGATCTAAAGCAATTACACAAGAAAGAACAAGACAAGAACAACACAGATCAGAACAAGGCGATGGCTCAACCACCCGCCTATAGAACAAATCTATTCTCTAGAAACCAGATCCAATGGAGCACCGTTGAATCCACAAGTGATTCGCCTCACACCGCAGAAATCAACACCACACAACTCCTTCACACTAGATCTATAACCTCATAACACAACCTCGCACCAATTCTCTCACACACCAAAACCCTAGATCTCACGCACACACCAGCAACCGAAGTAGTTGCTTAAACCAGGAAAGGCACCGGTCTATCACTCAAAGAAACCATGATAACCAAAGGAAAACCGCTGGAGAAGAAGAGAGTGTAGAGAGAGAAGTGAGAAATCACAGCAACGAGTGAGTAGAGAGAGAGAGGGTGAATTCTGAATAATGAGATGAGAGAAAGGGTCGCCTCTTACATAACAAACACAAGCCATAATCCAACGGCTCCAAGCCAAGATCCGGGTGGGAGTACACATGGCACCATCTGATGGTAGAGGAAAGGGATTTGGGCTCAGCTCCAATAATTTCCACATGGGCCAAATTAAATAAACATCCCAAATAAAAGTCCACCACAAATATTCGACAATTAATATTTCAGTGAGCGCCAATTGAATAGTGTGGAAAGCCCAACTACAGGATATTTGGCCCTTAACTTAGCCCAATAATAGTTACGTACAGAAAAAGAGACAACCTTATTTTCATCAGTAATTACGTGTGAACACAAATAAATACTCTTTCCGTCCTATAAAAGGACATCTAATATAATACGAAAATTAAAATAAAATTGGTTAAATAAAAAGAGAGAGGAGGGAAAGAGCATATAAAATAATGTTAGTAAATAATGAGACCTACATTATTATTAGTATTTTAATGATGGTATAAGTTGTAAATAATTTGATGCATAGGGGTAATAAATTGGGATGACTTACCATAATGAAATGCTCATATTTTTATGTGACTGACGAAAATAGAAATTACATATATTTTTACGGGACGGATGAAGTGGATAATAGTAATATTTAAATGGGAACATACGAATTAGCATTGGATGCAATTTAAGTAGTATTCCCCCCGTCCGCGAATATGAGTCTCATTCAATTCCGGAACGGGTTTTAAAAAATGTTAAGAAAAGTGGGTGGAAGAAAGTTAGTGGAATAGGAGTCTCACTTGTATATATTAGTTTTAAATGATGTATGAGTGAAATGAGTTAGTGGAATGTGGGGCCTCTTTACCATTTATGGTAATTATGAACCGGAACTCCTATTCGCGGACGGACCAAAATGGAAAAATAGGACTCAAATTTGCGGACGGAGGGAGTAATTATTTTGAGAAACAACCCTTCATTATTGATAATTCATAATTTGATAGCATTACATTCGAAGTTTTAATAAAAAAAATTATCCATTGAAAAATAATTTATTGCCAATCATTGCGATTATATACTGAATGTATCATATTTGGTGGATACATGCATAATCAAGGTCGGAACTTTGAATAGGTGATAAAATATTATAAATATAGGGATGTGATCCGTTGTTGCTAACTTTTCTTAAATTGCTAACTTGCTAACTCATTAACGTAGTGTATTAAAAATGTCAATTAATGTCAATTAGATCTTTAAATTATATGCTAAGATCATTCAACTCCTAGTATCAATACACTGAAAAAAAATGTCAATTAATGTATTTATGTCAATTAACAATAGAGTAGTTTTAACTAACTTTTAAAAAATATTTCAAAACTTTAAATGTATATAACTATTTCAATTTAAATTATTTTTTTCACACAAAATATATCAACTTAAAGATAATTTTATAAGGATTCCAACGAGATCCTACATGCATATGTTTTGAAGTCAAAATTTGATTTTTTTTTTATTTTCGTATTTATGGTGAAACAGCTTTATATCAATACAACTTATATAATATGTCAACATAATGCTTGTACAATGTCAATATGAAATTGTGTTGACATTATCATATCTTCGTGTTGATGTATTTTATACACTATATTGACATTGTATTTTTAAACCCTAAATTGGATCATTGCTATTATTTTTTTAATATTAAAAAATAAAAAACGAAATTACACATGGCAAATTATAGACCACAAGATTTCTAAAATCTCATGGTTTTAAGTTAGTTGTAGTTAGCAATTAAATGGTGAGTTAACAATTGATCACACCCATCGTGAGATATGTATCGAAATTTTGTGTTTTATGCGTAGCAAAATATATATAAAATCAATAACAAAAAATACACATAAACCTGAAAATCCCCTTGGAAGTTAATTTGCTATGTTCGCATATACATATTATTGTTGTATACCATAGTATATTATATATATTGCGTAGAATGAAAGCACAATCAAAAATTTAAAATTAGTCAGAAAAAGTCTTAGACAAAAACACTCATGGAGGCATTGGTCTTAACTCTTAATTAATAGTAATTAATTAAAGTATAACGAATGATTCTCATTAATAAATCAATCTGCCAAGTCACATTCCACATCCGACATACATTCGATTCTACCGAATACTTATATTTAATAATTTCAGAAAGAATGATCACTACCTACCTACCGTTATTAACTAATTTCCCCTCACATTGCATACTTCTTGGGTAATAGAATAGTAGTATATTTTCTTCATGTCATGAATAAGTCTTTTGGCCGTACCAAAAGAGAATGAAATATTTGAAATTTGGGGACGGGTGAGCGGATGCAATACTTTATTTTGGTTTTATACAATCACAATTATGCAAATATAATAGTAGTGCAAAATACTCTTGCATTCTTCATTTCATACTATCCGAATTCACACACACTTTTAAATTTTGATTTAGGAATTGACGAAACAATTTGCGATTTCCACAAAGTTACGAAAACCAACAAGCCACCATAGAAACAGTTATTCTTTATTACTACATGATAATTCAAAGAGTTTTTCTAAATATTCTCATTATTTCGACTTAATGTATATACATTTGAAAATCTTGCTTTGCTTTGATACACGCTTCTTAATATAAATATGAAATGTGTCTGTAACACATTATTCGATAACGTACATTTCTGACTATCAATTTATATGTATTTTAAAGAAATTCATTTCCCATTTTAAAAAGAATTTGGAACCAAGCTCTTTCTTATAACAATATAAGATACTCCCCATAAAATTAATAGATAATATAATTACCTCACACGCATACACATTATAATATCATGAAACACAGAATTCAAAACTATACCAAACGTGACACAATATCCTAATTCGTCATCACCTTCCTTCCAATTTCATCATCTCGTTCACACACATTTCGTTGATTTATTATAATCATATTATTATCACCGTAACAACCCACTATTTCTCATTCTCCTCGTGCTTACTCAAACTTTACGCACACATATATACATATATATATGAGCGTTATTCTCCTATTCATCCCTTATATCATTTATTCTTCTTAATATGGACCGTTAGATCACATTCATCAACGGTCCAGATGATCTGCATTATTACACTATAATGGTGCATTATTAGTCGATGTGCATTATTCAACTGAAAATCTGCATTATTAAATGACCCGTGGCACCAATCTAACCGTCGGATGACAAAATCGTGGGGCTGAAATTAAAAAGAACAAAAGATACAAAAATTCAATGGCTATATATATCTCAAACTCCCCTCAATTAGTCGACAAAAATTCCATCACAACAATTAATTCCCACCTAATTATTTAATCAATTCGACTCTTATCCAATTCTACAGCATGGCTTATTTGCTGACTCATCACCTTCCCGACGCCCAAACCGCCGCGGCGGATCTCTCGAAACCGCCGCGGTCTGACTGCCCGAGGTGCGGCTCAACGAATACGAAATTCTGCTACTACAACAACTACAACAAATCTCAGCCTCGCCATTTCTGCAAGGCGTGTAAGAGGCATTGGACTAAAGGCGGCACCCTGCGGAACATCCCCGCCGGCCGCCGCAGCAGGAAAAAGCGCCCAAGCGCTTCCGCCGCCGCTGCCGCTGCCGCTGCCGCTCCGCCGAAGCGGACGCATCTCCTGAATTCTCTCCCTGTCGCCAACGATCAGAGTGATATGTCAGATATTCTCTACCAAGCCTTAATTCGATCCTCGTCTCCAACCTCGGCTGTTCAGGGTACAATCCTGGAAAGCAATGGTACAAGTACAACATTCGGAGCAACTCAATATTATACTAGTAATACAGAAGAGTTTGCGCTCTCGAGTTTTAATTCTGCTCCGACCTCTGCTGAGAATGGCGACTCCACGGAGGAATCGGCCGTCGCGAATAGCGCGGCGGAGATATGGAATTGGAATGAGGTTGATTTTTCAGATAGTTTGTGGGATCATTCGATGATGACGACGTACAAATCTCATTTCGAAGGGTATTATCCACGTTGATTAATTTGATTTTTTTTATACATTTTACTAATTAATGGATTGGTTTAACTATGGATTATTTTGTATGTATATAATAGTGGTGTGTGCATTTGTATCATTGTAATTGTTTGCAGGAAACAAAATTGTTATATCAAGACATGGTATTGAAGATTATGATTATCTTTTAGCGGTTTTTGGTGATTTAATTATTTGTACTTTAAAAATTAATTTATCTATGGGTGAAGCTTAATCTTTACAACAATATGTTATCTACTGTAATCATAAGTAGGATTCATTCTATGAAAAGGCTAAATAAGCTAATTTGACAAATAATGGAATCTCAGGTTGTATTATATGTGTTGAATCCAACAATCTTCCATCATCGAATGACCGATATTATATTTATTAACAGTAATACTTATAGAAGTGTCATACATCCACACAATATCATTAAGTAATTATAATTATAGTTTCTTAATTATATAAAATTATCATTTTAAATCTTATCAATGTATATTACTCTATACAAAATAAAGAAATATTACCACTACTATATAGTACTAGCAAAATAAAATTCATAAAAGATTGTATGCAAAATTACTTGAGTTGCTACTATTACTTGAGTTCGGTAAATTTCTAAGCTTTCGCAAAATTTTAAAGACAAAATAAAATTCATAAAAGATTATATGCAAAATTAAAATTTGACAAAAGTTTAATAATTTAGAGACAAATTTTCCAGAAATTGATCAAAACCAAAATCAATCCCATTACAAAAATGCTGAACTAATCACTGTTAGGTGATAATAGAGGTCATAGTTTTCATATCATTTTATAAAATTCGGATTCGAAAAGTACGGATGTCAATTTTAGATCATTTTAGGTCATTCTTAATAAAATGATCTAAAAACGAACTAAGAACCTATGTATTGTTGAAAAATTATATCAGTATTGTGGTTCTATGTTTTGCAATAAGATTGAGTGTGATGCAGCTTACGACGGTATTTTTACCATGAATTTGTAAAATTGACCACTTTTCAATAACAAAACTTAAGTTTGCATCGTTTTTACCATGAAATTGTAAAATTGATCACTTTTCAATAACAAAATTTATCTTCATAATTCATATAGTATGAAATTCATTATGGACGGAGGTGGAGTTTTAGTTGCAGTATTTCCCAGCAAGCGTAACAACCTCCTTGCTAGAACATTGGCAATGTCGTGCCCGCACAGAAATTGGTAAATTGACAAAATTCAAACCCCAAGCATGCGCACACATTGTCGACGACAATATTCAAAATATCAATATACATAATATGAAAATATGGCTACATCATAACATGTATTCCCAAATTTATTTATTTTTCTTCTTTCTTGTTATATTTTAAACAAATTTTAGTGTATTTTTGTCTCCTGCCTATCAAAAATATTACGAACGCATCAAACCATAAAATAGAAAACTAGTAGTACTACTAACTTTTTAAACATACTTTTACGATTCCAAGGAAACACAAACACTCTACACAGTAAATGCAAGCATGCATTATAATACAAACATGTAGGAAGGCATACCAATTTTCATTGGAAGTGTTTAAAAAAGTTCCAAGTCATACCTATTTTGTTTTAAAGCGTTTTTAAAGTTGGGACATGAAGTGAAACATCCCTCCACTCTGCACAGCAAACTCAAGCAAGCCAAAAAAAAATGTATATTTTTTTCCAAAATTGGGAATTTGAGGTAATGGACAGTCTAGAGTGCATGTAACATGAAAATTAAGCATCAAAGAGTATTTAGTGCTCCAAAACTGATACATATTGAATGCCAAGTCATGTATAGATAAAATCATACCTCGATGTATTTAATAGTAAAAAGGGACATAAATAGAAGAAGAAACTATGGAAAGCATTAAACCTCTTATCTATGATTCCGCCGTCGCTCCAGTTAACTCCAGCTCACTGAAGAGATCCTTTTGAATTACAAGTGTATCTATTTTCTGGGATGAAATAACTGCATCAATTCCCTTTCTGGCAGCCGCCTCCTTGTCATCAGCAATGGTGTCAGCCTCAGCTTTGGTCTCAAGGTCATCTGATGCTTGGTCCTCTTCCTTAGGTGGTGGAACGAAAAATGGTATTTTACCCCTTTGCCAATCGTGGAGGATCATCTTCGCGGCAGTCATATAATCAGGTTCACCTCCCTAAATCATGGAAGGAAAAATGGCATGATGTTTCTTTCCAAGGCTACAACTCTACTCAGAGATTGTAGATATTGCTTTTATTAAGATTATTCAGTAAGGTTCGAGATTTTTTTTGTAGAAAGGGTCACATTTTTAGGTTTAGGGTATGAGAGAGATTACCTTTAGATTGTAGATATTGCTTTTATTAAGATTATTCAGTAAGGTTCGAGATTTTTTTTTGTAGAAAGAGTCACATTTTTAGGTTTAGGGTATGAGAGAGATTACCTTTAGAAGTTTACCGGTCAACTTGCATAGCTGAATGAGGAAATCATTTTCATCCTCCCTATAAATCAACAAGTGTTTTATTCAGTTTTGCATAAAATATAAGGGTCGAGTGTGAAGTAATGGTTAGTATTTGAGCAAGAAAAGACCTCGACCCAAACTCTATTGAAAACTAAATTGGACAAATATTTCTACCACTGATTAAATCATAAAACATGGAGCTTACCAGTCTTTTATCCTATAAGCTCTGAATAGATGTTCCCTTTTGACACGTTTCAAAACTTCACCAATATGCTCAGCAGCATCCTCCAAATTTGTCACACGTACCTGAGAACAAAGAAACAGGCAAACTGTAATGTTTGCTAAGAGACATGGATATAAAGCCATTGCCATTTGGATGATATTCAAATAACATTGATGATTGCTGTAAAACATAGGGGCAAACAATACAATAACATTTGAGATTGGAAAGAAGTAGAAGGTCTTGATGAAGCTTTAATTATGCAGAACAGTTTCAAAATTTTGCATCTTAACTTATGGTCTTAGGAAATTACAAACTTAAATATTTTCATTTGCTTCAGTCTCGTTAGTCATTCATTACCAATTGGCTTCTGATGATAATGAAGTTTAGTATACATCAACAATTAACTCTGTTTAATAAACATTTAAATTAAATTAAATTAACAAACAAAATGCTAATCCCATCTGATCCCCGTTTGAAAAGGAGAAAACCGGATCAGTAGAAACTAGAAAGGTTGTCTAGAGTTTGAACCCAATCCAGTACGCTCAATCAATAAAACAGATGAAACTACATGAATCTTTTAGCTTTGTTTTCAGAAAATATAACTGGGATGCAATCTTTAATGCAGATTATATCTTCTAGAAAATATACAAATCAGTCATGAATTTTGAAGATAATCATAAATATAACATCAAGAAAGATATAAAACATACGATTAATTAAGTAACACATACCACACCCTTTAAGACGATATCAGTCTCAGAGTCACTACTCTGATAAACAACTCCAGGGCAATCAATCAGAAAGATTCTCTTTGTGAGAGTTATGTATTGCCATACTTTCGTCTCCCCAGGAATCGGCGCAACTTTACAAACCTGATCATCAAGAGATATAGCAAGCATACGAGATTAAAAGGAGTATTTCTGAGTTGGCGATGGACATAATAAACAATGGAAACCATGTAGGTCTTGTAAAAAGTAGAAACGTAGCTAACCAGAAATCCGGCAGAAAGTGCATATAAGACAAGTCAAATGTAGAAACATAGCTAGAAGAGTGCCTTACATTCTTTGTACGCAAAGTGTTGATAACTGATGACTTTCCAACATTTGGATATCCAACAAATCCGACAGATATAGCTTGCTTGTCACTTTTAAGACGGGAGAATTGTCTTAATACAGCCAGAAGAGAACCCTAAAAATACAAACATTACCAGAAACAAATATAAGCATGCTTTTAGATCTGATGTCCTGAACAAAAGCTTTTTGCGGTTTAAATTACAGGAAAAATAGATTTGATGGAAAACTCTATTCACAAAACTAAGTTTGATAAGTTGAAGAGTTAGTATTTTGATAGATATGGTATTTGCCCATATGTCCCAGGGAATGATTTTATCAATGTCGTGATTTCCACCAACAAATCAATTTATGACCAAGCAACTATGGGCCCCCGCGCCAACTTATAATTTAAAATTACTAGCGTGACAGAGTATGAGCCCATCAGAAATCGTTCTTCATTGCAGTTTTAAAGGTGAGAAGCTTATTACTACCTTTCCAAATGACTTGTTTACGCTTGCATGAAAAGCCAGTGTAGGGTATTCCTTAGACAGTACCCGAAGCCATCCTTTGGTTGCCCAGGCAGGAACCAAATCACACTGTAGAAGGAAAGAGGGAGGAGTTTTAATAAAATCAGAAAAAACATAGTGCTCATTAAGGATTTAAGACCAATTCTCTCAAAAATATGCAAGTATTGACCCAGACCTTATTTAGTAGAAGAACCATGTGCTTATGCTTGCAATTAGCCTTCAAATGCTTCTCTAAATGGTAGCACCGTGTACCTTGTGGGTCCCTGGCATCTAATACCTGACATAGAACATCAATAGTTGCCAACATAATGTCATTGCCAAAATAGGGATATTAAAAAAAGTCCATATAACTAAAGCATACTGACAACAACAAGAGCAAAAGACAGCCAACGAGTTACAAAAAGGAAGCCAACAAAAGTATCAGAATACTGGTCCAAACACTGTTCTGGATATTGCAGATAGTGAAAACAAGATCCTTCTCAACTTAGGAGAAGGGTTAGAACTGTTCTAGTCCACTTTATAGTTTATACCGGAGAGTAAGAACAGTTAAAACTAGCAAAGATCGTTCCAATGTCAAATGTTCTTTACATTATTCATTTATGTTAAATGTACAGATTTCAAGAATTTTCATGCCAGTTTTGATCAGACCAAAAATTTGAAGCACCAAAAAGGCACCAACTCCCCAATCACCTTTCGGAACTGTTACTAGCCAGGTCATCTTCATATCTCTTGGTCTCACAACTAGACACTAAAGCCATTCAATTCATTCCACAAGCAAGGTAATTTACAAAATTAGTCCAGTTACACAAGGATATACTAAAACCGTGTTATTTTTAAAAATCTACCTGAACAACCACATCTGAAGAATCAATCACTTTGTAGAGCTCTCCCCATATACGCTTACTCTGACCTTTCTCAAACATAGTGTGGCGAACGAGATCCCTGAACCCATCTTCATCCCCTTCAGTGGATGTACTAGCACCATGTTTCTCTCCAAATTCATCTGCATGAAATCATAAAAAGTTAAGAAGCAAGTTTGAAAAAGGAGATAAAAGGGTTGGAGCATTAGCATACCATAGACATTGACAAGTAGAAAAATATGATACAGTAAATAATAGTAGTAATTTTTACCTTGAGAACCATCAGCCCTCTTGACTAATGATTCATAATCAGATGCCAGAAGTTTGGGCTTCTTCCTCTTAGTCTTAGGACCAAAAGTATCACTAAAAGGTTGTGTGTCAAGGAGATGGACTCTTGCTTGCTTAAAACGCATTTAGAAGAACGGAATGAAAAGATCAGCAACCAAAAAGATGCAAGCAAGACAGTATAAAGTTTGTGTAGATAGGTTGTCCTCAGTAATGCACAAGATTTATGTGTTGTCCTTCACACCTTTTGATGGTCGTTCAAGAGGGACATGGGTAGCTTCCTTTCCTTCAAAAGGACATTATAGCTGCTTGAAAGACGGGTCTGAAGCTCCTCACGGAAGTATTCAAGCTCTTTCTGATTTACAACACGTGTGTTGCCTAGCAGTGAGACCAACCAAAATTGTTAGCTTCAGTCTGTTCTCGTTCATACCAAAATGTATAATATAGCAACTCCATATGCTGAGATAATGTATTACTAAATGGGAGTTCCAAACAACTAATCGGGAAATCTCAGGATCCTACACTCCAATTCTGACTAATAACAAAGCATTCTAACAATGGCAATGCAAGGCTGCAATCATCATTTACATTGATGACCAGACTACTTAAACAAATAACATAATGATATAGATAAACATCTGTGTATGATTTTTTTGCCAATAGTATATCAGCATACAATCATAACTTCATAGAACATCGTGACCAGTCATATAGTCTCAAAACTTCAGCTCCTCAGCCTATGTATTAAAATTTAATCGAACTTGAATTATCAATATTCCATTAATATGTTAGCTCAGAAAAACAACAATAATCAAATACCACTGCATAAAATGACTAAGAAGCAATCAATTCCCAAACATGAATTCGGAAGTAGAAATTGAGCAGCAAAATAACGCACCGAACCAGCGACGATCAGGCATAATCCGAGTAGACGGCAATTCCTTCGACTGGAGGTCATGCTTGAGAATTTTTCCGCCAGCGTTGCGGACGGGGCGCGTGTTGTACATCTTGAGCCGCCGCACTGTGGCGGCGCTCCGTCCATTGCTACTAGATTTACCTTTGTTGTTATCTCGATTTACATCGAGCGAGTGCTTCGGCTTCCCGGAAACATTGACGGACCTCTCCTTCTTTGCCATGGTTGTTCGCTTGATTCAACCGAAAATGATATCGCCGCAACAAAGGGTGCGGAGATACGAGAGGAACGAGAAAAGCGGCGGTACCGCTATTTGTACCTAGGTTAAAGGAAAAAAAATTATATTGATGACATTTCATTTTTAGTTTTTTTTATAAAAGAGTGAACTGTAAAAATTGTCTTAGACGATAGGTTTATCTCGCCTATAGTCCCTAGATTTTAAAAATATCGTTAGTAGTCCCTAGACTATAGGTTAATTTCGAAATTGGTCATTTGCCTATTTTTTAATCCGAAAATGTCATTTTGAGCATTTGGGCAATTTAGTCTTTTCACATTTTAACTACTCCCTCCGTCCAGCTTTAGGAGTCCTGGTTGATCAATTTCCGGCGTCCCACTTTAGGAGTACCGATTGGGATAAACTAATAAAAATGGCTACAAAGTAAGTAAAAGTGTTAAAAGTGGGTCTCAACATCTACTACTACATTTATTTATTACACATTCAATTAAAAGTGAGTCCTAGCATCCACTGCAATATTTATTTATTACACAATCAAACACTTTCTTAAAACATGTGCCCGACTCAACCGGGACTCCTAAAGCGGAACGGAGGGAGTATTTCAATATGATATTATTTCAATGATATACTAAATTTGATATTATTTCTAAATTATCTTCTTCTTTCCCTTTTCATCCTTTACTTTGTTTTTTTTATTTCAATATTAGTTTTAATTTTATAAAATTAAATTTAAATTTTACTTTTAAATACCAATAAATTATTTTTAATTACAATTATTAATTTATGTATTTATTATAAAAGAATTTTGTGTGGGTTGGCTACATAGTTATATATATATATATAGGTATATAGGTATATATATATAGGATAGTGATAAAGATATAACTAATCTTAAATGTATAACTAGAGAACAAATCTCAGCCACACATCTTAATGGAACAAATATTATTTATTTTCATAATATAAAATAGGCCAAGGGTATTTTTGGAAATCTCTTTATCAAATTCATAAGAGGCGATTCTGCTGAACTCCATCAACATGATGACCCTCTAGCCACCGCCATGGCCGGCCTCTCCGCCGCCGCCGCATATGCGCCGGTTCTTCCCCAGAAGGCATCCTCCGTTGGGCTATTCGCGGCTTAGTTAATCCTCCGTATCAGTGTTTCTTCCCCAAATTCGCGAGGATTGAAGCTCAACTTGCCGTCGATAAACCATGAACGTCGTCAACTTGAAAGACGTCACCGTATTGAGCAATCCAGCTCCATTCGTCGATCCTTTCCAATTCGAGATTTCATACGAAAATTGGTACACCAATTTTCCAATTTTATCACTTTTCTCTCTGTGAAAGTTTTTTCTCTGAAATTCTTTATTCACAAAATTAGGTCGATCCTTCTGGTTTGTTGATGAATTCGGTTGGAAATCTGAATAGAGTGAAGAAAAGCCAAATATTTTAGCTGAATCTAGAAGCATTTAGATTTCCTTTGATGATTATTAATTATTATAAAATCTATTCAGTGGTATTTACATCAATAATCCCTGTTTATGACTGAATTGCTCCAATCGTTTCATGTGATGATTAATACCATTGATAAAGAGTGGAAGATTGCTATGGATCAATTTGTTTGCTTTATAATTAAGTCAATTTTCTTCTCAGACTTGTGATATTGTTACCATCTATTTCAGATCTAGAGTGGAAGCTACAAATGGAACATCCCTGTAATTGCGGCTTGATTGGTTGAAATTTGGGATAAGCTTTATAATTACGGCAATTTTATTTTGGTATCGGTCGAGGACTAAATTTATCCGATAATCTATTCGACATTGAAAGTCTTATTTGTTTTGCAAATAAGAGTGAAGTGTTTTGTGAATAAGAGTGAAGTATTTTGTGAACAAGAGTGATGTGTATTGTGAACAAGAGTGAACTGAAATCAGAATAATAGTGATGTGTTTTCTGAACAAGAGTGAAGTGTTTTATGAACAAGAGTGAAGTGTTTTCTGAACAAGAGTGAAGTGTTTTTGTGAACAAGAGTGATGTGTTTTTGTGAACAAGAGTGAACTGAAATCAGAATAATAGTGATGTGATTTTACTTCACTCTTGTTTACAAAACACATCACTCTTATTTTGATTTTACTTCACTCTTGTTTAAAAAAACACATCACTCTTAGCATGATTTTACTTCACTCTTGTTTACAAAACACATCACTCTTATTCTGATTTTACTTCACTCTTATTAACAAAACACATCACTCTTGTTTACAAAACACATCACTCTTATTCTGATTTTACTTCACTCTTGTTTACAAAACACATCACTCTTATTCTCATTTTACTTCACTCTTGTTTACAAACACATCACTCTTGTTAACAAAAGACATCACACACACCACACCAAATCTGCATTAATCAACACAGCGTGAAAGGTGGAATTATTAATTAAGCAATAATCCAAAATTAAAATAATAATATCAGAGACAGATATGAAAAATTACACGACCAATTCACCTTCTTCCAATTAATTAATTAATTAAAATTAATCACATTTCCTCTCTCCTTCTTCAATGAATCAACTTCTTATAAATCATCACTCTAACAAACTATCCAGTGATAAACTAAACTCTAACAAACTTGGTCTTCAATTCACAGTGTGATGTGAGTACATTTTAATGTGCAGGTTCTCTGCAGTTACATCACTTTACCTTTATATGCTGGTAAACCAACAGACTTTTTTCATGCTATACAAGTCAACAACCATTCCCAATAGTCTTTCATCAAATTATGATTCTAAGAGCAAGTCCAAGGAAGCGGTTTTCAGTGACTTCATACAAGAGCTTTTGAGGGAATGGAGAAACTCTGGAGTGAATATGATTACGAATACATTTACTATTTGCCTTTCCCAACAACCGGTTCTTGATGGGTGGAGCAGAGCATCTGATATCGAACTGCCTCCTTCACACCTATGTCGTTTTCTTGAAACAGACATCGACGTTACTTTCCATCTTTCAGTTTCTCGACATTGCTGGCATGAGGTCATAATGTAATGTTTCTCGACATCTGATTTTACTTCAATATTGTTTACAAAACGCATCACCCTTATTGTGATTTTACTTCACTCTTGTTTACAAAACACATCACTCTTATTTTGATTTTACTTCACTCTTGTTTAAAAAACACATCACTCTTAGCATGATTTTACTTCACTCTTGTTTACAAAACACATCACTCTTATTCTGATTTTACTTCACTCTTATTAACAAAACACATCACTCTTGTTTACAAAACACATCACTCTTATTCTGATTTTACTTCACTCTTGTTTACAAAACACATCACTCTTATTCTCATTTTACTTCACTCTTGTTTACAAAACACATCACTATTAGCATGATTTTACTTCACTCTTGTTAACAAAAGACATCACACACACCACACCAAATCTGCATTAATCAACACAGCGTGAAAGGTGGAATTATTAATTAAGCAATAATCCAAAATTAAAATAATAGTATCAGAGACAGTTATGAAAAATTACACGACCAATTCACCTTCTTCCAATTAATTAATTAATTAAAATTAATCACATTTCCTCTCTCCTTCTTCAATGAATCAACTTCTTATAAATCATCACTCTGTCTGCCCTCTCTCCTTTCTTCAATGGAACAACAATGAGATGCATTCATAATTTGCTCATCAACAACAATCAATCAATCCATCCATCACAACACACAAAGATACACAAAGATGAAGTTCGGGAGGGAGCTAGCTTCCCAATTGGTCCAGGAATGGCAGACAACATACATGGACTACCAAGGCCTCAAGACGCTACTGAAAAACCACATCGCATTCCGGAAGAACACCGCCTTGTCGCCGCCATTCCCCAGAAGAAGAAGGGCGATATCAAAAGCCCCCATTCCAACGCGAATTCAACCAACGTATCTCTCGTCTCCCCTCTCACCTGCTCCGATTCTTCACTGATCACGCATTCGACATCCAGCCCGGTGCTTTTGCAGTCGATCTCGTCGGAGTCGATTTTGAACTCCGATTCCGTGGCCTTGCTCCCTGCTAAGAAATTGGACGGAGTGATTTGATTAATAGGATTCCTAATCGATTGTAAGAAGGCATTCCGCCTCCGGCGAGTGATTGTGAAGGTGTTGGGAGCTCTGGCGGCGGTGGCAGCGAAGGAAGAGCACCAGCAGCAATTCACCGCCATTTTGTGTGATACTAATTGATTTTGGAGAAGAGGGAAGAGGAGAAAAGAAGAGGAGAAGATACAACACAGTTTCTTTCAAATGACCATTATACCCCCGCTTGATTATTGTGGAGTAAATTTGTGAGGGGGGAACTAATTTCTCCTTTAAATTCTAAAATTACATGTATTAATACTAGCCCTTGATTTTCTTAATCTTGTGGCTGTGATTTGTTCTCTAGTTATTTGGTTAAGGGGTGTTTGCCATAGATCACTACCCACATATATATATATATATATATATATATATATATGAGACGAGAAATAATACATAAATTAATGATTTTAATAAAATAATTTATTAATATTTAAAAATCTAAATTTTAAATTTAATTTTATAAAATAAAATCTAATATTGAAATTAAAAAAAACAAAGTGAATGATGGCAAAGGGAAAAAGAAGATAATTTTGAAATAATATCAAATTTAGTACATCATTGAAATAATATCATATTGAAACGGTTAAAATGTGAAAAGACGAAATTGGGTAAGTGCTCAAAAGGGCATTTTCGGATAAAAAAATAGCCAAAATGACCAATTTCGAAATAAACCTTTAGCCTAGGGACTACTGATGATATTTTTTAAGTCCAGAGACTATAGGCGAGATAAACTCATAGTTCATGGACCATTTTTGTAGTTCACCTTTATAAAAAGGGTAAATTATGACTTTTTATATCTGATAAACTCGAACTTCGACCTATTTGAAAAATGAAAAGTGTCATACCAATTGAGTTGCACTTCATTATTTTTTTTAGTTGATTAAGTCTTAGGGCATCACCAATGAGAGCGAAGTCACGTTCTAGGAAAGGAACGTGCTGCGAGCGTCTCGCCTCCCATAGGTCACAAAGGATGGAGACAGAGGGGGCTATCACTCCACGCCCTCGTCGCCGTGGGGAAAGCGGCGGTTCGTATGGTACATCTTATCGAAACCACCAAACTGTATACATTATTGAAAATACGGTATGAGAAAAATCCGTACCTTAACTTTACTAACGACTCAAGTAACATTGGATGGATTAAGTATAAATCAAAATGTTACTTTTGGATGATTAAATTATTTATAAGATATTTAATTTTCAATAGTACTTCATATGCATAATTATTATATAATTTTAAAATTATAGGAGTACTAAATTACTATTTATAAAACAAAATATGCATATTTATATTTATCTATTGCGATTATTTGAAAAATCTCAATTATGAGTGAAAATATACATTAATATTAAAATACATCGTAAATATAATTAAAATTAGAATATAAGAGCATCTCCAATAAGAATAGTCCAGCCATAACCCAGCCACAAACTCCTCCTGCCACATCATCAGTACTAAAACTCCTCCTGCCACATCATTAGGACAAGCAATAGCCCAGCCATAGCCCAGCCACAATAAACAAAATTATTAAAAACAAATAATTATCAATTACACAAAATACGGAATTAAATTTACGACACATATACAGGAAAATTCAATAATTTCATTTAAATTAAAAAAAATTATTAAAAAATTACATAATTAAAAAAACCCCTCTTCCACACGAATTACGGAATTACAAAATTAAAAATTACAATCACGCAAATACGGAATTAAATTTACGACACAGATACGGGAAAATGCAATAATTTTATTTAAATTAAAAAAAAAGTAAATTATAAAAAAAATTACATAATTAAAAAAACCCCTCTTCCACACACGAATTACGGAATTATAAAATTAAAAATTACAATCACGCAAATACGGAATTAAATTTACGACACAGATACGGGAAAATGCAATAATTTTATTTAAATTAAAAAAAGTAAATTATAAAAAAATTACATAATTAAAAAAATCCCTCTTCCACGCACGAATTACGGAATTAAAAAATTAAAAATTACAATCACGCAAATACGGAATTAAATTTATGACACAGATACGGGAAAATGCAATAATTTTATTTAAATTAAAAAAAGTAAATTATAAAAAAATTACATAATTAAAAAAAAATCGGCTAGCCAATTCCGGGCCTACAATGGTGGCTAGCGGATCGGCTAGAGCTCGCCGATCGGCTAGCCATTTTGCCGCTCGTCGCTTACATTGGTTTGGCTAGCGACCGGCCAACGCCGGTCTGCTAGCTGATCATTGGAGATGCTCTAAATAGTTTGAGCTAGGGGGAAAGAGATTGGAAAGACTAGATTAATATTCAAATTCTGAAGTACTTTGAGCTAGTAGATTCAAATGTCATAATCACGTCAACAAGCGTATTAGGCAATCTAGCTTCATTAAAGTATCAAATAAAAAAGCCCAGCTCACCCGATCATAAGCCATTGCTAGATCTACCTTCAGTGCCATCACACCATTCTTTCCTCCTGAGCTGGGATAATATTATCAGCTATATGTGTTCAACTAATCTTGCTCGATTGGTTTTGCGGATTAAGGCCAAAATGGGTGGCGGGGTTTGAACCCGTGACCTCATCACTTTCTAAAGAACATACTCGTAATTTCACACAATTTTTCAGTTGCCCATCCAAATGTAACCATTTGGTACGAAAAAGTAGTTTACCTAATCTATAAAAGTATTACTAGTTAATAAGAAGTGGTCAGTTTTATTCCATCCCCATGCCCTTGCCTATGAAGTCTCGACCTATATATATCGTCTTGTTAGAAACATTGTTTTATTAAAAAGTAGTACTACAAAAAAAAGGAAATAAGAAGTCACACATATGTATAACGACATCGTTTGATTTGTTCAAGAAGTATATAAGCCCCAAATTTTCGAACTACGGTCAGCAATGAATGAATGAAATTGAGTTCAGCTTGAACCTCCAGCAATGCCCAAAAAATCACTAAAACAGTTAGAAATGACAAGGCATAATATAACCCATCTATATTTGAAATTCTGCTGCTACAGACACTAGATAAAGAACAAAAAATGACTATACTTTCCAACATTTAATGTCTACAAAGAAGAGGAAGAGCCACTGATATATATATAATAGAATATGTATCTAAGCTATTTGATATACACAATGATTTTAGCAAAGAGAAAGATCACTGGTCCAAAAAATCAGATCATGTCAAACCTGGGAAAATCTTTGTAAAGATTCCAAGAGATTTTCTGTATGCTAGAGCTTAATTACTCTTCAGCTAAGACGCTGCTGCTGTCGTTAGCTGATAAAGAATGGAGAAAGAATACGAGTAAAACAAACCTCTATAACATCCCTAATCCGCCCTGAACAGATACTTCAGATCTTCCACTGTGAGTCGACTCTGTCTGGTGCCTGTTTCGTCCTCTCCAAAAGCATATGCCACCATCTTCCTCTTTTTTTGCTGGAGCAGACAAAAACATGTGCAGAAACGTCGTCAAAGTGAGAAAATGAATAATAATCTAGATGATGGAATAAACTTGTCTACATCTAGATGCATGGTACAACCACTCCGACTGGGCTTTATATTAATCACAGTAGGGATCTAATTAAGTTGGATACATTGGAGTGTGCCTCATGAATGATTACATGATCAAACAAGCTTCATATTGTTCAATTCACCCAAATTAAACATCATATTAAAAGTTAAAGTTTAGAATTTTGCGAGGAAACGTACAATAAAATATATATTGGAAAGAAAATGTACCTGTAGGGCTAAAATGCGATCTTCGACTGTGTCCTTCACAGTTAGCCGATAAACAGAAACTGGGCGTTTCTGACCAATACGATGAGCTCTATCTATAGCTTGATCTTCAGTCGTCGGGTTCCACCATAGGTCCAGAAGGAGCACATTGCAAGCTGCCACCATGTTCAGCCCAAGACTCGCAGCCTTCAGAGACATGATCATAACCGAAACCTGAAGATAAGCTTTTCACAATTAAAACCAATATGACACGAGGCGACGATAATCAAAGTGCCAGTTGTCATACAAACCTCAGGCAGAAGATTAAAATCTTTAACGGCTCTGTCTCTAGCAGCAATAGGCATCGTACCATCAAGTCTACGATATTGAATGTTATTACTTTTTAGACATGATTCAAGCAAATCCAACATCCCAGTCCACTGAGAGAACACTATGCTTTTCTGCCCCACAGCCTGGACCGAATTGTTGGAGTCACTGCATAAGTGTGATGTTCTGCTGTCATCCCCGGATTCAGAACACAACTTTTTTGAGCCATTGCCACCTCCGATATTCTCTGAGGAACTTGTTTCGGTGGCACAATCCTGTGGTTTAGAAAGGGACAGCAAGATGTTGAGAGCAGCCCTAATTTTTGAAGAATCTTGAGGACATCTCAGCAATTGAGGTTTGGAAGCTTCAGCGACTCCGGAACCAGGGCATTCAGCAGTACTCTCCGTACTCAGTTGACCGAACATAGCAGCCCGTAGTGTGGTTACAGTAAATATACTAGACATTTTAAGAGGAGTTTTGCATTGCTTGGTTGGACACTCGGTGTCATCACCTGATATATGCTCGGATATGCACTGATTGCAAAAAACGTGTCCGCATACAGTAACAGCAGCATCTTCAGGTGGATCCTGTAAGGAGTAACGTTATAAACACAAAACTTACTCTAGTAATTATGAGAGGTGGAGTAGTTTACAAATATTGGAATTATTAAGTTTAGAATGGATGATAGATTTGATTGGTTTCAATGTAAAAATTAACGAGAGAACCATATGCATTATGCAATACAATAATGTAGAGATCAGTCTCGAGGTTCATTGCAATTGTAAAATACAGAAAACTGAGATTTATGAGGATTTGTAACACTCGCAAGCTACCAGAACCTTCCTAAACCAACAAAAATCTAACAAGAATTTTTAGTTGAGCATTCTAGACAATTTAGAAGAAGAAAATAGACTAAAAACTCAAATTAGTGCATCTGCATTTAGAAGCTTGATGGATCTCTCAAATGTGAAATACGAACCTCCACAATAGAAACTGAGAACCACAAAAGAGAAAAGCAAGCAATAGAAACAACTTTTTTAATAAGGAAATAAAGAGAACCCCTAATTAGAGCAGTATTACCAACATGACCCACAAAAAAGAACTGCTTACATTGCAAATTCCACAGATCGCCAAAGAACCTTCCAAACAATGCAGAAGAAAACTTTGTTTTTCCTGAGGAAGCTTCTTTACTGTCTCAATTGATGAAGCGGTTTTTGCATTAGAATTATAGCCTTTAACAAGAAGAGGGTGATCACAAGCTTGTCGAAGCCGTAGAAGCATTAATAATATGTTGACATAATTCTGTTTCACAGTGCCAGCTGCTTGATATTCCTATTATATAAATAGAAAAAGAGGTTAATATTGAGATCAACCTATATCCATGTATAACAAGAGATCTGACCGAAGCGAAAAACATACTGCAAATTGAGCACGTGAATCAGCCTCGAGCCTGCAGTAGAAATCACGTTCATCCTTGGAAAATTCAACCTTTTTCAGTTCAATAGTTTTTGGCGGGAGATCGATAATCGGTTCTCCATCAAGAAGTGTACCTGGATTAAAAAAATTCCACTCAAACAATATTAAGCTCTAGAAGGAAGGATGCTCATTCGGTTAAACTGAAGAAATAATTTCCAAGCCATTAAAACTTTCACTAAATGGCGAAATAAAGCTAGCACGGTTACCACTTTTAAGTCAAGTCCTCTAGGTCAACAGGTAGAATATAGTCTATACTATGCAGGACAGCAGGAAGAGAAGCAATTTATTAACTTACTTACTAAAACTACATAAAACAATAGAACTAGATCCAATGGTAACTTTTACCCTTTGTTCGACGCAACATTATAGTTTTCAGCACCGCTTGTAACTTTTTGTAGCCATTCCTCGGATTCTTATTGACTGGAACCTTTAGTTGCTCACAGAAAGTCCTAAAGACGGCATATGGCTCATGTCTGAGAAATCTGAAATAGCTATAAAGATCATCTATTGCATTCTGGATAGGAGTCCCTGATAAGCACCATCTGCGTTTAGCACGAAGACCCCAGCAAGCCCTAGCTGCTTGAGTTCGGTGATTCTTAATACTCTGAGCCTCATCCAATACAACCCTAAACCATCCAACCTGGGCAAGAGGACCAGATGCATTTTCAAGCGATTCATTGTCAATTCCTTTGCGAGTCTTCTTACTCTTAGATGATTTCTTGTCAAACATAGTTTCTTGTAGCTTTCTTTTTCCACCAGATGAGAAGTCTTTATATGACGAGGAACCTATGAGATCATCATTTTCATTAACAACAGGCTGTTTTGGCACCTCCATGCTCACAATTGCATATGTTGTAACCACCACATCGTATTTGGTCAGTTCTTGTGGATCCTTTGTCCGATTGCTTCCATAATATACTAGAACAGAGAGATCAGCTTCTTTAGTTACTTTGTTGTGCAACTCTTCCGACCATTGGCGGAGGACACTCGTTGGACATACAATAAGGGTGCCGCCAGACGGCCTACCCTTTGCTTGCAAAGGTATCTTGCAGTTGTTGATAGGATATCCATTAGCCATAACATGTTCAGCTCCTTCCATAGCATGGCCTTTTTCAAGAATACCACCACCATCATCATCCAAATCTAACATCTCTGTCACACTTTGTTTTACATTAGTTTTAGAAGCTTTAGACAGAGGTGCCCTCTCCTTTAGAATGAGTGCAATTGTTGATATTGTCTTTCCAAGTCCCTGTAAAAAACCGAACATGAGAATGGTTTAACGGAAATCACCATGGAATATACACAAAAGAAGAAATAAGCAAAACCACCAAAAGAACCTGATCATCTGCAAGAATTCCACCAGAGCAACACGCACTCCTTGTTTCCTTGTTAGCCATCCAAGATAAAGCAATACGCTGCAAGGAAACTCAAATATAAACAGTTGAAATTTAAAGTATAATTAAGGAGATGCAGTAGTATTTTAACTGCAGGAGATATTCATGGTCCCCAGTATCTTTGGCAATCTAAAAATTGAGATAGTTCTACCACAAAGAATCAAACTTTAACTCAAATTCCTGACAGCCTGATGATTACAAACTGCTCTAGGGTCTCAACTAAAGTAACATTCGATGAAACGAAAGATTGTTTTAAACACGAGTTTTAAATAGACATAAACTAAAACAGATGCAATACAGAAGATAATGGTGCAGCAGATTGTGAGTTATAATTTCAATTGTTATCATTTACTAATAAGATAGGATTTGATATCCTTAATTTGTTAGTATTTGATAACTTTGATTTGTTTAGTTTGGATAAGACTGTCTACATATTGTGGAAGTCTCAATAGATACAGTTATCTTTTGGAGAAGATCACTTTTGGGCGGAGGAAATCCATGTATGGAGAAATTTGTGGTCTCACAAGAGGAGTGTTTCATTTTCTTTCCTTTTCAGTTTAATTTCTCCCATTCAGTTATTTCTCTCATACATCTTGTGCTATTACATGCTGTCAATTTTTATCAAACATTTGGAGTGCACTGCTGTTTCTTCCCTCCAAATCAAACACGAAAGTATTCACAATAAGGATACCCACACAACACATTTACAAAATAGCAAAATTACTATCAGATAAACACCAAAATCATTGTTCTCAAAATGAAGTGAACATATGTACCTGGTGTTTCAGCAGGGACACAGACAAAACTCCATCTGGTGGACAAGCTTCTGATTTCGGCTGAGAAAGATCCTGCAATGGATCAAAATCTTGTATTAAGTATTTTCTCCAAGTAATCAAGATCACACACTCTCCAAGAAATGGCCTAACGTATATTTCAAGTACAGCAATTCTCCGCCTCAGTATGAAAACATGAAACTACAACCAGTAAAACATTATCACTCCATTTGAAATTAATTATATAAGGAGCATTCGGAAAGTCCAAAAATAGTAAAAAATGCCAGTACAAAATGAGAGTTTGACAGAGTAAGTGTGGGTAAAATGAAACCCCTTGTGATAATAGGAATGTTCCTCACAACAATTTTTTGAAAACTGCAGCAAGCCTGTTTTCCTTTTTCTACCTGGAAAGGTTCTCACCCACTGGGCCATCCTCACCTCCAACTGAAGGCACTTTGGTGCACAAGTTTGGAAAAGGGAAGCTGTGCATATTTTATGAGAAAAATACAAGAGGATTTGGTACTGTATCTAATACGAGGGGTTTCCATAAAATAATTGTTATCAGAGAATTTTCATGCATTTTAACCCATTAATTTTTGTATACGAAAAATAAATCAATAAATCAGCTTAAATATACATCCCAACCCCACCAAATAATAGCAATCTCCTCCTACAACTAGATGATAAAGTTCAGAAGAGGACTGAACTTGAAGAAAAAAGTTCTCCCTTCCATCCACCAATAGTTGGCTCACTTTGACCGGGCACGGATTTTAAGGGATGTAATGGAAAGTTAAAGGAAAATGATAGTGGAACTGGAAGGTGGGTCTTACTTTTATAGTATATTAGTTTTACAATAAAGATAAAGTTAGTGGAATGTGGGGTCCATTACCAAAAGTAGTAAAAAGAGATATGAGACATATATTGGTGGACGGACGAAAATAGCAAAATGGGGCGATTACTAGTGGACGGAGGAAGAACGGAATATTTTTTCATAATCACTACATCCTAAGGTTGAAGTCACCAAAAGCTAAATATCATTACATAAAAGTTAGTTTGTTGAGTTCAACTACTGAGCTGGTCGAAGAATATGATTGATTGAACTGAACAACATACCTAGTTTAAAGCAGTAATACATACATAGGCTACACAAAATATACATGGAATGTAAAAAAATGTACTTCACAGAATGATGGCAACAATGGGCAGGAAAAAACAAAATGTTAATTCAGTTGTAGATGTGGAACATCTGTCAATCAGTATATTTCTTGATGCTTTACATCATGAGTCATAACAACTAGATTATAAATAGTTAACTAGTGGTTGGGTACAAAAAAAAAGTTTTAACATAGTTCATTTGTGCCAATAGAGACAGCATAAGGCTGAACAGAGATTCACCTGCAATGCAACTCGGAAAATGGCTCTTTCATCATTTGGTTTCCGCCTTGAATGTGTTGTTACCGTTTGGGTTCCGGGCTCCCTAAACATCATAACTTGTTTAGTGACGACCGACCTTTCACTCATTGCAACATGATTTGAACGTGCTGGAGCACTCATATCTTCAAGAATACACAAATCAGAATCATCCTCAGCATTGCCTTGATCGGATGTCTTACTCTGAGCCCCTTGGTAATTGA
Source organism: Salvia splendens (assembly GCF_004379255.2). Classification (NCBI taxonomy): domain Eukaryota; kingdom Viridiplantae; phylum Streptophyta; class Magnoliopsida; order Lamiales; family Lamiaceae; genus Salvia; species Salvia splendens. The sequence goes on along the minus strand of NC_056036.1, from coordinate 9,489,780 downwards.
CATTTGAAATATGACGTTGGGAGAACTTTGGCACCTCATTTTCCATCTTTATGATATTACTCACTGAGCTAACTGATGGGGGTGGTATAACTCCAGGATGCTCCGAAACCTGACGAAGAGGTTTCCAATTGTGAGCAACAGCTGCAGAACTTTTAACAGAATTATCACCAGCCATACCAGGAGAAGGGTGAGTTCTCCTTGACTGAAAAAGTTCATCTTCTGTTTTAACCTTTGAATTGATACCATAATTCTTAGACGAAGACCACTCTGTGCCTTGACGCCCATTCATGGCATACTTGACTACTTCAGAAGCTCTGGAAGCTATGTCGGAGGATGGTGTTAAGAAGTTCTTCTCAACCTTAACGTGACTTTGTATTCTGTGGTGCTCATTGGAAAAGGTATTAAAAAGATTTTCAGTCTCATTTCCACTGGCGGATTCTCTGGCAGGCATAACACCGTATTCCATTCGAAATGGATCTCTATCACGATTCAACTGTCGAAAATCTGAAGAGTCTTGCTTATGAATAACATTACTGAAACTGCTGAAGGAAGATGATCCAGTGCAGTTGTGTTCCTCAAACAAAGCTAAGTTAGTGCCTTTTTCATCAGAAGACTGTTGAATAACAAGGTTAGCACTATCAAAATTAAATTGTTCTCTGTGACTAGGTGTCTCGAATGGAGCGTCCTCATAGTCATTGTTGTAATAAGGAGAGGAATTATGGAAATCACCACCTATATCCATATAGGAAAAACTATCATCATGACTAATCTGTGATGATGAAGGCTCAGGCATTTCAGAATAAGTTAAGCTGGGATTCCAATCATGTTTCACTAAACTGTTGGCAGTGGCCCACCTAGATTCTGAGCATCCAATCTCTTCTTCTTCCCACAGCGTCTCAGACATATCAAAACGACCATTGTCTAGGCTAAGCTGGGGCGAAGATTCAAGCATTTCACCATCTGGATTGCAAGAATTCCTAGCAGATTCCACAAAACCATCTGAAAGCAACCGCTTTGATTCTGAGGCTTCAAAGTTGTGCTTGTCATTAACCAAGAAAAAGTCTTCTGAAGTCTGCATTCCTATCAAAGTAATATTTGACAATGATTGAAATGTGTTACATGAAGATGGAACTTTTAACCTTATTGATAAAAAAAACACAAGTATAACCAAAGATAATCACTGCTCTCTTAATGACGAATACTATAATATTTCATATTGGAAGTTAATGAAACAAATGGTTGCCACCACTCCTCCATACCACACCAATTCCAAGTATGATGACAAACATGCATTACTTCGAAACAAAAGAGGCAGAAACAAAAAAAAATGCTTACCAACCTGTTAGGTCATTATCACGAGATAAATTATCCACCTTATTATCCTGCAATTGGAAGTAACAATGTTAAAACTGAAACAACTTCCCATGTTCAAATTAGATCATACTACATGTTCTACATGCACACAGATGCACCACAAAAACTAATAGAACACTAGGGAGTCATAATGTGACAGTATCGCGAATACTCTCTCGACATGCCTATGAATGCTCCAATTCAGTAAGAAAACGTAAGACTCTATGCCCCTATATCTTGCAAGTGATATACGTCGTTCATTAGACCAGTTCAATAGTTCAATGACTACACACACACACAGCTATACACCTCCAAAGATCAACTCTTCAAGTGTCTAAGCCCGGTAAACACAATATACACCTGGCAAATCAACTTCAAGAAAAAAGGATATCTACAATCCTTCAAAATTATGTGGTATAAACATGCAAGAAGCCAGTACAACTCGGATCGAACACAAAACATAATCTTGCATGAACTCAGGGAACAAGAGGCCCTGCAACATTACACACAAAACTGCAACAAAACCAAATTTCACAGCAAGTTGTAGCTAGTAAACAAATAGCCATCATGGAAACAAATCAATTCATCCTCGGACACCAAATCACTAGCCCCAAACCCATCAATTACAGTTCCCGATAAAAAAAAAAGGAAAAATTGAAGAGAGAATTAACCTGTGGAGGATTAGAAGGCTCGTCCAAGAGTCTCCAAAGAACATCAATATCGATTACATCAAACTCGTCCGAAGCTAGTTCCTTCTCCGCTCTACAAAACTCAACCGCTGGCGATCCCTCTTCTGCCTCCACCATCATCATCACAAACTCAGCGCCACTTAAATTAACTTTCTTCTTCACAATAAAAACCTACTGAAATTCCACCAAATATAATCTTTAGCAGAAACACACCACACAAAAACGCGGAATTGGGTAGAAAGAAAAGAGATAAATTCGGCGGCGATTTGGAGAATTCCAAACAGCCGAGAAAAAGGAATATGAATTCCGAGATTAAAAGGGGATCGGTGAGTCAATATGCGCGGCGGTAGGTGTTTCGCATTTGGAATAATAAAATATTAGGAAAGTAACTACTTTGGAGAAAAAAAAAGTCATATAATTTGAACACCATTTCTTAGAAGAAGACTACATTGATTTCAGCGTTGGCAACGCGTGAGTATATTTGTTATCTCTCTGCAATCTGACTGTCTTCATTCACCGTCCAAATCTTAAAAATTTACTGGATTCTGTTGGAATTTATAAATTGTATTTCAGTATTACGTGAGAGAGAATAAGATAGCGATAACATTACTTTTGATTTTTTAATTTTTTCATATTTATTGAGATATGGAGTACTTATAAAATGACTAAAAAGGAAAATTGAATTAACTTTAGATAGAAGAAATAATTTAAAATGTTTGATGAACAAAATTTGCAATTGATTTGAGAATGGAAGGTAATAGTTATAAAATTTTGTACTTAAATTTAAAGTTTTTAGTAGTACATCATACAAAGTCCTAATTTTGCAATCGAAATATACTGACTATCTCGATGCTGATTGTTGATATAACTCCTTCATTTTTAATCTCAACTGGTTGCAAAAAATTGTAGAGTGCAGAATTAAAATTTAGTTAAGTTAGATTAAAATAGGAATTATTGTCCAAAATTAGTACTGTTAGGAATTATTTAGGCAAAATCTAACCATTTTCTATTTTTGAAATTTTCATAATAATTGAGTCATTTAACAAATACTTTAAAATGAGTAGTTTATTTTTTTAACAAATACTAGTACCTGTTTACTTTGATTAATTTTGCTGGCCTCCAAATCTTTAGTAAATAAACCTCAAAAGCCGATGATTTAATTGCAACAAGTGAAAAACATAAATTGAGAAAATATATTTTTTTATTTATAAGGTAAATATAGCTTTTTAAAATAGTAAATTATAAGAAATTGAAAAGGTATTTTTACTTTTGCTCCATCTGTAGATCAGTAGCTGTTAGAAGAAGATATATTGAAAGAATTATACAAAAAGTATATGTGTGGAGAAATGGTAAATATATATTTTAATAATTAAAAATATATTCAAATATCCTTCTTATTAGAATTAGAATTTTTTAAAAAAATGATAGTTATTGCTTTTATCCCTATGTTTACCTCATTCCGGAGGTGCTCTAACAAAAATAATTGGGGTCTAAAATGAGATTAATAGAAGTCATGTGTATCCCCAAGTAAAAAGAGCTAAATAGAAAAGAATGGTGTCAAAACCCACGACACAGATTCATCGCATTGCCCAATTTCAGGTATTTTATCTCTGAAATACCCTCAACTGCGTGTTTCGTGTGCGTCGATTGCTATCTAACTATAATTTCATATTTCAAAGCGATTTCAGCTTCAATTGTGATTGGAATTTTTTCAGTTCTGTTTCGGAAAGGTGCTGAATTTTATCATTTTGCTCGTCTGCTGTGCTCAGTTTTGGATTTTGATAGTTGAAATAGCTGAGTTATGATTTATTTTATCCTATTGTTTAATTACTTATGAATATACTGTATATTGTTTGTTGTAGGATGCTCAGTTTGAGGCATTCTGTTGCAACTATCAGCAGTATTGGATTGCAGTCAGTTGAATTTAGGAAGAATAGGTATCCATGTCTGGTGGTAAGTTTTTTGCTGACTAAATTTTCTTTTTCAACCTTTGCTTCACTAATATTATCCTTTGAGGTTTCTTGAATGCAAACAATATACCCTTGAATTCTCCTTTTTTCACTGTTTATAGGATCTAGCAGCACATAAGTCTTAATAAACATTAGTATGTCTAATAGTATAGAGTTTTTCAATGCCAAGTGAATGTAATAGTGCCAAATTTTAACCAACAATGGCACATGGAAATATCAGTAGGGGCAAAATCATGTTGATGATTTGGTCTGTGATCGTTAAACTGATCTAGAATTATGTTTGGCTCGGCAGCTCTGCTAGATAGTTAAAATCACTGTATAGAGGTTGGATGCATTGAGAATTGAATTTAACGTTAGAAATGAGAAACATGCATAAACACGAGTTACACATTGTATAAAAAACATGAATTCCGCGAATAAGATATGAACGATTGGATTCTAATCTCATGATTTGTTCATCTCATATTAATGGAAATTTTCATGTTTGTGTGCATGTGTAGTTCGTGTTTATGCATGCGATAGACGATGAGACAGAGGAAAATCTTGAAAATTGAATTGTACTGAATGCGAAATCCTCTAATGAGGCCAGCGGTGAAATACAGTTCCAAAATCCAAGACCAAGGACACACTGCTCACTACTTGAGGAGCTATATATTACTACTACTATAGAAGTTAGAACTACTTATAAGCTCCCTCTAACTTTAACTGATAAAAGTTAACTCTGACAAATCTCTAACAACTCGACTCCTCAATGAAACAAATAATTAATGATCAACGATCTCTATCATCATGTTTCCGATTTTTCATGTTAAATCCAATTCTCACTAGATATTTTCGCTCATTGCATAAACATACAGCTATAGATTGTTTGTGGGCATATCTTGAAACTATTCACAGAAGAATTTAAAACCATAGTTACATTTCTGAGGTTGAAAATCTCCATAGCTTAGTAAGGGTTTGAAGGGAACAATGATACAATATATATCCAGAAGAGATGGAGCCGGTTAATTTTTATTGGTTTTAAATTTTTAGTCTAAATGATCCTTGATTATGATACAATCAAGAGTCATCTCACTAATGCATTAGTAATATTTTCAGGAATGTGCTGCTAAAGGTCCTCGGCCAAGGTATCCTCGCGTATGGAAAACCAAAAAAAAGATAGGCACCATTTCAAAGTCCATAAAGCTTGTTGAATGTGTAAGCTTTCGACCCACATGATCTCTAGTTATGGGTAATAGTAGAATCTGATTTTTTTTCTTTTACCCGCTTTGCTTCAGATCAAGGGATTATCAAATGTGAAAGAGGAAGTATATGGTGCTCTTGATTCCTTCATCGCCTGGGAACTAGAATTTCCCTTGATTACTGTGAAGAAAGCTTTAAAAAGTCTCGAGAATGAAAAGGAGTGGAAGAGGATAATTCAGGTGACAAAATGGATGCTAAGCAAAGGGCAAGGAAGAACTATGGGGAGCTATTACACTTTACTGAATGCTTTGGCCGAGGATGGAAGGCTCGAGGAGGCTGAAGAATTATGGCAAACGCTGTTTACTCGCAACATAGAAAGTATGCCACGCATGTTCTTTGAGAAGATGGTTTCCATCTACTATCACAGAGAAATGCATGAGAAGATGTTTGAGGTTCACTTCTCAATCTCTCTACACCAAGATTTGCACCTTTTTCTAGTTGGTGTGAAACTTAGGGTGCTTTGCTCTTAAAATCACGATTTATGATGGCTAAATCGTCTTCCTCTATGCAGATATTTGCTGACATGGAAGAGCTCGGTATCAGGCCAAGCGTGGCAATTGTGACGATGGTGGGGGATGTTTTCAAGAAACTCGACATGCTGGACAAATACGAGAAATTGAACAGGAAGTATCCTCCGCCAAAGTGGGAATACCAATATATTAAAGGCAAGCGTGTGAAGATAAGAATCAAATATGCTGATGATCAGACTGAAAGCAACAGAGAAGTGAATAGATCTGCAATAGAAGCTGGTAGTGATGCAGTTGAGCTGCATGACAATGCAGAGGTTAGTGGTGACAATTGCGATGACGAAACTAACTTGTATCTACCTCAAACAACCCTTGAAGATTGATAACTGTATTTTATTAATGGCTAGTTTTGGTAATCTTGTTGTGTAGTACATGATTCTTTGTGTGTGCGCCTGTGTGTGAGAGAGAGAGAGAGAGAGAGAGAATTTTATGTCTGGACGAATTATTTTTGGGTCACCTTCCAAAACCCTCAAACTCAATAGCCACATACATGAAAAACCATTAATAAAATGATTAACATTATTAAATTACCACTCCATGCACTAGGATACCTATCCATAACGAAGGTATATATAAGATTCAAATTTCATCCCATTTATATAAAAGCACTAATTAACAACAAAACAAATTGCATCTAGCTAATGGATTTAATTCACCACAACAACATAGACAAATATTCTTCTTTTTTCTACACATTCCTCACATTTAGCTTCCTCAAAGCCCCCCCCCCCCCCCCCCCCCCTCATTTCATTCTCAAATCCATCATCAAAATTCATGGCATAACTATATGGATCATATTGGAACCTCACTTCTTGTTTGCTCGTTGCCTTTGTCGCCGCCGCTAGTATTCTCCAGCAGAGCCTTCTGCAGTGGCTTTGAATTCTTCCTAGTCTTTGTATCAACCCCATTTTTCACACAATATTCGAACCACTTAGTTTTTCTGGAGAGAGGAAAATGTGAATGAGTTGCATTGCAAAGAGATTTCGTGAATATATATAAACCAGAAAATGGAGGGCCTCAATTATTCCATGAGAATTGGAAAGAAATGAAAGAGGATTGAGCTAAAGACAAGAGACAAGAAATGTTAAAAAAGTAAAGATTTTAAAAAATCCTTAGACCATCCACAACGCGTCTCGCGCCGGGCTCGCGTCTCGTCTCGGAGAGACGAGACCCCCGCGAGACGCATTGCAGCGGCCATCTCGTCTCCAGCTCGCGACCGGCTCGTCGCGTAGCTCGTCTCGGAGAGACACGAGACGAGCTGTCTCGCCACGCGCCCGAGACACGTGGCACGTCCCCATGCGTGCGTGACGCCCACTCGCTGGCCCGCGAGTGGGCGTCGTCACTGATGACGCAATAATTCATTTTTTTTTTAAAAAATCGATTTTTAATAAAAAAAAATTTTTTTTTTTTCAAACGGTAATATTACCGTTAAATATTTATTTTCATTTTTTAAATTTTTAATTTTTTTACTCTATAAATAATTCTATTCCATACTCATTTCAAACACAAACACACATCTATTCCTCTCAAATCCTCTCTATCACTCCAATTTCCATCTTCAATCAACTCAAACAAATGGATCCTTTTGAGCAAATGCGCCAATTAATGGAACAATCACTCGAAGAAGATCGACGACGAGAGGCGGAGGAAGCCGCACCACCCCCACGACGCTCCCGGAAGTACATCAATCGGAACCGGGAGGAAGCCGCCGCACGGTTAGTACGCGACTACTTCTGCGATAACCCGATTTGGGGAGATACCTATTTCCGTCGCCGTTTCCGCATGCGGAAACCGCTATTTCTCCACATAGCGAATACTTTGGCGGCCAGGGAGGAGTTCTTCCGAGAAGGATTCGACGCGGTCGGTCGTCCCAGCCACACGACGCTGCAGAAATGTACTGCAGCCATCCGGCAGCTTGCGACTGGACAAACGGCCGACATATTCGACGAATACCTGCACATCGGAGACAGTACTGGGCGCTTGTGCTTGCTCAACTTCTGCAGAGGCGTCCGGGCAGCCTTCAGTGACGAATTTCTCCGGAGGCCAACCACGGAGGATTGTCAGTTCCTCCTCAACCTGCACGAACAAGTGCACGGATTCCCCGGGATGCTTGGCAGTGTCGATTGCATGCACTGGCAATGGAAGAATTGCCCGGTGGCTTGGAGGGGTTCCTACACGAGCGGCCACAAAGGCACCCACCCAACCGTTGTACTCGAGGCCGTTGCCGACTACCGACTTTGGATCTGGCACGCGTACTTCGGGGTCCCTGGCTCGAACAACGACGTAAACGTGCTCCAACAGTCCGACCTCTTTACCGAAGTTTTGGATGGTAAAGCGCCGGCCATCAACTTCGTCGCCAACAACCGACGGTATAAAATGGGGTACTATCTCGCCGACGGCATCTACCCGAAGTGGCCGACCTTCGTGAAGACGTGCGGCAGGCCAGCGAACCCAAAGCAGGCTCTTTTTGCGCAGAAGCAGGAGGCTGCGCGCAAGGATGTGGAGAGGGCGTTCGGGGTTCTCCAAGCGCGCTTCAACATCATCAAAGCCCCGGCTCGTTCGTGGTTCATGGAGAGCATGGTCGACATCATGTATACGTGCATAATCTTGCACAACATGATTGTCCGAGACGAAGGACCCGATGCCGGAAATTGGTTCGACCCCGAATCCCCCGGAAGCTCAACTGCAAGTAGTCCGCCGCGAAGTGGAGCGCATCCATCTATACAAGAACGGTTGGCTATTCGGGCAAGGACACGCGACTCTAGCGCCCACACCCAACTCCAAGAGGATCTAATTGAGCACATTTGGGAAAACTTTGGCGGAGAATATTAAATTATGTCATTTTTATTTTTTTAGAATTTTAATTATGTCTTCGCTTTTTTAATGTTAAGTTGTAATATTGTTTTAATTTTAATAAAGTGTGTTTGTTTAAATTGAATTGGGTTTTAAAAAAATTATAAATTAAATTGAATGAATAGTAATTAAGAGACGGTATAGAGACGGTTAAGAGACGGAGCGTTGCAGCCTCCGTCTCTTAGTTAAGAGATGGAGGAAAAAAGGACAGTGGGGCCCTCAAATAGTGCTCAAATAGTAGTTAAGAGACGGTATAGAGACAGCGTTGTGGATGGCCTTAAGGTTTTTACATTGGGGGACTCAAAATTCCAAGTATAATATTTGTACACACATTCACACAGTAGGCTCATTTCACTATCAAGGTGGTTACACAGTGACTGCCAAACACTCACATTTTCTTAGATTTCTAACTTTGAAATAACTTACTATTCATTGCTATATACTCCCTCCGTTCCATGTTCATAGAGTCATTTTTCTATTTTGGGATGTTCCAAGTTGATTGAGTCATTTCTATTTTTGGCAAAAAGTAATTCTCCCTTTTACTTTATTCTCTCTTCATCTCTCTTACTTTATTCTCTCCTACTTTTTTCACCATCCATTTAACACACTATTCTTAAACTCCGTGCCGAAAAGAAATGCCTCTATTAACAAGGAACGGAGGGAGTAGTTAAAATGCTTCCACAAATGCTGAATTTATACCGTTGTAGTACAATTTTTAGCATAGATTTGCAGTAGGATACTCATATAGATATTCACTAATTTTGGTGTATGGTCAGGGGTTCAAATAATGTTAATAGTTTTTTTGTATGATGCATCAATACCTATTCTTGGTAGTTTGAAAGCTAGGTTTCATTTTTTTTAGTTGGATATATGTACTCGAGAATGTTAGTGTGGAGAAATGAGAATTGTGTTCTTTTTATTTTGGTTCAAAATCTAATTTTACAAAGTTTGATATACTTACATTATTCTTACTTATTTTGTATCCTAAACAATACTCCATTTGGTACGCATAATTGAATTCATTATGATATGTACTCGTACGTACATATTATTCTACTCCTTATTTTGACTTCAAAACAATAACTTAATAATTTAAAATATAATTTTAGTTACTTAGTATGTATAACTAAATCCATAATTATATGTACTCATACATACCAATGATACCATTCACCTCGTATAGAATATGATTGAAAAAACAAAATTTTACACCCCTCAATTAAATTACAGTAAATTATTTGCCAAGTCATTGAACAATTTTGTGATGAAATTTGCGTAGATATTATTCCATTCTATTTACAGCTGTTTGATATTGATTTGAAACTGTTCTCCAATATTCTCTTGGAGCCAATAAGACAGAGGGTGGAATTTATGTATACGTATAAAATACAAACATGGTCCATGACCATATATATGTTTGATGTATTCATATGTTTCTGATACATCAAATCAACAAACCCTTTTTATGTGAAACTCCTTTTGTTTGCAACAAAAGTTGATAAGAAGTGGTCTTAAATAGAACTGGATTTTTCTTGCAGCACTAATTTTGTTTGCGTCTAAAAAACTACTTAGCCAATTATCCATACTCTCATTTTATTCTCTCTCGCCTCAATCAACACTCCCCTTCCTCCCATACTATTTTATTTCGATGTAAATGATACTAATATTAGTATAATACTTATGACATAATTTAATGAAATGATATGCCCTGAAATAAAGAACTATGCAGCCTTCAACAGGCCTTGAAGTTTGGTAGAATTATTTTTCAAAATTTGAAAATTATGAAATATCTCATGATATCTTGAAAGAACTTTTAGTACAATGACAAACCTCTAAGAGCATCGTTAACGCACTGGGCCGGGCCGCAAACGCAAGTCCCGGCCCGTCCTAAGCGTTGGAGGAGCGGAAGTTTCGGCCCTAGCCGGTCCCGGGGCCACATTTGCTGCCCGGTGACGCACCCGGGGTCCGGCCCGGCCTAGGGTTAATTGCTTCGGGACGGGCCGCAAACCCCCAAAAAATTTATTTTATTTTTATTTTTTTATTTTCTTTTTTTACACACACACACATCGGAGTTCGAGATACATTGGCAAGCGAACCAGCCTCTTCCAGCCCCTCGTGGTCACGTCCGAACTAGCCTCCTCTTGGCTCGTAAGTTGACTACCCTCAGGCGGGTCCCGGGCATGTAAGTTGACTACCCTCAGATAGGTCCAGGCCTGCACGCTTGCAATGTCCCAAGGCAACAAGCCTTGAGCCCACAGGGAAATTAATCCCAGGTTGCGCCATCCAGGATTCGAACTCAGGACCTCCTGGATGGCACCATATCCTTGCCTCCCTTCTCAACCAGTTGAGCTAGGAGGCTTGGATTATTTTTATTTTTTTATTTTTCCCCCTATTTTTACCCATTTCTTCAACATTCTTCCACCAATTTCTCCATTTATATCCTCTAAATTATTTCAATATTTTTTCTAGGAATTGTAATTTTTATTTTCTAGGATTTGTAATTTTCTTTTTTCGACTGAACAATGTATTTTCCCGGCTTGAATTGTTCAACGTATTGCATTTACGAGTAAAATATGTTGAAGTTGTGAATAGTGTCACTTATTTGTTGAGGCCCGGGTTGGGGCCTGCAGGGTTAGAGCAGTTGGGGCCTGGGCCGTAACTGTAGAGGAATGGTGACGTGTAGGGGACTTGGGGCTGAAATGGGGACGGGGTTAATGATGCTTAAAGGCTGTTGGCAATTTTGTACATTTTCACCTTAACCTCAATTGGCTCTTTGCAAATTGGTATATTCAGATTTCAGACAAGAACAAAGTAAAAAACATCTTTGTAAATAGACCAAATCTTGCGAATACTTTTAAAATTTCATCATTTCTATTTGTTTAAAAAAGAATGTGATATACTATTACTTAGAACAAAATCAGACCCATACAACTAAGAGAATGTGATATACTATTACTTAGCCAAATGGCTAAACGATTTTCCTGTGTTGTAGATTGAGTTATTTTTGTTGTAAATTCCCAAGAAAACAAATATTTTGGACATTTGGAATTAAAAAATGTAGATTGGTCCAATAATAGAGTGAAATAGTGAGTGGGCCTTAACTGGTTAGAATGAGATGGGTGTGATGTGGGCTAGTCAGTGTGGTTGGCATCTTATGACAGTGGCTCCAGTTTTATCAAACACAAATTTCATCCCCATCTTATTACTTTTTGGTCCATTTTATTCAGAAAGTGAGAGTTTTTTATGATTTGTCGTCTCATATACAAATTGAATTCAACAACACAGTTATTCTATTTTTTTCTTACATGGCAATTAAAAATGATGAGATTTGAATCCTAAAATCTTTGAATTCCAAAATGCTCAAACTATCAAAATAAAGTCAGTAGAGATTCACCAAGCGCTAGAAAACAAAATTACCATATATATACTATTCATAAATGCTACTCCCTTCGTCCCACTTAAGATGACACGTTTTCCTTTTAGTTTGTCCCAACTAAGATGACACATTTCCTTTTTTGAAAATTTTCTCTCTCCAATTAATACACAAAACCACGTTTTCTCACTCATATTAAAATATCCATCTTTCTTTCTCACCCACATTTTCTCTCTCCAATTAAACTCATTAACCAATGACTCCTAAAATCCCGTGCCGGCCAAGGAATGTGTGTCATCTTAGCCGGGACGGAGGGAGTAATAATAAGAGGCACCTCGATTAAAAAAAATATTAAAGCAAGAGACAAAGCAAAACTACAACAAAACCACCTAAGGACAAACAACATATCACGAACCAACCACCAAGTCAATCTAAAGGGAGAACTCGCCCGTCTAAATTGCATAGAGAAAGGAGAACATACACATCAAGTCGTGTTCGCCGTGCTAGTAGCCACAATTTAGATGCATAAGCATGGGATCAAGTATAGTTTGAGAGTAACTTATTTATTAATTAATAGTGGAGTAGTATTTTATAATTTAATTTTTTCTACCATATCAGATTTGGACACGTTTGCAAGATTAATGTTAAAAATATGTAACGAAAATGACAAAAAATAGTAGTACTAATTAAACGATCACCATATATTGGCACGCAATGGCACGGACGAGGTTTGGCTATCTCGAACATGTCCACATATTAACACGTGATGCCTGTTTGGAACATTATATTAAGAATTTGAGAACTTAGTAAATGGTAATATTATAGTAACAGATTGGATACGCATCATTAGACGAAGATAATTTATCATTTTGGTTCATATCTAAGTTGTTATATGGAGTACAATAATGCTTCTCTAATGTTTCAGCGTGCGGCTGATAAGTTAAGTTAAGTCGTATTCTTTTAATAAAAAAATCAATACATTTAATTTTTCTTGTTTTATTTTATTTTACTTTTCTTCAATTATCTACTTTATTATTTAATTTAATTTATTATTTATTCACTTATCTATTCTATTCTCTATCGTTTTCATGAATTTTTTAATTTTAAAAAATGAAGGATCTAAAACAAGCAAAATCCAAAGTTCAAGAATTTTTTAAGGACGGTGACTGTTTGAACCCTAAACTCTCGGGGACTATTTCTATAAGTTCCACTCTACACATTTTGGAGAGTTAGCGGAGCTATTTGTGTTGAAGGCTTGTACTCTCTCCGTTTCATTACGTTTAACACATTTTTTTTGGATATAGGTTTTAAGGTAGTACTCGTATTTAGTGATTAAATGAAGAGAGAGAAAGTATTGAGAGATGATATATTAAGAGAGAGATAGAGTGTTGTTTTTTTGCCATAAAAGAAAATGTGTCACTTGTAATGGGACGGCCCAAAAAGGAATACGCCTCTGGGACAGAGAGAGTATCATTCTTCTCCATAATTAAATTGATGCCAATATCTAACAACAACGCACACCATCTCCGATCAAAATGATTTTCCTCTTCTGATAATTTGGTTGTCGTTGTCGAATTGCGGCTCGAACGATAAATTTATATTCTCTTAGCATTTTCACAGATACCTTTCCAGAAGATGGCGTCCTTTAGTCACTCTCATATTAGAGCATCCACACACGCGCTCTTCCCTGCTCTTCCGCAAGAGTACAACACTCACATCCATGCTCTTCCGCAAGAGCATGCTCTTACACTATTCAAGGGTCACATCATTCTATTATTCAATTTAAATACTTCAATTGCTAAAAACATTTCCACAATATTAAAATGCATTCAAAATACTCAAAATAATACTGCTAATTACTAAAAAATTAAAAATTACATAATTGATGAATCTTGTTGCTTCCTAATTGAAGACACAAGAACATGCTTATATATATAGGCTATAAAATTGGGAATTGCAACCATAACCATAAACATATCTATCTTTAAGTAAAAATTGACATTTGATGAGAAAGATTGACGGATATCACTACTATTTGATGTAAAAAAATCAATTTTTTTAAAAAAAGTCAAAATGGCTATATTTTTGGGATTCCGATTTTTTTTGAATTATTTTTGATTTTTTATGAATAAAAAAAAATAAACTTAATGGAATAGAAACACGCCCAATCACGCATTGAGCGATTGAGCATCACCGCACAATGGAACGCTGCCACGTCGCCCTGCTCTTCGGCATGGTGGTGTCGACGGCAAGAGCACCGTTGGAGATGCTCTTAGTTGTTTCACCTTGAGGGGTCTAGAAAATACTGAGGATTAGGGGTGGCAAATCGTGCGTGTCGGGTCGTTATCGTGTCGACACGATAACGACACGAACACGATAACAACAAACACGAACACGACCCGTTAAGAAAACCTCAAACACGAACACGAACACGACACGAAACCCTCAGACACGAACACGACACGAACACGACACGAACCCATTAACGACACGAACCAATTCGGGTCAACACGACACGATAACAACACGTACACGAGATGACACGATAACGACTCGATAACAACACTACCTGATAACGGTTAAAACTATTAAAAATGAAAATAATAAGAATTAATAATATTAAAATATTATTTGTTAACGGATAACACGAACACGACACGAACACGTATTGTTAACGGATAACACGAACCTGACACGAACACGACACGAACACGACACGGAATTTTCGTGTCCTTAACGGGTCGACCCGATAAGGACACGAACCCAATAAGCTCTGACCAAAACCCATTATTTTCGTGCCGGTTCGTGTCGTGTTATCGTGTCGTGTCAAAAATTGCGAGCCCTACTGAGGATACATTTGCCAAAGATATATGGAAGCCTTGATGTGATTGTGATTAAAATTTAAATTGACGGACATGAGCAGTCATGAAATAGTTACAAATATTGTAAGATTAGCATTATTTGGCAAGAGAAATTTGGATAATACGAACATCGAAAATTTGCAAGGTCTGACCAAATTTTGAGAAGAAAAACTTGAATTTTGTGATGTGGAATTTGACTCATATATATGAATCAAACCAATTTGAAAAGCAATTCATAATAAATGTGACATTTTATTGGAATGGCGGTGATGAAAAAGATGTGAGAATTTGAACTGATGAAAAGAGTGAAATTAGAGAAACGATGGTGATGAATATTTATGTACATAAGAATAGTTGTTTGAAATTGCGTTCTTTTTTGAAAATTGGTAACTTAAATAAAAAACATTGAGAGAAAGAAAAGAAAAAAGACAAGAGAAAAGAAGCGAAAATATGAGAAAGTGAAAAGTGTTGCACAACTGCACAAGTGCGGCTTGAAATCACCAAGTGTGGCTCGTGGTGTGAGTGCAGTGTTCAGACATGTCGACTATGATCATTTCAGCTGAGATGCTTCCCAAAAATTGCCCCATTTTGAATCATTTTATATACTTTGCATACCTTGTTTATTATTTTAAAACTTTATCTACTTGACTTTTAAATAAACTTACATAAAATCAAATAGAAGAAAATAATTGAATAATTTACAAAAACAGTATTAAAATAAAATAGAGTATTAAAAAGTTTGGAGAATATACATGTTGTAGACTTGTATTGTAGGTAGGGATGTCAATCGGGCCAGCCCACCGGGTTTCGGGCCAACCCTATTCGGGTTGCGGGTCAATCGAGTGCGGGCTAATCGGGTTGTTATTTTTTCGGGTTATAAAAGTTCAGCCCTAACCCTAAAAGCTCGGGTTTCGGGCTAGCCCATCGGGTTAATCGGGTTGCTACCGATAAAATTAACATGCGATCAATCCAATAAATAATGGTGAAAATTAGTTATATTTATAAAATGTAAAATATTTAATTATGATAAATTTGAGATATATGCGTAAACTCAAATATTAACATGATCAAATACTAATATTTGAGATTTATGCAACATAAAACATAAACATCAAGAAATTTTAAAGCATGTTTAGAAATTTAAATATATTTTTTTACTGAATTTGAAGTTTCTAATTCATTTATCTATTATTATATTAATAAAAACTTAATATATAATTTATATATTTAATATATAAAATGGAAAGTTATTTTTTCAGTAATCTGTATTATAAAATAATCAATGAAGTGTCGAATTAGAGTCAAACAAATAGAACAATATAAATTTTATCGGGTTTCCGGGCCAGCCCATCGGGTTTTCGGGTCTAGCCCTAACGGGTTGCGGGTTAATCGGGTGCGGGCTAATCGGGCTGTAATTTTATCGGGCTGGAAATTTTCAGCCCTAACCCTATAAATTTGGCGGGCTATTCGGGTCAGCCCACGGGTTGCGGGCTAAATTGACATCCCTAATTGTAGGTCATCTATCTTTACTTTATAAATGAGATCATATCAAAAGAATTGTTTGTCCAAAATAGGTAATACATCCAATTTATCCTAAATTTATGGTTGTCTTGTTTGTTTTTTTCCAATCAATCCTAAAACTTTTATTGATGATGTTTCATAATCACTCATAAACCTATATAGGCTACTCCTAATATTAATAACCTAATGTTTTCTGTGACGATGAAATTCAAGCTACCCTCATTATTATGATTCTTAACTTTTACTTTTTGTGACCAGTAAAAAATATTTTTTTATTAAAATAATAAAGTGTTTACTTTTTTCATGCATCAATAGGTT
This sequence comes from Salvia splendens, assembly GCF_004379255.2. Taxonomy (NCBI): domain Eukaryota; kingdom Viridiplantae; phylum Streptophyta; class Magnoliopsida; order Lamiales; family Lamiaceae; genus Salvia; species Salvia splendens. The sequence goes on along the minus strand of NC_056036.1, from coordinate 9,473,073 downwards.
GAGAACGCAAGCACCTAAACCTAAAGTGTGTGTGAGAGAGTTATTTAGTGTAGTAAGTATTTCTTCAAAATTGTAATGAGAAAATTAAAAAATAAAAAAAGTTGGAGTCAAAGATGTTTTTCCTCTGAAACTGTACAATTATTTTAATACAGAACATACACCAAAATGATACTACAATTAATTAGAAATATCCCAAGTAATTGAGTAATATTTTATAAGTAAGAAATTATAATGTCAATCATCATCAACAAGTATAAATGTGTAATATTCACACCGCACCATATGCAAATTTGTAATGGAAAGAAGTAATGGGCCGGTTACTGGGCGGGCCTATATTCTTTGATTTTATCTTGTATTGGATTTACAAATAGATAATTCAACGGTTTTTTTATACTACTAGTAGTATATATTTTTGTTAAAATCACTATTGCTACATTCCAATCTAAGTAGTACGAGTAATTGTTTTGAACATAATACTCTTCGATTTTATTATATAGTCACCATTATTATTAATATACAAATGTCCCTTGCAAAATATACTTTAGTTAGTTTATTATGTCAAATTTGTTACTTCTTCTTAATCATAAATATGTGATGTGAGCACATAAAGTTACTTGTATTGGACGCTCGCCTCAGTGGTAGTGCAAAGCTTATATTTTATGTGTGGGAGGATATAAATTGAAAGGCAACTACATGAATTATGTTAAGGTTTGGAAAAGGTTAAAAAGTGGTTAGGACTAGAAATTGCACGTGAATGAAAATCACACAAGAGCAACGCAGACAAAGCTTGTCCCTTCAACCTTTCAACCTTAAACTGTCAAACAACAACAACATAGACGACCTTCTCTCTCTCTCTCCAAACTGATCATACAAACAAAAAGAGAGAAATTAATGTTTGTGATTATGTTGAGTTAGCTATCCTTAAAAGATCTCATCTTCAATTCCACCGAAAATTACATATATCTATGAGCGGCGAAGGAGAAGGACGGGGAGGGTGGCCGGCGCCGCCGCCGCTGTATCTAACAAAAGACGAGCAGTGGAGCCACTTTGACGACTCCGTGAATGCAGTCTCTTTCGGCTTCGTCGCCACCGCCATTCTCATCTCCATGTTTCTCCTCATGGCCATTTTCGAAAAGTTCCTTAGAACCACCTCGCCGGACCTCTCTCCTCCCACCGCCCGCCGCCCCGATCATCTTATTGCTGCCGACGCCAAACCACCCTACCACCCTTCTCCTAAAGTGAGTACTATAATTTTTTTTTTTCATTTTCATTTATTTTGATAAAAAAGACCTACTGTATTTAAAAAAAAAGATTTTAAGTTTTAATCCCACTTTTTCTTTTTTATTTGATCTGTTTGAGTAGATGGTTGAAGCATTTTTCTTGATTTAGAAAATTTCAACTTTGTTGTTTCTATTGCACTGAATTAATAACCTCAACTTTAATTATTCACTTTTTCTTTTTTCCTGCTTGGCTTTCATATGGCAAGCAATTTATATGCCTTTTGTTTTCCCTTTCGTTTGTGTTCTTTTTCTTAGTGGGGGAGGATGTGTGGTGGGGTTCTGGTAATAATTTCTAAACAATTAACATAGTTGAAAGCTTAAACTATTACTAATAACCTACATACAATGCTGTTCTTGAACTTCCATTTTTATGCTAAAATGTCTTAATTAAATAAGAGGGGATTTAAATCTATAAATTAAGATCCCTAATCTTACTAAGAATAAAACTGCACAAATACTAATTAAACAAATGAACTTTGTGCTTTAGTTGTTGTTTTCCATGTCATAAAGCTCACACTTTCCTTAATATATACTGTAAATTAGATCATGTGATTATAGTACAATGAGGATTCCTCTTTGTATTTAGAAAAATATCGACCCCATCTACTAGTTAATTTGGTGGTTTATTGGTCCCTACCCTATACCCCCTGTGATGTGCAACCCGATCACAGTTGTAGATACGAGTAATAGGATAAGCCTAGCTCTCATTAATTGTCGTAATTTGTTTATTACATAGAAAGTGAGAGTCTTAGTTAATTAGGTAGGTGTTGTTGAGATAAGGATGAATTGTGATGTGTGATGAATTTGTTAGGCAATGGAGGTTTATGTGGTGATGCCAGGTGAGAATGTGCCGACCTTCATTGCCCATCCAGCCCTCGACTGCGTGGCCCATGATGCAACCAGCGTTCTATGTTGAATCAAAGGCTACTTTTTTATGCCTTACTTTCACAGTGTGTGTGTGTGTGTTTCTTTTGTAATGTTATGCTTTTGAAGGAATTAATTTGGTCAAATAAGTAGAAGACTTTAGATCTTATCGATATATAGATGAGATGAGGTCATCATCCAATTTAACATGTATAAACATCCAACCACTGAAAATGGGCTAATTTTTAAGCATTTGGAGTAATTATTTTCGAGTTTGTTTTCATGTCATCCATTTGTTTTCTGATACGAGTATTCTATCATTATTAATTAGTTTAGATATATTAGGGATTTGCATATCTTTTCTTATATTTGTTTCTTATTCCTTAAGCTAGTATTCTAGTATTATAAATAGGGCTAGGTTGTTATCGTTTTATTCATTCAATCAATATATGAGATTATCATTCTTTTGGCTCAATTGAGTAGCAAACAAGAAACCTTCCCTAAGGCTGCCGGCGAGTCACGACTCGCGCTCAGCCGCCCTTTTTTGCCGTCCAAGTCACGACCCAACGTTGGGCGCTCGACAACGACGACATCTCGTTTCTTGATTTTGTGTGCAAATCGACGTTAAGGAGGAAGGTCCTTAACAATTGGTGCTTTCATCCCGTACTCTTCCTCCTCATCACCACCAACTCCACCTACCAAACCAAAATCCACATTATTCAATCCATTATTCGATCCCATCTCCATAGCCAACTTCCTACATCATGTCACGCACCTACATCGATGCGGCGTGGACGGGCGACCCCTCGTCGCTAGGGTTTGAGAAGATCATGGCTCGATTCGATAGATTGGAGTTCCTGTTGGATTCGATGGATAGGCGCGTTGATAAGCTGGAGACGCCACGTATCCCTTACCCGGATCCACCCTATTTTTCGGAGGATGCAGACTTTGACGGGCATCGTTCCCAGCGCGACGGGTGGACGGCCGAGGAGGATGTCCCCTGGCCCTTCAACCACGGCCGGCGGGACAGTGGTGGGGATATCCGACGCCGGTGTGGTGATGCCCGCGATTTACACAACCGAGGGGGCCGCTTTCCGCAGTTCGGCGTGGCGGCTGCACCCTATCGCTCGCGCCCGGATATGCAACCGCGCTCTAGTTGGGAAAGGCCGACGGATCGCTACCCACAGGAGCTCGATCGGGGGTCCCAACAACCTACTCGTTTTCGCACCTGCCATGAACAGCCTCCCGGCTGGCCGCCACCGCAACGCTCACCCCCAAGTTGTTGGCCCGCACAGCGGCGTCAAGACGCCTATAGGCAGCAACACGAACCTGTTGCTGCACATATGGAGCCCCTCAATCGGTTTAGCAATTCCCCGGCAGCCACAACCCAAAGCCGATCCTGCCACGAGCAGCCCACGGTTGTGCTGCAACCGTTGCTCGGTCCGACAAGTCTCCAACGCTCAGCCATACCATCGATGGCCCCTGCTGCTGTCCCACCGCCCTCCTCGCATCTACCAAGCACCCGCCCGACTACGCAGCTTGTTTCTTGTGAAGAGATGCACTTGGGAGTTGAAGGTGATTCACAAGTGTTAAATCAAGTTGACTTGCGGCTCAATGAGATGAAATTAGTAGATGAAGAAGTACGAGCTATAGAGGTGGATAAAATTGATGACGATGATGGTCTTCATGATTCAAGTAAAATTGCAACATTTGATTTCAATGGTTGTCTCGCAAAGACATCTGTGAAGAGAGTGAATGCAGATACATGGTCCCTCGTGTCTCCTTCAATACCAGAGAAGCTCCATAATCGGTATAAAGATGAGCTACATGATGCTCGCAAAGATACGGTTAATGGGTTGAAAGACATGTCACTATACTCTCGTATGGGTGTGAAGAGGATGGGGGAACTTGATAATAGGCCATTTCATGTTACGATCATGAGGAAGTTCGTTGAGGATGTTTACATCGACTATGCTATAGTAGGTTATTGGAGATTGAAACAACGATCGTGTCCGTTTGATCCAGGAGGAGATAAATCGCCAAAGCTTCGTCTTTCAACTTTTCGTTGCTTTGTGCTTTTCACCTTGAGGACAAGGTGGATTTTAACCGTGGGGGAGTTGATACGAGTATTCTATCATTATTAATTAGTTTAGATATATTAGGGATTTGCATATCTTTTCTTATATTTGTTTCTTATTCCCTAAGCTAGTATTCTAGTATTATAAATAGGGCTAGATTGTTATCGTTTTATTCATTCAATCAATATATGAGATTATCATTCTTTTGGCTCAATTGAGTAGCAAACAAGAAACCTTCCCTAAGGCTGCCGGCGAGTCACGACTCGCGCTCAGCCGCCCTTTTTTGCCGTCCAAGTCACGACCCAACGTTGGGCGCTCGACAACGACGACATCTCGTTTCTTGATTTTGTGTGCAAATCGACGTTAAGGAGGAAGATCCTTAACATTTTCTTTTCATGTTTTTAGGATATACTGTCAATTTTGTGGAATGCTTTTTAAAAAATATTACTACCTCCAAGAAAAAATAGTCATGTTGTTCCATTTTTGACCGTTTAACAAAATTACTCCGTTTTTATCTATTTAGAGTAAGTTTTTTTTCTTTATAGTGATGAATCTCATTTTCTACTAACAACAACTATTTTTTCACTCTCTTTGATCTCTTTTATGTTACCAATTTTGTGGAGTATTAAAATTCATGTAGTCTATAACTAAAATTATTCTTTGTAGTAACAGTATATAATTAGTTGAAGACAAATATTATGCTAGGACTAACAATGAAAAAGCACACTTTCGACATAATGTAATTAATGTGTTGTGTCGACCTAAATTCCTATAAAAATTGTAACTATCCATATTATAAGCATTTTCTCATAACTTTGGCGTTTATCGAACAGATGATCCAGCCTTACCCTTTTGTATTTTATGAAATGATGATTACATCACTAGAGGATCATTATCCATACCTTTGTCGAAAAAAATACTACCCCTTTTGTTCCATTAAAAATAAAACATTTTCCTTTTTGGGTTGCCCCATTAAAAATGAAACGTTTTCTAAATTAGAAATAACTTATCTCTACTTTTCCCTCTCTTCGATAACTAACAAAATAACACTACATAAAATCCCGTGCTGAAAAGCAAACGTTTCATATTTATTGGGACGGAGGGAGTACTAGTTTCACAATCTATATAGATAGTAACGACCTATTCAATAGCAATGTTGGTGTCCAGAAATGACACATAGTTTATGGACTGATGAATAATACTGGTGTGGTAAATGAAAAAAATTCACTATAAGAAACGTCTTTCATGTTGAAAGACAAAGGCTCAATAATTACTACTTCTCAATTTAAAATTTTACTAGACATATTTAGTGGAGTAACGGATCAAAGAAGAGTTATAATTCATTGAGGAATTATGTTTTAATTACTCCATCCGTTCTACTCATGTCCACATTTTGAGTGACACGAGATTTTAGAAGGAGTTGTTAAGTGGAGTAAGTAGCTATAGAGAAAAATGTACTTGAATATATTAATGAGGAGAAATGAATTTATTTTTAAATATAGAAAGTTGACATTTTGAGTAAAACAAACTAAAAAAAATAGTTACACATCTTGAGTAGGACGGGGAGTACATTCTCTTAAAGTTTATTAGTCTCTGAGTTTACCCAAAAGTTTGTCGCTTTTTAATCAATCAAACCTATGCAAAGATGTACGGAGTAGTAATTAAAAATATTTTTGTGACTAATTCTCAAACTTTCATCTCGACAAAAATCTACTACAGTTTGTCCCTATACAAATTTCCCTTTCGTCCCATTAGCCTAAACTTGCTTTCAAAATTAATTGTGTTTGGTCTAAGTTATCACTAATTAAACGATGAATAGACATTAACAATTAATGTGACTGAAATTTTGACCAAATTAGAACTTTATATGAAAAGACTATACTAAGTTACTCACGGTTGAATTTGGGAGTACGTACATAGGGGTTGGACCCCTAATATCACATAATCCATTAAACATACATTATATTTATGAGTCATCTAGCTAGGGGTCATTCAATCTGAAAAATTAGAGCTCTAGATTATATTTTGTTAGAGAACTAAACATGCAAATAAATTGGGAGTTATGTACTAATCCATGCCATTAACAACTCCCTGCGTGCCTAATACTCCCTCCATCCCAAAATAAGTGAGCACAAACTTTCCGGCACGAGATTTAAGGAAGTGAGGTTTTGTTAGTAAAGTGGAAAGTGAATAAAGTAAGAAAGTTAATAAAGTAGAGAGAAAAAGTAAGAGACAAAATAACAAAAAAGGAAATGACTCACTTATCTTGGGACTTCAAAAAAAATGTGAGTCGCTTATCTTGGGACGGGGGAGTAGTAAATTAGAATTGGTAACAAATTAAATGTCATTAATATGTACTTTGTTGTATTTTCTATTCATTAGACAGCTTATAGCTATAGATACCCAATAATATCATGGTTTTACTAATTAATTAATAAGCATTTTATGATTAAAACATAATGTCTTCCTCCTCAAAAAGGGAAAAAAAGAAGAAACTTACAGTATATATGAAAACGACGTTCTTTAATCTTGAAAAGGATTGTCAGTATATTTTATGATAAAGCCAACCAAAAACAGCGTTAGTAAATATTAGTATTAATTGTGGTTATTATGAGGTGGTTGTGGAGAAATGAGGCCTTTCACTACTAGTGGTTGCTTCTGATTAAACATTTTTAACAGAAATCAATTAATTTGATTTCTGGACATCTCAACTCATAATAAACAATTATACTTACCAAAAATCATCAGAGCTGTGAATATTCGGATTGGGCTGTTTGCTGCACAAATGAATAATGAAATAAAACTTGAACACATTGTTAACATATTAGGTTAGTATTAACATAAAAAAAGGTTAGTATTAACATCAAACATTATGGCAATTAGGCAAAGTGTACGTGTTTAATTAGGTTACTATAAGTGAAATTAAAATAACAAAATTTATCCACTTGAAGTGAAGTTTAGCATTTATCATTAACTTTAACATTAACATAATATATTAACAAAATATAAATATTATCGGTTAGATTTTAGTCCAATAATTGGGTGTATAGGGTATAGTACTTAGATCGCAACCGTTAAATAAAAACATATATCTAACAAATTAAAATAAGTCAAATGAATAGTATATATATATAATATATTCTATTTACAAGACCGATTAATGCTCCTTTCTAAGGTATTAATGAGTGATTGGAGCATATACAATATTAAGAAAATTTGTAAACTAATGGCATACATCACAATATATAGAGCCCATTGGCTTAGAGCATTTCTAAACTGTATTATACACATTAAACGTCCAATATAAATATCTTCAGTGTCATCTTCAGTCATTAATATATTGGCAATTACGGTTACATATATGTATTCAATATGAATATTTATAGGTGTAGTTTATAATTTGATTATATTGGTTGATTTTTCTTTCTAATTTTTTTTGTATAATAGTTTTTGAGCACGTAGTTTCTATTTTGCGATAAAAAAAATATATATTCCACTTCATCTAATTTATTTATATGTAAAATACATTTAGTGTTATTTTTATTATTTATTTTAGTATATTGTTAAGACGGTGATATGTTTAGTCGTATTATTTATTTTTGTATTAGGAGTATTAGATTTGACATCTGCTCTTCTCTACTTCTCTCTATTTATTTCGTTTTCTTTCCTTCATCCATAAACATGTTTTAGTTATCAAAAAACATAAGTAACTAATTAATTTTGGATCTAATAATAATTATACAAAACTAATGATAACTTTTACTTAAAAATCTGGTTATATATATTTGTTTAACTACATGAAAAAAATAATGGATCAAGTGTCTAATGTTTACTAACTAGAATTAAGCTTAGAAGATAGTATTACACATATCATCCATTCAATAGGTCGGGGTTGAGTTATTTTCAAGATAAATGAGGAATTATAGTAGTAGTAATTATTTATCCTATTTATATAAAAGTAAAAAAACTTAAATTTAATTATTGTTCCCGTCCATTTCCTCGATCTCTTTTATAGCTATTCCAGCGTCTACTTATGATTGGCTAGCTCAAATTTCGAATTTATAATATTTCAGTCACGACGTGAGTCATCCACCTATGTTTTAGTTTTAAATTTAATTTAATACTTAAACTATTGGTTAGTTTGATAAACAATTCTCAGGAACAATTGATAATCATAACAAAATACATGAACTGTTTGAAACTAATCAAAAATAGATTCAATTACTGTACAATAATAAGATATTTATAGTACTAATAAATTTTCAAATATATTGCATATTTTACTAGATATTTATATTAGGTGATGGTTCATTCATGAGAACTTTTTTTAAACTTATAACACAAAAGTATATCGATTCTTAAATATACTAGTTGACACCATAAACTATATCAATTCAACATCAATTCGTTGATTCATAAATACCAATTTATGACTTAATATCAGTTTATGATACTTCTCTGTCACATGTTAATCACACTTTTCTATTTCGACTCGTCCCAAACTAGTTACACTATTTCTATTTTAAGTAAGAATTAGAGTATTTAATAAATATATTAAAGTTAATTAAGTATTCTCATATCGCTTATTAAACTTAAAATACTAATTTAATTACATTAAAAAATTAATCTCAAATTTACAACCTAAAATGAAAAGTGCAAGTAACACGCGACAGATGCTACAAATGAAATATGTTTTATAATGCCAACTAATATAAATATACTATAAAAAAGCTAATATGATCTGCACTTCTAAAAGTTTTGGTTTATAAAAAAGTTCATATTGAAACCGCTTTCATTTATTTTAATTTAAAACAATTTTGCTCCCATTTTTATATAAATTATAAACAGTTTTGTACTCCATTTGAAGGTAATTATGAATATCTAACAAATACCCCCGTCCCACAATAATTGTCACTCTTATTGTGGGCACGAATTTTAAGAAATATAAAGAAAAGTTGATTGGAAAAGTTAGTGGAATGTGAGATCCACTTTTTTATGTTGATTTTATAATAAAATGTGAGTGAAGTGAGTTAGTGGAATGTGAGACTTACTTACAATTTATAGTAAAAATAAAGTGTGACAATTATTGTGAGACGGATCGAAATTGAAAAGAGTAACACTTATTGTGGAACGGATGGAGTGATATAGGACACAAACCAAAATTTCCCTCAAATTAAACATATACTACTATTTTCAAGTTACTCAAACCTTGGAGGGAGTAATATAGGAGACACAAACCAAATTTTCCTTCAAATTAAACATAGACTACTATTTTCAAGTTACGCAAACCTTGTTGAGTCAAAATTAAGACGAATTTATAGGGTTTGCTGGATTAGTAAATAAAAAAAATGTAAGATTCAAACGTGTGACGAATTGGTTTACAAATGAAGTGATCTAAAATGTGGAAACACATTCTGCCGTCCAAAACTGTAGTGCACATTGGGCATGTTACCTCCCTTCAATCATTCTCCAACCGATTTAATTCGTTATTAATCACTCTTGTAAATATAATCCAATAAATTATTAACCATTTTCTACGCATATAGTTAAACAATTTTTAGAAAAATAAATAAGGAAAATATATACCCCAATAATTAGTGCATATACATTCTTCTCCAATTTAAAAGAGGGCCTAGTAAATCTTGATCTCAATCGATTTCGCACAAACCCTAGGATTCGATCACCTACCAGCCCTCTAATTCAGGGCGATTCATTATTTTCCTCAACTAATTTTATCTCCTTTTTTGTCGCCCATTACAGCTCCACTCCGAGTTAAAATTTGTGGATTTTATCATTGTTGTTTCGTGTGATTAAGGTAGGTAGGTAGTGAATCTGGATTTGGGATCTAAATGTTGTTCTTCAACTTTGTTTCTCAGTCTTGGAATTATTGCTCAGTTCAGAAAATTTGGCAGCATTTTTGTTGTACTTTTGTGCATTGATTTGCTAGATTGGAAACAATTCTGTTTGGGATTTCAATTGAACTGCAGTTGTATAGTTTTACCTGAGAATTTGTGCTGAGAAATTTAGGCGAATTCCGCATTATTTGATGCTAATTGGCATGATTGGGTTGTAGTTGAAGTTAATTTGTACTGGTGAAGTGATAAAGATTGAATCTTTGAGCTCCAACTAGAGTTTTTCTCTTTTTGAGGTGTGATTGGAGATTGGATTTGGAAGCAATTGGATGAGGGAAGGGGGGAGATGAGAGGTGAAGTTTGGGGGTTGAGGAGAAAACAATGACTACAGGGTCATTGGGTCTGCGATCTTCGGGAAGTTATGGATCGTTGCAGCAGATTCAGAATGCTGCATTCTGTTTGCCAATACAAAGTACGCCGCCCCTCTCAAGGAAGCCGCCTAAAATGCTCAAGGAGAAGGACAGATTCTTCCACTGGATCTTTAAATTCGCCCCCCGAAAGAAGATTGGAATGCTGCTACTGTGTTTCGTGTCCTTCGTTGTTTTCATGTGGGTGTTGATTGTTGGCAAAGGTTCGGCTTCCTATGTTCTGACTGTTATTGCTGTTGTGTTTTTGGATCTGGACAACCTAGAGATCATAGGATAGATTAGTTTTTTGAATGAATTGAGAAGCATATTTTTCTGGGTTGATACATAAGGTTGTGAAGCCCCTGTCATACTACATTTAACTATAGAAGTTAGGATAATTATCCTAAAAAATTTGTGTGGTTTGCATATGATTTTGCTTGCTTGATTATTGCTGCTGTTGTGTTTTGGTAGATCTGAACAACATATGTAACGAAGTATAGCGTTTTTATGTTTGTATTGTTTTCTTAGAGAAGTGAGATTCTGAAACCTGTGATGCTACATCAATGAAAGTTATGTGAAATAGCAGTGAAAATATTATTCAGTTTGTATATGATTTTGTTGCCTGATGATTTCACAGAGCTGCTGTAATATAAGTAGAGTGGTTCACTGATTGATAACAGTTTTAGTTTAAAATTTTGATTGTTGACCTGTTATGATTTGGATGATTTCTTTGCTAAACGAAAAAGGATGCTATCTTGCAGGTGAGGAGGCCCGAGACAGCCTTCTTCCACTCATAAATATTGAGTCTGCACCAACATCCGATGACAAACTTATTGTGATTAGAAGTTCCGATTCTCAAACTCTGGAAGTGCTGGGGAGTTTAAATGCCACGCTGCCACCTCCGCCTCCACCGCCTGTCTATTTTACTGGGTATGAACTCCCACCCGGGAATCCATGTGAACATTTTGCGTTGCCTCCGCCTCCAGCCGATAAGAAGAGGACCGGGCCACGTCGTAAGTTTTCTTGTTTTTACAACTGGTGCGAAAACTTTAGCTAGTTATAATGCGAGGGCCTTACTCAGTTTGTGGATTCTCTTTTTGTTTCTTGTTGCAGCATGCCCTGTATGCTACCTACCTTTGAAAGACGCCATTGCTCTGATGCCGAATGTATCTTCTGTTTCTCCAGTAATCAGGGATTTGACATACATTCACGAAGAAAATTTAACTAAATCTGAATTTGGAGGGTCAGAATTTGGTGGATATCCTTCTCTGCGACAGAGGAGCGATTCCTATGATATAAGAGAGTCGATGAACATCCACTGCGGGTACGATAGTTTCTTTTTTGGGACATTTGGTGTGACTCTGTGGACTTATCAATTTATTTTCTACTCCCTCCGTTCCATAGTAGTGGAGGCATTTCTTTTCGGCACGGAGATTAAAAAAATTTGTGTTAAGTGAGTTAAGTAAAGGAAGAATAAAGTAGGAAATGAAAAAAAATTGTGTTAAGTGATTTAAGTAAATGAAGAATAAAGTAGGAAATGAAAAAAGGTAGAGAGAGATTAAAGTAAGAGAGATTAAAGTCAGTGAGAAGAAACATGTTGACTTTTACTAAAAAAGTAAATAACTCCACTAATATGAAACGTACCAAAATGGCAAAATGACTCCACTACTATGGAACGGAGGGAGTAACAAATAATATCTGGGTCTGACATTCTTTTTTCTTATTTTTTGGTAAACTTGTACTAGGTTTGTCAGAGGAGTGAAACCAGGTCATGGGACAGGTTTTGACGTTGATGATTCCGACCTTCTAGAGATGGAAAACTGTCGAGGAGTGGTAGTCGCATCAGCAATATTTGGTACTGGCCACCTACATGGTTTATATCTGATTTCTTTTAATCTTTTATTAATTAATGTAGGAGATTTATTCTTGACCAGGGGTATTTGATTTGATACGGCAACCCAAGGAAATCAGCGAATATACCAAAACGAATGCCTGCTTTCACATGTTTGTGGATGAAGAGACAGCGGACTTTTTAAAGAATTCCACTGAACTAGGCAGTGACAAGAAAGTCGGGCTGTGGAGGATTATAGTTGTCCATAACCTACCGTATTCTGATCCGAGACGCAATGGAAAGGTAAAGGCTAGAAAACCTTGCTCGTCACTCCTTTGAGCTGAACACAGATTTACGAGTTCTTTCCCTGGAAAAACAACCATTAATCACTTCTCTAGCTGTCATTTGTAGTTCTGGTGAATTGAAATGGGGTCTGGCTGGTGGAAAAAATGCACGTTATCATGTACAATGATCCATCTTTTTACTAGTTCTTGGCCTAGCTCCATATTATTCTGTAGTGCTTATCTAAGTTTGTTTTGTCCATTTGACTTTGTGGCAGTGCTATGATATTTGATATTCTAACCAATGTTTGCTTTTGCGATTATAGATTCCCAAACTTCTACTTCATCGGCTTTTCCCTAACGCTCGGTACTCACTGTGGATTGATGCTAAACTCGAGCTGGTTGTGGATCCCATTCAAATTCTTGAAAGGTTTGTCTAACTGTCTATCCGCACTCTAGCGTATACCAAAATGTCAAATGAAGCTTCTTCTTCTACTATTGTAGATTCTTGTGGAGGAAAAATGCAAGCTTTGCGATATCAAGGCATTATAAGCGTTTTGATGTGTTTCTTGAAGCAGAGGCTAATAAAGCCGCAGGGAAATACGATAATTCTTCTATTGATTTCCAGATTGAGTTTTACAAAAAGGAGGGTTTGACGCCATATTCATCAGCAAAATTGCCCATTACTAGTGGTAAGACACTTCCTCTCCAAACAATAGGTCGGGGTTCAAGTATGCTTAACGGGTTGTACTTGAATATGCTTAACGACATTTAGTATCATTTGCAGATGTTCCGGAGGGGTGTGTTATTATCAAGGAGCATATTCCGATCACCAATCTCTTCACCTGTCTATGGTTTAACGAAGTGGACCGTTTCACTTCGAGGGACCAGATAAGTTTTTCCACCGTGAGGGATAAGATATCGTCAAAAACTAACTACGCGATCAATATGTTCTTGGACTGTGAAAGACGCAACTTTGTCGTCCAGGTACTCTAATTTTTGAGTTATGGGTAATTATTGAGATATTTTTAAGGCGGTTGTTAGTTTTGGGTATTTTGGATAACTAGGCATTAATAACCAAAATCACGTCAAAGTTTATGCCTTTTTTGGTCATGAACTTTTCTAGATTAGTATTCCCTCCGTCCAGCTGATTCGTATTCCTTTTTTGGTTATCCCACTGTAGCTGTAGCTGTAGCTGAGTCATTTCCTATTATGGTAAAAAGCACAAACTTTTCTTCTCTCTACCTCTTTCCTTTCCTACTTTATTCTTCCTTCACTTAACTCACTTTTAACACAATTTCTAAAATCTCGTGCCAAAAAGAAACGCCTCTACTACTACAGAGTGACTAAGGGAGTAGTACTAGTTTTCGTTCATTCTTTTATGTTGGTTTTGATGCACATTTTTGAGTTCTCCGGTTACCATGACAGGGTTACCACAGAGACGTGCTCGCGAGATGGTCTCCACCTCCGCCTCCCGTGGAAATCGCTCACGTTTATCCTCCGCCGCCCATTATTACCATCAATCACAATAACGGAACCTCGGCTGCTGGAGTTGTAGCTGATGGCATCGCAAGCAATCAAACTAAGAAGGTCCCAACGAGGCATGGGAGAGACAGACGGTCGAGGCGCCATCGGAAAGTAGGCACCGGCAATAGTAGAAATGCCAACTCCAATTCAAATTTTGTCTAGACATGATTATTAGATTCATTGGTCTCCTATTTCAAGATGTGCAAGATAAGAATCATAGGTATATTTTTCCATATAAGTTTAATTATTTTTCTCCCTTTTCTCTGTGTTGTACAATTCATTCATACAGAATTTACACATTTTGAACCATTTTTTGATGTATATACGCACAATGATCCTAATAATTATATCATTGGGCTATTTAATTATTTGGTTTATGATAGCTGTTGTTGGTTGGTGATGAGATAGTGGTGTCAGATGTGTTTGATGTTTACAAAGAATGTGATCCAATATTGTGGAAGTGTTATTATTAAGTATTTCGTGAAATTTTTTGGAAGTTGGGTGGTTATTATCGTGGGCTTTGTTAACCGAAAATCTTTGGATGATAATACAATTGTGATTATTATCTTTTGGAAAAAAAGACTAGTTTGAATAAAAATCATTCTGATGTTTACTTTCAGAAACATCTTTTTTTATTTTCTTTTTATTTCAATAATCTTGACATTAGTGTCGGACTTAAAATTTTGAAGTTGGAGATTCAATCTCTGCTAATAATTGTAACGTACTTTTTGATACCGGCGTAGTTGAAAGTTGGGGTATTATTACGATGCGAGGGAGATTAGTAATAAGATAAAAATAATTAAATGATATAGAAACTAGATATATGTATATATTTAGTATTATTAATTATGAATTATTTTTTAAATAAGTTAGGGAAGTACTACTATATAACATCAAAATTTTTGTGTATAATAACAATAAATAGCTAAAAGAAACAAAAATAAATTATCAATTATGAATAAATTTTGAAATTAGTTAATTAATGAAGTACTATAAAAATCTGATTTTTTTTGTGTAAAATAACCGTAAGAAAAATAATTATTATAAAAAATGTAAAAATACAGATTGAAATGATAAAAGTTCAAAATGAGCTTGATGAGAATCAATCACGGTCTAAGAAGTTGCTAGGCGTAGAAACTTAGCACTTGTGCTGGCAAGTGACTATACTAAGATTAAAACAATATATAGTGGGACATTTGAAATTGTTGGGGGTTTTACAGGACCCAAGCCTCTATGTAGGTCCATCATTGCTTGACACTTTACCTAGGCACTTTTAATCTAAATTATATTATTCGTTGTGGCTGCTCGCTCATTTTTCTTTTTTTTGGTTCAATGCTTACCATTGTAGAGAAAGAAGCTCGCGGCTTATGTCGTGCGCAAGGATCTCCGACCATAGTCCACTCTCATGAGGTGGCTTGTGCCTAATCAAGTGCATGACATGCGACTTCAGTATGATTTTTATATACACATATTTCAAAATTTTCAATAACATATAATAGAATTATATTTTAATTTTGCCCACGACATTTGACCAATTTTTATTTTCTCATTTATAAATAATCCAATTCATGTGTCTCATTCACAACATCTATTTTATATTATTTACTTCCTCTGTCTCATAAAAATAGCAAATTATGAAATGACACAGATGTTGAACCATGTAATTAATTAAATTTCATAACTACATATTATTAACAAACTTTAATTTATTAATTTTCAATTACAAGAATCAGTTTAGAAAATAAATAAATAGACTATGATCATCTACTAAGAAAATATATCAATTCTATATTTTTAATTTCATAAAATTAAATCTTTCATCATTCTATTATTTGGTCAAACTGTATTTGTCAAGTTTTAGATTCCGTACTTGCATATTGTTTAATTATTCCCAATTTAATAGGAGTACTACATAAACTTATAATACCAATAATGTTGAATACGCACTATTCTAATAGTATATATAAACTGAAGGTTGTGTTATATTGCTAACTATTCCCTAAATTGCTAACTACAACTAAATAATGGACATTGTATCATGAATTCAAGTACAAGATCATTCATGTATCAATACAAAGCACGGATAATATCAATTATGAGTATTAATTTCAATTGACTAAAAGTTAGTTATAACCAACTTTAAAAAAATATCCAAAAACTTTAAATGATTATAACTATCTCAATTTAAATTATTTTTTTATTCAACTTATATTAAATTAAAGATAATTTTATAAGGATTATAACGAGATCTTACTTACATATGTTCCGATGTCAAAATTTGAAAAAAAAACTAATTTTAATATTTTTCAAAGTAGCTTAATGTCAATGTAGCTATCATGATATATCAATATAATACATATACAATGTCAATGCTAAATTATGTTGACATATTCAATGAATAATATTGATATGTTTAATACACTATATTTACATTTTGATTCAAAACCTTAATTTTGATAATTTTCTTATCTTTTAAATTTTTAAATAATAATAAAATAAAATTATACATGATAAATCACTAGATCTCTACCTATCTTATGGTTCTAAATTGGTTATAATTAGTAATTAAAGGTTGAGTCAGCAATTGATCACTCCCCTATAAACTCATATCAGATTTAACAAAATAAAACAAAAAAACGATTAAAAAAATAAAAATTAATACCAAGATCAAAATCAATATTGCTATAAATAGAATGAAACCCTAAAGGCCAAAAATCGTTTGCAACTGCGCAGCTTTTCTTCTTCAAGCAATTTCGGAATCTCGTTTTCTCCTCACCTCAACAAAGCTTCTTCATTTCACTTCGGTATTTCTCTTCATTCTCTCTGTTTTTTAGTCATGTAGACAATCAAATTTATTAATTCAGCTCCAAGCAGAGTGGTATTTTAAACATTCTCTACATCTAAGATTATATGCAGGTTATACAGATTAATTAGCAGCAGAGATAAAACATATACTACTATTTAGTGATGTACTAGTAGGTTCTAATTTTTTTTAAAACTTCGACCAATTCGTTGGTAGGTTCTAATTTTTTTTAAAAACTTGTAATTAAGATATCCTGGTTTGTTTTAATTTGTTTTAAATGTCGATTTGTTTGAAATAAAATTTGAAGGCTTCCTAATCAAGAACAAATCTGTTTGAACATTTTAGGTGAAAATAAAACAGCGCCACTTCAAAGATGATGGTAAAATCTTTGATTTTGGGTTCGCTTGATTGGGATGGAGGACAAGTGGGATTATCATTCACCGTTTTGATATGGGTGGTATTGGAAAATAATTACAAGGTATATTATATTTGATTTTTAATTGAAGTGTTTTATGTCAAAGTTCTTGTTTGGTTTTATCATAGAAATGTGATTATGAGAGTGTCTTTTTAAAAATAAATTGGATTTATGATAGACTTATAAGCCGGGGTATTTTTTTTTCTAGTTCTAGGGTGTTTTATACATTTCATAGGTGTACTGGGCTTTTTTTATTCCAACTTTGGGAGAGACGCATGAGGGTTATGCGTCTCCCCCCGTTAATAAAACGCACGACCGTGATGCGTTTTAGTGTAAGACGCATGAAAGACATGCGTCGTTCATTTTTTTTTAATTTTTTAGAACACGCATGAGGGTCATGTGTCTTCCAATAAAATGCATGAAAGACATGCGTCGCTTAATTTTTAAAATTTTTTTAGACGACGCATGACCCCTCATGCGTCTTAAGGTAAAACGCGCAAGGCTCATGCGTCTCTATTTTAAACATAACAGACGCGAAACAGAGGCAGTAGCTCATTCTGCGCGAGAGAAAGAGAGAAAGGGGCAAGCGATTTCCGACGATTTCTTGGCGATTCCAACGATTTCACGTCATATTCCGATATATTTCGGTAAGTTTTCTTCAATCTTTCAACATTTATCCCTTATTCGGTGTTTATTGTTTATATTATGTAGGTTTCTTCTAATTTTGTGAATTATGGTTTATGACAAATTGTTCAATTTTGGCCGATGTTTTGTTGTTTTGTTAATTGTAATGGATTTTATTGGTGAAATCCATTCTATTGTATAGTTTTTGATATGTTTGAGATGCTCGGTGTTGTGATGTTGGTTGTTATTGAAGAAGAGAGTAGGGGTTGAAATGTAGGAAAAATTCTATTTTTGGTAATGCATGTTAATAGAATCTATCAATATCTAAAGGGACAGTTTTTGTGTCTGCCACCTGGCAGCATTTTGGCGGGAAAATGAGGTTCAATTTGTTTTTTTTTGCCGTTTTTTATGAAAATTGTTTGTCATTTATCGTTCCAATATTGTTGTGCTGCTTTTGTTATTTGTTTTTTGGTTGCTTTATTGATTGTTTTGTGCAGTTCAGTATGTTTGAACTATTAAACCTTAAACCTATTTTGTACAATCTATCAAATATATCGAGAAATGAATGTGATTGAGTTACATATATTCTGCAAATTCCAATGCTTCAATTACCTGAACAAGTATAAAAGATATATTAGTACAAAATAATGAGTACAAAATATAATAAATATATAGAAATTAAGAATTCAATATCTCAATGCTAATTTAATAATTTCAAAGCTGCATAATCTAAATGTATCATTTAATGTTTAAGAATTTCAGCCGCATAAGCAAAATGTATCATTTAATGTTATTTTTAATAGATCTGGAGTGCATTATAGTCATATGATTGAAAAACTTAGACATTGAATTCATATTGTTGGAGTGTACTTATTTCAATATCCAAGTTTGCAAATTTAATAAATAAGAATAGTACCTGTTTTTGGTTGTTCATATTTTTCCATTAAGATTAAGATTCAAATATCCTGCAGATGTATCATTTGTACATTAGTATCTTAATCTGAAAATAATAGAGTTGTTAAAGTGGGATACATTCATGTTGTTACCTATTTTTTGCTTTTTCTTCCTCTTCTGTTTTGCACAGTTTTGTGTGTAATGATATAGTGTTCAAGCTTCAATGTAATTATTTGGTACTATAACCTGCAAATCAAATCAGATTTTGATTAATATGTTAGTCTATGTAATATACTTCTTAAAGCTCTTTAAACTAAAGGTCTTACCAAAGGTCTTATCTGTAGTTACCTATTTTATTGGTTGCAGCATTCTTTCTCTCTCTCTCTTCCTTTTTCAAGGTTAGATGCGGCTCTTCTGGCAGTAGGAGTTCTTTGTTTTGTTGGTATTCCTGCAAAATAGGGTTAATATTAATATGGCAACAACCACTAATTGTCATTAATGCGACTGACATGTGACCCAATTAATGCGTCCTATAATTAATAGAGCATGCACAAAAATCTAATCTGAGTGTGTATATATTAAATTGTTCTATTAACTAACTTAGTCTAGGGTTGCTGCATCTATTTTTTAATCGAAAGTTAGTTCTAAATACCTGATTTTCTGTTATTATAATTTATTTGTGTTATTTGAAAGGTCTCACCTATGATTATGTATGTTTTCCAATGTTTATTTTTTTTATTCTGCTGTGTTTGCAAATATACATCACCAAACATCTATAAATACCCAAGCGTGCTTCTCTTTTACTCACCCTGCAACATCTTCCTAAAAGAACCAAGAAATCCCTTTTTTACTTGGTATATGTTACTTCCTTTGTGTATATCTCATACTCATCAACTGTTTTGTCTAATCATATATGATGTATCTGTAGTTATTAATTTATTGTTATATTGCAACTCTACTGTCCTCTACTTTACTTCTTCAATATTCATATACGATAATGATGTTTCAGTAGTTTAGTTTAGTATATCTGACCTTTGATGATATGCCATCTTATGTTCTTTGCCTTATTTTTTGGTCTTTGCCTCATTTCCTTTGATCTTCATTCTCAACATCTTTTATCTTTAATAGAATTCAGATTCAGGTTTATGCAACTGAAAGGTGTAAACATCAATATTCAAAATAATGTTTGCTTAACTGAAAGATCTGGAGTATTTTAGTACCTGTAACCTTTGATCTTTTCGTTAGATGCCCTGTTTTCCATTTGCTCATCTTTGTCATATTGCGCATATGTGGAATTTATAATGAGGAAGGTGATGTATAAAATCAGTAGACTAAGTGTTTTGAATGGAATTGTTTTGATTGCTGTAATATACATTGTTACCATTTTGGTAAAAGATGTTCTTGGCCTCCCTTTTCTGTCAATGATATCTCCCATTTTGTTGCATTATAACTGCACATATGTGGAATCTATAGTTATGGGCTGCTGTAATATACATTGTTCACAAATCTACTTCATCATCTGTTGCTATCATCTATCTGTTAGTTAATCAGTCTTTATAGTGAATAGAGGGTTTCGTTACCTTTCTTTGTATCTTTCATTTTAGTACTTCACTACTACATTATTGATAGTTGAAATAGCCAAATAGGTACCTGCAGATCAGTAAGTAGAGAGTTTAATAACAGAGTTGTGTGAGTTGCTTATATTATTAATTTGTATGTATATAATTGAACCAAATAATTGGATTTTTACAGGAGCACTTCTGAAATAATGGCTCCATTCATTACCTGTGTTATCAATCTCAGCAAGGCAATTACCACCTCCACAATCAAAGTGAGGTGTGTTCGGGCTTTTCAAGGTTTACCTGAAGATAAGAATGACAAAAGCTTAGAATGTGTGTTTCATGACTCCAAGGTAGATAATCTATGCAGAATATGCAAGCTAGCACAATCTGATTTCTGAACCATAAGTAAGAACAAATGTTATTCTTTATAACATATATTTTGCTATTGATTTTCAAGGTACAAGAATTCAAGCTACTTTTCCCAACAGTTTAGTCAAAAATTTTGGAAATCTAATCAGGGAAGGAGGGATATTTTGTATTAAAAATTTCTTTGTCAGACCTAAGAGCATCCACAACCGTGCTCTTGCCAGCGGCACGGTTGTGGGCCCGGGCGGTACTATTCATGCCTGCTCTCTGGCAAGAGCACAACACCCACAACTGTGCTCTTCCGCAAGGACGAGCACAATTAATATAAAATTCAATTACACAAAAACATTTCCATAATATTAAAATTCATTTAAAACCCACAATAAATATTACAAATGACAAATAAAATTAAACATTGCATAATTAAAATCCTAAAAATTAAAAATTACATAATTAAAATCCTAAAAATTAAAAATTACATAATTAAAATCCTAAAAATTAAAAATGACACTACTCGTTGCCGAATTTCGCCCACATGTGGTTGATTAGGTCTTCTTGTAGTTGATTGTGGATTCGAGTATCGCGCATTGTGTGTCTTGTCTCGATCCTCTGGCCAACCGTCGTATGCTCGCCTCGGCGTAGGGGAGACCTCGTGGGCTCCCTCCCGGTCACGATGGATGTACCGTCGATTTGATCTGGTTCGTTGAGGAGGAGGAGCAGGGGTATTCGCCGCGACATATGCTTCGTAAGCGGCACGATGTTGTTCGTAGTATTCTTGTTCTTCGCGTTCCGCTTCCGCCATAATATGGGTGAAATCCATTTGAGATTTTGAGTGGGTGATGAATGTGTTGATAGTTTGTATGAGAATTATGAATGAGAGATGAATGAGAGATGATTTGATGTGATAAATGGATGATGAATGTGTGTATTTATAGATGATTTTGGGGAAAAAAAAATAAAAAAAAATAAAAAAAATTCAGAAAAAACGGGAAAAAAAACGGCCATATTTTTGGGATTTGGAAAATATTTTTTTTTTTATTTTTTAGCATTATTTATAATTAAATACCGATTTTTAAAAAAAAAAATAAAAAAAAGTTTAAACACAACGGCTATGCCGTTGACGAATGGGAGCGCGCCACGTGTGCGTCCGCTGGCACGGACGTGCTCGATACATCGAGCAGCGCCGTGCCAGCGGCGCGGCTGCAGAGGCGGCGGTCCTGCGCCTTGCCAACGGCGCGGACGGCGGTGGCGTCTTTCGCCACCGCTGCGGATGCTCTAATACTCTAAGAAACAAAGCATCAAACCATCAGTTCAGATTGCTAATGAATGTCAAGACGGAGATGGTAGAGGTTAATGATCTTAGGTTTTTGAGAGAAATGTTTGACTTCAAGCCCTTTGCTGAAATATCACAATATGAAAATGTTGATGATTCATCCTTCTTTGGTATGAATTTTTTTGTTATTGACATTTACTTTAGTGTGCTTATTCAATGTACCACCTATTGCACTGTATGTACTGAACCTATGTTCTGCCCATCTTAATGAATTACTTTTAGATGTCATTGGTGTTATAACCGGACCTGGTAGAGTTATCTCTCAATCTAAGTATAGATTGATTGAGATTGAAATTTGTGATGAGAAGTAAGTTCATTACTATTTGGGCAGTCACATCTTAACAGCCATAACAAACTGTTTTGTACAATATGGGAATCCAATGTTGACTTATACCTAGATCAACTGAAAAAGAGTGAAGGAACAATTCCAATTGTGATTATTCAGTTTTGCAAGCGCAATCTATTTAGAGGTTATTCATTATTTTGATATTTTGTTACTGTTTAATTATTTATTTGTCATTATCTGTGGTAATCTTTGTAGTGTTTATGTTTTAGGTGAAATTCGCATTTCTACACATTTTCAAGCTTCTAAGGTTGTGATTAATGCTGATGTTAAAGAAGTTAAAGATTTTAGGATGAGGTACTCATTTTTATTTATTGGATTTTCAAGTCAACTGTTTCTGAAGTTAATTACTACATTTATCAAATTTTTCATTTTTTTGTGTAGAATTAAAGATGACAGCAGTTTTGTTCAGCAAGTTTCTGTCATTCAAGGAGGACAAAGACTTGGTGGGGAGTATGATGATCTACAAGTGAAGTCCCTTGAGTATTTGTCTTGCCTAGAGGTATTGAATAAGTATCAATCTGGTGGTGATTATGATGATGTACAAGTGAAGTACTTTGTGTAATATTTCAATAGTTTATTTCGTTTTGTGATTCACAGGAAGGTTCATGTTGGGTATTCGGTAAAATCGAGTCAGTTGAGTGTCATTACGGTGAATGGTATTTTTTGGCGTGTAAGACTTGTGTTAAGAAGGTCAGAGAAGTGGATAATAAGTTTAATTGTTCGGGCTGTACAAAAACTCATTCTTATGCAGTGAAAAGGTTTGATACTTGGTCTCTGATTGTATATTTATTAATTATAATATATATATTCAACTCATATATAGTTAAGTAATTTATATAAAAAATATTGTCGTTTGTGGTGAATGTTGTTGATCATACCAGCAATGCTTCTCTGTTATTGTGGGATAGGGAAGGCAGCCAATTGTTAGGGAGAAATGTGACTGATTTTTTAGGAAATGGTGGTCAGGTTTGTACATTTAAATACTGAAATTTAATCATGGTTCTCTATCATTGGTGAGTTCTAATTTCATTTCTATTTCAACAGGTTGCTCCTAAGAATTCCATTCCTGCACTTATTGAAGAGATTCTTGTGGGTCAGAATGTATTGTTTAAACTTCAGCTGAAAAATCATATTGAGTATTATAGAAGTTACCCTTTTACTGTCAACAAAGTTTGTAATCTCCCTGAAATAGTTGACAAGTATACTCCTAAAGACATGGGTGAACAGATCTTTAAATTTGATACAAAGTTATCTGATCTACTTTTTGGAGCTGATCTTGCTGAGGTATTTATAGTTTCTTATTAATCTTTAGCTGTTTTTTTTATTTTGAAATAGTTCATATTGTTTTTATCTGATTTCATTTTACTTATAGGTTTCTCGGAAGTCCTATGTTACAACTGATCTGTCCACTCTAGCTAATGAGAATATCAGTGAATTGTTGGTTGAAGGAGCTGAATTTAATTCTGTAGTTGATGCTGCTGAGGTATTTCTGTTTAAATTTTAGCTATTTTGATTAATTAGTAATTATTTTCCTGTTTTATAATTAACTTTCAGAATTAATATAGGGTTCTCAGAAAGTGTTTGTTACACCTGATTTGTCCATTGTTTCTAATGAGAAAAATCATGGATGGGGTGTTGAAGGCTCTGTGAAGCGATGCTTGGATTTAGAATTTGACAAATGTGATCATGGTGATGAAGTTTAGATGAAGAAGAAAGAGAAAATTGATGGTTCTTATTAGAGGGGCAATCATAGTTGGTGTTTACTATTTGCAGTGTTTTGTTTTATTTGTATCTGAAAAGAATTCTCATTCTCTGTTGTTTTGTTTTGGTTTTGTATTTTGTCACTGAACTTGACAATTTTTGATGCTCTTCGGGCATGTGCATGTTTTCCATGTAGTCAAGTTAGTATTTTGAGATCTTCAGCAAGAATTTTTAAGGTAGAGCTGTCCCTTAATTTTATAATGAAGTGTTGAAGTTATTGTTCATTTTTTTCCCCTTATTATGTATTTGCATCTTTGACAATGTTTACTTTTGAAATATATGATGAAGGTCAGTAGAGGAGTATAATTAAATGTATAAACATAAAGGCAATTCTAGAACTTGATGAGTGAAGCAATCTATTTGTATTCTGATTCATGACTATCTATAAATCTTGATGTAAGCTGAACATGGCATATGTGGAGTCAATTTTTTTTACAAGTTTAAATTTGAAGAATTTTAATTTGAGAATTAATATTCAACCTGTTGGAGGCAAAGAATCAAACAGCACAAGTCTTACCTAATGAGTTATGAGGTCAAATCAGATCCATAAATACTATATAAATTCAAAAGAAATATATTACTCATTCATAATCTAACATGATGGAGTTATGTAATCAAATATTATGAAGAATCATAATCAAATAGATTATTCTTTATATAATTGGTATAGATTATTTGACTCTATCAGAATAGAGTCCATGGGATAGGTTTAACACATGTTTAATAGGTTTAACACTGTTTAACTTCATCTCAGTCAGTGGGATATATCCTAAACCCTAATTTATTGGAAATAAGATTAATACCTGTTTATATGAAGATAATCTTGCTTTTGCATCTTGCAAATAATCATGGAGCACTCCAATGGTCTCATTCAGCCTACCAATCATCTTTATCAAAGTGCGATGATTAATTATAGGAGGTGAGTTTGAATCTGCAAAAACCCTTCACTATCAGATAAATGTAACAAGAACATTACCTTTTAAACACCAAGTTTTTTGGGGGATAATCATACACAATGAAAATCCTATATAATCCAAGCAATGCATGGATTTTAGCTACTTGAGACATTCCAGTGAACATTGTGGCTGTAAAACTTATAGATTATTCTTGATATATGTAAATTCAAAGTATTAATTCAGAGGAAATCAGATCATTTGTCATTAAACAGGTACCAAAAACAGGTACTATTCTTATTTTTTTGCCAGTTAGCTAAGTTCAATATTAAGCTTAATGTGAGAATCCTGTTAGTGAAAATTCTAAGATAGGCTTTCAGCCTTTTAATTTCTTAAATAACAATTTAGATAATCTATTTTGTGGGATAATCTGAAAGGTCTTCTTGGTATTTGTGGACTTTTAAAGGTTTAAATATGCAGTTCTGCAGAGAGTAATATGTCCTCACTATACTCTGAAGTTTAAGTCCTATTAAGACACATATTAGTTGTTATTACCTTCTTAATCAATGAAGAAGTTAAAAAGATCTACTATACTTAAGAGTTCTTCTTATCAACAGTTAACAGCTACAACATCAGGTATTCTATGTAACTTTTACTGTTATGAAATTTTCCCTGAAGCTCTATGATGTATTACATAAAACTCATTTATTACATGGATGTTCTGTATTACTTCTGAATTTTTTTGGATGCCTGTTATATAGAATACATTTACATTATAATCTGCAAATGATAATCTCATAGATTAGCAACGTTTTCAATATATTATGAATCCTGATTAAGAATTCGGATTAACTGATGTGCATTCGTATCAGTGTAAATGTTTTAAAATTTACTTGAATTCGACAAGAATTACAAATGTTAATAGTCACAAAAATGTAGATCTGCTTCAATAGATCTACCAACAACATTTCCGAATGTAATTGAGAAAAATATTCCATAAATGAACATTGCGTGAGAAAACTTATCTTATCCGGATCTGATTTGATTTAGTAGCATATCAATGGCCTTTTGCTTTGGTTTACCAGTTTTACGCCACTCCCCGTCGTCTAGGTTGAAAACAAAATCGGGGCTTTTACAGGGAGATAATTCTAAGGTTTGAGATTGTGTTGGTAGGATTGTAGTTGCAAATCTGGAGAGGAATCGTAGGTCTTGGCTGTAAAGGTGTAGTGTTGTCCCCCCCCACCGGCGATTGAAGACGGATCGCCTGAATTTCGGTGGAGGAGATGAGTATGTAGTTAGAGTTTCTTGGTCGGCGCCGACAAGAATGAGGAGAAAATCATTTATATCTGTTTTATAAATTATGCTTTAGTTTCTTAAGTGGGTTAATTAAAATAAACTTTAGGCTGATTAAATCAAATAATTCCCCACTTATCTGTTGTATAAGTTTGGACTTGTGTTTTGGGCCTTCATTATTTAGATGTGTGGACCAATGTACTAAATCAGATTGAGCTTATATATTTTGTTTTTTTTGGGTATGTGTTGGGCCATTTAATTGTGTATTAGTATGTATAATTATTATCCAATAATTGTCTTTAATACTTATATAAAAACGAATATTTTATTTAAATATTATATTTGTTTTTTTTAAATTAATACTTACTATATTAATTATAAAGTTTGTTGTATTTATTTTCATTCATAATATCATATAATTCGGAGTATTAATTTTGTTTTAATGTGTTGTGCTATTTAATTGTGTATTAGCCATATTTGATAAGAATGAAATTTTGTGTATATGTTTTGTTTTATTTATTTAGTCAATAGTTTATGTATTTAAAAAGACTTATTTATTTGAAAAAGTTTATGTATTTAAAAAAGGTTATGTCTTTAAATTTTTTTCCATTATTTAACAGTTATGGTAATTGAAATATATTGTAAAAAATACAAATTTATAATATTTTTGTATTTTATTTGAATCACATGATTATATTTGAAATTAATTTTTTTCAGTTGTTATGGTCCATTCATTATTATTATTTATGTTAATATATATGGTGGGCTATTAGATTTGGCCTCTTATTTATTTGTTGGTTAAAGATGGTAATTTGTAATATTGTTTAAATTACCTTGAACAATTTGGTAATTATTTTTAAATTTTATTAGCAATTTATTGTATTTCTTTTAATTTGGAAAGTGATACTGTACGTCTATATTGTGTACTAATTTTCTACTAATTTTGGTTTATATTTTGTAGCTGATGTGTGTGGATCGTTTGAAAGTCCTATTGTTATAAGTGATGATGTGCTTGATGAACGCAATCAGTGTGTTGTCAATGAGAGCTCTTTTGATTCATTCAATTTTAATGGAGCTGGAGGTATTTTTTATCGTACCTTGGTTACTTTTTTTGTTTCTTATTTGCTTGATTGTATATTTAAAATTGTATCAGTTTTTTTTATAGAATTTTGGGATATTGGTGATCCTTCGTATATGTGTTCACATTGTGGGGCATTATTTTGGTATGAAGAACGTCTTGGTAAACCAAATAAGGCCATTAATCCAAGATATTCGGGTTGTTGTATGAATGGAAATATTGAGATTCCAAAATTGACTTCTCCACCCGCCGTTTTGCACCAACTAATGTTCTCTAATGACGCGAAAAGTAGTCACTATTTGAAAAATATTCGTTCGTATAATTCAATGTTTGGTTTTACCTCCATGGGAGGGAAAGTTGATAATAGTGTGAACACCGGTGGTGGTCCGCCTGTATTTCGTTTACACGGGCAAAATTACCACTTAATTGGAAGTTTACTACCATTAGATGGTTGCGAACCAAAGTTTGCCCAGTTATATGTGTATGATACGGACAATGAGATCAATTATAGAATAACGTCCGTGAGGTAAATAGTTTTCATTTTTGAACACATTTAATTTATATTTTTTTTGTTAAAAATTAAATATAGTAACTTTGGTTTAACAGGCAAAGGGATGCTGTGAATAATCTTCATTTAGAGATTGTTAGTGATTTGCAACATATGTTGGATGAAGAAAATGCGTTAGTAAAGTCTTTTCGTATGGCCAAAGAAATGATTGGACATGAAAATCGACCCAATGTAAGTTTGAGGTTACTTGGTAAGAGAGGTAGGGATGGAAGAACTTATAACCTACCTTCTGTTTCTGAGGTTGCTGTGCTTGTCGTTGAGGATTTTGATGAAGCATTGGGTGACAGAGATATTGTTGTTGTAGAGAAGTCAGGGCAGTTACAGCGCATTAGTGAATTGCATCCTTATTATCTTCCACTTCAGTATACACTTTTGTTTCCTTATGGGGAGGATGGTTATAGAGAAGATATTGGATTTTCTAGAAATTCTTCTTCTTCTTCGACTCACAGAAAAAGTATTAGTCCTAAAGAATTTTTTGCGTTTCGCTTACATGAAAGAATTTCTGAGTATTCTATTCTTTTATTTGGAAGGCGATTGTTTCAGCAGTTTGTTGTTGATGCCTATACGATGATTGAGACTGGACGTCTTACTTTTGTACGAACCCATCAAAAAAGGCTGCGGGCTGAATTGTAAAGTGGTTTAGCGGAAGCTGTTCTTCGTGGTGAGACAGATGGTTCAAGGCATGGGAAACGAATTATCTTGCCTTCAAGTTTTGTTGGTGGAGCTCGATATATGGTTCAGAATTATCAAGATGCTATGGCGATCTGTAGGTGGATTGGTTACCCAAATTGGTTTATTACCTTTACGTGCAATCCTAAGTGGCCAGAGATATGTCGATATCTTGCATCTAAGGGTTTGAAATCAGATGATCGTCCTGATATTATTTGTAGGATCTTTAAAGTCAAGTTGGATAATTTGATAAGAGATCTTAAGAGTAAAAAAATATTTGGAGTTGTGAAAGCAGATATGTTTGAGTTTTTTTGGTTCTAAATAAAGGCATTGCTTTAAAAATATTTTTTAAAGCATTTTTGAAAAAGCAATTTAGTTAAATTATTTTGTGCAGTTGTGTACACGGTTGAGTTTCAGAAACGTGGATTGCCTCATGCCCATATTTTGTTGTTTTTAAGCAATAGGACAAACAATCTAAGCCTCAACGCATTGATGATATAATTTCAGCTGAACTTCCAGACCAAATAACTGATCCTCACTATCATGAGTATGTGAAAGAATTCATGATGCATGGGCCGTGTGGTGTTGTTCGAAAATCATCTCCTTGCATGGTCAATGGACGTTGTTCCAAATATTTTCCCAAGAAATATCTTGCGGCCACAAACATTGATGATGATGGCTATCCTGCTTATAGACGTAGAGATAATGGTCGTGTTGTTATGAAGGATGGTGTGCCCTTAGATAATAGATATGTTGTTCCCCACAATCGTTTTCTTCTTATGAAGTATGTCGGTCATGTCAACGTTGAGTGGTGCAATCAGTCGCAATCTATTAAGTATTTGTTTAAGTATATAAATAAGGGTTATGACCGTGTGAGAACTTCTTTTTTCCAATCTGGTGCGGATGGTGTTGAGCGATGTATTGATGAAGTAAGTTTGTACTACGACTGTAGGTATATATCGTCTTGTGAAGCTGCTTGGAGAATTTTTGGATTTGAAATTCAATATAAGGATCCTCCTGTTGAAAGATTGAGTTTTCATCTTCCAGTTCAACAACATGTCATTTTTGATGAAGCTGATGACTTGGATACTGTTTTGAATCGTAAGACAATTCATGAGAGTAAGTTTTTGGCTTGGATGGAAGCAAATAAGATATATTCTCAAGGTAGGGATCTCACTTATGGTGAATTTCCGACGAAATTTGTATGGAAGAAGAATCACTGGGAACCTAGAAAACAAAGATATTCGATTGGAAGGTTGTTTTATGTTGCTCCTGGTTCTGGTGATATGTATTATCTCAAATGTTTGTTGAATGTTGTTAAGGGAGCTTCTTCCTATGAAGACATCAGATGTGTTAATGGCGTTCAGTATGATACATTTAGAGATGCTTGCTTTGCTTTAGGGTTGTTGGATGATGATAAGGAATATGTCGATGGAATTGTAGAGGCTTCTTTTTGGGCTTCAGCTCACTCTTTGAGATTGCTCTTTGTGAGTTTGTTAACATCGGAATCTATTTCACGCCCGGACTTTGTTTGGCAAAGTTGTTGGAAATATTTATCCGAAGATGTTCTTTATAATCGCCGGAAATTAACAAATTATCCTGGCAAGTTATTTTTTAATTATTTTTGTTGCATGTTTATTATTTTATTTGTTATTATTTTCAATGTGTATGTAAGTTTAATTATAGCAACGTATTCTTAATGTTGGTAGATTGTGATGGCTCAAGCACCAAGTTCGGCAAGCTCGTTCAAGCTCGGCAAGTTCGGGCTCGTCAAGCTCGGCAGCTCGGCAGTTCGGCTGTTATGACAACTCGTTTCCGGCAGCCGTTAGATCTGTTTGTTAGTCAAGTTTTAATCCTAGCCGTAGGATTGAAACTAGCCGTTAGTTTTAGTTTCTGTTAAATAGCTTTTTTCAGTAGTTAGTTTGATACTGTAGCTCATCTTCTCGCTCTCGTTTTTCTCATTCCAGTGAATAAAATTTCCTTTACAATTTCATTCCAATCTTCAACCGATTGATCTTGATACTCAAATCGTTCCTCAATTGTTATCAAATTGGCGCCGTCTGTGGGAATCGGGAGGCGCGATTGATTTCTGATTTGTTCTTTCGGTGGTAAGATTGGAGGGTGTTATGGCTTCTAGGTTTGAGGCCGAGAAATTCACGGGTAGGAATGATTTCGGCTTATGGCGGATGAAAATGCGGGCTATGCTGATTCATCAAGGCCTGGCTTCGGCGTTGGAGGCGGGCGGAAAGGAGGACAAGTCGGAGAAAGGGGAGAAGATGGATCTTGACGAAAAGGAGATCCTTAAACGAGCTGAGATCGAGGCGAAAGCTCATAGTGCAATTGTGCTATGCCTCGGGGATAAAGTTCTTCGAGAGGTTGCAAAAGAAAAGACTGCAGCCGGAATAATCGCGAAGCTCGAAGACTTGTACATGGCTAAGTCCTTGGCCAATAGGCTGCTCATGAAGCAGCGGTTATACTCCTATCGATTCTTGGATGATAAAGGGATATTGGAGCAACTTGAAGACTTCAATAAGGCGGTCGATGATCTTGAAAATATCGACGCCTCGATAGGGGATGAAGATAAGGCAATATTACTTTTGAATGCTCTGCCGAAGTCATTTGATCAGCTACGAGATGCCATATTGTATGGCCGAGAGGGTACTATCACCCTTGTTGAAGTTCAGTCGGCCATAAGAGCAAAGGAAATTCAGAAGTCAGGCTCTAAGAATCCAGAGGCTATGGCTGAGAGCCTAAATGTCAAGAAGTTCAAGGGAGTCAAGAGGTTTCAGAAGCCGAGCCAAGAAAATCACAAAACTCCATCAAATAATCAAAAGGAAACCCGCTCATGTCATTGGTGCAAGAAGCCGGGTCACCTCAAAAAGGATTGCTTCGCATGGAAAAGAAGGCAAGCAAATGGTGGTGGAAACCGTGTTCCATCCACTGACTGTGTTGAGGAAAATGATGTGCCAGAAATTCTGAATGTGATGGAGGGTGGTCTGGGAGGATCTTGGATCATGGACTCGGGGTGTAGTCTGCATATGAGTCCGAATCTTGGCTGGTTTGAGGAGATCCAAGAGATGACTGGATCGGTTATATTGGGCAACAACCAGGTTTGTACCATCCAAGGTATAGGCAAGATCAGGCTGAGAATGCAAGATGGATCTGTGAAGATCATAAGTGAAGTGAGATATATACCTGATATCAAGAGGAATCTCATTTCACTTGGGCTTCTTGAACGCAAGGGATATACATTCTGCTCTACTGGGGGAAAAATGACAGTTTCCAAGGATCAAAGAGTGGTGATGGAAGCTGAAAGGAGGGGAAGCTTGTACTATCTACTGGCTAGTGTTGAGATCCCTACTGCACAGGCAAATATTGTGAAGGCTGATGACTTCAAAATCTGGCATATGCGGCTTGCTCATGCAGCTGAGGGAAGCATTAAGGAGCTGGCCAAGAAGGGGATTATACAAAGTTCTGGGCAGATGGACACTACTCCATGTGAGGAATGCATTTTGGGTAAGTCCAAGAAACAGCCCTATCCCAAAGGCAAGCACACTTCCACATCCACTCTTGATTATGCCCATAGTGACTTGTGGGGTCCTGCATCTGTGGTGTCAGTAGGTGGAGGGAAGTATTATATGAGTATCATAGATGACTACTCTAGAAAAATGTGGATATACATTTTGAAAGAGAAATCAGAGGCTTTTAGTAAGTTCAAGCAATGGTGCCTGGAAGTGGAAAAGGAGAAGTCAGTGGTTCTTAAATGTTTGAGGACTGATAACGGCTTGGAGTATCTCTCCAAAGAGTTTGATAACTTTTGTAAGGAGAGGGGAATTAAAAGGCACCGGACTGTACCTCTGAATCCTCAGCAGAATGGCATAGCAGAAAGGGCAAATAGAACCATATTAGAGAGGGTGAGGTGTATGCTCCTCTCATCTGGACTTGAGAAGAAGTTTTGGGCTGAGGCTGCATCCACGGCTGTGAAACTTATCAACAAATGTCCCTCATCAAGTATAGAGGGAGACACACCTGATTTTAGATGGTATGGCAGCCATGGAGATTACACCACATTGAGAGTGTTTGGCTGCAAGGCATATGCTCATCTCAAACAAGGGAAGTTGGATGCTCGGGCTATTAGGTGTGTGATGTTGGGATATCAACCTGGGGTGAAGGGATATCGTTTGTGGTGTGTAGAGCCAGGGAATCACAAGATTGTGATTAGTAGAGATGTTGTATTCTCTGAAACTGAAATGCCTTTTCTGGATAAGAACAGAGTGATAGTTGAGAAGCCTGATTCTGTGACTGATTCTGTTGGTAAAGCTGACTTTGAGGTGGAGCATGGGAGGCATGAGAAACATGGGGAGAGTGAAGAAGTCACTGAGCCTCAGAGTGCTCAGAATGAGACACAAACACAGCCTCCAGATAATCTGGAAAACTACCAGCTGGCTAGGGATCGAGTCAGAAGAAAGATCAAGCTGCCATCAAGATTTGATGATTCTGAGATGCTATTTTATGCATTATGTGTGGCTGAAGATGTTGAGTATATAGAGCCATCCTCATATAAGGAAGCAATGGAGAGCAAAGAATGGGAAAAGTGGATGAAAGCAATGGTGGATGAAATTGATTCTCTACTGAAAAATGGCACTTGGATATTGGTTGAGAAACCTGATGGAAGGAAGGTTATCAGCTGTAAATGGATATTCAAAAAGAAGCTGGAAGGTGCTGAGGGTGATCAGATCAGATTTAAAGCCCGGTTAGTGGCTAGAGGATTCACTCAAGAGCATGGAGTTGATTTCAATGAGGTCTTCTCACCGGTTGTAAAGCATTCTTCAATTCGAATGTTGCTGGCTTTGGTTGCTAAGTTGGATCTGGAATTGGAGCAGCTTGATGTGAAAACGGCCTTCTTACATGGAGGACTAGAGGAAACAATCTACATGGCCCAGCCTGAAGGCTTCATCAAACCAGGGAATGAAAATAAAGTATGCTTGCTGAAAAGAAGTATATATGGTTTGAAGCAGGCTAGTAGACAGTGGAATAAGACTTTTGATGATTATATGATCAAGATTGGTTTTCAGAGATCAAGTTATGACTCCTGTGTATATGTCAGAAAAAGGGGCATACAACCTACATATCTTCTACTTTATGTAGATGACATGCTTGTTGCTGGAGCTAGCAAGAAGGCAGTGCAAGAAGTGAAGGATGAACTCAATGCTGCGTTTGAAATGAAAGACCTCGGGCCAGCAAGGAGAATCTTAGGCATGAACATTATCAGAGATAGAGCTAAAAGGCAATTATGGCTCACACAATCTGATTATATATCAAAGTTGCTGAGAAGGTTCAAGGTGGAGAATATGAAGGCAGTGGCTACTCCACTAGCAATGCACTTCAAGCTCAAGGCTGATCAGAGGCCCAACAGTGAGGCTGAGTCCAGAGAAATGATGAAGATACCCTATGCTAATATAGTAGGGAGCATTATGTATGCTATGATCAGCACCAGAGCAGATATAGCACAAGCCACAAGTGTTGTCAGCCGGTTTATGGCAAATCATGGAAGAGAACATTGGATTGCTCTCAAATGGTTGATGAGATATCTAAGGGGTGCTGGGAATGTAGGCATTCTATATGGAGTGAATGATGGAGGTGGAGCTGATGCTATTGTGGGATATTGTGACTCGGACTTTGCTGGTAACTTAGACAACAGAAAGTCTCAGTCGGCATACATATTCACAATGTTTGGGTCTGCTATTAGCTGGAAATCAAGTCTCCAAAGTGTGGTGGCACTTTCCACAACGGAAGCAGAATTTATCTCACTTGCTGCTGCAATCAAAGAGAGTTTCTGGTTGAAAGGAATGTTGTCTGATCTTGGGATTGAGCAAGGGGCGATAGCAGTTGGCTATGACAATAATAGTGCCCTATTTCTGGCCAAGCATCAAGCTTATCACGAGAGATCAAAGCACATTGATGTGCGGTATCACTTCATCAGGGAGGAGATTGAAAGAGGCAATGTGAAAGTCTTCAAAGTTCATACTTCAGAGAACCCGGCAGACATGTTAACTAAACCATTGCCTAAGGAAAAGTTTCTGCTATGTTTGAAACTAGTGGGACTGGAAAGGAAGAGTTTGGTTGGTGATTGAGCAATCAAGGTGGAGTTTGTTGGTAGATTGTGATGGCTCAAGCACCAAGTTCGGCAAGCTCGTTCAAGCTCGGCAAGTTCGGGCTCGTCAAGCTCGGCAGCTCGGCAGTTCGGCTGTTATGACAACTCGTTTCCGGCAGCCGTTAGATCTGTTTGTTAGTCAAGTTTTAATCCTAGCCGTAGGATTGAAACTAGCCGTTAGTTTTAGTTTCTGTTAAATAGCTTTTTTCAGTAGTTAGTTTGATACTGTAGCTCATCTTCTCGCTCTCGTTTTTCTCATTCCAGTGAATAAAATTTCCTTTACAATTTCATTCCAATCTTCAACCGATTGATCTTGATACTCAAATCGTTCCTCAATTGTTATCACTTAATTATTATAGGTCTGATCTTGAGTGAGGATGAAATTCAGATTTTTGCATTGGCAGAAATTGAGAAATTGTTGCAGAATGTTGGCAAAACTTTGCGTGATTTTCATGGTTTGTCGTATCCTGATAATCAGTATTTTGAATCAAGTGAAAATACACTGATTACGGATGAGTTGTGTTATGATCGCGAGGGTTTAGCAAGTGAATATTTGGAATTTATTTCCAAATTTACTGATGAACAACTTTCTGTCCATGACACTATAATGTCGTCTGTGTATTCTAATAATGGAGGAATATTTTTTGTTTATGGATATGGAGGTACTGGGAAAACTTTCATTTGGAGATCATTGTCTGCAGGGATTCGTTCGAAGGGCGATATTGTTTTAAATGTGGCGTCCAGTGGCATAGCATCTTTATTATTGCCTGGTGGTAGAACAGCTCATTCTCGGTTTAAAATTCCCATTAATGTGAATGAAGATTCTATGTGCAATATTAAACCAGACAGTGCACTTGCTGAGTTGATTGTGAGAGCTAAGCTTATTATATGGGATGATGCTCCGATGATTCATAAACATTGCATAGAAGCCGTGGATAGAACTTTAAGAGATATTATGCGTGTATGTGATGAATTAAATAGGAACAAACCGTTTGGTGGAAAAACAATTATTTTTGGTGGTGACTTTAGACAGATCTTGCCAGTTGTTCCTAAAGGTAGTCGTCAAGATGTTGTGAATGCTACCATTAACTCATCTTATCTTTGGAAGAGTTGCACAGTTTTAAGGCTGACAAAAAATATGAGGCTTTTGAATGTGGAGAGTGTTGATGAGGCCTCTAAATTGAAGGAATTTTCCTCTTGGGTTGCTTCTATTGGCGATGGTGTTGTTGGTGGTCCAAATGATGGTGAAGTGGCTATTCAACTTCATATTGACATTGTTTTGTCAAATTCTGGTGATCCTCTTAGAACCATTGTTTCAAACGTCTATCATTCTTACATGAATCCTGAAGAATTGATTAGTTGTTTGCATGGTCGTGCTATACTTGCTCCTACTTTAGAGGTAGTTGATGAGGTTAACCAATTCATGATTTCTTTGGATCAGTCTGAAGGTCGAGTTTACTTTAGTTGTGATAGTATTTCAAACTCTGATTCCACATCAAATGGTCTTGCTGAGATACATTCTGTTGAGTTTTTGAATAGTTTGAAGTGTTCTGGTACACCTAACCACGAATTGTTGCTGAAAGTTGGTACTCCTGTGATGTTGTTGAGGAACATAGACCTGTCAAATGGGTTGTGTAATGGCACAAGACTGATAATTACATGATTAGGTGATTATGTGTTAGAAGGACAAGTATTGGGTGGCCATAATATTGGCCATAAAGTGTTGATTCCTCGAATGTCCTTAATACCATCTGATCCGAGATTGCCTTTCAAGTTCCGAAGAAGACAATTTCCTTTGGCTGTGTCGTACGCAATGACCATTAACAAGAGTCAGGGTCAATCACTCTCTCATGTTGAATTATTTTTGAGAAAACCTGTTTTCAATCATGGACAACTGTATGTTGCTATATCAAGAGTCACAAGTCGTGAAGGTTTGAAGATTTTAGTGTGTAAAGATGAACGAGGTGAAGGCAATGGTGATTCTACTGTTAACATTGTTTATAAAGAAGTTTTTCAAAACTTATGAACTATTGGATTAGTGATATTTGCGTAATTTCATATTTAAAATTTTTTGTTTAGGGTTCATTTATGTATAATGTATGTATATAAGTATCATTATCTCATCTTTATTCTGTATTGTATTTTATTTAGTTCACTTATATATGCGTTTCAAATTCAAAAAAATTATTTGTTCATTGGAAATAGACACTTATTTATTTGTCTTGATATTTTCCGTCTGCAAGCATAATTATGGATTGTTTGTCATCTACTTTTTTTTAAGTTCATTTATCTTAGAATTTTTTACAAGTTTTATGGCCCGTGCATAGCACGGGTGGTAAAACTAGTTCCATTTTAATGAAGGGCTTTAGTTGTATTCCGACTCAGGGAGTGACGCATAACCGTTATGCGTCTTTATTAATGAAACTCACAACTCTTATGCGTCTTCGGGTAACGACGCACAAATCTTATGCGTCTTTGTGTAATGACGCACAAACATTTGGCGTTTTCTAATGACGCACAACTCTTATGTGTCTTTCCTTAATGATGCATAAGTGTTATGCGTCGTTGTGGAATGACGCATAAGGGTTATGCGTCTTCTAGTCGGGTTTTAAGGGGACATGACGCTCACATTGACAGAAGCAGCGGAGAGCAAAATTCAGCGGTGATTTTCACCGTTTCCGACAGTTTTCCGCCGGATTTCAACCGTTTCCAAACATATTTCGGTAATTGTCCTTCAATTTGGCTACGCTCATCCGTTTTTGCTTAATTTGTGCAGGTTTTTCCTATTTTAACAAAGTTAGGGTTTATGACGAAATTGATGAATTGATGGTCGATTTTTGTTGTTTTGTTGCCTATTTATGTGTTTCACATGTATATAATTCAATGGGTAGAAGTAAGTGATTCAATTTTTGTAATTGCGCCCCTTTTTACTAAGATAAAATTTGAATCTTGATTATGTTTTCAAATTGGAATATAGCTTGATGTTTTTCAAATGAAGTTGCAATAGAAGTTGGATTGTTGAGTTTTTATGATAAAAATTGAATCTTGGTTATGTTTTACAATATTTTTCAAAAGAATTTTGGGTGAATGTTGTGAAGCAGATGACATCTTCAAGTTTCGAAGAACAGTTATGTTATGGCCCTGAGGATCCATCATTACTCTTTCATCAAAACGAACACATTTCAGCCCCATTGTTGGCAGATGGCACATCAAATGTGTTTAGAGTTCGTCGGACGAAAAGTAAGGTTTGGGCAGTGCAAATACATGAAAATGTGAAGTATTGGCTTGATGTATGGGGTTTCAAAGGCGTGTTGGAATGTGAAAGGCCGATGAGGATGAACAACGAGCTTATCACTGCCTTGATCGAGCGCTAGAGGCCTGAGACACACTGTAACCTTACAGGATGTGCAAAGCCTGTGGGGGTTTGAGAGCAGACAGTCGTGTTTTCACTGGTCGTGACTACCCTAACAGATATGAAGATTGTCCTAGCAAGTGTCGAGATATGTTGGGATTGATACCTGACGGAGAAACAGAAACGAAGCAGGGCGGTTTGTTAATGACATCTCTTATCCACCAAGCGACGGTACCTTTGGGTGATGGGCTGCATGATTATGCATACATCCAAAGGACACGTATACATGCCTTGATCTTGTTAGGGGGGCTTATTATGCCGGACACCACAGGATGCAAGGTCCCATTTATGTAGTTAAATTCCTTTGACGATCCGACCGAAGTGTCTACTACTAGTTGGGGTAGTGCTGCTTTAGCATTTCTGTATCATTATTTATGCGAGGCTTCTGTAGGCAGGCATAAAAGAGATGTGGGTGGACCTATGGTTCTTTTGCAGCTATGAGCGTGGGAAAGAATGGCCACATTGAGGCCATCCTTTGTGATATCGTCTATGCATACGCCGTATACCCTGTGTGGAGCCAAGTAATGTATTTTTTACATTAACTCACTTAATTATGTTTCTTTGGTAACTTTAGACATTAATTTTATGTATAGGTGGCACGAAATTAGTGAAATTGGAAATGCTCCCTGATATTCGGTAGCTCATTATCGTGATTAATTATCACTGATTCGTCCCGGTCAGGTGAAATTTATTTTTGTTGTATTAGTTAGTGAATTTACTATACTATGAAATTAATTTTGATTTTTATATTATTTTTTTATAGTTTCTGTGGAGACCGTATGCAGATTGTATCCTGTCTGATTACTGCATTGATTCGACTGCATCCTTCTTGTGCGATACTTACCTGGTGTGCTGGTCATTTGTCGAGGCACACGAGGCTAGATGAGTTTGCCGACAATTTAACCGCTACCAGCGTATTCCTGAGTATTGTGATAGGATGCTACGTAATGCTGGACATTTGTGTAAAAGTCACCGTTGTGGGAGGAAGGGTGCTGATTGGGCAAAGATACATAAATTCTTCATTGTTGAATGGGATTTGAGATACGACAGGTTCCAATCAACTTTTGACCATGCAACGGCGACCATGGATGGTCGCAATAATCCGGGCTATATGGCGTGGTACAATAAGATCATAGTGTCGTACCTAGTTCAACTTGGGACACAGTCAACTGATGGGATAAACGAGTCAGCCTCTTCTATGAAAAAAATAGTATGTTATGTTTTTGTATATAAAAATGTATGTAGTTTGAAGTTTGTATAGATTGATTGTAATGATATTGTATTTGTGTTATCTAGGTTGAGACCCTTCAGGGGATATGGCATTTGACCTCTAAACATGACATAGACCCTCGGTTACGGCAGATTCGAGAAATGGCTGCTGAGGCCCTTCGTGCGACGAACCATACTGATGTGATGGAGTATCCAACTTCGCAACGGCGAAATGTGGTCATGCCGCCACACCCACCAACTTCTCTTCGTCATGGACTGCCGGGTGTTCGGACGGGTGGGCACGAGAATACACGACAGCATAGGTTGTTGCAGCCGCAGCAGCCGGAGCCCTCGAATCCAGAGTACGATCCCTCAAGTTGGTAGAATTTTCTGATTTTCTCTGAATAAGCATATAGAGAAAAACAAGAGATAGGTGGGGTGTGAAAAATCAAGGAATTTTGTGAAATGAAATGGTTTACGTCTAAAATAGAGAGGGGTAGTGGCAGAGAGGGTAGATATTAACATTATTTTCAATGAATATCATTAATGATTTATAAGTACAATTAATTAACTTTTCTAATTAATATTATTTACTTTTTTGAAAAAGTAAATGTAAAATACACTTCTTACTTTATATCTTTCATTTGGTTTTTTCTATTAAAAGTAACATGAATTAGGATTATACCTTATTTCAAAATTTCTAGCTCTTTCTGTCTAAGTAAATCAGTTATAGCAAATTGTAGAAATAATCAAATAATCCAAAAATTGATTAATTTATTTAAATTAATTATAAGTCTATAATTTTTTTCTTTACAGTAGTTAATGAACCATGATGCACCTAAACTAATTACGTGTGCTTCCTCCGAAGAACTGAGCAAATTAGAGATTAGAAGTTTGGGTATTTCTTTTTTCAATATTTTCTTGAGTGAACTACATAAACCATCCCTGACGTTTCCATTTGTTTCACTCCACACCCCTGACGTTTAAAAATATCGCCACAAGTCTCTGGCGTTTAACATAATTACTTATTGGGTTTTTTCGGACAAAAATACCCTTCTGCCCTAAAAGGGCATTATGGTCATGCCACATGATATTCTGCAGTGGCAGCCTGTACTCTGCAGTTGCTGCTGCAACTTTGGCGTGATTTGACTGCCTAAAAGTTTCTTACCTTCTTCTGATCACTTTTCTAATTTCTCTTTTGACTTGTCATTGTTGTTTGAATTTTCTATGTTTATATAATCAAATCAATTACTACAATTTATCAATTAAATATCATCACTAACACTTCATTTAGTACACATGATTTATTTTCTGGGTATATATAGTGCAATGGCAAGCAAATTAATAATTATAATGGCAAGCAGATTAATACTTACAATATTATTGTAGTAATTGAATTCATTATAATTTACTTTTCCGACTATTGATATTTACTCCAAAAAACACTAAAATATTGAATTTTCTTTTTTTATTTAGAGATATGTTGAATTTTCATTAAAGAATAATGACTCAATAAAATTTTGGTCAATCTCATAAAGTTAGAAATCAGAATATTAAATTACAAACTTTCAATTTAATGTTGTCTTTTGATGATATGTAAAATGATAGTATGTTTTATTAAAATAAGAGAAACAGAAAAAAAAATATATTCTAATAAAAAATTAAAAGTATAATTTAATATTCTATTTTTAAATAAATTAACTAGATTTTGACTAACTTTTTATCATTTAAATGTAAAAAATAGCATATAGTAGTAGTATTCCACATGTAAATAGGACGCAAATTTGGTTATATCAGTGTATTGTAAATCTGCAATTTATTCCCAAATCAATTGGATTAATAAGCATATACGTATTCTTCAAAAAACTTAAATATACAAAAAAGTAAAGGTAAATTAAAAGTGGACCCCCATACAGCTGTAAATTAAATGCTCACAATTACTACTTCCCATTCCCTTTCGTTCCCTCTCCTTCCTTCCTCATTCTTTCTGTAAAAAAAAAATTAAAAGATGTAGCTTAGTTGCAGACAGAGGCGGTCATGGTGGGTACCGACGGGTACCGGCCAAGCCCCCGCTGGAGCGGCGGCTTGGCATACGCTAGGTCCGTCCCTGTGACCAACCAGATACGCTAGGTCCGTCCCTGTGACCAACCAGATACAAGGGATTATCAGCAAGAAATAGGAACATTTTTTTCTAAACAAGAAATACAACACAAAACTTTTCCCTACATGTTGTTGTCTGGTCTACTCGTTTGCTGACATGGAAGGCTAGCGGCTTTGTTCAATTTGATATCCATTTCCGCTGTAATTTAAGTGCAATGACCAAAATATGCGACCAAATCAAATGGAATCGAAAAAAAAGTGATAGTTGAATGTTATCTAATCATGAGTATTCTGGATTAAACTGAAGCTACTGAAGAATAAATGGACAAAATTTGATGTGACAGCGATGCAGACCCAGCCTCGGGCAGAGTATGTCTGCAACACACCCGTAATATGTCTAAAATGCCGTGCAAGACATAAGAGTATTATGGTCCGAAAAATGGCTACAAATATATGATATGTGATTATGTTAAACGTCAAAGACTTGTGGCGATATTTTTAAATATCAGGGGTCTTGAGTGAAACAAATAGAAACGTCAGAGATGGTTTATGTAGTTCACTCTATTTTCTTAGATAATAATTATAATTAATTAAGTGTAAATATAATATTATAGGAGTAATTATTACTCCTTATAATTAGAGCCAATTTAGGGTACAGCTTGAAGATGAGTATACTTCTCAGTTCATATATTGAATCACCGTCATCGACGACGTTGCCGGAGACGCCACAGCTGACGACTCTCCACCGCGCACCAGTTTACATTTCCCCCCTTCCGTTCTGGTACTCATCCGGTGTTCTCCTTCCATATACTGTTCATGAATTTATGAAGTATGCCATTATTTCAAACATTTTGTAGCATTTGATTTTGTCTCCTACACCTCGATGCATAAGCATAAATTACTCACCAGAATCCATTTTTCTAGTTTCCGCAATTTCAATCAGAATGTAACCAGTGTTTCCGCATGTGACGATTTTTCTAATTTGCACACATATTATCAAAAATTCATATCCAATCCCAAAGAATTAGCTACTCTAATATCGAAGTGCTCCAATTTGAAGCAACTACGCCAAGTTTTTGCCCAAATTATACAAATCCGTTTTCTAGAACTGTATCCAGCTTCCTTTCATTACAATAACATCAGTAGAACGCTTCAATCGCCTAGAGAAGCATTGCTTGTTTATATTGCCATGCGTCGTGCTGGCGTCTCTCACCTGATGAATTTACGCTTCCAATTGTGTTGAAAGCGGCAAGTCGAAATTTGGATGTTGTGTTAGCAGGACAGGTTCATGGATTTTCTATGAAGTATGGAATGAAGAATGACATGTATTGTGTGAGTGGTTTGATTAGCTCGTATTCGAAAGGGGGGAAATTTGATATGGCTCAGAAAGTGTTTTGTAGTAGTCCTGTAAGAAAGGTGGGGCATTGGAATGCTATTATAGCAGGGCCCTCGCAGGGAGGGTGTGGCAGGGAAGCGCTGAATATGTTTGTAGAAATGATGAAAAGTGGGATTTGCCCCGATGATATGACTATGGTTTGTGTGACTTCGGCATGTGGGAGTTTGGGTGACTTGAATTTGGCTCTTCAGTTGCACAAGTTTATCTTTCAGGTGAATAGATTGGAAAAACAGGATGTTCTCACAATGAATTCTGTGATTGATATGTATGGAAAGTGTGGTCGGATGGACTTGGCTTACAGTTCTTTTGTGATATGGAGGAGAAGAATGTGTCTTCATGAACTTCCATGATTGTTGGTTATGCTGCGCATGGACATGTGGATGATGCGCTGAAGTGCTTCAGCTGTATGGTTGAAGCTGGCATCACACCTAACCATGTAACTTTTGTTGGACTGTTGACTGCGTGTGTCCATGGGGGTATGGTGCAAGAAGGGAAATATTATTTCAACATGATGAAAAATGGATAT
This sequence comes from Salvia splendens, assembly GCF_004379255.2. Classification (NCBI taxonomy): domain Eukaryota; kingdom Viridiplantae; phylum Streptophyta; class Magnoliopsida; order Lamiales; family Lamiaceae; genus Salvia; species Salvia splendens. The sequence goes on along the minus strand of NC_056036.1, from coordinate 9,429,551 downwards.
GGAATCGAGCCAATGCTGCCCCATTATGGGTGCATGGTTGATTTGCTTGGCCGGGCAGGTATGCTGGATGAGGCCATCTTGATGGTGGAGGGGATGCCATTGAAACCTAATGCAGTCATATGGGGGTGCTTGTGAGAATTATGGGAATGTGAAACTAGGGGAACATGTTGCTAAGCACTTGATAGAGTTGGAACCAGGGAATTCCGGGGTACATGTGGTCTTGTCAAATATATACGCCAACAGTGGTATGTGGAAAGAATTATAGAGTAAGAAAAATTTTAAGGGAAAGAAAGCTGGCCATAAATCCCTCTTATAGTGTGCTCAATTGATAATCCATTTAGTTGGTGTTGTTTAACGGGCAATCACATTTATTTTTTTTCTTTATGGTGTTTTTTTATTGTTCTGCGGGGGCCTGGTGAATTTCTTTAAATCACCTGATCCTGAACAGTCCTGGGATCTAGGAGTCGAGGAAGAAATTACAGTTTATTGGCGCTCCTACACGACCTTGAGGCTTTTTCATTGTTATGGCCAACCATTGCTGATTTCAAAAGCTTGCTTACAAGTTTTAAATTACGAAGTAGCTGGATTTGGATACTTAAACAAGGCTACGGAATATAAGTTGTTGGATGAATATCAAAGGGGATCGGATCAGAATATGCTTCCTCCATTTTGACTGCTCTGGGATATTTCAATATTCAGTTGAGTTAATGATGAAATCAAATTGTTTATGTGGATCTAGAACTCTAGAAGTCCTTGCATATTGCAAATTCAAGGATTTCAACATTTGTTATTCTTTGTGGCGCCGCATGAGAGGTGAAAACTTCCAGTCATCAAATTGAATATATTTTGTAACTGCAACGATTTTGATGCAAACAATATGGAATTGATATATCTCAAAATATTGCTATACTCAGTATTTGTCTTAGCATGATGCCATTGATTGAGGTAGGGAACTAGGACTTATTCTTGGCCTTTTTTTGCTATACAGAGAATGCCTTTCTCTCATGTGACTCGTCTTATTCTTTATAGTTATTTCATGTTTTCATACTGAGTACGGGAATGACAACAATTTACTGTTAATGTGTCTAAGAAAACCTACTAGCATTGCCTTTCATGTGCGCAGAATATGCGTTTCACTTATTCTCTGAAGAAGGTTCATTTAGAAAGAGTTATCTACACTTCATATATCTTGTTGAGTACAAACCCATCCCATATCGGGAGTCTGTGGGAGATTGGAAGGTGTATACAATTCTTGTCCAACCACCCCAATTAGTTTGAGGCCTTTTGGGAGTGATCAAAAAACAAATTTGTGTGGGCTTTACCCAAAGTGGACAATATCAAACGTCTATTGCAGTCGACAATCCGAACATATCTGGTGTTGATAGCTACTCCTTCTCCTCATTAACAACGAAAAGGGCTTTCTACACTCTGGAATGTTCAATGACACACACACACAACAAACGCCTAAACAAAGTAAAGTGACTTTGTTGAGTCGCAACTTGATTAACATGAATCATTCACTTTAGCTCACTCAAGCATGTTCCCTTTTGCTTTTCTCCTCTCGCTACATCGCCGTCAACCCAAGGATATGCATAGTGATGTCGTTACTGTTTCACGACTTAATCCACTTACGTTTTGTGCATGTTTTGTGGTGTGTGTTCCCCATCTTGTCAATTAGTTACATGCTTTAACACCAAAAAGTGACTATATATTTATTTCAATCAAAGATTAAAGTTGTGAGCTAGTTATCTTTTTGTGAAGCATCCTCATCATATTAATATGGCATTAAAAATTCGAGTTGACTATGAATCTGTCATCATTGAATGAAGTTGGTTGATGGGTTTAACTAAATCTTCTTTTATGTTTCATAGTTTGAGGAAATGGCGTCAAACAACACTTTGTTGTTGAGTATGTCGCACAAGATCTTTGAAGTGGGATCTATCTGCTATGCATTGCTCTAAATTCATTTACCTGGAAATCTATGGCTGATGAAGTAATACTACTAGTATTTTATGGAGTACTATAGTATAAACACACATTTTTCTTTTATTTTTGAAAGAAACGACATGTAATTTTAAGGTTGTGGATCTAATTCAATTTTCTAAATTGGAATCATTTTATTTATCGTGTGTGTATATGTCTGTTTATGTGGATATATGCCGTGGCACGTTACTACCAAAACATGTCTATCCGTTCAATCTCGAAAGAGAAAAAAATACTACTGGTAATTTATTCTTGATGATTATAATCTTATAAGTACTTCGCTTTGATTACATGTATTACAAACAAATACTACTACAATTGTCTTGTATACTTGGATGTATATCTCATAAAAGAGAGTATTTACGTAATAAAGAAACATATTGTGAACAAATTATATTTAACCAGTATAGATACATGGTTAGCAAATTCTACTGATCTTGTATGAGCACCACTCTCATTTTATGCACGTTTAGCGTTGTTTATTTCATTTTATATATTAAAAAATATTATTGACATTTATAAAATTCATAAAAAAGGCATGATTTGTTATTATATTTATATATTTGATTTTTATGAATTTCATGAAGTTAAAAGTTAATAATATTTCTAATACTATATTTTAATCAATATAAATATAAAAAACAAAACAAACAAGTGCATCGAATTAGGGTAATGCTCAAATAAAGTAGCACATCATTTCACCAAGTAACAAAAATGTGACACTAAAATGGCCAAAATCATTCGCATATCCCTTCCATTGGGTTTGCCTCTCATCTAAGTCTAATCATTCTTATCATTGCAATGTAGTCTATATATGGTGGTGGTTTGCAACATTTGATGTATTTAAAAACATTCCACTTATGAAGAATATTTTGGCATAAATAAGTGCAATTTGTTGGACTTCACTTTCCTCGCCACCTGCCTCCTAACTATTTCAAATAAGCTCGCTTTTATAAAGCCCTTTTTGAGTGCTCCAACTTATACTTAAAAATAAAATTATGTTAATGGAATTCTTTGTCATATTAATAGTTTCCCCACTACTAATGAATAGTTTGGTCATATATCATACATACCCCACACATATATAATCTCCATTAATTACATGCTGGCTAATAGTACTTGGAAGACTCGTGAATATATTGCAAGTATCAATTATGATAATTAGTGAAGTGGAGTATATTGGTTTTTCATTTTTTTTTAAAATTTTTTAGACGTGTTATCTTTTAGAGGCTTATAAATACTACATTTTTTAATCTACTTTGTTCTCATATTAATTAACGTTGTATAATAATATACTCCCAGATAATTTGTCCTATTTTTCCATTTCGATCCGTTCCACATAATTTATCTCATTTCACTTTTTACCATTTTTGGTAGTGGACCACATATTCCACTAACTCATTTCTACTCACATTTTATTATAAAACTAATATATAAAAGTATGACTCACATTCCACTAATTTTTCCAACTCACTTTTCATTACATTTATTAAAACTCGTACCCGGTCAAAGTGAGACGAATTATCTGGGACGGAGGGAGTATGTACCAAGAACGAGCTAGCTAGTCTATCTTAAGAACCGCTGGAATTATAATTTTCTAATTTTATTAATGCAACTAACATGGATGCGAATCGAATTGATGCGATGGACTTTGTGTCACATTAAACAATTAGAAAATTTCTTTAATCTAATATTTTATGACAAGGAAAAGAAAGCATCATAATAATAGAGAACACCTAAATATCCTACAATGTGTTACTAGTATATAGTGGAGTATGTATTTAGGAAAGAAGTCCTTTTAAAAGTTCGACAAAGGTTTCATATATATTTCTTTTAAACGCTCAAAATATTTTTATCTGTCGTGGAGTATTTCTTTATGAGTTTTATCACGTTCCATTTTAGAGTCATGGCATTGTGAGAGCGGTGAGAAATTTTGGCAATAAAATAGCCACAAACTTAATACTATAATACTACTCCATATAAAAGCTAGTCACTTTTTTTGGGTGAAAATTAAGTTTGTTCTTTAAGTGAAATTTTACCATTTAGTTCAATAAAAAATACTACTATGCACTTTGCGATTGAGATAATTATATAAACACTTATGACTTTAATTCTTTTTTTTTCCTCGATGGTTTTCATATATATATATATATGCAAGCTAAATCTAGGTAAACCCTTAATTGACCTAGCTTGCTAGGTCACAATTAAGTGAACCTAAACCAGCCAGTCACAAATTTCTCAACTCAAAATACTAACTCATATTCGACTCCTTATTCACCTCAAATTTACACCAGTAACTTAATTACCTGAATTGACTTTAGTTGAATCAAACAACTATGTCCACAAATTGTGTTTATTCGTTTTCAAATCAAGTATAGTAATAAACAGTTCTATTTAATAAATTTCAACACATTACTCAATGAACCACAATTTTTTGTAATTTAAACGCCAAGGTAGGATTCTACATACATCTCATCATCCCTTAACTAAAAACATGATGATTCCGCGAATTGTTGATGTTAGTAAATGCAGGAAAATACAGATCACGACACAGAGAATTTTACGTGGTTCGATTTACTGAGGTAAATCTACGTCCACGGGGAGAAAAGGGGGCAGGTTTGTATTGCTTGATCTGGAATTACAGCTTACAACACAGACTTGCTATATGGTATTTTTCTCTAGAGAGCTTCTAACCCCTTTCTATCAGATCTAAGTTCTATTTATACATTGAACTAAGATCGTGGCTTACATCATCACTCTAGGTCGTGGAGGTCGTGTAGGTCATGGCCTAAGATCGTGGCCTGAGTTGACGCCACGTGGTAGTGGGTATGTTGGAAGTCGTGGAAATCCTGCATGGGTCCACTAACTCCTTGTTCGGTCGAAAACTGAGACCGAACTGCTTTGGTTGCCGATCTGAGAGTAGAGCTTGATGCCGACCTAAGAGCAGAGCTTGATTGGTTGGCTTTTGCCGAGCTGTAGGCTGAGGCCGAACTCTTACTGAGACCGAACTGCTTTGGTTGCCGATCTGAGAGCTTGGTGCCGACTTGAGAGCAGAGCTTGATTGGTTGGCTTTTACCGAGCTGTAGGCTGAGGCCGAACTCTTTGGTAATGCCGAACTCATACTCTTCCTTGGGCTTTGGGCTGATGGGCCGTCACTGCTGTTGGGCTTGTTTAGTCCGTACCCCATCACTACCCCCCCCGAAAGACGAAGTGAATCACTTCGGCGAAGCGAGTCACTTCGGCATTCTGGATAAAGGTACGGGGGAGGCTGACGTCAGGGGACGTGCCGTGCACGTGACTGCATTAAATGCGACAGTAAAATCCGGCCGTTGAATCCTGAAAAGGTGGGATTCGAAACGGTGTGACGATTTTGAAATCTTCGCCGAATCTGATAAATACCTCCCTTCTTCATCGTTTGAACACCTTTGCTATTGGCTTCTTCTGCACTGTCTATCTTTTGCGTGAAAGATTTTCTTCCTCTTTCAAAAATTTCCTCAGATTTTGCAAAGAGTAAGGACCATGTCTGCTTCTTCTTCGTCTGAGTCTGGTAGTGGTGGTGAAGGGGGTAAGGGGTCTTCTAGCCGGAAAGAATCCGGGGAGAAGACCGTAGAGTATTTTCACAGTATCTTGAGTAAGGATACTGTGATATCCCTTCACGAAAAATACTCTTTTCCTGGGGGGAAGGTTGCGATTCCTGACGACCTTTATAGGGCGGACTCGCCGCCAGAAGGTTACGCCACCGTCTACGAAGCCAGCTTAGAATGCGGGCTTCGTTTCCCCCTTCCCCTTGCCTTTGTAGAGTTGCTAGATTTTTTTCAACTCCCTTTAGGTCAGGTGACTCCGAACTCTTGGAGGCACTTATCGGCTTTTGCTGCCGAACTGCGTAGGCTAGATAAGGATCTGTCTCTGAGGGCAATCCTTAATTTTTTCCAGTTTAAAAGGAAGGGATCTTGGTTTTACTTGGTCCCTTTACAGCCTTTTAGGGCCTTTTGTAAAACCAAATGGCCGAAATGGCAAAATCGCTTCTTTTTTTATAATAGGACTGCGGCTCCTAGTTTTCCCTGGAGAGGGCCGAAGTCCGTTATCCGTCATCCTCGGCCTGAACCGTTGGACGAGCTCGATGGCGAGCTCAACAAGATTCCCATAGTTAGGAAACAATACACGGAGTCTGAGCTCGTCAAGGGCGACGTCGTGTTCGACATCTCGTCTTCGGACGAAGAGGCCGAGGGTGAGGATTTCTCTTTATCTTTATGCTCTACTGCTTTAACGAAGAAAACTAACCTTGCTTTCTTGCTTTTTGGCAGTGTACATGCTGAACAAGGCTACCCGAAAATCTTCGGAGTCCAAGGAGCCGGAGAGAGAGAAGGCTACCAGCTCGGCGCCTGATGCCGAGAACAATCCGAAGAGGCAAAAGACTTCTTCGGGTCCAAAGAAGCCGGAGTCGACTTCGGCAAGTAGGAAGGGGAAGACCCAGAAGCCCCCGAGAGCGCCAGAGAAAGACGTGGTCTTGGCGCCTCCTTCGGAGCATATCTGTGAGCCATTTTTATGGCCCACGGACTTCGCCGAGGTGAATTGTCTTCTTGATTCTTTGGCTTGGCTTCTGTCCTGTATTTTTGGTGCCCTCTGTTGACTTTTTTCCTTATCCATTTTCAGAGGAACGATATGCTCTCCAAGCTCGTCGCCGTCGAGCTCTCCAAAGCGTCCAACGACTATGCTGAGATGCAGAGGAAGTTGGCGGCTGCTTGTCACCGGGCCGAGCAGGCTGAGGCAAACTTTGAGAAAGCCAGAGCTGCTAGGATTTCGGCCCAGGATGAAGCTCAGTTTGCCAAAAACCAGCTCGTCATCCAGCGAGAGCAGACGAAACGGAGTGATGCTGCCGCCGTGGTTGCCCAAGGAGAGGGTCTCCGTGTTTACACGGAGAAACTCTTTTTGAGCAGCCAGTTCTCGGCCTTTGTCGGTAGTCTGGTAAGGCTAATTGCCGATAAGGGCGAGCAGGGGGCCGACGTCGTGCTACCTCTGTACAGCCGAGAGATAGCAGCTCGGCTTCAGAATCTGCCGCTCCTTGAGGAGCTCGCTTCATCCTCGGTCCTGCTTTCTGCAGACCGAGTCCGGAGTTGTCGAGCTGATCGGGACGAGAACCTGGAGGCTATCTTTGCCTCTGTGGGACCCGTTTCACCCGCTTCGACTTACAACGGAGAGGGTGAGGCCGAGCCGCTGGAGCTGGAGGCCGAAGTCGAGCGGGCCGGGCATCCGGAGAAGGAAGCCGATCAGGAGGCGGAGGCGAGGCCGGCAGGAGGCGAGGCTGAGGCTGAGGTAGCCCAGGAGAAAGAAGCTGTACCAGACCGAGGAGCCGGAGACGAAGCTGGCGGAGTATGATTTCGTCTCCCTTCTCTTAGTCTAGTTTCTTCCTTGTAAAATGGCCTTGAAGCCCTAGTGTAAAAAAAAATTTTCCTTGTGAATGAAAAATTCTCTACACTTGTCTTCGTATAGCTTTTCGTACTCGCCTTTATTCCTGTTGTATTTTACTATCTGCTCGGTACAGCTGCCGAACTAATATAGCTGCTTTGTACCCAAGGAGATGGAGATACTTCACTGGAAACGGCTGTACTCTTCGGCTTTGGACGAAGCTGAGAGAAGAGCTATAGCCGATCAGACGAAGAATGACGAGCTTCTGGCTCGTTTAGTGAAGCTGGATGCCGATAATAAGGACTTAGAGTCCGATAAGAATGATCTGGAGGCCGAGCTGAATACGACCATTGCTGAGAGGACTGCGTACGAGGATTACATCCGTGTGCGCGGGGGAATGACCATATCAGATGTTCAGAGTCGAGTTGACGAACTGTGGGAGGAATATCATGTACTCCGTATGAACAATGTGCTGGAGAGCCCGGCTTGCCAACAAGTTGTGACATCACTGCGGCGTTGGGCTTCTCGGTACAACATTGTTCTTTCTCGGCGCCCCTCCATAGAAAGATTCCTTCGGCATATCGCGCCAACAGATGCTCGCACTCCAGATCAAACCTCTGGTTCCCTTGTTCAAAATCCTACTCCCAGTCAACAACGAACTCCGGAACAGCCGGAAACGTCAAGACGAGAACGGGCTCAGGAGCAACCGGAATCGTCAAGGCAGGGACGGACTGAAATTCGCCGAGGAGTTGTGACTATGAGCGAGCAAGATCAGCAGATGATTATTGCAGAGACTCTTCATCGCCGAGGTGTTAGGACTTCTCGGGCTCGGGGAAGAGGCGTTGGGTCGAGGATAGCATCTCGTCGACCTGCTTATTCTTCATCTGCTCGGAACAACCGAACTCGGCTTCCAGAGGATTTTGCAGATAGGTGGCTTAACTTCAGCAACCCTGGACAGTAGAATAGTCCTTTGTAATAGCGTAACGCCATTTTGTAGGGTAGCGGAGTTGTATGCCGAACAAGATTTGAAAAATGAAATTTTGTTTTCGCTTCTAACACTGTATTTACAGCTTAGCGAAAAAATTTCATCGTACTTGTCCTCGGTCTTATGAAGTAAACTTCTTTGACCGGACTTGGTCCTTGGTCTTATGAAGTAAACTTCTTTGACCGGACTCGTCTTTGGTCTGATGAAATAAACATCTTTGACCGGACTCGTCTTTGGTCTGATGAAATAAACATCTTTGACCGGACTCGTCTTTGGTCTGATGAAATAAACATCTTTGACCGGATTCGTCTTTGGTCTGATGAAATAAACATCTTTGACCGGACTCGTCTTTGGTCCGATGAAATAAACATCTTTGACCGGACTTGGTTTGTGTTCTAATTTGGCGATTTTTGTCGCCGGGATCGAACTTTCCCTTGTCCTAATTCGGCGAGTTTTATCGCGTGGATCGGACTTTCCCAGTTAACCGAAGTGGTCTTATGCAGTAAACCTCTTTGACTAGACGTGGTCGTCCCCGGTCTTATGAGGTAAACTTCTTTGACCGAACTTGGTCGTCCTAATTCGGCGAGGTTTATCGCGTGGATCGGACTTTCCCTTATTGCAGTTCGTTTCAGACGAAGTGCTTGTTAAGCTGAATTGCGGTCTTGTATCCTCCTTGGAAGCTTGGACTCACAATCGTTTGCTTATTGCAGTTCGTTTCAGACGGACTGCTTGTTAAGCTGAATTGTGGTCTTATATCCTCCTTAGAAGCTTGGACTCACAATAGTCTTTAATAATCGATCTAAAAAGGGGATCAGTCTTTAAAGAACGATATACCTTGGTACCATTTGTAAGAGACGACAAGCACATAGAGACAAAACACATAGAGAAAAAATGAAAAAGATGAAAGAAAAAAACTTTAAACTTTGAAAAAGGTACAAGTAAGAAACAAACAAATAAAAACATGTACCCCTATGACCGACTTAGACACAAGACAGACTGACCGGACTTTGTCTCTTACAAGTGGAACTTCTTGAGGTTGGAGACGTGCCATGTTCGGGGTACTTGTTCTCCTGACATGTGAGTCAATTTATAAGACCCTTTGCCGAGGACTTCTGACACCCGATATGGATCCTCCCATGTGGGTTCGAGTTTGCCCAGCTTTTCTGCTCGGCTTACCTCGTTGTTTCTCAAGACGAGATCTCCCACTTGAAATTGAAGCTTTTTCACCCTTTGGTTATAATACCGGGCTACTTGCTCCTTATACTTGGCTGCTTTTATGCACGCCAATTCTCTTCTTTCTTCGGCGAGATCCAGTTCTGCTCTCAGTCCGTCGTCATTCATTTCTGAGGAGAAATTTAGAGTTCGGGGACTGGGTACGCCGATCTCCACCGGAATTACGGCTTCAGTGCCGTACACCAGACTATACGGAGTTTCACCGTTGGAGGATTTGGGTGTAGTTCGGTAGGACCATAGGACTTGAGGGAGATTTTCTACCCATTGTCCTTTGGCTTGTTCTAACCGAGCTTTTAACCCTTTCACCAGAATCCGGTTCGTTACTTCCGTTTGTCCGTTTGCTTGGGGATGGGAGACCGATGGGGTACGGACTAAACAAGCCCAACAGCAGTGACGGCCCATCAGCCCAAAGCCCAAGGAAGAGTATGAGTTCGGCATTACCAAAGAGTTCGGCCTCAGCCTACAGCTCGGTAAAAGCCAACCAATCAAGCTCTGCTCTCAAGTCGGCACCAAGCTCTCAGATCGGCAACCAAAGCAGTTCGGTCTCAGTAAGAGTTCGGCCTCAGCCTACAGCTCGGCAAAAGCCAACCAATCAAGCTCTGCTCTTAGGTCGGCATCAAGCTCTACTCTCAGATCGGCAACCAAAGCAGTTCGGTCTCAGTTTTCGACCGAACAAGGAGTTAGTGGACCCATGCAGGATTTCCACGACTTCCAACATACCCACTACCACGTGGCGTCAACTCAGGCCACGATCTTAGGCCATGACCTACACGACCTCCACGACCTAGAGTGATGATGTAAGCCACGATCTTAGTTCAATGTATAAATAGAACTTAGATCTGATAGAAAGGGGTTAGAAGCTCTCTAGAGAAAAATACCATATAGCAAGTCTGTGTTGTAAGCTGTAATTCCAGATCAAGCAATACAAACCTGCCCCCTTTTCTCCCCGTGGACGTAGATTTACCTCAGTAAATCGAACCACGTAAAATTCTCTGTGTCGTGATCTGTATTTTCCTGCATTTACTAACATCAACAATTCGCGGAATCATCACTGGCGCCGTCTGTGGGAAGCGAAGAACAAAATTTGTGATAAAGCGAATTTTTGATCCATTTTTTCCACCCAAAAAATGCATACCAGATCGCAGAATACCCGCATTCCTGCCCGTGAGAACCCGGAGGAAGCCAATCCATCCCATAGGTCTGGAAAACAGCCTAGGGATAAATCCACCACCAGTTCTCATGGCGAAGGAACAGGCCGCTCCAAAAATCGTCCCACTGAGTCTTCCCAGCAGCCTGATCTGAATGAGGCTGTCAAGCTGTTCTTGGCTGAGAAGCAGGATGAGTTCTTAGCCTTCCTGCAAAAGAGCCAAGAGCCGAAGACGAAAACGGAGGATTCTCCTTCTTCATCCAGACATGAAAGTCACTACCGCAGTAGTGCCGTGTCTTCCAGGAAGAAGAATCCTCAACCCCGACATATTCCTGTTCCTCCTCGGTACCGGAATCACAGGAGAACTCAATCTCCTCCATACCGACGAGATATCGGATTCGCCGTGTACGGAGCACTGAAGACTCCGTTCTCGGACGACATCAAAACACAAAGGCTCTTTATACAATAACAATGTCCTTAATTGGAATTATGAAATTGATATCTCTTGTGAGATAGCTTGATTCTCTCTCTTTATCTGAAATGAAAAAAAATCTTTACAATATCTAATTCCCTGTTTGTGATGGTCCCCTATACTCACTAAGAGCTGCAAGAAACAATTAATCACAAAAAATAGGGTGTTGGATCCTTTGTAATCCACCTATACGAGGAACATGACAAATTGACAATGAAAATTGAATAATTAAATAATGGAGAGAGAGAGAGGGAGCAAATGGATATATATGGGTATATATGAATAAGAAAATGGATAGTTAGGAGAAAGTCGTTTTCAGAATGTTTAATTAGAAGTCGCACTTCTAATTGGTAGTGTGTTTCCAACAAAGATAGTGCTGTTAGAATCACCTTTAAAAGATTTAACCAAACAATGTCTTTAATTTTGTCTTTGCTTTCTTCATCTTCCTCTCATTCTATTGACAACTCAAACACCTAATTTTATTCCCCCTTTTTCTTCCTAAATAACCATGAATATAATGGAATATTCCAAGGAATCATCAATATTCACACTTTTTGTTATTTAAAATTGGTTTTGTAGTCTTTGATAAAGTTTACCAGAAAACATTAGCACATTGTCGTAATCCATTTCTCCAACCGAAAGGTCTGATGACTTTTGGAAGAGGCTTAGTGGTGGGATTGTATTAGATTTTGGTATTTCGAATAACACAAAGGTGTCGAATTTGTTACCCGCATCTTTTTAAGCGGCTTATTATAACTATAGGGTCGGGAAAGAGAGTCTGACTAAGGTTTTTTTTAATGGTCTAGGGATGTCAATTGCATCAATCTATCTGGCTTGGAGTCAACTCTACTTGGATTACAAACTAATTGGGTGATGGATAGTCGGATTGAAAATTTATCGGGTTCGAATTTTTCAATACTAATCCTAAACGTTCGAGTTTCAAACTAGCCCAACAAGCTAATCAGATTTAAAACTAAAAATAATATCAAAATTAATATGTTTATTATTTATTCCTAAGGATGGTAAATTTATAATATACACATACAAAATTTTAAAAATTCATTATATGACATTGCATAAGAACAATGTTTTGTAAATCTTTAGTTGTTGAACAATTAAACATATAAGAAAAGGTTGTGGTGAATACTTGCGAAGTTAAAAAATTTAGTTTAAGAATTATAGTAGAATTAAAATGAAACATATCGATAAATTTTAAAGTTTGTTTTGAATTCAGAATTTTTCTTTTTATGAATTTATTCGTTTATCTACTACTACCATTATATTATATTATTAATAAAAACTAATGCCTATTGTATATATTAAATATAAATTATAAGGTTAATTTTATTTTATTTTATGTAATTTTTTATTTTAGCAAAATTATTATTGATGTGTTAAACCAGTTGTCTAACAAGACATGAAAATTTATCGAGCTAGAAATTCCAACCTCAATTATTTTATTTAGCAAGCTATTCGGATCAGTCCACTGTTTTTGGTCTACACTGGCCTCCCTAAGTTTGACACAAATGATAAAAGAAATATTTTTTCTTGCTATTACAAAAAAAAGTCAACTCTTTTAAAATTTTACAGCCCCCATGTCAACTCTTTATTTCTCAATCCAATAATCAATATATCAAATCTAACTCAAGCCCTGCCAGCTCAGCTCGTTGGGTCAAAAAAATTCACCCTTCAACTTGTAGAGCTCGAGCACAACAACTTCATTTGGTGCCGAATTGAGCTATCATTATTCGGTTGAGCTTAGCCATACCCAACTCATTATGGTTAACTTGAATAATTTATCTATTAACTCATCTACAAATCAAATATTTTAAGTATAATTGAACTTTCATTATTATGTCCGAGCGAGCTTTAGCTATATCAATAATTTCTTTTTGGGCTATTGGGATATGGTTTGCATGCTATTCCTATGACTATCTCATCCACTTTTTGCATTGACTCTAAAATCAAAATAGTGGTGCCACCATTAATTTCCATTACATTTAAGTCTCGTTTAGTAGCGTTGGAAAAGAATAACTAGATAGATATGTAACAAATGTATCTTACTTTTTGTGCAACAAGTTGACCAAGTACTTATTTTTCATAATAGCACTACTACATTGATTAGCATGTTGATACATTATTAAATGCTCTCTTTATTCTTGATACAGAAAAAAAATATTTATCTTATAGTACAACAAATTATTAATTATTTAACTCTTGATTAATATAGCTAAACTAATGACTAAATTGGTTATGAGAAGATTAATTAAAGTAATAAGTGATCCATTATACATTAAGTATTTTCTAATTATAATTTAACTTTTGGGGGTATTTGCTTAAAAATTCTTAAACTTTCGCCAAAATTTGGTTTTACATACAAGTGTTAGAGAAGGCTGCAGTGAGCAAACTGGAGTTGCTTGCAATAATGAGCTGAATGAAGATGATCCAAGTACTGCCATGTGAGAAAGCTTGGAGCACGAGATAGAGTCAAGATTGTACCACTGCCAGCTGGTGAAAATTAGAGAGATGTTGTGGTCTTGCCTAACAAAAATGAGGACCACAAGTGTACTTGGAGAGACATAGTTGTTAAAGCATTGATGAAGAAGAAAGCTTAGTGATTATGTTATGATTAGTGTTTGTAATAGGTTTGTACAAGATTAGTGAAGTGTTCTAGATCCTTCCTAGTCTGGATATAAATTCACTCATTGATAGATCTCAATGAGTGAATATCTTGGTAAAAATTTGACAGGCTGCACTTGGATCTTTAAGCTCAGGCTTCATCTATCTGGTGCTATTGCTCGGCACAAAGCTAGGTTAGTTGCTCAAGGGTTCTCTTAACGGCCAAGTTTTGACTTCAATAAAACATTTAGCCCAGTAGTTAAACCTACTACCTTCAGACTGATCCTCAGTTTGGCTGTTAGTCTCGGTTGGTCTATCACTCACTTGGATGTGAACAATGCTTTCTTGAATGGTGATCTAGAGGAAGATATTTATATGAGACAACCTATTGGTTTTGAGCAAGGGGGTTCACACCTGGTCTGTAAACTTAAAAAGACCATCTATGGACTAAAGCAGGCTTCAAGAGCCTGGTTCTACACTGTCTATTATGTTCTCCTTTCTCTTGGCTTTTCTCAATCCAAGGCTGATGCCTCCATGTTTTTCAGACAGAGAGGGGATGAAGTTGTGTATTTGTTGATCTATATTGATGATATTCTCTTCACTGGAAATTGTTCTTCTTCTATCCAGAAAGTGATCTCCAAACTGAATTCCCATTTTTCTTTAAAAGACCTTGGGGAGGTGAGCTTGTTTCTAGGAGTTGAAGTAATCAAGACTGATCAAAATGGTCTCCATTTGTGTCAGTCAAACTACATCAAAGATTTTCTAAAGAAGGCAAATATGACAGGGGCAAAGGGCTGTCCAACCCCAATGGTGTCCAATTGTGAACTTAGAAAGAACATTGGTGAGCCTTTTTCTGATCCTAAACTGTACAAAAGCATGGTGGGAGCACTCCAATATGCAACCATCACAATGCCTGACATTAATTTTGCAGTAAACAATGTCAGTCAATATATGGCATCACCTTTGGATCCACATTGGAAGGCAGTTAAAAGGATTTTGAGATATCTATCTGGCACATTAGATCATGGAATTCAAATCCACAATCAAATGGTGTGATTTCAGCCTTCTCAGATTCTGATTGGGCTGCTGACTTGGATGATGAAGGTCCATCAGTGGCATCTGTACATACTATGGCAGAAACTTGATTTCAGGGTGTGTAAAGATGCAATGTGTAGTTGCTAGGTCCAACACTGAGGCTGAGTACAGAAGTTTAGCACTGGCAGCTTCAGAGATTGCTTGGTTGAACTCCTTACTTGGTGAATTAAAGATCAAGAGAAATGCTAGTCCAATGATTTGGGTGGATAACTTAAGTGTTGTTGCTTTGGCTTCAAATCCGATTATGCATGCAAGAACCAAACATATAGAGCTGGATATTCATTTTATCATAGACAAAGTTCTTGGAAAAGAAATAGAACTGAGGCATGTACCAACAGCTTATCAAATAGCTGATATATTCACAAAGCCTCTGAGTAAACAATCTGTTGTGAAGCTCAGGGAAAGACTAGGAGTATCCTTAGCCTCACTCGGATTGAGGGGGTGTGTTAGAGAAGGCTGCAGCCAGCAATGAGCAAACTGGAGTTGCTTGCAATGCTGAGCTGAATGAAGATGATCCAAGGCACTGCCATGTGAGCAAGCTTGGAGCACGAGATAGAGTCAAGATTGTACCACTGCCAGCTGGTGAAGACCAGAGAGATGCTGTGGTCTTGCCCAACAAAAGTGAGGACCACAAGTGTACTTGGAGAGACATAGTTATTAAAGTATTGTTGAAGAAGAAAGCTTAGTGATTCTGTTATGATTAGTGTCTGTAATCTGTTTGTACAAGATTAGTGAAGTGTTCTAGATCCTTCCTAATCTGGATATAAATTCAGTTTGTATGTTACATTATCATCGATCAATGAAACAGTAAAATTATCCGATTGCAGAGATTATCAAATGTCTTGTTCTACTTTCTTCTTCATGTCTTTGCTTGACTGTTTTCAACAAGCTTTGAAATCCGCTTGTAAATTATCGAATTATTGATTTATTCTGATTTTACAAATAATCAAAATTTCAGGTTATTATGTCTTGATGACTTACTAAGTATCACTATATATATGACCTCAAACATAACGACGTCAGGTAGCGAAACGACGTTGCATTATATAAAATTAAATAATTTCATTTATTTTACTCTTTTAAATTTCATTTCTCGTTTTCTGATCCACCGATCTCATTATTTCTTAATATCAATCTTAATTCAACAAATGCAAATTTTTTAAAAATTTAGTATATGACGTCGTTATGTCACCAATGTATTGCCGTTTTAGTTATATATCCTTATGTCATGTACTCATCTTAGCGTTTGAATGTTAATTAATTGCTAAATTAGAAAAAAATAGTAGTTTAATAATCTATAAATTAATTTTAAAGTTCGATATGTAAGACCAAATTTATGAAAATTAAAATATTACGTCGGCAAATACCCTTGATTTTATTCCACAGGCAAGAGTAAAATAAAATTTGTTCATCTTCCCATCATAAAACTTAGATTATTGTGCTGTCATTGTTGACTGACTGTCAATTACTATTAAATTGTTCTTTTTTGAACCTTTTGTATAGACACGTTAGTTTCCATTTTTAAAAGAAGAAATATTATGGTTGCTCTATGTTCAGTCAGTCTCAACTTCTAACAATCAATTTCAAAGATATCTGATTATGTAAATGATGAATCTGCGAATTTTTGATGGTGATGAATGCTAGAAGATGCAGATCACGACACAGGGATTTACGTGGTTCGATTTACTGAGGTAAATCTACGTCCACGGGAAGAAAAGAGGGCAGAGTTGTATTGCTTGATCTGTTTTCTACAGCTTACAATACAGACTTGCTTATTCGATATTTTATCTCTATAGAACTTAACAGAACTTAACCTTATCTATCTGATCTAGGTTCTATTTATACATTGAACCAAGATCGTGGCATGCAGCACTATTTACTAGGCAGTGGATGTCGTGGAGATCGTGGCGATCTTGCATGGGTCCACTATCCTGCATGAGTTAAAGACTGCTTGACACCACTAAATAGATCGTGGGTGTAGTGGAGGTGGAAATCCTGCATGAGTCCACTATCTCCTAGTTCGGTCGAATACTGAGACCGAACTGCTGAATTATTGCCGAGCAGCTTTTGCCGATCTGAGAGTAGAGCTTGATGCCGACCTGAGAGCAGAGTTTGATTGGTTGGCTTTTACCGAGCTGTAGGCTGGGGCCGAACTCTTTGGTTGTGCCGAACTGAACTCTGATACTCTTTAGCCATGCCGAACTGATACTCTTTCTTGGGCTTTAGGCTGATGGGCTTTACTGCTGTTGGGCTTGTTTAGTACGTACTCCATCACTACCCCCCCCCGAAAAGCGAAGTGAATCACTTCGGCATTCTGGATAAAGGTACGGGGTAAGTTGATGTTTGTCCTCGGTCTTATGAAGTGAACTCTTCTTTGACCGGACTTGGTTTGTGTCCTAATTTGGCGAGTTTTAATCGCTCGGATCGGACTTTCCGTTGTCCTAATTTGGGGATCGGACTTTCCCTTGTCCTAATTCGGCGAGTTTTATCGCGTGGATCGGACTTTCCCTTGTCCTAATTCAGGCAAGTTTTATCGCGTGAATCGGACTTTTGTTGCAGTTCGTTTCAGACGAAGTGCTTGATTTTTAAGCCGAATTGTGGTCTTGTATCCTCTTTAGAAGCTTGGACTTCACAATCGTTGGCTTATTGCAGTTCGTTTCAGACGAAGTGCTTGTTTAAGCTGAATTGTGGTCTTGTATCCTCTTTAGAAGCTTTGACTCACAATCGTTGGCTTATTGCAGTTCGTTTCAGACGAAGTGCTTGTTTAAGCTGAATTGTGGTCTTGTATCCTCTTTAGAAGCTTTGACTCACAATCGTTGGCTTGTATATGTTCTAAGAAGGGGATCAGCCTTCGAAGAACAAGATACCTCAGTAACATTTGTAAGAGACGACACGCACAGAGACAAAACACATAGACAAAACGCACAGAGACAAACAAAGACAAGAGGTAAATCTACGTCCACGGGAAGAAAAGAGGGCAGAGTTGTATTGCTTGATCTGTTTTCTACAGCTTACAATACAAACTGGCTATATGATCTCTTATGTCTAGAGAGCTCTTTAGAACTTAACAGAACTTAACCCTATCTATCTGATCTAAGTTCTATTTATACATTGAACCAAGATCGTGGCATGCAGCACCATTTACTAGGCAGTGGATGTCGTGGAGATCGTGGCGATCTTGCATGGGTCCACTATCCTGCATGAGTTAATGACTGCTTGACACCACTAAATAGATCGTGGGTGTAGTGGAGGTGGAAATCCTGCATGAGTCCACTATCTCCTAGTTCGGTCGAATACTGAGACCGAACTGCTGAATTATTGCCGAGCAGCTTTTGCCGATCTGAGAGTAGAGCTTGATGCCGACCTGAGAGCAGAGTTTTGATTGGTTGGCTTTTACCGAGCTGTAGGCTGGGGCCGAACTCTTTGGTTGTGCCGAACTGAACTCTGATACTCTTTAGCCATGCCGAACTGATACTCTTTCTTGGGCTTTAGGCTGATGGGCTTTACTGCTGTTGGGCTTGTTTAGTACGTACTCCATCACTACCCCCCCCCGAAAAGCGAAGTGAATCACTTCGGCATTCTGGATAAAGGTACGGGGTAAGTTGATGTTTGTCCTCGGTCTTATGAAGTGAACTCTTCTTTGACCGGACTTGGTTTGTGTCCTAATTTGGCGAGTTTTAATCGCTCGGATCGGACTTTCCGTTGTCCTAATTTGGGGATCGGACTTTCCCTTGTCCTAATTCGGCGAGTTTTATCGCGTGGATCGGACTTTCCCTTGTCCTAATTCAGGCAAGTTTTATCGCGTGAATCGGACTTTTGTTGCAGTTCGTTTCAGACGAAGTGCTTGATTTTTAAGCCGAATTGTGGTCTTGTATCCTCTTTAGAAGCTTGGACTTCACAATCGTTGGCTTATTGCAGTTCGTTTCAGACGAAGTGCTTGTTTAAGCTGAATTGTGGTCTTGTATCCTCTTTAGAAGCTTTGACTCACAATCGTTGGCTTATTGCAGTTCGTTTCAGACGAAGTGCTTGTTTAAGCTGAATTGTGGTCTTGTATCCTCTTTAGAAGCTTTGACTCACAATCGTTGGCTTGTATATGTTCTAAGAAGGGGATCAGCCTTCGAAGAACAAGATACCTCAGTAACATTTGTAAGAGACGACACGCACAGAGACAAAACACATAGACAAAACGCACAGAGACAAACAAAGACCAAGCAAACCAAAGAAAGCACAAAGACCAAGCAAACCAAAGAAAGCACATTGACCGAACAGGACTCAAGACTGACTGACCGGACTGTCTCTTACAAATGGAACTTCTTGAGGTTGGAAATGTGCCATGTTCGGGGTACCTGTTCTCCTGACATGTGAGCCAATTTGTAAGACCCTTTGCCGAGGACTTCTGACACCCGATACGGACCTTCCCATGTGGGTTCGAGCTTGCCCAGCTTTTCTGCTCGGCTTACTTCGTTGTTTCTCAAGACGAGATCTCCCACTTGAAATTGCAGCTTCTTCACCCTTTGGTTGTAATACCGGGCTACTTGCTCCTTGTACTTGGCTGCTTTTATGCATGCCAATTCTCTTCTTTCTTCGGCAAGATCTAGCTCGGCTCTCAGTCCGTCGTCATTCATTTCTGCTGAGAAATTTAGAGTTCGGGGACTGGGTATGCCGATCTCCACCGGAATCACGGCTTCAGTGCCGTACACAAGACTGTACGGAGTTTCACCGTTGGAGGTTGTGGGTGTAGTTCGGTAGGACCATAGGACTTGAGGGAGATTTTCTACCCATTGTCCTTTGGCTTGTTCTAACCGAGCTTTTAACCCTTTCACCAGGATACGATTTGTTACCTCCGTTTGTCCGTTTGCTTGTGGATGAGAGACCGAAGTGAACCGCTGTTGAATATTCAGCTCTTGGCACCAATTCTTGAACGTCTTGTCGGTGTACTGAGTCCCGTTATCCGAGATGAGGATGTGGGGTATGCCAAATCGGCACACTATGTTCTTCCAGACGAAATCCAATGCCTTCGAGCTCGTTATCGTAGCTAATGGTTCAGCTTCCACCCACTTCGTAAAGTAGTCCACGGCAACAATTAGGAATTTTATTTGCCGAGGAGCTTGTGGTAGTGGTCCTACTATGTCTATACCCCATTGCATAAAAGGCCAAGGGCTTTGCATAGTGGATAGATCGGTCTGCGGCATCCTTGGGATATTTGCATGGATTTGGCACTTCGGGCATGTCTTGACGAGCTGTACTGCTTCTTGTACCAAGGTTGGCCAATAATATCCCCATCTTAGAACTTTTTTAGCTAAAGCTCTAGCTCCGATGTGGCTACCGCACGATCCTTCATGAACTTCTCTGAGGATGTAGTTCGTCTCTTCTGGTCCTACGCACCGTAATAACGGCTGGAGGTAAGACTTTCTAAAGAGGACTCCTTCATGAAGTTCGTACCGAAGTGCTCGGCACGTGATCTTCCGAGCTTCTCTCTTATCCTCGGGCAATTGTCCTTGATCCAGATACTGCAAGATCGGCGTCATCCAGTTCGGCGAGCTGGATACTGAATGTACCTCGGCTTCATCAATGCTTCGATGCATTAATTCTTCCGCCTTTGAGCTCGGATCTGAGGCCAACTTACTTAAGGTATCTGCTCGGCTATTTTCCGCTCTGGGAATGCGGATTATCCGAAAATAGGAGAAACTTCGGCTGATGCTTTGCGCTTTGTCCAAATACTTCTTCATTCTCTCGTCACGAGCTTCACTTGTACCCAACATGTGATTTACTATGACTTGTGAATCACAATGGACTTTGAGAGATTTGACGAGCAGACTTTGCGCTAACTGGAGTCCGGCCAGGAGGGCTTCGTACTCGGCTTCATTATTAGTAGTGGGGAATAGGAACCGAAGTGAGTAGGTTACCTCGTGTTCGTCGGGAGCGACAAGTAAAATACCAGCTCCACTTCCCATCTTGTTTGAAGCTCCATCTACGAATCCGCTCCAGCAGTCCGGCGGCTCTACTTCGGATTCCAAGGGCTGTGCTAGTTCGGCATTGGCAGAATTCTTCTGTTCGGCAATAACAGGAATTGCTTGATCGAACTTTGCTTCTGCAAGAAAATCTGCCAAGGCTTGTCCCTTGATGGCTTTCCGAGGTAGATACTCGATTGAGTGTTCTCCCAGCTCTATGGCCCATTTGGCGATTCTGCCTGATGCTTCTGGCTTGGTCAAAACTTGCCGAAGAGGCAGATCGGTTAAGACGCATACCTTGTGAGCATAGAAGTATGGCCGCAGTCTCCTTGCTGCATTTACTAACGCCAGAGCAATTTTTTCCAGAGGTTGATACCTTGTTTCTGGACCTCTTAATGCTCGGCTTGTAAAGTAGATGGGAAACTGCTTTAGGCCTTCTTCTCGTACAAGCACCGCGCTAATGGTTTGATCGGATGCCGCTAAGTATAAGAAAATCACTTCGGTATCTGTTGGAGCAGAGAGAATTGGAAGCTCGGCTAAATAACTTTTGAGCTCGTCAAAAGCCTTTTTCTGCTCGGCTCCCCACTCAAACTTTGGTGCCTTTTTTAACACTTTGAAGAACGGCAGTTGCTTTTCGGCTGCTTGGGAAAGGAATCTATTCAATGCGGCTAGACATCCAGTTAGTCTTTGCACATCGTGTATGGACTTCGGCATCGCCATGTTCTGAATAACTTGAACTTTTGAGGGATTTGCCTTGAGTCCGTCCTTTGAAACCCAACAACCCAGAAATTTTCCCGAATCTACCAAAAAGGTACATTTTTGGGGGTTGAGTTTGAGGTTGGCTTTTCGGAGCACGTCGAGAGTGGATTTGAGGTTGTCTTCGTACTCCGAAGTGCTTTTGCTTTTGACAACTATGTCGTCGACATACACTTCAACCTGTTTTCCGATTAGGTGCCGAAAAAGCTTGTCTACCATCCTTTGATAAGTGGCTCCGGCATTCTTTAAACCGAATGGCATCTTTTTATAAGCGAAAATGCCGAAATCGGTAATGAAAGCTGTTTTCGGAGCGTCACTCTCATCCATCAACACTTGGTGATATCCTTTGTATAAATCAAGAAAACAAAAAATTTCGAAGCCGATCAAAGCTTCTACTTTTTTATCTATATTCGGAAGGGGATAGCAATCTTTAGGACAGTGCTTGTTTAGATCGGTAAAATCTATGCACATCCGCCATCCTCCTTCTTTTTTCTTGATCATCACAGGATTGGCCACCCAAGAAGGATATTTCACCTCGAATAGTACATCCGCTTTTAGTAATTGGCGGACTTCGTCATGGATGACTTGGCTTCTTTCTGCCGCAAAGAGTCTTTGCTTCTGTTTTACTGGCCGGATTGAAGGATCAATATTTAACCGATGAGTGATTACCTCGGGGGGCACTCCGGTCATGTCCAACGGAGACCATGCAAAGACATCTTTGTACTCCTTGAGGAGCTGAATGGTCTTTTCCCGGAGTAGAGGCGTTCCTGCGAAGCCGATCTTGACCGTTCTGGATGGATCATCTTCGTATAACTGAACGGTCATTGAGTTCGGCTCTGAAGTGACTTCGGTCATCTTGCTTGCTTCTGACTCCGGTTGCTGTGATTGCTATGCTTGATGGTGCCGAACTGATTGCTCGGCACTTTTAAGCGCAATCTGCAGACATTCTTTTGCTCTCTTTTGATCACCTCGGATGACCGCTATCCCACCTTTAGTGGGGATCTTGATGGTGAGGTGATAAGTAGAGCAAACGGCCCGAACTGTGTTGAGCCAGTCTCTCCCCAGGATGATGTTGTACGGGGACCGAGCTTTCACCACAAAGAACTCGATCATCGTATTGGAGCTTGTAGGCGCTTTTCCCACCGTGATCGGAAGGCTGATAATACCTTCAGGGCGGGTGTCCTCCTGGGCGAAACTTTTCAGAGGAAGTGGAGCCGGACTGAGCCGAGCTGGATCCACTTCCATTTTATCGAAACATTCTTTAAAAAGAATGCTGACTGACGCTCCTGTATCCACAAATACTCTGTGGATCAGTTTGTTTGCCACTCCGGCTTGAATGACAATAGCGTCTTGATGAGGAGAGATGGCTGGGACGGGATCGGCATCTGAAAATGTAATCACTTCGTCTTTCTTCAGCCTTTTATGTGTTGGCTCCTCTTGATTGGAACCTCTGCGTTCTGCTTTTAGGGACGACTTAGTCTTCCCGGCAGGGAGAGCATCAATAGTCAGGATTACTCCATCATATTGCGGCTCGTCGTCGTCTTCGGGATCCTCATGCCTTTTCGGATCCTGAGGATTGCAGTTCGCACCTCTCTGTCTTTTGTTCTTTTTCGGCTGCTTGCTTTGGTATTTTTTTAACGTTCCTGTTTTCACAAGAACATCAATACCTGCAGCCAAATTTCGGCACTCCTCGGTATCGTGACCGTGGGCTTGATGGAAGGAGCAATATTGATCCTGAGGTCGCCGCGCGGCTGATTTCGTCATCCGCTTTGGTTTTTCGAACATATCGGAATGTAGTTCGAAAATTTCCGCTCTTGACTTGTTTAATGGTACGAACTGAGCGGGCGGCTTCTCAGGATTGAGACGTGGCCCCAATCTGCCTTGTACCGGTGCCCTTTGAATTCTTTCAAAAGGAGTTCGGCGAGGAAGCACCTGGCCGCTTTGATCGGGCTTCTTTTTCTCTTCTCGGGATGAGCTGTCTAAAGACCGTTTTCGACGGTCTGCCTCATCCGCACGGGAAAACTGGTCCGCAATGTCCCACATTTCTTGAGCTGTTTGCGGACCGCACTCCACGAGCTTTCTGTAGAGAGCTCCGGGCAGGATTCCATTTTGGAATGCCGAAATGACAAGTAGATCGTTGAGATCATCTACTTGTAGGCATTCCTTGTGGAATCTCGTCATGAAGTCGCTGATCTTTTCGTCGCGACCTTGACGTATAGAAAGCAGCTGAGCCGAAGTGATCCGGGCTTCCGCTTTCTGAAAGAACCTCCTGTGGAAAGCATCCATTAGATCTCGGTAGGATCTAATGCTGCCTTGAGGAAGGCTGTCGAACCACCTTCTGGCGTTCCCGATGAGCAGCTCGGGGAACAGCTTGCACATATGGACCTCATTGAGACCCTGGTTCGCCATATTATACTGATAGCGTCCCAGGAAGTCATGAGGATCCACCAACCCGTCATAAGTCATTGACGGTGTCCGGTAGTTCCGCGGCAAAGGAGTTCGGGTGATATCGTTCGAGAACGGAGTCTTTAATGCTCCGTACATGGCGAACCCGACATCTCTTCGGTACGGAGGAGATGGAGTTCTCCTGTGGTTCCGGTACCGAGGAGGAACAGGAACATGTCGGGGTTGAGGATTCTTTCTCCTGGAAGACACGTCACTACTGCGGTAGTGACTTTCATGTCTGGATGAGGAGGGAGAATCCGCCGTTGTCTTCTCCGGCTGTTGGCTCTTCTGCAGGAAGGTTAAGAACTCCTCCTGCTTCTCGGCCAAGAACAGCTTGACAGCTTTATTTAAATCGGGCTGCTGGGAAGACTCGGTGCGATGACTCCTGGAGTGGCTTGTTCCTTCTTCGTGAGAACCGGAGGTAGATGTCTCCCGAGGCCGTTTTTCAGACCTGCGAGCTGGACTAGCTTCCTCACGGTTATCACGAACGGTATTATGGGTGTTACGTGATCTGGTACGCATTTTTGGGGTGGAAAAGGGTCAAAAATTCGCTTTATCACAAATTTGGTTCTCTGGTTCCCACAGACGGCGCCAGTGATGAATCTGCGAATTTTTGATGGTGATGAATGCTAGAAGATGCAGATCACGACACAGGGATTTACGTGGTTCGATTTACTGAGGTAAATCTACGTCCACGGGAAGAAAAGAGGGCAGAGTTGTATTGCTTGATCTGTTTTCTACAGCTTACAATACAGACTTGCTTATTCGATATTTTATCTCTATAGAACTTAACAGAACTTAACCTTATCTATCTGATCTAGGTTCTATTTATACATTGAACCAAGATCGTGGCATGCAGCACTATTTACTAGGCAGTGGATGTCGTGGAGATCGTGGCGATCTTGCATGGGTCCACTATCCTGCATGAGTTAAAGACTGCTTGACACCACTAAATAGATCGTGGGTGTAGTGGAGGTGGAAATCCTGCATGAGTCCACTATCTCCTAGTTCGGTCGAATACTGAGACCGAACTGCTGAATTATTGCCGAGCAGCTTTTGCCGATCTGAGAGTAGAGCTTGATGCCGACCTGAGAGCAGAGTTTTGATTGGTTGGCTTTTACCGAGCTGTAGGCTGGGGCCGAACTCTTTGGTTGTGCCGAACTGAACTCTGATACTCTTTAGCCATGCCGAACTGATACTCTTTCTTGGGCTTTAGGCTGATGGGCTTTACTGCTGTTGGGCTTGTTTAGTACGTACTCCATCAGTAAACATTATAAAATTGATGATTGATGCTCCGATTTTACTTTAATATAAATAATTTCAATCTTTGTTTTGTCGAAAGTTGGTGGATTGTGTGCTCATTAGAACTATTAAGTCGAGCTGATTAAGTAGCAATACTATTGAACCAGAAAATAATAATGTTACTAAAGTATTACTTACTATTTTTCTAAACATAGATTTAATCAAAGAAAATCAAATAGATCTTCCATCTAATTTTGGTTCGTACAACCATGAAACATATAGTATTTGTCTTTTTTTTGTTGTTTAGCTATTTTTCTTTTACAAGGAAAACAATTGAATACTTGTTCGTGATATATGCTACTACTATATCTTAGTTTTTGTTGATAAATAATGATGTGGATTTTTTTCCCTTTTCTTAATTCAATAGTCTCGTTCAAAAAATAAATAAAATAACATTTCAATAAAATTCAAGATATTACTAATATTATATTGAAGAAAATTCGAAAAAACTATGTTCAATTTTCTAAACCGATGAGAAATCTGAGTTCGTAATAACTTGTCAACATAATGTCATAATATGGATATTCTTTTGAAAAGTATTGTGACACGTCTGAATTATTTTTATTAAGAATATTCTCACTCAAAATTAAACTTGTAAAGTTGTAGATTTGGTAGTACTACATATCCTAGTTATTAAGAGTAGGGGTGGGTAGGTATACCTTACCGAAACCACCATACCGTATACCTTATCGTAAATTAGGTATGCGAAAAAATCATACCTTTATCTTACCAAAATTTTCGGTATAACGAACTTCGGTATACCTTATTTTCAGTATGAAGAATTTTCATACCGATATCGTACCTCATTTTCGGTATGTCGTACCAAAGTTCGGTATACCATACTTTTGCGGTATACCTTACTTTCAATATCAATGAAAATTGAATATTTGAGTTTTTAGAATACTATTTATATTTTATAGTAATTTAAATAATATACGGGGTATTAAATACTAGTATATTTTATTAATATTATATTATATTTCACAATAAATTTTATAATTTTAAAAAATATAAAATACTTTATATATTATTATATTCATATTTTACGGTATATACCTTAAATTACGGTATATACCGAATTTCGGTATGCCGCGGTATATAAAAATTCATACATTTACCTTACTGAAGTAAGGTATCATACCGTACCGAAAATCACGGTATACCGAAAATTCGGTATTTTCGATATTTTTTCGGTACGATAATGCCGGTATTTCGGTATTTTTTCCCAGCCCTAATTAAGAGCAAACTTTCTGCATATGCTACTTTTCCAGCTCCCATTTAACCCATATAATATTAGTATTTTAATCTTACAGAGTAGTTAATTTTACATTCAACATTAAGTTGGCTAAATTATATAATTGATTTATTTTACTACTTAACTTGACTAATTAATAGTAGTATTTTTTAAAAAAAAATTGGTGTGATTCAACTACTTTTTAATTAGTAATCCATTTAGCAGTTTTTTTATAAATAACAAAAGTGCATCAATCGTGAAACGACAAGCAATTCAGAAAATACCAAGCTCACCATAATAATAGAAGACCACACCAATTTTTAATTCACATGTGAAGATGTCTAAATAGTCTTTTCTTTTCTATCTCCTAATTTGTATGTTAATCCTCGAATGCAACTTTATTTTGAATTTTTCATATAGACCATAACATGATATAGAACGGAATAATTAAAATTTTCTTATAAAACTTACAGGATAGACAACCCAATCAAAAGAAGAGCATGTTGTGGTATTACTAGACATGTTAAAAGGAAAGGTTTCATTCAATCATTCATAACAATGATATCAAGAGGCAACAGTCGTAAAACTTGCAATCGAAAATAATGTGATTGATGGTTCCTGACTTCTTACACAAGGCCGTTTTGTAGGGACGAAGAGAGTATAATTTTATAACTCCGTCCCAACTTAATTGTCACTCTTTTTCATTTCGGTCTCTCCCAACTTAATTGTCACACTTCATTTTTACCATAAATGGTAAGTAGGTCTCACATTTTACTAATTCACTTCACTCACATTTTATTATAAAATATATATATAAAAGTGGGTCTCACATTCCACTAATTTTTCAAACCAATTTTTCTTTACATTTCTTAAAACTCGTGCTCACTCCAAGAGCGACAATTAAGTTGGGACGGAGGGTGTTACGGGACATATCTTCCATATTTCGCATATATTAGTAATTAATATCTTTACAGTATATTTTGCTTAGTTGATTAAGATTAGATTAGATTTATTTGTTTGAGTATTCTACATTATAAATATGTGGGAATATTTCATAATTGGGAATCATTCACGAAATAAACTATATTTTTACGCTACTTTCTTCTTCAACAACTCAAAACCCTAGTTCTTGTCGTTGTTGATCGTTGGGCAAAGATTCCCGCGACTTCACGGAGGAATTGATCATAGTTCTTGTCGTGTGCGATCGACGGGCAAACGTTCCCGCGACCTCACGGAGGAATTTGTGCGAGGTTAAGGAGTTCATCCTTAACAAGTGGTGCTTTCATTGAGAGGCTGTGGAGCGAGGAGGACGAGATCTTGATTTTGGAAGGGATGATAGAGTTCCAGAACAAGTTCAAAGTTGATCCGTTGGCGAATCTGGAGAATGAAGGGAGACGTTCAGCTGTTCCTTGTGCGTTTGATCCAGGAGGAGACGTCTCTCAACAATTTTTGGGCTTTCAACTCTCGTCGTTGCTTCGTGATTTCCACCTTGAGGACAAGGTGGATTTCAACAGTGGGGGAGTTGTTACGGGACATATCTTCCATATCTCGCATATATTAGTAATTAATATCTTTTTAGTATATTTTGCTTAGTTGGTTAAGAGTAGATTATATTTATTTGTTTGAGTATTCCACATTAGAAATATGTGGGAATATTTCATAATTAGGAATTATTCACGAAATAAACTATTTTTTACGCTACTTTCTTCTTCAACAACTCAAAACCCTAGTTCTTGTCGTTGTTGATCGTCGGGCAAAGATTCCCGCAACTTCACGGAGGAATTGATCCTAGTTCTTATCGTGTGCGATCGACGGGCAAACGTTCCCGCGACCTCACGGAGAAATTTGTGCGAGGTTAAAGATTGCATCCTTAACAGAGGGAGTATATTATTGTCATTCATCACATTTTGAATTCTACCCAAATAAAAACTAAAGTGGCAACATAGTGATATAATTATGTGGATTGGCGTTAAAATATACAAATTGTTACATGAATCTTGAAATGTGTAAATATATATACGAACTTCGCAACCTTATTATATTAGTAGTATAAAGATTTGCCCAAATTAATTTTGATATAAAATCTAGTACTACTAAGTTAGTGAAGAAAAATCAACCATAATTGTATTTTAATTGCAATGATAGAGTAAAAAAAAAGTAGAAACAAATAAAAAAAGGGTAGTTTGGTCATTTGGAGTTGAGTTTAAATTAAAAACTAAGAGAAAGTGGTTCAGAAAGCACTAATGGCGGTACGAGCTTGCCTATGTGAGAGAGAGATACTGTGGGATATTCTCTTCACGGAAGCAGATATATCAGTTCCATAAATCCAGTAAACACAGCCAGCAGCAAACATCACAAATAAACACGAATCTCTTTGTTGTATTTCCTTTTTCTTTTTATTTTTTGGTACCAAAGAAAAGGGACAATCTACTCCATGTTTAGAAGTAAGAATGGATTGATGGAGGGGATTTGGAGGGTGTCTTACTGGCCTCTCTAAATTCCCCTACACTGTTTCTCTTGTTTTCTCTGATTTTTTAGTTAGCAATTCGTAGTTATTTGCAAAATAAGTAGACAAGATTAGTGGAGAAAGTAGGAGAAGTTCTTTGCTTGAAATTGGAGCTGTGGCCTTAGTTTTTGTTGATCAGGGAATAATGGTGATGGAGGTTTCTTGATTGGAAGCTGACATCAGGTATACCTTTTTTTGTGTCTGTGTATTGGAGATTCTAGTCTTGTTGTATTTTTTGTGTTATCATGTTTCTTATCTATGGTTGAGTAGTTAGAATGTTTTTTTTTTGAGTTTTTTTTTATCTTATTTGTTCAAAATTAAGTGATTTCAGTATGACTTCTCGAGGTTGCATTTGGAGGATGGAATTTGAACTATTTGATTTTAATCTGCAGCCGAGTAGTATAAAAATTCCAGTTTTAGTGCTTGCCTACCTCATAAAGAATTTAGGGGGAAAACAAAAGGAATAAAGAAAAAAGTTTACTTTGTATGAACAGTTCACCTCGTGGAAGAAAACACCAGCAACAGATGATGATATATAATCAAGATTTCTTATAACGTAATCGTATTGAATTGGTATATCCATTGCTGAAATCATTGATGTTACTGATACACGTTAGAAGTATTTATTCATATTGGGACTTTTCTGTTTCATGTTGCTTGCTTGAACTGTCAATGTTGACAATCTGGTTGTATTTGAACTTTTGTTGTTTAAAATTTTCTGTTAGTATCAAATACAGTGGTATTTCAGATGAAATTAAATGAATTTTTAGCAATGCAACAGTTGATCAATTACAGTGGTATTATAAGATCATTAACCCTTTTGTGGCTACCAATGCTGGTAGGAAAATGTAAATGTAAAAAGAAAATGATTGAAATATTTTTGGAAACCTAACTTTTGGATTATCTCATATGTTATACTTATGCCTACTCCCTTACTCTTTAGCTTATGATGATTATTGTTGTTGTGTGTTAGCATCTTGTGATGCTAGAAAAAAACATTTCTTCATATTTTGTTTACTTAATCTTTTTTATGATGTTCTTTATTGTCTTCGTATTGATTCATAGATCATACCAAACTTGAAAGAAAGTGTACTTGAAAAATGTTCATATGAGAAGAATATTTTATGTTAGTATACATATTTGTTGTATATGTATATTGCTTTGTTTTTTTTTATCTAACTGAAATGGGTTGAATTTCTGCAGGTTTCTTGGTGATACTGATTAAGAGGCAAGCCTTCCTTGTCTTTCGTAGTCATAGTTATCCTCGGCCAAAGTTGAAAACCAAAAGAAATATAGGGCGTGGACAACAAGATTTCAAGCAAGGACTATCTCCTAGTTTAGTTGGATCACTCTTCCACGTCATTTGGCATCAAGTGATGCTATAACTGGGCGAACTGGAAGGGGGTGGATCTTATTTGGTTTCCCAATCTCTACTTGGCAATATAGGTGATCTTGTGGAGGAGTGTGTTTAATTTGATCACCATCCTTAATGCCGGTAAAAAATTATCGCTTAGTCTCAAGACAAGTGATTTGGAATTCGTTACCGAGTGCGCTCTTCAATCCTTCCACAATTTCAACCCACTAAATTTGTTGGTGAAACTTTGCATCCACTCTTAGGGCAAATCTTCTTTGGCATTCCGGAGTCTTAGAACTCCATCCATCCCTATTTTATAGGGGCAAATCTCCTTTGGCATTTGGAGTGTTTCCACTCCTTTTATCCCACCATAATCTTCCCTTCATTGGGCAAATCTCCTTTGGCATATTATCTCCTCTACCGGAGGTAATTTTATCTATATATACATAAATTAGAGGCATTGTAGTTTCTATCGAGCTAGGCTTCTAATCCCTGTTTAAAGATCACTTCGTCTGCAAAAGGTTACCGGTTGGAACTTGATCTTATACAGTTGCAAAGTAATTTAATCGGTAAGATTATCTTTTACTTTATCTTATTGCATCATTTGTTTCCTTCAAATAAATAAAATTTTGTAAGATATGCAATGTGGAGTGTCTTGGTTTGTTATTGTTTGTGAGGCTTTGTTGAGGTAATTCGAGTACTGCAACGTAGCTAAAAGAATAATGTTAGATATTGGAGCTATAGTGTATAATATGCAAGATAAGTTTTTCCCATGAGGAGTGCATTTTAAAGGGTAAGATTTTGATAAGTGGATACTGGATAGTGGTTTGATTCAAGCGTGAGACGTTATCTTGCTTGATTTGACATTTTTTATTATGATAAGTTACTAACATGCTCCTAATACCAAATCTATTCAAAAATAAAAAATGACCCTGTAAACTAGTAAAAATGTGTAAACTATTAATAAGGCTTGGCCTACTTGACCGACAAATTTAGTCGGAGTTGTTCATTATGCACATGCAAAGTTGAACTTTTTATGAAGTAATCTCAATTGATTTTGGAAACGAATAAGTGTAATTTGGGTATGGATGGGAAGTTGTCATCATCAGTTCTGCGATGGTACCGGCCTTTCGGTTATGTTAGTTGATAGTTAACTCAATTATTTGTTGCTCCAGGAGTTGGCATAATGGATTCGCTACGCAGCGATTTCGACAGCTTCAGTGAGAGCAGCGGTTCGGAGGATCAGGAGGACATTGAATTTCTGTATGGTCCTCAAGCCTGCAACATTTTCTCATCGCTTGAAGAATCCATCCAAAAGATAGACGATCTTCTCATGTTCGAGAGAGGGTTCTTGAATGGGGACGTAGTTTGCTTGGTTTCAGATCCATTAGGACAAATGGGAAAGGTTGTCAATGTGGACATGATTGTGGATTTGGAAAATATGCTTGGTACTAAAACTCAAAACGTCGATTCGAGGCATCTTCAGAAGATACAGTCGGTTTCTGTTGGGGACTGTGTGATATACGGTCCGTGGCTTGGGAAAGTGGAAAAGGTTGTCGATCGTGTTTCCATCCTGTTTGACGATGGTACAAAGTGTCAGCTGAACGCCGAGGGTCCTGAGAGGATCGTTGCTCTATCTCAAGATTTCAGTGAAGATCTGCCGTATCCATTTTATCCTGGTCAAAGAGTTCAGGTTGAGTCATCTGTTCCAAGATCCACTCGCTGGTTGTGTGATATTAGAAAGAACAAACACGAGCAAGGCACCATCTGTGATGTGGATGCCGGGCTCGTGTATGTTGATTGGCTCTGTTGTGCCGTTTCAAGTGATGAGAAGGAACCTACTCCACCGTGTTTGCAGGATGTGAAGAACTTATCTGTGCTGCCTTGTGGTCAGACGAATTGGCAGCTCGGTGATTGGTGCGTTCTTCCGGTCGAGCAGAGCCTGCCGTATTCTTATGCATCAGAGCTGCTCAAAGGTCCGAAACAATCGGAAATGTTTGTTGGTAAAGGGGACACGAGAGCTAATTTCCAGAACATCGCTGTTATCGTGAAGACAAAGACTAAAGTCGATGTGCTTTGGCAGAATGGGACCCAATCGCTCGGTTTGGACTCGTGTCTGGTCTACCCTGTGAATATTGTTGACGCTCATGACTTTTGGCCTGACGTATTTGTGTTGGAGAAGGGAACAGTGGATGATGACTCTCAAGTTACCAGGCCCCAGAGATGGGGAGTCGTTAGAAGTGTGGATCCGAAGGAACGAACTGTGAAGGTGAGATGGTGCAAGTCCTCTCCGGATCGGATCGGCTCCAAGGAAGAACAAACAGAGGAGGTCGTGAGTGCTTATGAGTTGGTCGAACACCCCGACTACTGCTACAGCTTGGGTGAGGTAGTTTTTAGTGCCGAGAAGGGCATTCTTGATCTCTCAGACAGAGATTCTCCAGACCTGACAGTACCAAATGTGCACACGGGAGAAGGACAAGATTTGGGAGCCGTGGAAAACAATGTAGATCAGACAGTATATCTCAACAAGACATTCCTATCTCAGTTTGGGACTGTCGTTGGCCTCAAACACGAAGCTATACAAGTGCAATGGGGCACCGGTGCTGTTACTGAGGTATCCTTCTTTAATACTATCATGTTTGTTTTTATCGATTATTCCCATCTTGTTAAATGTTTTCCATTGTTTGCTCCAAATTCCTTCTGCTGAATATTCGAAATTTGTTATAGGTCGCACCATATGAGATCTATAGAGTTGACAAATGTGAAAGCGCAGCTTCTTCTGTGCTTGGTGACGAAACTGCTCAAACTCCGATTGAGGAACTTCCGCTGAAGAACCAAATTTCTGGCCAGAAGTCAAAGGTATGCCAAACTCTCCTTTGGTCTCATTCTGCTCTAACGGTCTCATTCTAGTGCTGACTAAACGGAAATTTATGCAGGATGTATTTGGTCTCGATGATGACACTGCAAAAAACCATGGCTCACATTCTATTTCTCAAGTTGTGCTGGGGGTTCTGACACGTGTGACGTCAAGCCTACTCGGGACTCTGGGTACGTCTCTGTATAGTGGATATAGATGCACATCAGAAGTTGGGGACGCCCCACACGAGGAGGAAGCACTCGAACTTTGCAGGTTGAACCTTGATGCCCAATTTCCAGCTGAGGATGATATGGAATCGCCTGAAAAGATGACTTCGCTGCAGACGACACGAGCTAACGATGATATCACTTTGCCCTCTGGCAGCGAGCGTTCTTGGTTGTTTAGGCGGTTTGACATGGTTAATGATTGCTCAGACCACCACTTTGCCAAAGAGTCTGGGATGAACCTGCAGTCTCCTCAGGTAACCATAAGAATCTCTTTTTATGTTATAATACCGATATGTTTTTGTCCTTCTCTGCCTCAGTGTTTTGGTATATTTCAGATGAAACGAAGCTGGTTAAAGAAGGTTCACCAAGAATGGAGCATTCTTGAGAAAGACATTCCTGGTGAGAATTTTACCTCGCCGTGATCTATATCTCTAGTATTCGGTATTAGAGCAGTTCCATTTAAATTCTAATAGTGAAGGAGCAGCAATGTTAGTTTTTGAATTGTTTTTTCATATTTGAATAAACGAAAATTTGAAAAAATGTGAACAGAAACGATCTATGTGCGTGTCTATGAGGAACGAATGCAGTTGCTCCGAGCTGCAATTGTAGGCTCTGATGGGACCCCATATCACGATGGATTGTTCTTTTTCGACATCTATCTTCCCCCGGAATATCCTAATGTGCCACCGGTGTGTAGGGTTCTCCAATAAATTTTTTAAACTAATCCAATGAAAGATTATGTGATGCTTATAAGCACAAGATATTGTAGATGGTTTACTACAATTCCGGTGGACTTCGCATCAATCCCAACCTGTATGAATCGGGAAAGGTCTGCCTCAGCCTCCTGAATACATGGACGGGATCCGAGAGTGAAGTTTGGAATCCATCATCCTCAACCATCCTTCAGCTCTTGCTCTCTCTCCAGGCCCTTGTCCTCAATGCAAAGCCTTATTTCAACGAGGCTGGATACGACTCACAGGTGGGGAAAGCCGAGGGTGAGAAGAACTCATTCAGCTACAACGAGAATGCATTTCTCGTCAGCTGCAGGTCGATGATGTTCCTACTACGCAGGCCTCCAAAGGTAAAACCATTTAACGAAGGCGTCGTTGATATAAAACAAGTTTTCATAGACTCAGGGGTCAGACTTGTAGTATCATTCTCGAAGTTAACTCTCGTTTTATCTGAAAAATGAACAGCATTTTGAAGCGCTTGTGGACGAGCACTTTAGAAGCCGGTGCAAGAATATTTTACTGGCCTGCAAGGCATACATGCGAGGTGCTCCAATAGGGAACCCATTTGAGTGTGGAAAAGCTGATGAGGAAGTTCAGAGAGGAAGCTCAACGGGCTTCAAGATATTGCTCGCAAAGCTCTACTCCAGGCTCGTCGAGACCTTCTCTGACAAGGGCATCGACACCTCTGATTTCTTGGACCAGGTTCCATGATAATCTACCTATACCTTGAAATTATGGTATGTTACTATTGCTGGTATATGATTGTGTGTGTTATGTAATGTAAATGTATATGTATGAGTGGGGTTGAATAAGTTCATTCTACATTATACAGACTACAGAAACTGAGACATAAGTTTGCTGATTGTAATATATATACTGCTGCGTATTGATCCATTGTGATTTGTGAAAATTATGAAATTGAATGAATATTTAGCTAAAATGAGACTCCATGTTCTTAGAATGAACTCGCCTCTAAGCCCGGAGGGCGAAGGGGTTCATGATGTTGTGGAGTGAGGAGAGAAGGACGAGGAAATAGGCTGTCGCGGCTATGAAGCTGGCAGCCATGGCTCCCTCCGATGACGTGATGGCAGATTTGAGGACTTTGTCCACAGATGGGCAGCCAACCATGACTTCTTGGATGTGAAAAAACAGCAATATGATCGTGTAGCCAGCCACTTGCATTAGCATTCACCATCTGCAGAAGATCACATATATTTTGCATTTTAAAGATGATATATAGAGTTTAATACTAGAATTTACCATCTATTCTAAGACTATTTATGTAGTATTTAAAATAATGGTAATTAAGCGACTAATTGTCTTTGCCATGACACATTGAAATTTTATTACAAGTTTATTAGTAGTATTATTTATTATTATTATTATTATTATTATTATTAATTTGTGTGTAGATATTCTCACCCATTATCTATTAAATATATAAAAAAAATCTTTATATCTATTTCAAAAATGCAACAAATCATTCATATACTATACCTTTGGTGGGTGTTTAGTTATGTTGTAATATTAACATTAATAAAAAATAAAAGTAACAATAATAATTGATAACCCAATATTAATATTGGTAATAATAGTAGTAGTAATATTAATGGTTATTGAAGTTGTATAAAAAATAAATAATAAATAATTAAATAGTAGTACAGTATTCTATAATTTAAAAATAGCCCTGGATATTTTAGGGAATAAGAATTCCAAAAAACTGCAAAACTTTCCTCATTTTCATAACTCGTAGTATTACTTTTTATTTAATTTTTATAAAACAAACACAATTATTTAAAAATAACTACCTTATTAAATAAATTAGTGTAACACTTGTAAAATGCACGCACTATTAATTTATTTTTATAAAAAAATTGTTCAAATTTAAAATAAAAAATTATTTACATGACATATTTATTTCATAAAATGAGATTATCAATGATTTCATATTTTCTCAAATTTTTATAATTAAATTATTACCAATATCATACATATGCAAATTAATTATAAAATATTAAATAATAAATATATTAGATTAATAAGATGCATATTAAAAACTTCCTACTTTATTCCGTGTTTTACTTTACTCTATCTTCAATTAGATTAGAGAAAAGATAAATATACATAAATTGTACATGTACATAATATCCTTTAAAATTTAAACTTAATTGAATTTAATTAAAAATTAGTTTTGTTATTTGTTATATTATTTTGTAGCAATAAGAAAGAAGTGACATAGAAATTTTATGTCAAATTGTAACATGATTTTGAGCTTGATTCGAATTAATTATACAATATTTAGTAAACAAATATATGTTTTCTTAAATATACAAATATTTAAGTTAAAATTTTAATTTTATTTGAAGTGTTTCAAAATGATTAGTATGAAATTTATTTTAGATCAATTAATGTTTATGAATCGATTTTCAATGTTAAATGTTAAAAAAGTTCGATTATGTACTCACAATTATGTACACTTATCACTACCCGATTAGAGAAAAGATAAATACTGTCACTTTAACTTACTGTGAGATAGAGAGAGTATATTTTTAATGTATTAAATAAAACTACATATAAAAACCATACTCATAATCATTAAATATAATAAAGATATTTAAAATTAAAATTTAATACATTACTAATATAGTATAATTATAAATTTTTATTAGTATAATAAGTTTATAAATGTACTAATAAATTTACTATAATTATAAATCTTTATCACGATAATTATCATAAATACGTCATTATATATTTAAATAAATACAATTTAATTAACCATGTTATCTTATTTTGTTTTTTATGCTTAAATAATATGAATATTGTCAATAAGGGGAGTGATCAATTGTTAACTCACTCTCTAGTTACTAACTACAACTAATTTAAAACTATAGGATTTTAGAAATCTAGTGGTCTAAAATTTGTTACGTGTAATTTTAGTTTTTATTAATTAAATCGAAAAAGATAAAAAGAACTATCAAATTAGAGTTTTGGATGAAAATGTCAATATAGTGTTTTGAAAATATAAACACAATGCTTTGAGAATGTCAACACGCTTTAAGAATGACATTCTAAATGTATTATATTGACATATTTTATATACTATGTTGACATTTGTTGCTCTACGAAAAAATGATTTTTTTTTTATTTTTTTTTTAAATTTTGACATCGGAACATATGCAAGTGAGATCTCACTAGAATTATTATGAAATTATCTTTAATTGATATATGTTGTGTGAAAATATAATTTAAATCGAGAAAGTTATATGCATTTATGAGTTAGGTGATATTTTTCAAAAAGTTAGTTACAACTAATTTATTGTAAATTAACCTTAATATTTTTTTATTTTTTTTGCAAATAGAAAAGAGAAAATAAGGAAATAGGATTAAAT
The DNA here is from genome assembly GCF_004379255.2 of Salvia splendens. Lineage (NCBI taxonomy): Eukaryota > Viridiplantae > Streptophyta > Magnoliopsida > Lamiales > Lamiaceae > Salvia > Salvia splendens. The sequence continues at coordinate 9,391,856 of NC_056036.1, read as the reverse complement.
CCATATTATCAGATTACAAATCAGGAGTTGAATTACTCAAGGGTAAAATTCTACAAAACAAATAGGCCTAAAAATTTCATTTAAACCGTTAAATTTTCAATTAAAACGTACTTTATTCTAATCCTCGCATATATAATATCATCGCCTACATCAAATACAAATCGAACCTGGCATATGTAAATAATAAAGGTGTAGTTGTGATTTGTGAAGGCTCTGCATAAATTCAAAGCGACTCTATTCAAATCAGCTCTGAGACTCTGAGAGAAAGAGGGATGGGAGAGGACATTAGCATGGTAGAAGAAGAGGAAATAGCAGCAGCAGCAGCAGCTGTTAATGCCGCCGAAGAAGTAGTAGTAGAAGAAGAAGAAGACGATGACGGTCCTCCGCCTGGATTCCAGTTCATTCTCACTCTTCAGCCGCCGGATTACGACGACGAAGAGGAAGAGGATGGACCACCGCCTGGATTCAACTTCGTCGCCCCCAAACCCCCTCAATTACTCCCTTCTTCTGGTTAGGTCTAAATTAGGAGCTAAACTCATTTTCTTCAACAATTTACTTTATAGTCTTCTATTACCCCAGTCTCGTGTTACTCGACTACTTAAGTTTTCTTCTAAAAAAACAAAACAAAACAAAATAATAATAGCATCTTGCTGAGTAGAGTCATATTGTGGTTTACTCCAGTATAAACAACCTCTTTTCATGATCGTATCGTTGTTAGCCGTGTTTTAGGGATTTCATGAGCTAGTATTCTGCTTTGTAGATTTATAGCTTGGTTTAGTCGATTTTGGTGAACATTGAACAATTATACAACTTCTGGATTTGTTTGGAATTGATTTTAGTTAAAGATGCTATAGGCTTGTCCTTTTTATTCTTTTGGGGAAGGCGGATTGCGGTGTTGCCCTATCTCTGTGCAAGGATTGCTACATTCTGTATATCAATGTTATGGACGCTGCGTTAGATTGGCATGTGGCATTTGTTGACAATGTTTTTAAGCTTGCAAAATCTAGCAGTAGGAGGTAGGATAAGAAAGAACAGAAGGACACAGAGCTATAATTATTAATTTATCATTGGATACTTGGCTCTTTATCAACCAAGAAAAGGGGAAGAAAAAATTCTATGTCCATTTTTGTAGTTTTTGTTGTCAAAATCAATGAAATCAACTAGTTATATAACTTCTCCAGCAGTTATCTTTTTACATTGCATTGGCTTCAAGTAATAGCTGTGACACTTTTCTGCTATGTTTGATATAAGACCTTCTCTGTATCTCTCCCTTTGGACTTTTTAAAGCTTCACTAACGAATCCTCTTCATTTGTGATTATTTCATGTTAGCTTTGTTTGCTTACCTGAAATATCAGTCTAAGAAAAATTCATTCATTACATTCAGATATGACAAGCAGCAAACAAGACAACATGGATGAAGATGATGATGATGGGCCACCACCTGGATGGGAGTTTGGTAAACTTGTAAATGCATTGGAAAACACGACACCAAGCCCAACAGGTTGTAGTTTTTATTTACTATTTAATGGTTTTGGTTTGTGAATCATCTTGGTATCATTCTTCAGCTAGCGTAATTTAATTATCAGACTAGACTAGGTATTTCTAAGTTCAACTTACCACTCTTAAGTAATTTGATTAAATGTTGCTTTTCATATGAATAATGATTATTTAAATGATTGGGAAAATGAGAATTGCATGTCGGATGTTTTTGCTTGTGAAGTCTTTGTGTATAAACCTTACTCATTTTGTGGTTATATTCTTTCATATTCTTTCTATACTTTGTGTACCGTTCCTTAGATTTGTTACCCCAGACATCTCAGATGTAAAGGAGGAGAGCAATGAAGACTTAGATGAAGGTCCACCACCTGGATGGGAGTCAGTGCTGACGTGTCAGATGCCACAACCACAAACACCACCACTGCAGCCACCATCAACTGTGTCTTCCAGTGAGTTATGCCTTGGATTCTTTGTTTTCTATTTTGAGTGGCACATTAACTAATTTGTGATGCATTCTCTTCAAGAGGGTATAATGTCCAATTGTCCATATAATGAAATGCATATTATGTGTATTGTATATATTCAATCCATGAAAATTGTAATAATATAATAGCATTGTATTGTGCGTTTTCCTAGTCAGAAGAATGATTTCTTTTGAGTCAACTGGATCTGTCATCCTCAACAGATTTTCATGTTGGATTAGTGATGCAAATTAACATAATATGAATATGATACTCCGTACATAATATTAGTAATGCTGAATGATCCACAGCTAAAAAAAGTATGCTGAATGATCAGGGAATGTGATAACTGAAACACCCCTGAGTTAAGTTGAGAACTCAACTCTGCTATCACTTTACTGACAACAGAGCTGATGCCGCTGCTTAGTTGTACTAGTTTCAAGTTCCTCTCAGGCTTTCCTAAACAGACATAATTCATCAACACTAGTTTCGACTTTTCTTTCCTAGATCGCTGTTAAGTAATCTAGAGCAGCCACTAGACTCTTTGCTTTCGGACAATCATTCGAAACTCTCTCAACATGAACATAGCATTAATGTTTCTGGATATTTAACCTCCAGTGATAAAAGCTGGTGAAATTATGTAAATTACATAAGAAAAGATTTAAATATCTGAAATCATATGCATCAATGTGTCTGGAATCTTGATATTTAACCTCTGGTGATAGAAGCTGGAGAAATATGTAAATATTTGGTCATTTTTAATAGGAAGTGGCACACAATGTGTAACAGCTGCATATATGTTTGCTTGCTGAATAGTATCAGAGACAGCTAACTTGGAACATTTTAGATTGTGAGATGGGAAGCAAACCAAAAACTACAGAAATGGATGATGAAATGCATCAATCAGAATCAGAAAAGATCCCCACGCCAGGGCAGTCTTCGCCAGCTACACCTCCAACACAGCAGCTGCTGTTATCTGAACAGCCTTCTGGTATGTTTGTTGGATACCTTGCCGTGTAATAATTCTAATTTTCATGTTCAAATTTCTGTGTATTCAGTAATCTCTTCAATTTCATAGGACGAATTATTCTCTGACTACTATTTATAGAATAATGGTTCATGCCTTCTGTTCTGGGTCATTTCAAGTTCTGCTCTCTGTAATGAGGCAAAATGTACCGGTTTCCTATGGCTTGCTGTTTTTTAATTGAAATTATTTATGCTTCATTGAAAGTATTATGTGAGGAGTGCTAAATGAAGTTTATTTATTAGCTTTGACAGATTTTGTCCTTGCTCTGCTATTTAGATGCAGTAAACAAAGAAGAAGAAAACAAGAATGATGAGAAGAGACCAACACCTATGCCACAGCCTGCATCTCCTCTTCAACAGCTTCAGTCAAAGCCACACTCATTGACGCCAGTGCCTAAATCATCATCTTCTGGTGAGTACATTCATCACTGATTTCCTATTTCCAGGTATGCAATAATTGTAGTTCCTTTCTTAAGTTAGTGACTGCTAGTTGTGGTGAATACATATCTTGTTGAAAATGAGTCTGCATCTAAAACTTCCACATTAAGTAACCATTTTCTTTAAAGAAACTTGCAAGCTTAGTTTAGCTTCCTGTCAGTTTTGGATTCTCTGTTTAGTGTTAACTTTCGTTGAACTGAAGTTTGACCAAATATATACGAGCTTAAGTTGCAAAGTAAGGCTTATGTTCAAACAATTGATACAGATTTAATTTTTAGAATCTTGAAGCAAAGTGGATTCATTAGATCTGATATCATGATGGTCAAAATTTTACAATGGCTATTTTATTGTGTGAGCGTGAGAGAGAGAGAGAGAGAGAGAGAGAGAGAGAGAGAGAGGAGCTCTGACATTAGCATGTTCCGTCAAAGAACGCACACCATATTTTCTGCTTGGTTTTCACCTTTTGATACTTGTATTCACACTGGAAATGCTGTACTGAAGCAGAGAAAGCACAGCTAGTTTGTGGTACATGCCGAAAATTGTGTCTGTATCCACAAGGAGCAAAGTGGATTAGATGCCCAGGATGCCAGGAAGTCAATTTCGTCCTAGCAGGTAACATTCGCTTGATGCAAAAGACAGTCGCTTCCAGCCAAAGATTTGTCATGTCTAAGTAACTTGTTTATTATCCGCATTCCACATTCCACTGAAAAAGATGTCCTATGCCTGTTGGATGTTGAAATTTGCTCTTGATGGTTTTGATATCCTAACTATGTCGTCTGAGCCCTTGGACTGATGTCACCCAACCTTCTGCAGCCCATGAAGTTGGCCAAGTAAATTGCGGAGGCTGTGCAGTGCTCCTTATGTATCCACATGGAGCACCAGCAGTTCAATGCTCTTCCTGCCGTTTTGTGACTGAAATCGGGGTACGTATCTCTTTCTGTCTACAGGCCACATGATAAGATATAACCACCACCTGCATTCTGATATCGCTTAGACATAATCGTATAGAAGCTATAGGAGCGTTTTTGGGTGATTGACCTAGAACGATTGAGTTTTCAGATGGATTAGACTCAACTTGAACACCTCCAGCAGGGATAGCTTTTCAATATTTGATATCTCACCTAAATATGTAGGCACACAATAGGCGGCCTCCTCTTTCCATTCAGCAGGCGCAAGCTCGAGATCAGAGAAGACGACATCGTTCCACCGGAGTCCGGTAGCCTGTACAATCTTGAATTGTTAATCACACATACTAATTTTATTGTATATCTTGCAGCTATTAGTTTCCTTCCATTTCTTCTATCAATTTGGCGTAATATGCTAAAAGCTTCAAAACGTTGCATCAGTTCATTGTTAGCGTCTCATTTCGTATTTCATTCTATTTTTTGGATCTCGACTCGAGCTATGAAATACAAAACGTCTGGGCGTGAATGATAATACTAATATTTTAAGGGTTTTGTTTAACTTTTATTTTAGTTTTAATTAATTGTGCTGGTAAAAATCGGCCATTTTGTCTCAATCAAACTTAATTGTAATACTCTTGTCGTGTAGAAAGTTTATTTTGGAATGTTAAAGAAGACAGAAGGAAGTAGCAATAACTAAAAAGTAAATTTTTTATCTCAAATAATTATATAAATCTCAGTCATAATATTATCATATCTAATTTAGTAAACATTAGTGGTATAAAATAATCATGCCTAACGTACCTTTTAAAAAATTCGAAAATTAAAAATAGTAAGTTTCACTTAATTATCATATCTAAAATAATTATCATATCAAATTAAAAGGTGAAATTTAAAAGTTAATAATTGTTCGTATTTTATTGCCGTTGTAGAACTAAGCGATCTGGATTTATATATTTCAAAAAATACTTTAGAATATCAGTAAGAATAATATGGCATTTCGAGTCCAGCCCAATAAGAAGCCCAGCTAAATGAACAACTTAAAATGACCAAAATAACCTCTGCTTCTTCAATTCATTTTACAGTGCACAGAGTCGAAACACATTGATTTCCTTACCACCAAAAACAAAGAATTAATCACAGAGAATGATTCCAGAGCAATGGGCGCCTCTATGCAACTCTCAATGCATCCATAAATACGTTTCTCTCTTCCAAATCCCATGTAATTTCAATTGTTTACCTTTTTTTCTTTAAATAGTGTTGAATTTCTTTGTTTTGTGCTCCATGCAGATGTCGATTCCGGACGTCTAGGGTTATGATTTAGAAGCTTTTTGTGTGTGATTGATTTTCCTGGATTCTGTCTGATAATACTTTTAAATTGTTAGAATATTCTCGAATGATAATGAGTTTCCGTATGCCGATTCCATCAAAAAGATGGAAATATGTTTATGATTAACATTAGTTTTGAAGTTATGTTTATGAACTTCTGAGCAAATCTGTGTTTGAAGATTGTATTGTAACAGCAAGTTTTATGGAAAATGGGATTATTTTGGTTTGAATTTATATATGAGAGACAGCATTGCTGCTTGTGGCCTGTAGGAGAGTTTTGAGGTATTGAGGACCAATGTGCAGTAGGCCCAACGCGCATCAGTCAAACTTTGTGTCTTCAAAGAATATAGAGAGCGGGGGTTAATATTGTGTCATGAGAGTCATTCTACTTTGAAGCATAGAATGGATTTGGGAGTATTTTGCATGTGTATTTGAGATGACAGTAGTCAAACAAGTAATTATTGTGATGTTCCGCATCTCACGAAGGAGAATTAGTTATGAATGGTGCATGAGCCATTGTATTTTTCCCGATTTGCATGTATTGGTATTTCTAACTAGCAGTATATCAGTAGTCAATACTTGTGAATTACTATTAGAATATTCTCGAATGATGGAGGGATTCAGTTTGATACGAACAACATCCATTTCTCGCTGCATTCGTGCATCGCATTGCAATTGATAAATACCTAGTTATTATGAGTTTCTTTGTGGGGATTCCGTTCCCAGTAAAGACAGAAATTTGCTAATCATAATATTAGTTTTTAAACAAATATAATAACAATAATTTTTTTGTTAGGTTTTTGGAACCCCTGATCAAAGTGTTTGAGGGTGGAGGACTATTTTGTTTTGAATCTGTATAAAGGAGACAGCATTGCTGTTTGTGGGAGAGTTTTGAGGTATTTAGGGGTATTTCATACATGTATTTGATAGATATTTCTTGTAATGTAGTATAACCTCAAACTGGTAGTAATCATGATGGTCGTGAACCGTATATGCAGCAGCCTGGTAAGGAGAATCAGTTATGAATGGTGAATGATTTATTGTATTTTTCCCAATTTGACATTTACCCATGTTTCTAACCGTATCTTGGTTATAACGCCTTTATCCTTAGAGGCGTTTCAGTAGTCTTGTTTTGGCAGTTTTTATTGTAGTACTTTGTACGTATTTGTGAAAGAGACACATAACCACCTGGACGGCTGCCCCTAGAACGGTTGTGTCTTGTAATAGTTCTATTGGGATGAACATTTCGGGTATTGTCAGTTCTATCATATGCGATGATATAGGAAGTGTATGTGTGAGATATTATTGGTTTCAGGTATAAAAATAGGTAAAATGGATGGTTGTTTGCAAAAATTGACTCCTATAAGTAAGTCAATATACGTGACCTGTATCTGAGTATCCTGCTTTTTGTTGTTGGAATTTGTTCGTGTTTATCTGATTAATCACGTGCTGATTTCCTTTAGGGAGAGTATTCTACAAAGACCCTGTCCTCAAGGACAAGCAGTGGAGTGCGTATATTGATCGTTCCCCTGGTTCTGTCAGGTACGCGGAGATTCGTGCCACCTCAACTTCTTGAACACTTCCAGTTTTCTTGGTCGTGCCTAATTGCATTCTTGCTTTCAGGAATGCTTTCGTGCTTGCATAGCTGGCTGTAGTTACAAGGTAGGCAAGCTCACTTTGAAAGTAAACGGTCAAGATAAATATTTGACATAATGCTTCAACTATTGCTTTATTCTTTTGTCTTGCAGTTTGATATTCCTGCAGAGAAACTGGAACAAGTTCATGCAAGACCGCAGAAGCTTCCACCTGAAGAGAAACTGAGACCACCTGCTGCTGAGTCCAGACTCCCTCTCGTCTACGTTCCTTGTGGAGATGAGGTTCTGAACACTTCTGCGTAAGCATATAATCGGACAACAGACTTCAACAGAAATATCTCAACAGGGCCTCAGAACCCAGCATTGCATTTTTTTTCTGGGTATTTTTATGATGATGACAACTTTTAGTTCTAACTGCACTGAAATGAAGGGCAACTGTGTGCATTGTATGATTTTTTTTTACTAAAAAGCTTTACTCGTGGTGACTGGTTACAGTAAAAATTCGAAGTCACATAACAGCATTTGAGCACACTGTAAGTTGTATTGACTAAAATTACAACATTTATCACGGTTTAATTTAGGACGGCTATGAAACGAGGTCCAATAGTGTGTAATAAAACAAAAGAGGGGGTAGCTTTTGTTTGGAGGTGTTTTTTCCCGAAAAATAGAAGATATAAAGATTAATACTCTCATTCTACTAGCACTTTTCGTTTTGAATAGTAAATTAAGGTTTGAGTAGTTTGTGTAATTAAATTAGTATTCTAAATGTAATAAGAGAACACTTAATTAAATCTAGTATTTTAATTAAATACCTTAATTCTTAATTAAAATTTAAATAATGCAAGTAGTTTGTGACAAATCAAAAAAGAAAAATGGTAGTAGCATGATACAGGAAGTAGTTAATATTGGAAGCTACAAAAAAAGATGCATTCAATACAAAAGAGCAGATACTGTTGTTGAGTCTTGAATTTTCGTCTAATTTAGTTCTTACATTGAATCTATTTTTCAATGTAAGAGCTCAGCAAAATATTGAATATGTAAAACTCTGAATTTGATCTGGGATGATATGTTAGTGAGAAAAGAAATATGACTATTCAAAATCAAGGAAAAATAATTCATCCAAAATTCTTTCTCAAAAAATAATTAGCATCAAGAATTTCATACATAAGTAAACAGCCGAAAGCTTCAGAAAAGAATTATAACAAACAAATTCAAAAATCTTACACGCCTATTCAGACTTGTTCTTGTCCAACACTGACTGACTCCTCTTCATCCGGCTAAATGGCCCGACTGTTCGATCCATTATGTACATGTAGATGACCTGGCTCCATGACTGATACGAATCAAGATCCTCGTAAAACTGGGGTGCAATCTCCCTCACCTTGTGCAGCTTGCTCCCGGGGATTCTTGGGAAGTCATGATGCTCATTGTGGTAGCCGACGCTCCATGTCATGAGGTTGAGAGGGCCATAGTAAGAATACGTTTCTTGATCCGGATTGAACACGTAGTGCTCTGAGATGAAGTGTCCGGCCATGGGGTGCATCCCGCCTCCAACAAACGTGGACAGGATTAAATAACTGAAGGATTTCCAGCCGAAGAGGCAAACGATGGCAGCATCAAGGGCCAGTTGGATAGAGAAGTTAATAAACTCCCATATGCCGGGAGGTTTTGGCTTGAGAAATAGGGGCCGGAGAGCATAGAAGAATAGTTGGAGAACAACCCATATGGATTTTGAGACTGTGTTTCTCACAACCTTGGTTTCTGTGAGGCTTGGGACATCCATGTCAAGTTCGTCCACCCCTTGGTACCTATGGTGCTCGAGGTGGTACTTTTGGAAAGTGACGGACATGGGAACGCCAATGGGAAGGTTGGCGAAGATTCCTAGCCACCGGTTGTAGACAGGAGTCAAGAAGGCTAGGTTGTGACTAAGCTCGTGAATGGCCAAGAAGAGATTGTGGTTGAGGAAAGAGCCGAAGAAATATGCCACTATAAGTATCTTCACCCAAGATGCGTTGTGCAAGAAAGTCGCAGTCCATAGCTGAAGCAACACGACTGCAGCAATCTGCAATGAAGGATACAAGGTAAAGCTTTATTCAATCTAATTACTCATACCTTTTCCGAAGCATTCTGTGCATTGCGATATTTAAGACACGATAAATGCTAAATAAGTTCATGTTTAGCACAATCATCCAATTCCCAATCCCAAAACAGCAACCCTCGACTCTACTGGTCATCCATACAGATGCAAAATTGGAAAACCAAAACAGGGGATTTTCGACACAATGATCTTCTTGTCTTACTCTAAACAGAAAAGGGAGAGACTCCTATACAAAATACTAATGATACTCCTCAAACAATATAATACTTAGATTCTAATGTTACAGTAAACTAGCAGAAGAATCTCAGAAAACTTCTCAATATTAGGAGGCAAAGATTTTTGAAACTCTGATCAAATAAGAAGACTAAATCCACATTACAAATGAAATCCATTATCCCTAGTTAAGTTTTTACAGAGTTAAATATCTTTATCTTCAATTAGTAATTTTCCTCTTGCAGTGAATGGCTTAATCCCCCATCAAAGATCACTTCTAACAAAAACCCTAGCATTGATCATAAAATGGCAACAAAACAGCTAAAAACTTTCCATGAATTCAGGATTGAATCACAAAATTAAATGCACCAAAATCAGAATGCAGCAGAAAACAAACACAAAATGAGTTTCAGCACAGATCTCGTATGAATTCTGGAAATAAAAACCTACATTGCAAAACGTGAAATGCATAAACATACCTTAAGGAAAGCGAAGGGGTCAGGGCCGAATAATTGCTTGATTTGAGGGTATTGAGAGAGGATCTGCCTCCTGCGGGAAGCGTGAGGCTCGTCAGTGTAGGACCAGAAAAAGTCAGTAGCCATTGCTCCCTCTTTCCCTTCAAATCCCATTCCTTCTCTTCTCTCTGTCTCTCCCTCAGATTGCAGCCTAGTTTTGTTTCTCTTATTTTGAATGCACGAGCACGTTTTGACGTTATTGCCCTGCTAGATTTTGATTCCCTTTTCAAATTGGATGCATATGATTTTAATAAATATGAAAAGGAAGTATACTATATATAGCCAAGTACCATGAATTGTTTTGTTTTACAATAAGTTCACGCTTTTCCTTATTACTACTACATGATCCGTCCCTTATTTGACACTTTCCTTTTTATTACCTCTAGTCTCGTCACACTTTTATTTTCATACTCCATTTGTTCAGTATTATTAATTGTATTTGAATTCGGCATGCATTTCAAAAAAAGTTACTTATTACGTCCTTGAAAATTTGTGGAAGAAAGAAAGTGGAATATGAGACCTATTTTATGATATTGCTAGTAAAATGTGGATAAAATGAATTAGTGGAATACAAGGTCTATCTACTATTTATAATAAAAGTGAACCAAGACTTCTAACCGCAAAAAGACTAAAATGGTAAACTGGGATTCCTAATGGCGGATGGAGAAAGTATTAGATTTAAAAAATTGACGTTTAGTTATTTAAATATACTAAAAATAAAATAGGAGAGACAACTGAGTAAGTTTAGTTAAAGGTGTTGATGTTTACCAAAAAAATATGACATTTATCTTAGAACGTTCCAAAATGAAATATGAATCATCTGACGAAGAGATTATTTTTAGTAGTAATATTATATGTAGTCAATTTTAAACTTTAAATTCTAAATTATTGAGTTTAAGTGAACTAATTCTGAACAATTGTGTTTTATAATCAATAGTAAGTGGACTATAATAAAACTCGCAAAAATATTTAAAAGATTTATTTTTAGTAGAAGAAAGATGATTTCGTTCATCAAATGTCAGCTTGGATTTTAAAGATTTATATTTAAAATAAGGTAGAAAATGAGACGTTGTTTTGACAATGAAAATAAAAATATGCCGTCTCTCGTTCGATGGAAATACAGTACTACTATTAATTTATTTTATCTTAAGTTTAAATAATAGTCTTTGGATGTCAATATAAATTACAGTACGACTTAATTTTCCTTTTCGATCATCGATTTGTTTCTTTTAAAATTACTTTGTTACTCGCATATTTTTAAATAATACAACAGTAGTACGTATCATTCAAAGCACCAACAACACAACATTACATGTACAAAACTAGTATAAAAAAAACGAAGAAATCCACAAAAAAAACAAAGAACTCCTCCGATGACTGAGAAATTGGCGGAAAGAGACTCAAGATTGTGATCGTGAAAAGATGGAGGAGAGAGAGTGAGCCAATCCGGTGACGATCGCCGCCGTCACTCTCCCCCTCCTCGGAATCGGACGCCGGTACTCCTCCTTCTTCCTCCTCCTCCTCACTGAGTATATCATCCTCAAATTGCCTGATCCTTCCATTTTCGTACCACCACTTTTTTTTTATTTCTTCCAAAAAATTTAGTAGGAGTATTTCGTTTTGATTGTTATTTATAGTAGTGGAATTCCTGGGCTGAAAATGGAATAGCACAAAATTCACGTGGGCTAATTAATGGTGAAGGCCCAAGGCGGCTTGGCTTTTGTGTCACCATCTTTTTTGATAAAATAAAGCATTACTTACATATGGAGTATTAAATTTCAGTACACTGAATTAGGACTTTTATTTGCCTAGATTCAATGCATGGATAACTATCTCATTATAGCGTTAGAGTGTCCACTATAAGCGGACACCCCAATAGCCCCACCCCACTTTTTATCCATAGCCTCAGTTTTTTTGTTTATAGCCCCAAAATTTTGTTTCCGCCACTATGGTGGACACTTCCAATAGCCCCCAAATTTTATAATCAGTTTTCATTTTAAAATGTTTTTAATTTTAATCAGGTATAATTAAAATCATCGCAGTGTAAATAATTAGAAAACGAGGTAATTGAGGCCGAATATTCGTTGTATTGCAAACGGGTAAAATTATACAATGAATATCCGCTGAAAAGGTAGGGCATTGGAGAAGACCTCCACGACTGAGATGGAGGAAGGTTTGGACTCGATGCCCACGGCGGGGGAGATTGATTCCAAATCCAAGGCTGGGACGAAGCCCCGCCAAGCCCGACGGCTGAGAAGCATAGGCGCCAAATCCCGATGGCTGTGAAGGATAGCCCGTCGACGGCTGTGAAGGATTGCTGCCATAGCCTGATTCCTGTGAGTAGGGTGATTCGTCGTCTCGACCGTGCATTTTTAGAGAGTGAAAGTGTAGAGAGTGAATGGAGGGATTGTGTGAAAATGGTGAAAAAATAGGTGGTGGAGAGTGGTATTTATAGAGGTAAATAAAAAAAAATTAAAATTCGTCGTCTGACAGCCGGCGCGCCGATCGCCGGTAACTATGGCAGGCGCGGCGCAAAGGAGACCCACTGCGTCCTCGCCCTCCCGTCGCCTATCCGTCGTCCGCCGCCTACCGCCCCCATCTCCTCGTCCGCCACGGGGGCGGACATCTCGTCCACTATGGACCGCCCCGAGGCACGGCTATAGTCGCGCCTAACCATTGTGGACACTCTTAGATCGACTGGACACTCTTAGATCGACGAGGGAAGCCTCCTTCCAAAATAGTAAAATATTTGTAAGTGTGGTCTTTTCTGAAGGATGTTAATAGGGTGGTCTAACATGGTAGTAGTAGTAGTAGTCAAGATTTGTGGCAATGCGATCATATTTAAAAGACTGATCATATTATACTAAATGCTACAAGACTTATTTTCATTTTTCATGATAAAGTTATTGGTTTGACCTAATAAGAATGTGATTTTGGGTTGGGTTGGGTTGGGTTTGGGTAAGAACCTTATTGAGTTGGGTTGATATTGGGGTGATCCGATAATGACCCAATTCGTACGATCTGTGTGCCCTTCATTTAAGTATATGTAGCCGTTATTTATATTAAGAATAAATCTATAAACGTAGTTTGATAATTAGTTAAAAAATATTTAAGATTCGAGCCAAATTTGCAAGGATGTCTGAAGTTAGAGATTTAAGTAGCAGTTATTTATATTAAGAATGAACATAGAAACGTAATTTGACAATTAGTTTGTTTAGTTGAATTTTTGTTATTATTAATACTATATGTTATTTATTTGAATTAGTTTGTTTGGTTGAAACCTTTTGTTATTCTTATAAAACAATTTATGGCACCATAAAATGATGGGCACAATATATATAATATAAGTAACTAGAATATAAATCCCAACTATTCAACAGACTATTATCATGACGGAAAAAATTGCTTAATATTAATTTAAATATCAAGAAACGAATTGAAGGTGAATGAATAAAATAATAATACTTTCTAGGTAATTCATATATCGAGGAACAGATCAATTGAAGGACATATGTCAACTTCTAATTCGATCCATATATGACTCACAGAGCACAAGAAGCTTCATTCAAATAGGGTTTTAGGATGATATTAATGGGCATGGAAAAATTGAAAATAATTGTCCTGTGTAAAATCTAAAATCTGGATGACGTGAGGTTGATCCATCCACTACATCACGCTGGTTAATTTTTAAAAATTTACTACAATTATTAATATATCTGCTTCATATATAATCATTGGAATATCTTTGAGGATATCACATCTATGGATAGAATCATTAATGAAGTGGAAATATCTACTAAACTCCTGCGATTCAACTAATTACGTCGCTTTCTCTTTTGCCTTGAAAAAGCAATCTCACGTTTTACCAAATTGGATTTGTACAATTCTTCTATACACTGCAAGGCTCACTCCTATGTTACAAATATTTAAATTTAATTAGCTCTAACTAAGTATCATGCATATGATTTGTTGAATGTTAATCGAGTTTGATACACGCCCAAATGAAAAGAAACCATGATAGTATAAAATAAAATATGAGCCTACTATATGCATCAAAATCAAATTTTCATGATTTGATGAAGCGTTGAAGTAAATACTTAAAAGTGTATTGGTAGTTTGTTTACTCAATGAATGAAAACATGACATTTTATCTTTTGATTAATAAGTGTGAGATAAGTACAAGAATAATAAATGTAAACGATAAAATCATTAATTAGATGATCTAGTTGAATCTTTACAATTGCGGCTCCCTCATTCTTGAATTTAATTGGCGCATCATTAACGTCGTCCCATTCTAAGACATGGCTAAAATAAATTTTACTACTTTTTATATGGTATTGTTTTGTCTCATTCTATAGCATTGTTTATTTGACCCCAATTATATCTTAGATAAAAGCCTCGTGCATTTACAATAATATGCAAACACTGAACTTTTATTTGTTGAGTAATATCACATTATATTGTTGTAGTGTATACATATATATACTTATTTGAACATGACTTTGAAGTTATAAATTTGGGCTTATATCTAAAATGAGTATTTTGGATAGATATATCAACTTGTATCCAATAATGGGAAGTGGAAAGTCCATTTTAATAAAAGAAAGTCCATTTTAATAAAAGAAAGTCCATCTTAATAAGCAATATTATAACCCCCCAAAATGTTACTCAAGAAGGAAAAGGAAAAAGTGTAAAGAAATAGAAGACAATTAAAGAAGTGGTGAATGTAAACTTTAAAAAAAATGCAATTATTATTGTATATCGAGTCCACTAAGCTAAAAACATAATGTGGAAAAGTAAAAGATTAAATTTAAAATAAGATGAGTGAACATATAGACAACTAAATTTTGTTCAGTAGTCCACAAAGAGTGCAAAATTGATCACTTGTATTGATAAAAGTAGGTTATACGTTTCATAATTCGTTTTACTCATTTTCTTTTATATTAATAAAAATTGAGTTAAATCAAAGTGAAATATTTATTGGTAGACAGAGTACTACTCTGTAACTAACTACTCAATATAATTAGAATTACTTAGTGTGTGTATTTCATAATGGTAGTAAGTAATTCACGATTAAAACTCATTTGACTAGCAATGGATATGCGATTAAGTTTGCCGAATCTCTATAACACTGCTTACTTTTGTATTCCATCTTTCAAAGCAACTTTTAATATATATACTGCTTCCAACTCCCCACAGGATTTGCAACCCAACTACTAATTCACAATTACTATTATTCAGCTTCTAAAATTAAGCAATTAAACCCCATTTATGTACTTATCATACAACTATAGCTTATCATAAATTACTAGGTATTTTAATACACCATTATAATCCGAGAAATTTCGGAATAAGGGTTTAATTTCGTTGACCTTTCGAAATTTAGGATTCAATTCGTTAACTTTTCGGAATATGAGATCGAGGCATGCGAATTTTTCGGAAGAAGGGATTTTTGAAATTTTCTTTTTTTTTCCTCTGCTTTTTTATTATTATTTCTATCTCAACATTTATGAATTGTCCAAACTATCCTGTAATATTTTCACAGATAGTTTTAGTTTTCTCTCTTGTGCCTGTTTCTTGAAATTGTCCGACAATCTTCTTTGCCTTCACTTCTTTCCACTTTCCTAACCTTATTCAGATTACCTCTCAAAACTTAGATGGATCTCATCAGCTTTCATCATCAAATTAATGATAAAAACAAATTTTGAATTCTTATTAAAAAGGGGAAGATGTCTGCTCCACCTCACTACAATTCAACAGCCCTATGTCTGATTCGAGCTACGACAACCAGAAATTGGCGACTCCGACGTCGTCGTCACTCTCTATTTCGTCTCTAAGCCATTCACACACAACTCAGGAGTGCGCGGTTGGATTAGCCCAGCCGAATGTGCTGCGGTTTCAACCACGAAGTGCTCGAAGATCGCGTCATTCGATGACGAAAGTATAAATCGATGGGGTTTGATTTTGTTTTTTATGGTTGTTTTGCGGAATGTGGATTAAATTTTTGGATCAATTTGTATGATTGCTCGTTTCAATTAAATGGATTAGGGATTTGGAGAAACTTTTGGTTTCTTAATTAAGTGAAGGCATTATTCTCGTGTATGCTGTGAATGTGATTGGGGTTAACTGGATTGATCAGTTCTGCAAAAAAAACAGAGTCGAGAGGTATCACAATTGGGGTTAAAATTATTAGAATTGGAGTGAAAATATTCTAGGGGTGATTTGGTCAATAATAAATGTTGAGATAGAAATAATAAGAGAAAAAATAGAAAAATTCAAAAATCCCTTCTTCCGAAAAATTCGCATGTCTCAATCCCATATTCCGAAAGGTTAGCGAATTGAATCCTAAATTTCGAAAGGTCAGCGAAATTAAGCCTTAATTCCGAAATTTCTCTTATAATCCAGCTTTTATTGCAAATATCGATAATTCAATAATATAGGAACAAACTGTATAAATTTCTCTTCCGAAGATTAATTGCCACATGAAAATCTTGTAGGGACGTTTATAGAATCCAGATTTCAAATTCTTTATAAACTAAACAATTATGTCAAAATTATTAGCAGCAAATATTTTTTCACATACTAGAAAAACACACGCACTCGATTGCTGCTTTTGTTGCCACCCAAATTTGTCATCATTCTCTGCAATTCCATCAAAAATCCAATCTTTCCATCCATCGATTGCTGCTTCATTTAAAATGCCCATTTCTTCCCCGAATTCAGCCGCCAAAATTCGCCTCCCGCGCCCACTGCTTCCCTACAGAAATTCTCCTTCAATTCTCCATAAAAACCTCCTTCCCAAGCTACAAATCCACCCCTTTCCCCGCCTCCGCTGCGGGCACAAGGTGAATTCCGCCACGGCCCAGAATTTCAACGTGGAATTCGAGTCCATGGACTTGGAGAAATACGCGCGGGAGCTGGAGGTGGCAGTGAAGGCAGTGCACATGGCGTCTTTGCTCTGCCGCAGAGTTCAAGAGAGCTTGATTTTCGAAAGCAATGTGAATGTTCAGTCTAAAGACGACGATTCTCCGGTCACTATCGCCGGTATGATTAAGCCGCCCTTTCGGTTGAAACGAGACGTTCTCGAATTTTCTTTAACTAGTGAAAAATGGGATCTTTTTTTTATTTTTTTATTGATATTATATCAATATTTTTAATTGTGGTTGAAAGTTTTGTGCTATCTTGAGATGGAGTTGTGCTTGGCTGAGCAAGTGGGCTTTGCTTTTAGTGACTTGTGTGATTGGTTGATCGTGGACGTGTGATTTGATTAATATCTGCCATAAAAGATTGGTCAAGAATGTTTCTTTGTTTTAAATTTTTGTTTTGACTTTGAAAGTTTTGTGGATTTGTTGAAATGCTTTCTGTGATAAGCAGCATTCGTTTTTTTATAATGCATGAGCATTAATTAAGCGTAAACTAGTAGTTGTATCATTTCGGTGGATTTCAAGAAAAAAGTTATTGGTTTTTAAGTTGGTATGTAGTTGTCTTGACCTCATATTTGAGCTGAATTTGGATATCTGTAGTGATGTGGAACAACAAGTGAACTCTATGTTATATGCATATAATCATAGAAGCAATTACAGATAGTTTGTTTGCCTCGGCCAGTAGCCTTAAACATCCTCTGTCGTTGTAGCCTTTGTAGCTGAAAATCTTAAACGTTGCAACATCTTGGTGATACATCAAGCTTATTATGTACTATTATGAAGACTGTACGTCTGTAGTCAGTGGATGTTGGTGCAGATATTGAATTGCCGTATAGTTATTCACACAAAAGGATGTTATTATTTGTAAAAATATTTCCAAGAATTATGTGATTTGAATGCTTGTTTAAAGATCTAAGTGTGGTTTGATTTACTGATTACAACATATAGTCTAATAGGTAATCTTCAACTGCCAAGCAGTTGCAGTTCTGAGATTATGTAGTCTTGCTTTCAGAAAAATTACTTTTGCTTCTTCTTTCTGGCACGAGAATACGAAAGATCTAAACGTTTTTACAACCCTGAGATGTGTGTGTGTGTGTGTGACATAGGTCGGAGTGGCTAATGCTCCAATTGCTACTTCTAAGCAGATTGGAGTGTTCAAGCAACTGTGAGCTGGGTGTTGTCTGAGGCATTTGGGAGCGAAAACGTATCCATTGTAGCTGAAGAAGACGTTGAAACACTGTCGAGGTGTGATTCTATTGACTTACTAGATGCTGTTGCAAAAACTGTTAACGACAGCCTAGCTGAGGCGCCTAGTTTTGGGATTCGACCACCGGCTGCTCCTCTAAACACATCCGAGGTTCTTGAGGCCATCAGTAGGTGCAACTCGCCTGGCGGGCCCACAGGGAGATTCTGGGTTCTGGACCCTGTTGATGGTACCTTAGGTTTTGTACGTGGCGATCAGTATGCAATTGCTCTTGCATTGATAGAGGATGGTGAGCCTGTGCTTGGGGTTCTCGGATGCCCTAATTACCCGATGAAGAAAGAATGGCTGAGTTACCAAAACGGCTACCAAAGAATCGTATCTAGATTGGCGTCGTCATCATCAACGTCGTGGGATAGAGGATGTGTGATTTATGCAAAGAAGGAGAGTGGTGGAGCCTGGATGCAGCCATTGCTTGAGAAAGAGAAGAAGTTTGTCTGGCCAAACTCTGCACGAGAGATCAAAGTCTCGACCATCGACAACCCGGCACTGGCAACGTTCTGTGAGCCCGTTGAGAAAGCAAATTCGAGTCATTCCTTCACCGCAGGGCTAGCTCATAGTGTTGGGCTCAGGTAAATTCCTCCTCTTATTCACCCTTCTCTTTTTTTCCCCGTTGTTTTAACTTTCATGCCTGCATTTATGCTTCCGAGTTATATCATGCGGGATAAGCTTCATGCGCATACTTGCTGCAGGAACGAGCCACTACGGATGTACTCTATGGTGAAGTACGCAGCCATAGCACGAGGAGACGCTGAGATATTCATGAAGTTCGCTCGAGCTGGTTACAAGGAGAAGATATGGGACCACGCAGCCGGTGTCGTCATCATTCAAGAAGCCGGCGGGGTCGTGACGGACGCCGGAGGCCATCCTCTTTGCTTCTCGAGAGGGATGTACTTAGAAGGTCTTGATCGTGGCATAATTGCTTCTTCTGGAGCTACATTACATGAGAAGATTATCAGAGCTGTTGATGCTAGCTGGAACTCTTCTTGTCTTTAATTCCACACTACATATCCATTATTATTCAAGCCACACTGTACATACACACCTAATATATAAATATGTCTTCTCTCTCTCCCTCTTATCTCTATCTCTATCTCTATCTCTAATTGAAGAATGTTTTATTACTGTAAATCTTTGCTCTATGAATTAGTTGTGTATGTTTCTTTGTATTGGTAATCTGATTACCGTATAAAAGAGAGCTGACGAAAGTGTAATTAACTGTATTCATAAGCTGGAATAGAAATGCCAAACAAAGATTTTTACAAACAATCTATGAATCAACAAACTCAGTTAGTTGCAGCTGCTTCTTTATCCATTTTTTGTTTTTAATATTTCCTAGTGTGTCTCCCTCAAAAAGTCTTCTCAACAACAATATTCGAATGCCATAAATTTCAAAATATGATTTACATATGTTCATATATGAAATGGCTGTCGAGGTATTAGATTGCTGCTCTCAAGGCTCCCCTCGCTGCCTCTCGCTTCATCTCTGCAGCTTTGCCACTGCCTCGGAAATACATGTATACTTGCTGTAAAATGAGAGAGCATTGTTAGATAGGAGGGTGGTGATAGCCATTCAATCTTTCCATAAGAAAGCGATTTCGCGCTCGTACCTGTATGACCCAGATGCTGAGAACTGACTCGAGGCAGAAAAGCCCGAATCCAATGAAGTAGAAAATCTGTGTAACATGAACGATATTGAACCAGTAACAATGCATTCTCTAGCTGATAACTCAAGCTCTGAACAGCATATAATTTGAGAACAATACTATAAGCCAACTTACCCCAACTAGCACGTGGTCACCCATGAGATCAATCGCTGGGAGGATACCTCTGCATAAACAACATTGAGGGAACTCAGAGTTAAAACTGATGAACAATGAAGAGGAGTTTTCAACTGAATCTCAAATATTTGTGAACAGATGGGGTGGTTGGATAAGACAAAAAATATGAGACTTACAGAAAACCCATTTGGGCTCATTGAAAAAGAAAAATTAACAGATAGTATTACGCAGATTATAGACTCACGTTAGCGATTTTCCTCTGAAAACGACAGGAGGTGCAACTGCAGCAAAAATGCAGAAGCCAATGTGCAGCTGTAAACACAATAAATCAAACATTATCATACGCTCACTAGAAGATGGAAACCCATTTCTGGATACAATAAAATCAACTTACCATGTAAAGCATGAAAAACCACCCAAACTTCATAGCACTTTCAGTCCTGTAAAATAATGTAGGTACAGTCAAACGATATGTAGAACAGTAGATGAGAGCAATGAATCTATCCCACAGGCCTCAAAATTTAAAGAAAATTAGAAAGAAGAAGGTCACCAACCTAAAAGCCCGGTAAAGTGGTCGATACCATAAAACGTATGCTCCTGGAACCCCAGATATGAAGTATATAATAGCAAGAAACCAGATCTTTGCATCTAGTAGACATACAGTTCCGGTCAGGAAACCATTTAAAATATATAGTACAACATGTTAACCTAAAGAGTTAAACGGGTTCATATAAAATTAACCTCCCAGTTTAATCCAAGCAGTAGTTACAGCTATAACATTCCAGAGAAGGGTAAAACAGAGTCCTGATTTCCACCAGTAAAAATATCATTAGCAGCATACAATGTTGACCCCAATAATTCAAAATAGAGGAAAGCATCCCAAGATGCAAGAATAATAGGCAACAAAATGAGGGATGACTAAGGTTTGTGCCTAGTGCCAGGAAAAAGTGAACAATTTAGCCACATGTAAAAGAAATTGAACCAAGTACCTCATGATATATAGCCTTTTGAGAGTGAGGCCACGTAAGATTTTACGCATGGAAACAATTTGGTAAATCCAATTTTCTTGAAAGAGAACATATATTTGCACAATTCAAAAGGTACTCTTCAAAAACTATAAGTCATTGGCAGCCAAAATTAATCATTGACTTCATTCATGCATGAGAAAAAAACAAAACAAGTTAACATTATACCTTATATGCCCAACTACTTACAACATATGTGCCAATTTTGCATAACACAATTTTCTGGAGCTTCACTTCAAGTTGTATGATATAGTCAGCTATCTTACAGTGACTTAAGATGACTCTTCTCTACATTATTCTCTCTCTTACTTTACTATTTCTCCACTTTAACTATGTATTATCATTTTTATAAAACGAGTGCATAAAGTCAAAGTGACTCCTAATGTGGGACGGAGGGAGTACAAGTTAAAGTAACAACCATTTTCCACTCTAAAAAAATAGATATTGATCCAAAGCAAGTAATACACTTTAGTTAGCAGAACTTCACTAACAGTATCACAAAACTTCTCATGAGTCAAATTTTACATACCCAACAAGGTTGTAAATGCAACGTATTGCAGCTTCTGCAAATGAATCGGTATTTCATTGGCAATGTCATGATGAATGATGGGGAAGAATGGAGGCCAGTTTTTCTCCTCAAGAACAATACCAGCTGAAAAGAAAAAAAGACTTCGGTGGGGTTTTTAGATATGGTAATAAGAAAATTCAAAATGAGAATATAAACCACCTCGTGAGGCAGCCTCTTCTTTCCGCCTAACTTCCTACAGAGCAACCATCAGAAATTGTAAAAAAATTCAGTAAAAGAGTATTAATAGGTAATTCGAACATTAAATTCAAAAACAAATGTTCTGCAGCAGTTTCCTCCTAAGACACAATGTTTCAGAATCAACAGCTATGCATGTCCATTTAGGGAAAAATTCTTTCCCAACACCAACAGAGATCATATATGAGATTTTGTGCATTACAACTATAGCAGGAAACATTATCCTTACTCTTAAGTTTTACCAGTTGTAACAAGCAAAATAATTGTATTACTAAATTTGCAGAATATTTCATACAAATGACTCAAATAGGCAAAAGAAAAAAGAAATCAGAAGGGAGTTTTTACGAAACTAGGGAACATTTGGACTGATTTTTGATTCTTTGTTTTCAGAAGAAAAGGTGGGAGTCAATGAATTAGAATATGAAGAATTTTTTACTTGGAAGACAACCAAACATAGTCCTATTGAGATGCTTTTCTGACTGTAAAATAGTACTATTAACACCACAAACAAACTTCAGCAAAAAAAATATTTAGATTTGTTCGCAGCTGTTCCTGGACAGAATTAATAGTCAGGAAGAGGCAGTTACGTTCAAGCATGTCAAAACTGACATCAAGAATGTTGCCTCACCAAGAAAACAAAAAATAATACCGAGATCATGAATAATCATCAACAAGTACCTGTTCCCTTCTCTTGAGTTCAGATTCCTTGGCCTGCAGCTCTCTCTCTTTCTTTTTCAGGTCCTAAATTCAAATTCAAAAAGGTCTTTTTATTAGAAGCTGTAGAGCCATTCCAATGAGGAAAAATACCATTGCATGCTGTCATGTTTAAAAATTACTAAAAGGCACATACAGTAGCACTATCAAGAGGAATATCAACTGATGCAGTAGGATTGTAGAAATCGGCAGGCTCTGGTGGGAGGGGTGAGAGCCTTGAGTTTACAGCAGGTGGAACACTTCCAGTAGTCTGAAAAAAAATCACATGAAATCGATTAAAAAACTATTCAAACTGAAAAGATATGTTATCCAATTTATGGTGAGTATAAAATTGCTAGTTTATGTGGGACCAATTATGCTTCCACTACACAATATGTCTACGACAGAATCTTACATTTGAACAACCATATAGGAAATCTTACTGGTATGGAAGTTATTAGAAATGTGCCACTCACCCCCTTAAAAGGTCTCATAACGGGGGGTGGGGGAGGTTATAGATTAGATAGGATTATCACCAAGTCGACGTGGGACAAGATTTAGACATCTTAACACACCCCTGCACGTGTGGGCTGGAATAAACATCAGATTTCCACACATTTTAACAGAACTCATTAGGTCGCAAAAACACTACTGGAGATGTTTGAACACAGAAAACAGGCCTTTAAAATCTTCCTCAAATATATAGGCTGTATTTATTTCATGATAACCCACAACTCTAGCTATTAAAAACTGAAATCAAATTGGCTTTATTCTTTTGTGTGTAGAAAGAGCATATTGTCACCAATTCCTTTTTACTATTCAACACAGCCGTTGTTGCAAACCCCCAGCCCAAGCCATCTACAAGGAAAAACGGTGATTCCCTAAAATAAAGTTCACAAAAAACTTACAGAAAAAATCACTATAAGAACTCTTCGTTCTAGTGGTGTGATTTGAAATGCAGGAGAACTCTACAGCTCTCCTTAAAAGGGCAGAGAATTAACAAAACTCACAGTATAAAATGAGCCTCCACTAAATTTTGGTTGTCCTGATGCCTTCCCTCTCCCTCCATCCTGCATATAAGAAGATACACATGTTAATTCTTTAAAGTAAATATATAAGTTACAAACATGCTAAAGAAATTAAGATCATAATTAAAAATAATCATGTAAACACTTTCTGATGGGTACGATGTTTATTAAGCATTCAGAAGATTGGATGAAACATCTCCACATTGTTTAAACTCAGATATTGTACAAGTTAACTGCCCTAGCTACATAACCTAACTGCAATTTTTACAAGATCCATCGATTAATTCGAAAGAAATACACATACAAAACTCTGAGACGAACAATTACTAGATCAGAACACATAGTCAACCTAAGTCAAATCATCATCAAAACCCTATCTTCAGATTCAAATTCTTCATATCGAGAGCACACAGAGCTACATTCCCAAAGAATTAAAAGCAAAATAAAAACGCTACTTCCATCAAACAATTAAAAGCCAACGATTGACACCAGATAAAGAGGAAACACTTACAGCAAATGGATTGACTTCTTCTTCCTCAAATGGATTCTCATCGTAACGGCCTGCCATCTCCTTATCGACTGAATTCTTCAAGTAAATCCACTAACTCGCAGATTTTGTAGATCTAAACAGTGCAATTCCAACAACGAAAATAAAAAATTGAAATTGTCGAAGCTTAGGATCGAAGAATATTACTGTGGGGGATTCAAGCGGTTGAAAAGGAATCTAGAGAGAGGGGGGGGGGGGGGGGGGGGGGCTTTGTGTGCGGTCAGCGACAGCGTGTACGCTTTCAGTTTAAAAAATTATTTCCCTTGAAATTAGTTGTGTATAATCACCGACTTTCACTTTTTCTCTTCTTAATTGCGTTTTAATCATCATCACTTCTTAGAGCATCTCCAATACCATAGCTCAGCCACAAACTCCTCTGCCACGTTATCACCACTAAAAAACTCATGCCACATCATCAGGACAAACAGCTGGACAAGCAATAGCCCAGCCATAGCCTAGCCACATCATCAGCACTAAAAACAAATAATTAACAATCACACAAAATACGGAATTTAATTTACGACACATATACAAGAAAATGCAATAATTTTATTTAAATTAAAAAAAGTAAATTATAAAAAAAATATATAATTAAAAAAAACCCCTTCTTCCACACACGAATTACGGAATTACAAAATTAAAAATTACAATCACGCAAATACGGAATTAAAATTACGACACAAATACGGGAAAATGCAATAATTTTATTTAAATTTAAAAAAAAGTAAATTATAACAAAATTACATAATTAAAAAAACCCCTCTTCCACACACGAATTACGGAATTACAAAATTAAAAATTACAATCACGCAAATACGGAATTAAATTTACGACACAAATACGGGAAAATGCAATAATTTTATTTAAATTTAAAAAAAAAGTAAATTATAACAAAATTACATAATTAAAAAACCCCTTCTTCCACACACGAATTACGGAATTACAAAATTAAAAATTACAATCACGCAAATACGGAATTAAATTTACTACACAGATACGGGAAAATGCAATAATTTTATTTAAATTTAAAAAAAAAGTAAATTATAACAAAATTACATAATTAAAAAAACCCCTCTTCCACACACGAATTACGGAATTACAAAATCAAAAATTACAATCACGCAAATACGGAATTAAGTTTACGACACAGATACAGGAAAATGCAATAATTTTATTTAAATTTAAAAAAGTAAATTATAAAAAAATTAAAAAAAAAAAAAAACTAAATCGGCTAGCCGATTCCGGGCCTACAACGGCGGCTAGCGGATCGGCTAGAGCCCGCGAATTGGCTAGAGCTAGCCGATCGGCTAGCCGTTTTGCCGCTCGCCGCCTACAATAGTTCGGCTAGCGACCGGCCAACGCCGGAATCGGCTAGCCGGTCCGCTTGCCTATTATTGGAGATGCTCTTAACTTACAAATGCTAAAAAAGGTCTCAAACCGCATTTGTCTATGCATTACTATTACTTAGGGCTGGCAAATCATGCGGATTGGGTCTTTATCGGGTCAACCTAATAATGACCCAACCCAATAAGGCCTAACCTGAACCCGACCTGTTAAGGAAACTGTAAATCCGAACACGAACCCGACCTGCTACCTTCAAATCCGAACATGACCCGCACCCGACACGAACCCGTTATCGACACGATATAATATGGGTTGACACGACACGATAACAACCTGAACCCGATATTACACGATTAAAACCTAATATTACACGATTAAACCTTAATTTTAACCTAATTTACACAATTAAAATTCGTTTTATACTATTTAAACCTAATTTATAAGAAATTAAAAAATTAAATTAATATATATATATATTTAAATAATAATAAAAATAATAATATTATTTCTTAATGGGTTACCCGTATCCGACCCGCATCCGACCCGAACCTAACCCGAAATTATCAGGTTCTTAATGGGTCAACCCGATAAGGACACGGATCCAATAAGACTTGACCCCAACCCAATAATTTCGTGTGGATTCGTGTCAGATTATCGTGTCTGTCGAAAATTGCCAGCCCTACTATTACTATTACCATTTGGTTAACTCACACACTTATTATCATCATTTGATCAACTTAAGTATATTTCTTCTTCAAATCGGATCAAGAGAATGAGGTCAAAAAACATGGATATTTACTGTTAGAATTGAAAAAAGAAATTCTAGAAACAATTCTTCCAAAGTGGAAAAGTATTTTTTTTCACATTTAGTTGGTTGGTATAATATCATTTGGTCTTTTCTTCACAAACTCTTGTTTTGTAGGAATAATACCTACTTAAGGAGATCAAGTTTAAATTTGTAACATCTTGTAACTGATCACATTAAGAGGACAAAAAGGCAGTCAAAGCTGCGTTCAAAGTTGTTTATATTCTAAATTCGTGGAAGAGAATCGTCTTACCAACAAAATTGAGCTTCATCATTACATATATGTGTCTGCTGATTTTGGCACTTGTTTCCTCCAAGACAATTAGACAAAGCTCCTCCTTTAAGATGATATGCCACCAGTTTCACTTGCTTAGATTCAGGAATCTGTGTGAAGCCAATGAATCTCTCAACTTGAACAATTTATAATAGGAAAACCTCTACACTGAAGTTTCTATTTATAGACATGAAACATATCTTGCTTTGAAAATGAATTAAAATCCTAAAATTGATATAATTGCGTAATATCTAAAAATAACCTACTTAGGAATAAACTACTAATAGATCTCTAATCCTAATAGAGCTATATCTAAAATACCGAATAATAAATTGAATTACTATAATACTTCTTCTACATTTGTGCAGTCATTAACCAAGGAGAATGATGGATTTAAATATCAATAGATAGGTTGGTGATTGGTGATTGGTGATTACATTGACAAACAAAGATGTCGAGTTGAGTGTTCAAAAAACTCAACTCTAGAATCTTGTTGGACTCTTATAAACCTGAACAAAATGTTAGGATCTTCAATTGCAGATTCTGTCTCATAAAGTGAAGAGCAAAACTAATGAAGGAATCATCCTATCCTATCCTATCCTTATGATGCCATCACACATCTCATTTGAGAAGTGTTTGATGATCATGAAATTAGAGCAAGGAAGAGGTTTTGGAATATGGATGAGAAATATTGGTCCGTGTAATGTAATATTTATTTTTATTTTTTTAATAAAAAGTTTATGTTGTACAGTATAGTATTTTTTTGTATCGAGTTTTTGTAGCACTGAATCAGGGTTTATAATTTATTTTCCATATTTTGATTTTTAGTGATTACTAATAATTATAATTCATTATACAATAATTTTTTCATTTTATTAAATAAGTTATTATAAAATAATTAAATTAATTCTTGTTGAATAGAGAATCACATCTGGCAGCTAAATTATTTTGAGCCATCTTTTGGGCCATTTCCTGAATTTTAAGTGACACCATAGCCTTATCTATTTTCCACGAAAACACATAAGAGCATCTCCAGTGGTCGGCTAGCGAGCGGCTCGCCGATTTTTGGCGCTCGACAAACTATTGCAGTCGGCGAGCGCCAAATCGGCGAGAATTTCAGCGAGGGAACGCCGATTCCCTGGCGCTCGCCGATTCTCTCGCCGATCGGCTCGCCGCTATTGCAGCCTCCCGATCGGCGAAGAACCGGCGAGCCATATTTTTTTTAAATTTTCGAAACACTATATATACGCGATTTGCGAGACATTTTCATTCGCACCACTTGTTTTAACGAGTACTCTCTATCTTAATTTCTGTACAAGATCAACAACGTGAAATGAGTAACGCGGGTGGTAGTAGTAGTGGTAGTGGTGGGGATGCTGAGGAGTACGAACGGCGTTTGAACGAACATTTGGATGCCTATACGTCCCGAGAGATAGACCGGCTGCTACAACGGGCCTCGCAGCCGGCGGTTCCTCAACCTCGACCCGTTGTCCACCGCCGAGCAGTGATTGACCGGGATCACGTAGCTGCACATCAGCGGCTAAACGAAGACTACTTCGCACCGGAGCCGCGGTTTAACGCCAACCTTTTCAGGCGGCGTTTTAGGATGAGCAGAACCCTGTTTATGTGTATTGTCGACGCTTTGGAGCGTCGATATCTGTGTTTCCACTTCAGGCACGATGCGGCTGGCAGACCCGGGCACACACCTATTCAAAAGTGCACTGCGGCAATCAGGCAGCTGGCCTACGGAGGAGCGGCAGACATGTGGGACGAGTACCTCCACATCGGCGAGACGACTGTCCTTGAATGTATGAAGTATTTTTGTCAGGGCGTGGTTGAAATATTCGGTGAGCAGTACCTTCGAAGCCCAACCCCCGAAGACTGCCAGGAGCTGATGCAGATGCACGGGGAGAAGCATGGGTTCCCGGGTATGTTAGGCAGCATAGATTACATGCATTGGGAGTGGAAGATCTGCCCTGCTGCCTGGAAAGGGTTCTACACGACCGGCTACAAGGGAAAGAATCCCACGATGATCCTCGAGGCCGTAGCTGATTACCGGCTGTGGATTTGGCATGCATATTTTGGGGTAGCCGGTTCGAACAACGTCCTCAACTCGTCGCCCCTTTTCAACGAGCAGTGCCAGGGCGTCGGTCCGGCCATCAGTTTTGTCGCTAACGGCAACCAACATGATATGGGCTACTACTTGGCGGATGGGATATACCTTAGGTGGCCCGTCTTTGTGAAGACGATCCGATGCGCATCAGATGAGAGGAAGGCGGCCTTCTTTGCGGCACGACAGGAGTCCAGTCTCGACTCCAGTCTCGATGGGCGGCAGTTAGGGGTCCAACACGTTTGTGGCATGTCGACTGCATTGCTGATATAATGTACGCATGTATTATCATGCACAACATGATTGTCGAAGATGAAGGTATACAACTGACTAGTTGGGCCAACGACGATAATGAAGCCGGTCCAAGCCACGGCGCGGCCGCCCCCAACGTACGAAGCGGGGTACCTCACGATGAAGCCGACCGCCTCCAGGCACATGCCGACATGCGCCAAGTGGATGCTCATATTCGACTCCAAAAGGATTTAATTGAAGAGTTGTGGGCGCGGAGGACTGCACGAAGATAGTTTTTTTTTAATTATGTAATTTTGTTAAATTATGTAATTTTTTTATTGTGTAATTTTGTTAAATTATGTACCTTTTTTAAATTTAAATGAAATTGTTGAATTTTCCCGTATATGTGGCGTGAATTTAATTCCGTATTTTGTGTGATTGTTAATTATTTGTTTTTAGTGCTGATGATGTGGCATGGCTGTGGCTGGACTATTGCTTGTCCAGTTGATGTGGCAGAAGGAATTTAGTGCTGGTGATGTGGTATGGATGAGCTATGGTTGGGCTATTGCTTAGACCAGTGTAGATGCTCTAATCATGTCCACAAACAAATGGTAACAGAGGAGAAGACTAGATATATTTATATATGCGTACGTGGCGCCACTCTACATTCTTCATTATCTAATTAAAATGAGAGGCAACGGGCATGCTCAGCTAGAGCATGATAAAAAAAAAATTAAAATGAGAGGCCTTTAGCAAACCATTCACTCTCCACCACATCCAATTATCATCATCATCTCACTTGGTAGAATTTACATCAAATTTATATATCAATAAAACATCTATTCTTGCTCACACCCTATTTATGCACTCGAAAATTTGAAATAAAAAAAATCCTTTCTTATTCGACGTAAAACATGGCTAGACCATTGCAAGTTGAAGTGTACAATCCTAATGGAAAATACAGAGTTGTTAGCACCAAATCTATGCCTGGAACTCGTTGGATTAAGCTCTTGGTTGATCAAGATTGCCGTCTTGAAGTAACTAATACTATTCATTCTCATCATTATTATAATAATAATTATTATTATTATTCAACACACATTTGTTTTCTTTTGCATGAATTTTGATCTTTTT
This sequence comes from Salvia splendens, assembly GCF_004379255.2. Taxonomy (NCBI): domain Eukaryota; kingdom Viridiplantae; phylum Streptophyta; class Magnoliopsida; order Lamiales; family Lamiaceae; genus Salvia; species Salvia splendens. The sequence goes on along the minus strand of NC_056036.1, from coordinate 9,361,862 downwards.
TTTTGTAGATATGCACAGAGAAGAAAACCATACTATCTGTTGAAGACATCATTTCTCTGATTGGGAATAATTGTGATGGAGTTATTGGACAGGTAAACTTCACACACATACACAGAGAGAGCTATTTTTGGAGATAATTGAAGGGTTTTATTATTTCAGTTGACTGAGGATTGGGGGGAGAGATTGTTTAGTGCATTGAGCAGAGCTGGAGGGACTGCCTTCAGCAACATGGCTGTCGGATACAACAACGTCGACGTTGATGCTGCCAATAAATATGGTGTTGCTGTCGGAAACACACCGGTAACTAATTTATTACCATCAATGAAATGTAAAAATATGTAAGAATGATTAAGTTTGGTGTTGTTAATGAATTAGGGAGTGCTGACAGAGACTACAGCAGAGCTAGCAGCTTCACTCTCTTTAGCTGCAGCCAGAAGAATTGTGGAAGCTGATGAATTCATGAGGGGTGGCTTGTATGATGGATGGCTTCCCCATCTGTATGTCCTTTACTATAACTCATAGTAATAGCTTTGTTAATCAAATAATTACACGATCATCAAACCTTTTTTTTTGTTTCGTAGTTTTGTTGGGAACTTACTAAAAGGACAAACTGTTGGAGTGATTGGAGCAGGTCGGATTGGATCAGCCTATGCAAGAATGATGGTTGTGCTACAAAACTTTGTTTTCGGATTGGGTTTGGTTAACTCATTTAACTAACTTTAATTGTAAAAATAGGTTGAAGGGTTCAAGATGAACTTGATCTACTTCGATCTCTACCAGTCCACTCGTCTGGAGAAGTTTGTTACCGCCTACGGGCAGTTCCTCAAGGCCAATGGGGAGCAGCCAGTGACGTGGAGACGGGCGTCTAGCATGGATGAGGTTCTCCGTGAGGCGGATGTAGTAAGTGATTTTATGTTTTGTTAATGTTTTGAAGAATGAGGCATGTTATGTAGATAGATAATTGGTTGTGGATGCACGTGCAGATAAGTCTGCACCCGGTGCTGGATAAGACGACGTATCATCTGGTGAATAAGGAGAGGCTGGGGAAGATGAAGAAGGAAGCCATCCTTATCAACTGCAGCAGGGGACCTGTGATTGATGAGGCTGCTCTAGTTGACCACTTGAGACAAAACCCCATGTTTCGAGTTGGTCTCGATGTGTTTGAGGAAGAGCCATATATGAAGCCGGGGCTAGCCGAGATGAAGAATGCTATTGTGGTGCCTCACATAGCCTCGGCCTCAAAGGTAACATCATTACTAAGTTCATCAAAATTCGTTGTTGCGATTCAAGGTTGACATGAACGACATTTGTGCGTGCAGTGGACTCGTGAAGGAATGGCGACATTGGCTGCGCTCAATGTCCTGGTATGAACTCATCACACTTAAACGAGCCACACGAACATATTCTCAAATTTTGAATTTTCATGATGTAGGGGAAAATAAAGAATTATCCGATCTGGGCTGATCCGAACCGCGTGGATCGGTTCCTTAACGAGAACTCTACACCACCACCAGCATGCCCCAGCATCGTTAACTCTAAAGCTTTAGGTAACTCAACTTGTATTCTGCATACTCTTCTTACCATAATAAGAGTGCAAGTTAGTAATATTTGTTGATTCAAATAAAATTTGTTGCAGGCTTGCCGGTTTCAAAGCTGTGAAATGGCTCTACCCAATTCCACTAATATCATCTTACACTATGTGTATTGTACATTACATCATCGCGAGTTTGCTTGATGCTTATCAGAATTTTCAGTTTCTGTGGCTAAAATATGTATTCATTCCTCTTACTTGCTTATTTTGTGTTATAACTTATAATTAGATATGCTGTCATTTTTTTCCACACTGGAAAAAGATAGAAATAAACCTTAATTATCGAATACAATAATCATATAAGTATAATTATTTTCGAATCAGGTTATAGAAATTACTGAGTACTAATCATAATTTGGTTTCTCAACTACACAATTTTGGCTTCGATAATACCCGTATCAAAAAATCTATTTAAATAATTGAAGTAGAAATTGCTGTAAAGATTATATCCATCTAGTCAAATATTCTTGGTATGTAAATAGAAAAAGAGTAAGCCAAATGCCAAAACATTACGGGTTTCTTTTGATTTTATAAATGATGAAATTGCATAAAATCACAACACTAGGGATTTGAGAATTTTAGTCCCTACTCAAATCTGAACCTGTGGTGGTGTGTGTGTATGCATGTTGACAGACCTGATCAATGGCGGGATCGGGGCTAAACTATGAAAGCTAAAAAATTAAATAATTACGAGAACCAACATCTAGCCCAACATATACTGAGAAACTTTCCAGTGCACTTGCCTCGTTAAACCTTAGAATAGCCACGCTTACGGTTACGCCTAAGCTTCCGCATTAGGCTTGGAGGGAACGGATCGACCCACCTCTTGTCCTCCTTCACAGCTCGTTCCCATCTCTCCTTGAATTTTTGAAGCTCAACTGTTGATTGCCTCCTAATCTGCATCAGGTCAAAAAAGTTAAGCCGTGCCACAAGACTGAATGAATCGAATAGTGTAAACATAGGATGGGAAGGCTGGATGCGGCGTCTCACCTCTGATCTAACATCAATTGAATGCCTCTGAATATAGAAGAAAAGAGACAGAGAGGCAAGGATCAGTAATTGGCAAAAGTTAGAGACAGGAGAAATGAGCTCAAGTGATAAAAGTTATACCTTAACTGTCTCTTCACGATTCTTGACCTGCATATATTTCAAGAAGCTAATTAGCTTAATATCAATAAATCCTAATTTGGCTTCACTACCCCGAAATTTGTGTTGTGTTTAGGTAAAAAGATGTGGGATGACCGGATGAGTATGTTTAGGGATTTCAATCGGGCTGGCCCGTCGGGTTTCGGGCCAACCCTACTCGGGTTGCGGGTCAATCGGGTGCGGGCTAATCGGGTTGTGATTTCTTTCGGGTTATAAAAGCTCAGCCCTAACCCTAAAAGCTCGGGTTTCGGGCTAGCCTAGCGGGTTAATCGGGTTGCTACCGATAATATTAACATGCGATCAATCCAATAAATAATGATTAATTTTACTAATATTCATACAATGTAAAACATTTAATTATGATATATTTAAGATATATGCTTAAACTCAATCATAAACATGATCAAATAGTAATATTTGAGATATTTCGTAAAATTTTAATGCATGTTTTAGAAATTTAAATATATTTTTTTGTGAATTTGAAGTTTTTAATTTATTTATCAATTATTATATTAATAAAAATTAAATATATAATTTGTATATTTAATATAAAATTGAAAGTTATTTTTTTAGTTAATATTAATCAATGAAATGTCGAATTGAGAGTAAAAAAATAGAATAATAGAAATTTTATCGGGTTTTCGGGCCAACCCATCGGGTTTTCGGGTCTGGCCCTAATGGGTTGCGGGTTAATCGGGTGCGGGTTAATCGGGTTGTGATTTTATCGGGCTAGAAATTTCCAACCCTAACCCTATAAATTTGGCGGGCTATTCGGGCCAGCCCACGGGTTACGGGCTACATTGACATCCCTAAGTATGTTTACATAATATAATAATACAAACAAGCAAAAAACATACGCAAGTATGTATTGACTAGAAACAAAGTTAATAATACAAGTATCAATTATGTGCATACTAATTACCAAGGGTGTATTCAGGTCTAGGAACTCATTTCAAAGGTGGGAAGTTTAGTATATCACCTTTTTCGCAGACTGTCCACCCAAAGTTTGTATACTCTGATGAACTATGTACTCACTATCAACTACTCCCACCTTTTGGGTACGATCACCCTGTATATAAAAAATTTTCAGAGTCTTAAGTTAAACAAAATTTCTGTGGATTAGAACTACACTGATCCATAGTTCATCTTGATAAAACCACATTTGTAGAATCAAAACACATGGCATCGGATAGCAATCTTACCTGTGCGCAATAGCCAAGTTTCATATCCATTCCCCATCCATGAACAAGATCATTCTGGCAATCAAGGAAAAATTATAAGATCTACAGAACTGAGACAGAAATACTACACTGTATATGACTGTAGATTAAATATAACTGGGGATAGATCATAGATTTGATCTGATACTTTAGACCAAGAGATTAATAGCTGCACATGTTTCCACAAAGATGACTTGTTTTCTGTAGCAACTGCATCCAATACTATACTTTTTGCCAAACCTCAATTATAGCTCCAAGGCATTGTGATTAATAGTTTTGAAGGAAGGATATTGATGGAAATATAATGCATGATTAGTTCATAATTGTATGTTTTAGCTTTTAAGCTAAACACATGAAACCAGTTCATAATAAACACCAAAGATTACCTGTATCAAATGCCAGGCACAATGCCAAGCTGATCTTGAAAACACAGGAGCCATTCCTTCCACAAATCTGGAAAAAATGTGATCAACATGTGTCTATTCCTTTAGAAAATAGAAAGAGGTATCATATGCCCTGTGTGCTCTACTGGATTGCCGGGAAATTTGGTTCAGAAACCACAAGCACCAAGAGGCACCATACGCTAATATTTAAGGTGATGGCAAGCAACAATTTGAAGAAAAAAAAGAAAGAGAGCTGAAATATTGATGAAACAAAATATTCGTTATACTAGATATACTAATGAGATAATAATTCAGCAGAGTAACCAACCCAGTGCATGGCGGTCCCTCACTATCATCTGAACACTTCGTGCTACCTCTGACATCATAGACTCTTCTGCTTGAAACAGAATACATGAGAACCAATAATACTACATGCAGAAGTAGGATTAAGACCAAGCAGAATTTGTGCATACTTATGAAATATTTTCATTCTATTTCTTATAGTGATCCTATGATGTATGCCAGTAGAATTTGGATCCAAAGCCGGCTGAGATATTTCAAGTCCTTCTGATTTTACAATTTGCAGATACCTGAGCAAGGAGATGGAATATTATATTTAAATGTAAGAGGATGCACAAAGAAACTAATGTAGTTGTCAATAGATGGAATATTATATCTCAATACAATTGTACCTTCCAGGGTGGAAATTTTTTACTCCTAAATCTTCATCCCATAGGAATATATAATCATAGATAGACACAACAGCAGGATGTAAGAAGCGCTTGGCAAACCACCTGAACATGAAAACAACTTAATAAAAAAATTATCACATTGGATCAAAGTTCATTGTTGGCGGGGCATCAATGTTGATAAAAGAATAAATAAATTGTTATACTGAACTCTTGGTTAAACATATGCCAGTCTTTGGCAACTTTTTGGAAAGGTAAGATACTTAAAACTGAGAATGTCAGTAATAACATACATTTGAACTTGTACATAAGTTTTACCATTTTGTTTGACTGTGAGCAACTATATGTACAGCTTCCTTACTCCATTCCAGGTCTGACCAACCATCCATGTTTCCATCATAGTGGAACAGAACAATGGTAAAATTCTCTGGAAGAAACTGAATCCATACAAATTAGGTGACTAGCAAACACAGTTCATCTCTTAAACTTTATCATCAGAAATGTTCAGAAATTCAATATAAAGACTTTTTTACCTTTTCAACAATAGTGCAGACATTCTTCTTTTGTTTAATTCCAACAGGCATTGCTAGCAAATTGTTAGATTCCCTAGCACTTCTCTGAAATTCCAGAAATATAGCTCATCAGAAAGAGGTGCATTCAAGAAATGATATATAATGGCCATCAGCAATCAGTCTTTCAAAATATTGATCATTATTAATCAATGATATTTGTGAGCGATGCCATAAAGTAATACCTGCGACTTATGACTACTTGTTGTCCATAAAGGCTTCAACTCCAGGTCGGACCTTGCTTCAATGATACCATGAGGCAGACTATTCAATCTTGTAGTATCTACAGGTGTCTCCTGGATTAAAATTCAAATAGAACCTCAACAGCAGAAAGGACAAACAAAAAAAATGAAAACCAAGAAACTGGCAAAGTAAATACACAATGGAATGTAAGTATCTTATCACAATTCACAACTCTTTCATTACACAGTTGATGATTGTTAGAATAATAAAACATGCATATACCTTTGATGTGTAGAAAGGTTGCAAATTTGATTCCATCTGATAGAAAGGGCAAGAAAAGGATGAAAATGTAAGTGTTACACCATCATGTAGAAGAAAATGTGTGAAAAGAGAAACTAGGTTCATCAAAAAAACAGCCAAAGTTCTAAAACAAACTCTGGGTTAACATGCATACCTCTGTCTGTTGGTACTGGTAATTTGTAGTCCTGTATATGACAAATAACATAACTGTACAGACAACTCCCATAAACGGCAGCTGATTCATCTTTGCCCCACATAATCCCTGCAGTTTCACTTACAGGTTAAGCATTCTACAGAGATACATGATACTTCTCCAACCTAACAAAGTTGGACGACTTTAATCATTCAAAAAAACCCACAAAATACATATGTATAAAGGTATCTAAGATCCATCTAATCTGTCTATGCCAGAATTGAAACAAATAAAAAGCCTACCAAACCACTTACCCCATCAAATAAGAAATGTCTTTTCTTGATTAGCCACCTCCATGATGTCGATCCTCTCATATGCTTTTTCAATCTCTGAGAAAAATTATACAATAAATGCAAGTATATCTGATGTTAATAGTAAGATAGTACAAAAAATAAAACTTTGCAGAGTACAAAAAATAAACTTTGCAGCAAAGGTCAGTTAATTGTAGTTGACACATGCTGTGTATGAAAAGGAAATGATTAGCATCCTTATCTGTCTCATTCGAGCAGATTCATCATATATGGAAAACAGAAGAAAGAGGACAGCATAAAAACTCCCAAATCACCATCATAAACCATCTTGAGCTCAAATTCAGTGCTAAATTTAAAATCTACCCAAAAAGGAGGTTAGTTATGAAAAATCAGCATCACATGCAATACTTCTAGTAGAAGATATTTTGGGTCTGGTTGTTAATTGCCAACATGTTGACTCTCATACTGACTCTCATTACATTTTTAAAATCCAATTCAAAAGTTACAGAATCAAGCTGTGACATGCAGCATGAGATACTCATGGTGCACTTATATCTTGTTTGCATCGGTGCTCACATGAATTAAGAATGCAAAGAAACACTTTGTGATGCCACATAGGTCTGTAAACATATCCATGCAATTACTGCAATTTTAAGTTCATCACAATTCCGGATTCTTTTATTATTTCTTTATCAGTGTTATCTTGGACCACGGAGGACACAAGCTTGAACTCGACAGAGTGGAGATAGGGCTTAGAAACAGGATTTAACTTTTTTTTCGATAATTCCACGACTGACAAATACTTATTCACATATTGAAATTAATTTGAAAACTAGAAATCAAATCACAAAACGAGCAGCTCACACGCACGATTAAGAAAACCAGAGACTCCTATAATCAACCGCGAAAATCTCAAATTCATGGAATATAGTTAACAATTCTACTTTATTTTTCGATGTGAATTAAGAATAAAATCACTTGAACCAAATTAAGGCATATCACAGTCCACAGTCACTCCAGCGAATCAAACGCCAAAAATCGCAAACTCCGTATTTTTCCCAACCAGCATTCATGAATCGGCAATAGGTCGAGTACTCACTAAATCCAGATCAATCCAATACACCGTAAAGAAAAGGAAAACAAAACAAAACGAATGACGAATTCAATTATCGAGAACATAACACACACACAGTCACTCACTGACTCACCTTCCAGCCACCGATTCGATAAATCCAAGGGGCGAGACACTGATAGATGCTCAAATTTTGAGCTGAATTCACCTCTGATATTGGCTTCACCGCTTAGTAGTTCACGTTTGCAGTTCAAAATGACGCAATCGCAACGGATAGATTCGGAGGGAAAATATAATAGATACAAAAACAGGTGTATGCAAACGTATACACACAAACGCGTGTATTGCGTGCGTGCGTGCGTGCGTGCGTGCGTGTGAGAGAAGAGAAGCCAAGGATGAATGAAGAAAGAAGGAAGAGGAAGAACAGACGTACAAAGCGGCGAAATCAGTCTTGAAAATTAAAATTAGAATAAACACTTAAATTCGTTGTATTACACTCTCACCATAATTTATACGCCAACTTTTTCTCATTTTAATTAACCACTCCAATTAAATTATTATTATCCGTTGTGGATACTCCTAATTAAATTATTCGTTACACCATTTGCATAATCATGAGGTGTCCAATAAATGTGAAGATTAAATGCGCGCGTGCGCGCGCGCGCATACCAAATTAACTGTGTATTAAAGTTTGTCCTTTTTCGAGTTTTACTGCATATGACTTACTCTATTTTATCTTTTAGTTTAGATTTATAAATTCACCATACAAAATTACTTAATCTTCGATTTTGTAATTGAGTTTCGTTTCATGTGAGATGAAACAACTGGTATGAATTCAATGGAACGAAGATATAGTTTGAAGAATTTGAAATTAAGATTGTGGAATTATTCAATTCAAATCTAGGCCATCCACGGAATAGCTCAGCCATAGCCTAGCCACAAACCCCTCCTGCCACATCATCAACACTAAAAATCCTCCTGTCACATCATCAAAACAAGCAAATAGCTCAGCCATAGCCTAGTCACATCACTCAAAATTATATAAAACAAATAATTAACAATCACACAAAATACGGAATTAAATTTACGACACAGATACGAGAAAATTCAATGATATTATTAAAATTTAAAAAGTACATTAATTAAAAAAATTACATAATTAAAAAAAAACTAACGACGTGCAGTCATCCGCGCCCATAACTCTTCAATTAAATCCTTTTGGAGTCGAAAATAAAAAAAAATTAAAAAATCGGCTAGGCGATGCGCTAGGCGATCCGGATGCTGCAATAGCGCCGAGCGGATCGCCCAGCGCATCGCCTAGTGATGCGAATCAAATTGTACATTTTTATTCCCCTAACTTTACATGATGTATATAGATTGATGCTTGCAAAAGTATGTTTTATGGTGTAGGAATGAAGCTCGGATGGTGAAAAAAGTTGTGCTAAATTCCCCGGACTGCCCATAAACCTCTCAAAATGAGGCACCCGGTCGGGTGTGTTTTTTGGCCTACTAATTCCACCTGGCCGGGTGACTTTTTTAATGAAGGCGGAGTCCAGAGCAAATCACCCGACCGGGTGAGTTTTGTACCAATAAATCACCCGGTCGGGTGAAAACTTTAAAGCATAAAAAGTCCAGAGGCATTCACCCGACCGAGTGATATTTTCAGTTGCAAATATCCACCCGGCCGGGTGGATCAATTTAAACTACAATTTTGCAGTTTCGTGATGGTTTTGTGGGAAATTAGAGGAAAAAGGGAAGAGAAAAAGGCGGAAGAAAGAGGAGAAGTTGGAGAGAAATCACGTGAGAAAGGAATTGAGAATTGGAGAAGCACGAGTTTGAAGAAGGAAGAACCAAGTCAAACATTTCTTGGATTTGTGTTCCATGGTTTTAATTGTTGACTCTCCATTTATTATTTTCTCTAGTGTGGAAATGCTAGGCCAAGAACTCCATTGTTGCTCCAAATATGTAGATGGATGAATTAATTGTTTGATTTATACTATGTTCTTCTTTATCTTATGATCGTCTTCATCACAATTTCCTTGTTTGAATCTATTACTTTTGGTGCATCATTAGTAGTAGTTCCATAATTCTAATCAAATGTCTCTTTAACTTTGAATAGGATAGATCCTTGTGGTGATGAATTATCAATTAGAGTTGTTTAGACGATAATTTGGTAATGGATTTCATGAGCTTATAGTAGTTGATCTTGGATTCTCGCGTATCCGTAGGATTCTTAGATTAATGAAGATTGGTTTATTGAATATGTGTTCAACTATTCTTGAACTTTTGTATGTCTAGCATGTTTAGTGCTAGCATCGTGAATTGTTTGTAAAGTCCCATAATTCATAAGATAGAGTTGGATATGAGAATAAATCATTATATTATCCATGAGTGTTTGGAGTAACATGTTCTTCTCTTAAATCGTCTTACTTGTTTTAGTTCGTCTATTTGCTTTTGCATAATCTAGAAATCAAAATCTTCAAATTAAAATCCTCTTTAGTATGTGTTTTCTACGTTTTAGAGTTAAATAATCTTTCCTTCCCTGTGGATCGACACCTTAAATTACTACACACGAAGTTGTAATCTTGCAGCGAAGTGGTAATATTTGGGTTAATTAATTGAACTTGAGTGCTATATTATCTTTTTGTAATAAACCTAAAATTACACATCACCCAGCGCCCCGAAATCGCCTAGTGCTAGACGGTTTTTTATTCCGAAATTGGCTAGGCGGTTGCAATGGACGGCCTAGCGCACCGTCTAGCGCCGGCGCTCAGCTAGGTGGTGCGCTAGGTGCCATTGCGGATGGCCTTATTTCAATTCTAGCGCCGGCGCTAGGCGCCATTGCGGATGGCCTTATTTCAATTCTTAGAATTGTGTGGGAAAAATGAAAATGCCACTATAAGCGAGTAACCGTGCAAAATTAAGATCCACTGGAGTAACTCACATGCATAAAGACAAATATAGATCAGGACTAGCTAATATTGTTGACTTATATTTTTATTTTCGAAAAGGAGAATTTATGTAGTGTTTAATTACATGGTATTATAAGAGCATACGCACTGGCGGACATCAGACCGGCGTGCCGGACGTCCGCGCGGGACGTCCGCCATTGTGTGCATGTGACGCGGACGTCCGCCATTGCGTTGACTCTCACGGACGTCCCAATTATTGCATTAAATTTTTTTAAAAAAAATCTATAAATACGTCTCGTTGCACTTCATTTCATTCGCACTACTTGTATTAACGAGTATCTCTCTCTAAAATACTTTTCTTTCGAAGAACAATGGAGCATCACGATAGCGATTCCCCCGCTACGAGCGAGTCACAGTCGCCTTATTTTCCCGGCGGCGGGAGTACGTTGGTGTCCGCCGCGATGCCCCAAATGCCGGGGATGATGCCTCAACCTCAAATGGCGGCGGGGATAATGCCCGAGCACTACAACATGTACCCGTAGTGGTATAGTATGATGCCCCAAATGTCCCAGATGCCCGGGGCGAGTGTCGGAATGTCCCAAATGCCAGGGAGAATGTCCGGAATGCCCAGAATGATGTCTGGAATGTCGGGGTTGATGCCCCAGATGCCCGGTATGATGCAGGGGTCGACGGCGGCTGCGGGGGGGAGTAGGCAGGGGGTCCCCCAATCACCGGTGGACAACGTCTACCAGCCCTATATGGATTTACTGTCGACGGACAACCCCCCGAGTACTCCTCTCGAGACTCAGTTCACTGGCATCGACACGTTCTCGATGGAGGAGTTGGGGCTATCTCCGATCCGGGATTCTCCCACAGACGCACTAACGGCGATAGGGAGGAGGGGGAGGACAGGGAGAGTGAGGGGCAGGGGACGGGGCAATACCTCGCCTGTCCCGATGTACGGTGGTGAGGCGGGGGAGGGGTCCAGCGGGAACAAGATGACCGTCTGGAGCATGGAGGAGTGCATTGCGTTGTCGAAGACGTGGATCAGTGTAGTGGAGGATCCCTACGTCGGGGCGAACCAGCACATCGACAGGATGTGGCGGCGCATTAGCCAAAGCTACCTCCAGTTCAGACCGCCATGGGGGAAGCCTCACAGCGGAGAGCAATGCCGGAAACAGTGGGAGCGGCTGAGGAGACGGCTCAGTCGATTTGCCAGCATTTACACAAACAACCTCTGCTCGGCAACCGGCGGCATGTCTTCCGAGGATGTGAAGCTTCTGGCGCACCAGCAGTTCCCCGACAGTGAAAAGGGGTTCGGGGAATTCAAATATTGGGAGGTCTATCTTGTGGTGCAGTCTTGGCCCAAGTTCACTGCCGGCGTTGAATCTGGCTGGCCGAAGTGGACGAAGATCAGCGCCTCCAGGGAGTATAGTAGCAGTGCTGGTTCCCACGAACTCCCCCCCGCCGAGGCAGAATTCCCGACACCCATATCGTCGAACTGCCGCTGTCGCCCGGTTTGGCAAAAGGCGGCGGCGCGGAGTGCGAGGGGAAGCGCCAGCGGATCCGCCGAGGCCCAATCGGCAGCGCCCACCCAAAACAATCCCGAGAACCCCTCCTTCGCCCGCATCGCAGCACATGAAACCTTGTTACATGCGATGATTGAATGACGACAATCGACCGACCCCCATTACAAGCGGTCGCTTAAACCCCTCATCAACAGTATGCGGCGCGATTTGGGGTTCAGAGACATGTCGGGAAGTGACGACGAGGGGGGTGGCGGCGGCGACAACGACGAGGGTACTGGCGGTAGGGAATCCGAGGAGTGAGCCGGCGGTTTTTTATCTATGTAATTTTTTTTAATTACTATGTATGTTTTTATATTTATATATCTTTTTTTAATAAAGTGGTCGTAAGATCTCCGTATTTGCATCGAATTTTTAATTCCGTAAATGGTTTAAATCCGTAAATTGTGTAATTTGTGAATTTGTGAATTTTTATTAATGTGGGAAGTCTGTCGGGATGTCCTCGGGGATGTCCGCCACTGTGCAGTGGGATGTCCGTATGACGTGACATCCGCAGTGGGAAGTCTGTATGATGTGGTAGGAGGTGTTTTTGGGATGTCCGTGGGAATGTCTGCCGGGACATCCGCACCACTGTGGATGCCCTAAGTAAAAATCATTACTGATAAGATATGACATGATAATCTAACGAATTCAAATATGGATTGTTATTAAATTTCTTTGGTCGAACATATTTTGTGGGACATTGTGAATCATGTAAACAGTTGGATTATTATGAAAGCTTTCATTTATCTCTTGAAATTAATGTGTTACAATCTGGCTTGGTTTGCGTTGGTCTTCGTAGACACCTATCTGACCAAATCTATTGGTTGTTAATTCCTTAAAATTTGTTTATTGTCAAGTACGTTGAAATTAATCATATTCTTCATACACACGCAATGTTAGTGATTTACTTTATCCACACATGCACCCCAAATTAATTTTGGATACTTGGAAAAAAATACAACATGGTGGTTGCGAATTTTTGGCCACCCACCATGTTGTAATCGCACCCATGCATACACACACCACCACAATGTCACCATTTCTTCCACTACAATTATTTTTGGGAGAAATTACAAAATAAAAAATATCAACTTAATAGTGTATTTGGTGAACTACTTACCTACTTTGACAAAAGCTAAGCTACATAATGTAATTACTACTGTTTTTGGACTTGAAAAATAGTAAAATTTCCATAAAGTCGCATTGGATCATCCATATCACTACCTAAAGGCTAAAGTGATCCTTAGACACCAAGAATCTATCTATAAAAATATAGTACTACTAGTAATTATACTATTATAATAATGAGACTGAAAAATAAATGTTTCCTACAAACAAAGTATAAAGATATATGATACGTAAATGTTCAGTGCCAGTTATGAAATGAATCATTTCGCTATTCTAAAAATAAAGTATATAGCTGCGATTATCAAAAGCATATATATAGTAGAATATAACAACTTTTTATATAAATAGACATATTTATTCTTAATAAAATATTAAAAGTGGAGATATATAGGACTCCTCTGTCCCTAAAGAATATGCACTTTGGTTTCGCCACGAGTTTTAACGCGAAATTGGTAAAGTAAGAGAGAGGTAGAGAGAAAATGTAATTAAAGTATTGTTAGTGGAGAATGAGTTTCACTTCATTAGAGATAAAAGAGTTCCAAAATTAGAAAGTGCATATTCTTATGGGACAGACTAAAAAGGAAAGAGTGCATATTCATGTGGGACGGGGGGAGTAGTAGATTTGGTATCCTGTGGTATACCGATTTTTCGGCATACGGTATATCGCAATATAAGAAAATTCATACTGTTACCGTATCGAAAACTTACGGTACGGTACGGTACCGAAAATTACGGTATGCCAAAAATTCGGTAATTTTCAATATTTTTCGGTACGATACGATCGATATACCGTTTTTGATATTTTTACCGAAACCCCATACCTCTCGGGTAAAATGAAACTCGTATAAAAGTAAAAAACTATAGTTTCTTAAAATGAAGCATGGTCAAAGAAAAATGAATCTCTTTTTTCATCAACCCTCGTGGTATTGTTGACTCACTATTACACCAAACAAATGTCAATATCAATAATATTATTAATACAAAAGTTTAATTAACGTGTCACAGCAACCGCCCCTAAATAGCACCGAAATTTGACCAATTAAGTACAAATTAAACCTACTTTGGATTTCCAACTCAACTCCCCATTTTAATTTAATAATGGCAATAATTAGTCGGGTTGGTATGGTACATGCTATAACCATGATACGATGATGGTAGTTTTATTTAATTCTATGTCTGTCACATTTAATACTCCTACTAGTACATTTTTTTTGCAGCAGACCCGGGTCTTGTTCCTACACGTGCCTTCCATGCAACATATAGAGGTGTTTCTCTCTAATTGCTTCCTTTTTTTTAAGTTTTTAATGCAATAAAATTATATTTATTTTAGCATATATATTAGTTCTAGAACCTTTGTGCTCTTTTGATCTATACCACGAACTTTGTGCTCTTTTGATTTCCCCTTAATGATTCCTACCAAATTTTGATCAAATACACGAACTTGATACTTTTTTATAATTCAAATTGATCATGTTGTCCAGTTATTACTGATGAAGCCGCGAATTTCTGATGTTAGTACATGCAAGTAAAAATACGGATCACGACACAAAGGATTACGTGGTTCGATTTACTGAGGTAAATCTACGTCCACGGGAAGAAAAGAGGGCAGAGTAGTATTGCTTGATCTGGGATTACAGCTTACAATACACTTGCTATATAATCTATTTTGTCTCTAGAGAACGAAAGAGTCAGAATCCATTCTTCTGTCAGATCTAAGTTCTATTTATATTGAACTGAGATCGTGGCTTGCGTCACCACCCTAAGTCGTGGAGGTCATGGAGGTCATGAGATCCTGCGTGGCCACTAACTAGGCGGTGGCTTACATCATCAGCAATTATGTCGTGGATGTCGTGGAGGTCATGCATGAGTCCGCTATCTCCCAGTTCGGTCGAATACTGAGACCGAACTGCTGAATTATTGCCGAGCAGCTTTTGCCGATCTGAGAGTAGAGCTTGATGCCGACCAGAGCAGAGTTTGATAGGTTGGCTTTTACCGAGCTGTAGGCTGGAGCCGAACTCTGTGGTTGTGCCGAACTGATACTCTTTAGCCATGCCGAACTGATACTCTTTCTTGGGCTTTACTGCTGTTGGGCCTGTTTAGTACGTACTCCATCACTACCCCCCCCTCGAAGAGTGAAGTGAATCACTTCGGCATTCTGGATAAAGGTACGGGGTAAGCTGATGTTTGTCTTCGGTCTGATGAGGTGAACTCTTCTTTGACCGGACTTGGTTTGTGTCCTAATTTGGCGAGTTTTATCGCTCGGATCGAACTTTCCGTTGTCCTAATTTGGGGATCGGACTTTCCCTTGTCCTAATTCGGCGAGTTTTATCGCGTGGATCGGACTTTCCCTAGTCGTAATTCAGGCAAGTTTTATCGCGAGAATCAGACTTTTGTTGCAGTTCGTTTCAGACGAAGTGCTTGATTCTTAAGCTGAATTGCGGTCTTGTATCCTCTTTAGAAGCTTTGACTTCACAATCGTTGGCTTATTGCAGCTCGTTTCAGACGAACTGCTTGTTTAAGCTGAATTGTGGTCTTGTATCTTCTGTAGAAGCTTTGACTCACAATCGTGTGCTTGTATATGTTCTAAGAAGGGGATCAGCCTTCGAAGAACAAGATACCTCAGTAACATTTGTAAGAGACGACACACACAGAGACAGACAAAACATACAGACAAAACGCACAGAGACAAATAAAGACCAAGTAAACCAAACAAAGCACATTGAGCAAACAAGACTCAAGACTGACTGACCGGACTGTCTCTTACAAATGGAACTTTTTGAGGTTGGAAATGTGCCATGTTCGGGGTACCTGTTCTCCTGACATGTGAGCCAATTTGTAAGACCCTTTGCCGAGGACTTCTGACACCCGATACGGACCTTCCCATGTGGGTTCGAGCTTGCCCAGCTTTTCTGCTCGGCTTACTTCGTTGTTTCTCAGGACGAGATCTCCCACTTGAAATTGCAGCTTCTTCACCCTTTGGTTGTAATACCGGGCTACTTGCTCCTTGTACTTGGCTGCTTTTATGCATACCAATTCTCTTCTTTCTTCGGCAAGATCTAGCTCGACTCTCAGTCCGTCGTCATTCATTTCTGAGGAGAAATTTAGAGTTCGGGGACTGGGTACGCCGATCTCCACCGGAATCACGGCTTCAGTG
The DNA here is from genome assembly GCF_004379255.2 of Salvia splendens. Lineage (NCBI taxonomy): Eukaryota > Viridiplantae > Streptophyta > Magnoliopsida > Lamiales > Lamiaceae > Salvia > Salvia splendens. The sequence goes on along the minus strand of NC_056036.1, from coordinate 9,345,503 downwards.
CCGTATACCAGACTGTACGGAGTTTCACCGTTGGAGGTTGTGGGTGTAGTTCGGTAGGACCATAGGACTTGAGGGAGATTTTCTACCCATTGTCCTTTGGCTTGTTCTAACCGAGCTTTTAACCCTTTCACCAGGATACGATTTGTTACCTCCGTTTGTCCGTTTGCTTGTGGATGAGAGACCGAAGTGAACCGCTGTTGAATATTCAGCTCTTGGCACCAATTCTTGAACGTCTTGTCGGTGAACTGAGTCCCGTTATCCGAGATGAGGATGTGGGGTATGCCAAATCGGCACACTATGTTCTTCCAGACGAAATCCAATGCCTTCGAGCTCGTTATCGTAGCTAATGGTTCAGCTTCCACCCACTTCGTAAAGTGGTCCACGGCAACGATTAGGAATTTCATTTGCCGAGGAGCTTGAGGAAGTGGTCCCACTATGTCTATGCCCCATTGCATGAAAGGCCAGGGACTTTGCATAGTGGATAGATCGGTCTGTGGCATCCTTGGGATATTTGCATGGATTTGGCACTTCGGGCATGTCTTGACGAGCTGCACTGCTTCTTGTACCAAGGTTGGCCAATAATATCCCCATCTTAGAACTTTTTTAGCTAAAGCTCTAGCTCCGATGTGGCTGCCGCACGATCCTTCATGTACTTCTCTGAGGATGTAGTCCGTCTCTTCTGGTCCTACGCACCGCAATAACGGCTGGAGGTAAGACCTTCTAAAGAGGACTCCTTCATGAAGTTCGTACCGAAGTGCTCGGCACATGATCTTCCGAGCTTCTCTCTTATCCTCGGGCAATTGTCCTTGATCCAGATACTGCAAGATCGGCGTCATCCAGTTCGGCGAGCTGGATACTGAATGTACCTCAGCTTCATCAATGCTTCGATGCATTAATTCTTCCGCCTTTGAGCTCGGATCTGAGGCCAACTTACTTAAGGTATCTGCTCGGCTATTTTCCGCTCTGGGAACGCGGATTATCCGAAAATAGGAGAAACTTCGGCTGATGCTTTGCGCTTTGTCCAAATACTTCTTCATTCTCTCGTCACGAGCTTCACTTGTACCCAACATGTGATTTACTATGACTTGTGAATCACAATGGACTTTGAGAGATTTGACGAGCAGACTTTGCGCTAACTGGAGTCCGGCAAGGAGGGCTTCGTACTCGGCTTCATTATTAGTAGTGGGGAATAGGAACCGAAGTGAGTAGGTTACCTCGTGTCCGTCGGGAGCGACGAGTAAAATACCGGCTCCACTTCCCATCTTGTTTGAAGCTCCATCTACGAATCCGCTCCAGCAGTCTGGCGGCTCTACTTCGGATTCCAAGGGCTGTGCTAGTTCGGCATTGGCAGACTTTTTCTGTTCGGCAATGACAGGGATTGCTTGATCGAACTTGGCCTCTGTAAGAAAATCTGCCAAGGCTTGTCCCTTGATGGCTTTCCGAGGTAGGTACTCGATTGAGTGTTCTCCCAGCTCTATGGCCCATTTGGCGATTCTGCCTGACGCTTCTGGCTTGGTCAAAACTTGCCGAAGAGGCAGATCGGTTAAGACGCATACCTTGTGAGCATAGAAGTATGGCCGCAGTCTCCTTGCTGCATTTACTAACGCCAGAGCAATTTTTTCCAGAGGTTGATACCTTGTTTCTGGACCTCTTAATGCTCGGCTTGTAAAGTAGATGGGAAACTGCTTTAGGCCTTCTTCTCGTACAAGCACCGCGCTGATGGTTTGATCTGATGCCGCTAAGTATAAGAATATTACTTCGGCTTCGGTTGGAGCAGAGAGAATAGGAAGCTCGGCTAGATAACTTTTGAGCTCGTCAAAGGCCTTTTTCTGCTCGGCTCCCCACTCGAACTTTGGTGCTTTTTTCAACACTTTGAAGAACGGCAGTTGCTTTTCGGCTGCTTGGGAAAGGAATCGATTCAGTGCGGCTAGACATCCGGTTAGCCTTTGCACGTCATGTATGGACTTCGGCATTGCCATGTTTTGAACGACTTGAACTTTTGAAGGGTTTGCCTTGAGTCCGTCCTTTGAAACCCAACAACCCAGAAATTTTCCTGAATCTACCAAAAAGGTACATTTTTGGGGGTTGAGTTTGAGGTTGGCTTTTCGGAGCACGTCGAGAGTGGATTTGAGGTTGTCTTCGTACTCCGAAGTGCTTTTGCTTTTGACAACTATGTCGTCGACATACACTTCAACCTGTTTCCCGATTAGGTGCCGAAAAAGCTTGTCTACCATCCTTTGATAAGTGGCTCCGGCATTCTTTAAACCGAATGGCATCTTTTTATAAGCGAAAATGCCGAAATCGGTGATAAAAGCTGTTTTCGGAGCGTCACTCTCATCCATCAACACTTGGTGATATCCTTTGTATAAATCAAGAAAACAGAAAATTTCGAAGCCGATCAAAGCTTCTACTTTTTTATCTATATTCGGAAGGGGATAGCAATCTTTTGGACAGTGCTTGTTTAGATCGGTAAAATCTATGCACATCCGCCATCCTCCTCCTTTTTTCTTGATCATCACAGGATTGGCCACCCAAGAAGGATATTTCACCTCGAATAGTACATCCGCTTTAAGTAATTGGCGGACTTCGTCATGGATGACTTGGCTTCTTTCTGCCGCAAAGAGTCTTTGCTTCTGTTTTACTGGCCGGATTGAAGGATCAATATTTAACCGATGAGTGATTACCTCGGGGGGCACTCCGGTCATGTCCAACGGAGACCATGCAAAGACATCTTTGTACTCCTTGAGGAGCTGAATGGTCTTTTCCCGGAGTAGAGGCGTTCCTGCGAAGCCGACCTTGACCGTTCTGGATGGATCATCTTCGTATAACTGAACGGTCATTGAGTTCGGCTCTGAAGTGACTTCGGTCATCTCGCTTGCCTCCGACTCCGGTTGCTGTGATTGCTATGCTTGATGGTGCCGAACTGAATGCTCGGCACTTTTAAGCGCAATCTGCAGACATTCTTTTGCTCTCTTTTGATCACCTCGGATGACCGCTATCCCACCTTTAGTGGGGATCTTGATGGTGAGGTGATAAGTAGAGCAAACGGCCCGAACTGTGTTGAGCCAGTCTCTTCCCAGGATGATGTTGTACGGGGACCGAGCTTTCACCACAAAGAACTCGATCATCGTATTGGAGCTTGTAGACGCTTTTCCCACCGTGATCGGAAGGCTGATAATACCTTCAGGGCGGGTGTCTTCCTGGGCGAAACTTTTCAGAGGAAGTGGAGCCGGACTGAGCCGAGCTGGATCCACTTCCATTTTATCGAAACATTCTTTAAAAAGAACGCTGACTGACGCTCCTGTATCCACAAATACTCTGTGGATCAGTTTGTTTGCCACTCCGGCTTGAATGACAATAGCGTCTTGGTGAGGAGAGATGGCTGGGACGGGATCGGCATCTGAAAATGTAATCACTTCGTCTTTCTTCAGCCTTTTATGTGTCGGCTCCTCTTGATTGGAACCTCTGCGTTCTGCTTTTAGGGACGACTTAGTCTTCCCGGCAGGGAGAGCATCAATAGTCTGGATTACTCCATCATATTGCGGCTCGTCGTCGTCTTCGGGATCTTCATGCCTTTTCGGATCCTGAGGATTGCAGTTCGCACCTCTCTGCCTTTTGTTCTTTTTCGGCTGCTTGCTTTGGTATTTTTTTAACGTTCCTGTTTTCACAAGAACATCAATACCTGCAGCCAAATCTCGGCACTCCTCGGTATCGTGTCCGTGGGCTTGATGGAAGGAGCAATATTGATCCTGAGTTCGCCGCGCGGCCGATTTCGTCATCCGCCTTGGTTTTTCGAACATATCGGAATGTAGTTCGAAAATTTCCGTTCTTGACTTGTTTAAGGGTACGAACTGAGCGGGCGGCTTCTCAGGATTGAGACGTGGTCCCAATCTGCCTTGTACCGGTGCCCTTTGAATTCTTTCAAAAGGAGTTCGGCGAGGAAGCCTCGGATCGCTATGATCGGGCTTCTTTTCGTCTCCTCGGGATGAGCTGTCTAAAGACCGTTTTCGACGGTCTGCCTCATCCGCACGGGAAAACTGGTCCGCAATGTCCCACATTTCTTGAGCTGTTTGCGGACCGCACTCTACGAGCTTTCTGTAGAGAGCTCCGGGCAGGATTCCATTTTGGAATGCCGAAATGACAAGTAGATCGTTGAGATCATCTACTTGTAGGCATTCCTTGTGGAATCTCGTCATGAAGTCGCTGATCTTTTCGTCGCGACCTTGACGTATGGAAAGCAGCTGAGCCGAAGTGCTTCGGGCTTCCGCTTTCTGAAAGAACCTCCTGTGGAAAGCATCCATTAGATCTCGGTAGGATCTAATGCTGCCTTGGGGGAGGCTATCGAACCACCTTCTTGCGTTCCCGATAAGCAGCTCGGGAAACAGCTTGCACATGTGGACCTCGTTGAGACCCTGGTTCGCCATGTTATATTGATAGCGTCCCAAGAAATCATGAGGATCCATGAGTCCGTCATAGGTTATCGACGGAGTTCGGTAGTTCCGCGGCAAAGGAGTTCGGGTGATAGCGTTCGAGAACGGAGTCTTTAATGCTCCGTATATGGCGAACCCGACATCTCTTCGGTACGGAGGAGATGGAGTTCTCCTGTGGTTCCGGTACCGAGGAGGAACAGGAGTATGTCGGGGTTGAGGATTCTTTCTCCTGGAAGACACGTCACTACTGCGGTAGTGACTTTCATGCCTAGATGAGGAGGGAGAATCCGTCGTTGTCTTCTCCGGCTGTTGGCTTTTCTGCAGGAAGGTTAAGAACTCCTCCTGCTTCTCGGCCAAAAACAACTTGACAGCCTCGTTCAAGTTGGGCTGCTGGGAAGACTCGGTGTGATGAGTCTTTGAGCAGCTTGTTCCTTCTCCGTGAGAGCTGGAAGTAGATTTCTCATGAGGTTGCTTTCCAGGCCTATGGGCTGCTGGATTAGCTTCCTCATGGTTATCACGGACGGAGGCACGGGTGTTATGTGATCTGGTATGCATTTTTTTTTGTTTTTGGTGGAAAAAGGATCAAAAATTCGCTTTATCACAGATTTGGTTCTCTGTTTCCCACAGACGGCGCCAGTGATGAAGCCGCGAATTTCTGATGTTAGTACATGCAAGTAAAAATACGGATCACGACACAAAGGATTACGTGGTTCGATTTACTGAGGTAAATCTACGTCCACGGGAAGAAAAGAGGGCAGAGTAGTATTGCTTGATCTGGGATTACAGCTTACAATACACTTGCTATATAATCTATTTTGTCTCTAGAGAACGAAAGAGTCAGAATCCATTCTTCTGTCAGATCTAAGTTCTATTTATATTGAACTGAGATCGTGGCTTGCGTCACCACCCTAAGTCGTGGAGGTCATGGAGGTCATGAGATCCTGCGTGGCCACTAACTAGGCGGTGGCTTACATCATCAGCAATTATGTCGTGGATGTCGTGGAGGTCATGCATGAGTCCGCTATCTCCCAGTTCGGTCGAATACTGAGACCGAACTGCTGAATTATTGCCGAGCAGCTTTTGCCGATCTGAGAGTAGAGCTTGATGCCGACCAGAGCAGAGTTTGATAGGTTGGCTTTTACCGAGCTGTAGGCTGGAGCCGAACTCTGTGGTTGTGCCGAACTGATACTCTTTAGCCATGCCGAACTGATACTCTTTCTTGGGCTTTACTGCTGTTGGGCCTGTTTAGTACGTACTCCATCAATTACTATAAGGTGTTGGCGTATCACACCATGTACTATATATTAATATGTCACAGAGTAAATTAAATTTAAGTTTAACTTGACCGAAATTACAGCGTTGGTGAAGAATTAGAAAAACATTAAATTCATCTATTTGGATTCGAGAAAATTTGGATTAAAAACTACAAAATCCCGAAAATTTTGTATTCCTAATTGATTTGATATTATAACAATAGGTTCTGCAACCTTGTGTTTTTTAGATTCTAAATCTTGGTTATTAAGACACTATTATCCAGAAGTTTCGAAAGTGCTAATGTTAGCAAAATAAGGAATGAGTATTGGAAAAGGTTTGATATGGATTATGGAGTAGTATGTTTGATCCAGATTCTAGAGAGCTATAAATGGAAAGGTGAAAAACGTAATTCGAACTACCAAGAATCAGTATGGTAGTATTTTCCTTCTTTTTATTTTCCCATAAGGTCATGTTTGGTTGCCAGGATTCTGTCTGGGAAAGTAATCTGATTCCTTAAATTTTAAATTCCTGTGTTTGTTTTGATTTTTAATCAAACTGGGAAAGTAATCAGAATCCTAAGAACAAGGAAAGTTAGTACAACTTTTCAGGATTCTAAATACTAACTTTTCTTAGGTATTCTTTTTCCCAATTTTAGGATTATTACATATTTAATGCAATATATTATTATTATTATTATTAATTAAAGTATTTTAAAAATAATTTGAAATTATAAATCATACTTAATTTCAATATAATAAATAACTATAATTAAAACTATCATAATTATAACCATGTTATTATAATATTTATATATAATTGTTATTATCATAATAATAATTAATAATTTATTAAATAATTAAAATATAATTATATAATATAAATTACTATATAATAGTAATAAATACTAATTACTATTTTATAAATTAATAATTAATTAATAAAATTGTAGTAAAATTTTATATTATAAAATTTATTTAATTATAACATCTGTAAGTATAATAATAATAATAATAATATAATATTTATTATTATAATACTCCATGTAACTATAATTATAATTGTATTATTATATATTGTGATGGATGATCCATATTTAAACTATACATCGTAATAATAAATATAATAATATAATAATAATAATTATTATTTGTAATTAATAGTTTATTAAAATTTTTATTATTATTGTTCTTTATAAATAAAATATAATAAGTATATTTTCAGTTTGATGTTTCAATCAAATATAAAATTTAAAATTTTGATATTTTCCAAACACAAGAAAATAAAGTTATTGAGAATCATATTCCCGGGATTCATTTTCTCAGGAATCATTTTCCCTGCTAACTTTACTTTCCCGTCAACCAAACATGGCCTAAGTTGCTACTCTTAAGAGAGCATCCATACTGGTGCGAATGTCCCGGCGGACTTCCTAAAAACACCTCATGTCACGTCATAAGGACCTCCCACTGCACTGTCACGTCAAAAGGACATCCCACTGCACAATGATGGACATCCCCAAGGACATCCCGGCGGACCTCCACAATAATAAAAATTCACAAATTCACAAATATGTAATTTACGGAGCTAAAATTTCGACACGAATATGAGAAAATGCAACCATTTTATTTAAATAGTAAAAAAAACATACAAAATTATTTTTAAAAAAATACATAGTTAAAAACAAATTTAAAAATCGGGACGTCCGCCGAGACATCCGTCGTGGCTGGTGGACGTCACGACGGACGTTGTTGGAAAGCCGCGGATCTGCGGTGTCCGCATCCGACGTCCGCGTCCGCCCTTCGCACGCCTAATGGCTGACGTCCCGCGCGGACGTCCGGCACGCCGGTCCGACGTCCGCCGGGACGTCCGCCGTTGTGGATGCTATACTTTCGCAGTACTTATTCTATAAACAGAAAATCTGAACCAAAATCTTTCATGTTCCATTTTTAGAGATCAAAACCGTATGTTTTACTACTTGATGAAAGCAGGATTTTACTATTCTAAAAACAACATGGACTTATGAGTTTTAAATTTTGCGTTACCCCTTTTGCTTCATATTATACTATTTTCATCGAGCTATAGTTTGACTATTTTCCCCTCTTTTATTAGTGGGAATTTATGAGTAAATCCGATGGAGGTGCTCTCATGAATAGCACTGGGCAGTTTTAACCGTTTAAGCATTTCTAATACTCCTATTTATGATAAGTTTCTTTTGTCTATTTATATTTATATCTTTATATGGATCTAATCAAATGCAAACTCTAAGTATTGTACATACTCCAAACTATGATCTGGACCATTAGAATATGTCAACAGATTATAGCAACAAAAAATGTCAACACACTGTCAACGGTCGATGTTGTGTTGATATTGTGTTGACATCAAAATCTTGAATTTTTACACTGTGTTGATATTGTGTTGACGTTGTATTGACATTGTGTTGAAAGTTTGGAGTTTGTACATTATATAGAGTTTGCATTTTATCACTATCCTATATTTATATTTATATTTATAATAAATTTCTTTTTATAATGAGACATTTCTCATTTTTCATTAATAATATTTCAATCATTTTTTTTTCTAGCTATATCTCTTAATTAATCAGTTTTGCAACAAAATATACACCTTCTTTTCCTTTTTTATCTTTCTTTTATGTCATTAAAATTCGCTGGTGCATATTCAGTAAATCTTCGCTCCAAACCACATACCAGATGTAAATCGACCTTTGATTTCATAAATACTTAGTAACTTCTATAAACAGCCTATCTTAAGGGATATTATACCAAAAAAATAGGATAACTTTATTTAGAGATATGCACACACCAACTTAATTTGGAATTGCACTTCTATGGAACCGCACATGAAATTAAATTTCTGCCGAATGGAATTCAACGTGGCAAAATTAAAATTGGTGTAACAATCAATGGCACAAATTTTTTAATTTTATAAAACTTTTTTTAAAAGAAAATTTCCCCACTTCCATTTTCATTTGTACATGGAACATGTGTATTTTAGAGTAATCAAATTCGCCTGTCACCGATTGCCCTCTCCGTCATCTACAATTCTACAATCAATATGTTAAGACATGAATCAGATATAATATAGAAAGAAGTCTGTACATTTTTCTCTTACACTAAGTCTTTTTTTTTCGATTGATAAAAACATTGTCATCTCCGAACTCTTTTCCTTTGTTTTACTGGTATATTTTTACGATGTGGATCACCTAATTCAGTTTTCAATTTCGCAGGTCTCTTCAAACCTTTCTTAGCCTTCAACAAGGATTGCTTCAACACACTGTTACCGGAATTACACTGTTTCCCCAATCCCACCGGAGTGGCAAGAGCAGCATTCTCTGGTTTCAAGGCTTTATCCGACGATGCCTCCTTGTCCTTATACGCAGGAGGCCCAGGCCGAGGACGAGCTGTCCGCGGCCTCACCGGAGGGTTGCATGGGATGAAGTCCGATGTGGCTTCATTGCAATACCCTCTGCAATGCAGCTTGTAATCTTTCATGACCAGCTGCCGCAGAGTGATTGCAGCCTTGTACTCGCGTGTGCGTCTCGAGTAAAACACCAACGCATTGTTCGCCAGCAACAGCAGGTCCCGGAAGAGCTCCTTCGCTGTTTTTATGGACTGACCGACGATTCTTGATTTTATTGTGCCAATGTCCATGTGCTGCCGGACAACACGTCTGTATCGCGCCCGTTTCTGTCATCAGTAATGTCAAGAGAGATGGTAAGAGGAAGACGACGAGTGAACTTTTTTTCTTCTATGTAGTGAGTTTGTTGTCTTCTTACCTGACTGTCCATTCGATGTCTGAAGACTGCTGCTGATTCACTCTGTGCAATGGATTCGAATATCTCGATCAAGCTCTCTCTTCCGGTGGTCTTGGGACCGGAGATTCTCATCCTCTTACATTCGTTAGTTGATGTTTCCTTGTTTGCAGTCGAAACAGCATTGGAAGAACCTAAGTTATCACTGTCGTCAACACTTCTCTCTTTGGCAACTTGACTGCAGTCCTTTCTCTTTCTCTTCCCTCGTTTCTTCCTAACGATGACTCCATGCTCATAACCGACCTCGGGGAGGGTATCAATGCTTGGATCCTTTCCCAGCTCAGAGCAGGCAGATGTGCTGGGCTTCGTCTCGGTCTCCTCAGCTTGAAGCTGATGGTCGCACAACCAGCTTCCCATTGTGCTTGTTTCTTTTGAGAAGCTGCCAACGGAGTTCTCACCATTTGATGTCTGCCTGCTGATTGACTCGGTGGCTTCTGAGTCCAACACGAGTGGAGGTGATTCAGTCTCGTAGGAACCGGATTCACCTTGTTTGAATTGTTGTTTCTTCCCCTCCAATGATTTGATCTTCAACTCAAGTGATCTGGAAATCAACAACACTAAGAGATTATTGAAAGAAAATCAGATGCTCCACAATAAGTTACACGGAAAGTCAAAACACGATGCCGAAGAAGAAGAGCAGAGAAAACAATCACAACGCGATAAGCCAAAGCAAGCACCAGATAGTACTAATCTTTTACTCCGTACTAGTTTTTAACGTGTCACAGACTATTAGAACAGTTCAAACTTTAATAAGACATAATCTTGAGGTTCAAACGTTATCGTTCCTTCATTGACATCTCCAGGAACATGCATAGATTGGTAATAATATGCAGACAACTTATGTAAACAGTATTGAGAGAAGAGTAAGTAATTGTATTTTATGCTCACAAATACATTTATACATCTGTGCTAACCCTATTGAGTTTTCAGATTTAACCAGTTCTCGCTTGAGCTCTGCAACACGCCGCATTTTCAGTTCTTCAAACCAAGACCTGAGTCATTCACATTTCACAAGAACAAACATTAGCTGCGGTCAGCTAGAATTATGAAACTGTGTTACTAACATGCTACATCAGAAATCTGAGTCGGTAAAAGCCAAATGGATTATGAATGTAAATTAAACTAAGCATGATAACTGGAAGAAAATATGACTCACGTGGATCCAGAATAACGTTTTTGTAGGTCTTCGTACCTTTCTTTACAAGCCTGGAATTATTAGAAGGTCTGTCATTGCTAAGTAAAAGTTGCAAGAAAACATTGGGCAATACCTTTATCTCTACTTTTTATTGCTTAGATACATTTTTTATGAGAATTATTTCAGAGGCACATGTTTCCATTTGAATAAGCATTCTATAACCTTTAAATTAGCAACCTGTAATTCCTTCCCTTACTTTTTTCTGTTTTTTAATTCAAATATATGGTTCTAGATGAAAATATGCATCATTCATTGACTACACCGAGCTTACGATATGACAGATTTTATCCAGAAAAATATTGGCTAGTGCAGTTCAAAATACCTTCCTCATCTTTCACTTTCTAAAAGCCATATTCTTTAGGAACTCATACTTTTCTAGCTATTGAATCCTAAATCTCTTGGCTAAGTCCCAAATCCTAAAAAACATCACATATTATGTGTTAAACTGGACATATATAGCTATCACAATCTGCACCTCATAGGTCTCAGTTAGCCAAACTAGTAGAAGAACGCAAGACCAATCCATAAATGGACAACATGAACTCTAAGTTTATTCACTCATACATTTTTCTCATGATCTCTTACTTTAATCTTGTGATACAGCCCCATGCCATTAACTAACAGAAAATAGGTCAGATACGAAAATTTTAGACTCGACTAATCAATGTTAGCATACCACAGCCACTAACACCAAAGAATGAACCAAGAAGACCGAGCTTTCAACAGAAAGCCAAGAGACAACATCATCGACTAGCTACTACAAATATTTCGACCGAGACAGGTTTATAAAATGAGAAATTTGTAGACAGAGAAGCACTAATATTTCTTCATTTGGTCAATCACATAAAAATTGTACTTAGTAACTAATTCTTGACCATATCAATATCAAAATATGTGGTTATTGATTAGTTTTCAACGTTTGAGTAGTAGTAACAGCCATTTATGTATGTTTTCATCAAATGCTGCATACTATCTTGTACTAGTTCATGTGTGATACGACCGCGTACTACTCTTGCATGCATGAAGCACAGATTAACCAACTTTTACATAGGCCAATTGATTATTTACTAATTACTTTATTAAAATAAGAATTCATACGTGTTCCAAGTTGCACAAACTCTGTTTGTTACAGTTGCAATTTTCTTACTGATCAGAAACTCCTCGGTTTATAAATGTGATTTAACTAGTTTATCACCAAATAATATTTGAAACATTTTAAAAAAACAATGAAATTAATTACTCCTACAAATTATAAATTCGACATTAATTTAAACTTATGTATCGACCTGAGCAGTAAAGGCATACGGATAAAGGGTGCGCGCACGAAGCTCCGAAGCGACGACGTTCCAACCGCCGGTTCCGTGCCTCACAACCGCGCCTCCCAAAATAAGATCCTCCCACGTGCCCCACACCGCCGGACTCGGCGACTCCGCCCCCATCCTCTAACCGTCAAATTATCGAAACCTAGGAATTTCAAATTTGGGGAAATATCTCAAATTTCAATTATCTGAATCAATTCAAGTCTGTTGTTCAATTGTTGGAGAGAGGATTATGATTCTGAACATCATGAACAGTATATATATGCGGAACAATAAAAAATCGTTTTACATGACAAAGATATGTAATGCAAGAAGAAAATGAAAATTTTTAGGAGAGAGGAATAGAGGAGCGAGAATCTTTGGAAAAGCAATTGTTTGTTGGGCATACCTCTAATCTCTCGCCGAATTTGTTTGGATGACAATGGCCGTAAATATAGTCTTTTAATTTCCGTATATATTTGATTTTATAAAATTGTCAGTACAATATATTTATACTCCATTAAAAAACATATTTTAATCTTGGATTCAAAAAATAAAAATAAATCTTTTTTCCAGATTACCCAAGAACTTGAAGAAGATGCAATACTCCGGAGACAATTTGATTCAATTTTTTATGGAAAATATTTAGGTAAAATATTAAATATTATCTTAAACTTGTGATTTTTTCTAACTATAAAGTACTAGAAACGACGACTCAAAAAACAATATTAATATAATTATAATATGCATAATATGAATATACTAATATCAATAACAATCAATTATACTCCCCCGTTCCATGTTACTTGCAGTGTTGCTTTTCGGCTCGTCACAAACTCCTTACACTATTTATAGTTTAAGTTATAGAATTAATGCATTTAATTAATATATTAGTTTAAGTTAAGAGCTCATTTATTATGTGATGTCTCATTACACTTAAAATTCTTATTTCATTATACTAAAAAATCAATCCTAAATTTGCCTAAAATGAAAAATGGGAGTAACATGGGACGGAGGGAGTACAAAACATTATTGATCCGCCAAACTTAGAGCATCCACAATAGTAATAGGCCAGCCATAGGCTAGCCACAAACTCCTCCTGCCATACCATCAGGACTAAAACTCCTCCTGCCACATCATCAGGACAAGCAACTGTACAAGCAATAGGCTAGGCACAATAAACAAATTTATAAAAAATAAAGAATTAACAATCACAAAAAATACGGAATTAAATTTACGACACAAATACGGGAAAATTCAATAATAATATTTAAATTAAAAAAGTACATTAATTAAAAAAATTACATTAATTAAAAAAATCTAACGACGTGCAATCTTCCGCGCTCCCACAACTCTTCAATTAAATCCTTTTGGAGTCGAATATAAGCATCCACTAGGCGCATGTCGGCATGTGCCTTGAGGCGGCCGACTTCATCGTGAAGTACCCCCCTTCGTACGATGGGGGCGGCCACGCCGTGGCTTGGGCCGGCTTCATTAGCATCGTCATTGGCCCAACTAGTCAGTTGTACATCTTCATCTTTGACAATCATGTTGTGCAGGAAAATACAGACGTACATTATATCAGCAATGCAGTCGACATGCCACAAACGCGTTGGACCCCTAATTGCCGCCCATCGAGACTGGAGCACACCAAATGCGCACTCCACGTCCTTGCGCGCCGACTCTTGCCGTTCCGCAAAGTAGGTCTTCCTCTCATCTGATGCGCATCTGATCGTCTTCACAAAGATGGGCCACCTAGGGTATATCCCATCTGCCAAGTAGTAGCTCATATCATGCTGGTTCCCGTTGGCGATAAAACTGATGGCCGGACCGACGCCCTGGCACTGCTCGTTAAAAAGGGGCGACGAGTTGAGGACATTAAGGTAGTTTTTCGACCCGGCTACTCCAAAATATACATGCCAAATCCACAGCCGGTAATCAGCTACGGCCTCGAGGATCATCGTGGGATTCTTTCCCTTGTAGCTGGTCGTGTAGAACCCTTTCCAGGCAGCGAGGCAGTTCTTCCACTCCCAATGCATACAATCTATGCTGCCCAACATCCCGGGGAACCCATGCTTCTCTCCGTGCATCTGCATCAGATCCTGACACTCTTCAGGGCTAGGGCTTCGAAGATACTGATCACGGAATATTTCAATGACGTCCTGATAGAAATACTTCAGACAATCCAGGGCAGTCGTCTCACCGATGTGGAGGTACTCGTCCCACATGTCTGTCGCGCCTCCGTAGGCCAACTGTCTGATTGCCGCAATGCACTTTTGTATAGGTGTGTGGCCGGGTCTGCCAGCCGCATCGTACCTGAACCGGAAACACAAATATCGACGCTCCAAAGCATCAACGATACGCATAAACACTGTCCTATGCATCCTAAAACGCCGCCTGAAAAGAGGCGCCCCAAACCGCGGCTCCTCTGCAGAGTAGTCTTCATATAGCCGCTGATGTGCAGCTACGTGATCCCGATCAATCACTGCTCGTCGGTGGACAACGGGTGGAGGTCGAGGTACCGCCGACTGCAAGGCCCTTTGTATCAACCGGTTTATCTCGCGGGATGTATAGGCCTCCAACTCTCCGTTCATTTGTCGTTCGTACTCCTCAGCATCCCCACCACTACTACCACCCGCGTTACTCATTTCACGTTGTTGCTCTTGTACAGAAATTAAGATGGAGAGAAAACTCGTTAAAACAAGTGGTGCGAATTAAAATGACGTGCAAATCGCGTATATATAGTGTTTCGAAAAATTTTAAAAAAATTGATCTGGCCGATCGGGAGCCTGCAATGGCGGCCAGCCGACCGGCGAGCGGATCGACCAGCGCCCGAAAATCGGCGTCGGGTCGCCGATTTTTTCGCCGAAATGGCGCTCGCCGGTTCCAATGGTTTGGCGAGAGGACCGGCCAGCGCCGGGAATCGACTAGCCTGTCCGCTCGCCGCCATTGGAGATGCTTTTATCGATTAGGCCATGTGCCAACTCATGAAGCCGGATTAATTTAATTTTATCATTGTAGTATGTGTGTGAAATCAAATCAATGTCTACGCAATCACAAACAAAAGGATAGGAGCAGAGATTTCCTAATCTTGATATATACCAAGTTCATAATATATGTTGAGATGTTTGATTAATTTTTTTAACAAGGATAATCATACCATGAGTAATGATATATCCAAAATGTAGAAAGTTTCTTTCTTTTGTTTTTTTACCATAATTTAAACTTTGTTAGTATATTAATTAAATATAATTTATTACTACTATTTTGTAAATGAATCATGTACATTGGAACTTGGAAGTTGGGTTAGAGGTTACTATGCGTTTGTAGGAGTGATAATCCGATGAGTACAAATTTGATCTTAGTGTTCAGCAAGGTTAAATTCAAGCATCTATGAACATGTTTAGTGAGAGTAGAATGAACGAGATTATTACAACTTTCATTAGAGCATATTAGGAGCAATGTTCTCAATCTCTTGGTTATATTTTGTGTTGTCATTTTATTTCTTCCCTTATTTTTGTTTCAATTTAGTTTCTCAATCCAAATCCCAAAATTTACTTGCTTTCGAATTAGATAATTGTACGCCTCCATGTGGTTCGACACCCTAAGTATTACAACTATAACTGTATTCTTGCAGTTAAATTGTAGTTTTAGAGTTATTATTTTAAAATTGATTATCAAATTTCTATTGACTTTAAACTCTAAAAATAAACATCATGCTATAAAATTGTTATTTTATCTTTGAATTTCACCAAAAATTTACACAAGTAATAAAATATGGTCATAATTTAAGCTTTGTTAGCATAATAATTAATTATTTAAAATTTTTATATTTTTATGGCATGTTAAAAAAGAAAACTTTAAAACAAGAACATAAAAATATAAGTATGTGAAAACTTCAATTTTTATATGTATTGAAAAAATAAATTTTGCTATATACTCAAAAACTTCAATAAAGGATATAAAGGTTAAAAAAAATATGGAAATTTTTTATACCTTTTTTTAAGTATACACACATACTTGTTTAAATTACACAATAATCTCACAATAATTAATAATTTATAGTATAATTTAAATAATTAAATAAATAAATATTTTGTTAATATATTTATGTAATAAATACTATACTTTATATTTTAAAAAAATTATACAAAACTTGAAAATTAAAATGCACTAAACATGCTATAATAAAATTGAAACATAAATTAAAAAACATTGAAAAATATAACAATTACATAAAAACATATCACAATACACATAAAATAACAATTTAAGACTTGAAATTGGTTTATCATATCGAATTAGAAGTGTTCCACTCAGAATGGACGGAAGGAATATTATATTCAGTTTGACGATAGGCAATTGCAAAACTGTACACCGATAGCTAAAGTAGGATTTTTTCTTTAAATTTTTTAAATATTTGGCAATCTTTCAACATGCTCCCTCACGTGTGTGGCTCGAACACACATCAAGAATAATGGCTTCTCATATAAAATATGAAAAATATATTTATCGATTTGAGTCTGCTCTAATATTACTATATAAAAATGAGTTACTCATTTCCCTAAAATGTCTAATAAGATGTGGGTTACCCACTTAAAAATAGAAGAAATATGCTTACTACTAAATCGGTGTGACACAAGAAATGAGAGTTTCAATATTTTTTCGGCACAAAGAAAATGGTGTTTTGTTATTTAAGCAAATAAAAAATAAAGTGAGAGAAAGATACGTGTAACAGAGATTAAAAGTGTTGATTGTTTTTAAAGTAACTCACTTATTCAGTTTGACGATAGGCAATTGCAAAAAAATTTTAAATTTTTTAAATATTTGGCAATCTTTCCACCCCAATATAAATTGACACACCACGTCATACTATCTGCAATAATGTAAAACACAAATAAATATGTATTATTTTTACATTCATCATTATGTAGAGTGAGCCAAATATGCTAAATAATAATTCTACACAATAATAATTCTGCATAATAATAAATCTACACAATAATAATTCAACACAATATTTCAACTCAATTCACAACCAATTACAAACCCTAGCTAACTATCCAACAATTACTCAAATAATGTAAAAGATAAGCATACTAACCGAAAATAATATACAAATTTGGGGGAAAATAGCACCGATAGATGGATGGAGGGCGAATTCGCGTGGAGCAGTCTACCTTGGATAAAATCACGAGTGTGTGGGCTGAGTTTTTTGCGATTTGGGGGAGAAGAAGGGGATATATCAGATCTGTCTAAAGCCGCCAATGAGAGTGGCGTCTTCTTTGAAACCCGCCGACCACGTTGGCGTATTTCATCAAAACGACATTCTACCCGGCGTTTCTACTTGCATAAACACGCCAACTTAAAAGGCGTTTTATATGTATACACGCCAATGCGAATGGCGTTTTACACTCAATACTGTATTTATAAAAAATACGACTAAAATACGTTGAAATTAAAAGACGCCAACGTAGTTGGCGTTTTAAATTAAAAACCGCCAATGATGTTGGCGTTTTTACTTATAGAAACGCCTATGCAGTTGGCGTGTTTTCATATATGGAACAGATAACAAAACGGGTACATTTCCGTTATTTCTAAGGCCAACTGGCCTAGAAACTCGATTTTCCCAACAACGGGGACCCTAACAATCATGTGTTTGGGGGGTTTTTCTTTTTTTGTTCTAGAATGAAACTTAGATTCCGTGTTTGTACTGAACTTGTTTTATATTCCGTGTTTGGGAGACGCATGACGATTATGCGTCTTTGTGCAAATCACCCGATCGGGTGATTTGCCACTTGCAATCTCACAATTCGAAAAAATTGAAAGACACATGTCCCTCGTGCGTCTCTCACAAAGACGCATAATATTCATGCCTTTCATTAAAAGGAGACGCATGAGGGTCATGAGTCTCTCCCAACATGGAATAAAAAAAAAGTTCATTACAAACACAGAATCTAAGTTTCATTCTAGAACAAAAATAGAAAAAACCCTAGTTGAATTTGATGTTTTTAGGAACCATGACGATATCAATGCCAATCACGTTGGAATTGATGTCAATTCGCTCACGTCGATCAATTCGAGTGAAGCGGGGTATTGTTCTGTGGGGGATTTCTTCCAACAGTTGGATCTCAATAATGGGAGAACGTATCAAGTTTGGATTGATTATTCTGATGGAGTATTAATTTGAATGTTACAATGGCGCCTGTGGGCGTGAAGAGGCCCCCGCGGCCATTGTTGAATGTGTCTATTGATCTTTCTGATGTGTTAAGAGGATGAAATGTATGTTGGATTCACTGCTTCGACGGGGAACATGACTCAGAGCCACAAAATTCTAGCTTGGAGTTATAGTAATACGAATTTTACACTGAGTGATGGGCTGATTACTGCAGGATTGCCGTCGTTTGAGCTTCCGGGGACGCCATTTTATAGAACTAGAGGCTTTGTTGCGGGTTTAACGTCAGGGGTTTTGGTTGTTGGTGTTGTGTGTTGTGCATTTGTGTTCTTCTTTGTTAGACCATCCACAATGCCGCCCAGCCGAGCGCCGGCGCTGGGCGGTTCGCTGAGTGGTCTATTGCAGTCGCTCAGCGGGCGAATGGAGAGAGAAACCGCGCAGCGCTGGGCGGTCGCGTGGCGCTGGGCGGTCCGCTCGGCGCTATTGCAGCGCCCGGATCGCCCAGCGCACCGCCTAGCGCGAAATTTTTTTTTTTTCCCGAAACACTATATATACTTTTTTCCGTATATGTCTCGTAAATTAAATTTCGTATATTGTGTGATTGTTAATTATTTCATTTTGTATATATTTGTTAATAGTGATGTGGATATTATGTGGCTAGGCTATTGCTGGGCTATTTGCTTGTTTTGATGATGTGGCAGGAGGATTTTTAGTGCTGATGAGTAGGCTATGGCTGGGCTATTGCTGGGTTATTGCTGGGTTATTCCTATTGTGGATGGTCGTAGAAAGAATAGGAGAGAGAGAAGAGAGAGGGAGGAAATGGAGGATTGGGAAATGGAGTACTGGCCTCATAAGCTTTCTTATCAAGAAATCGACTCTGCAACTAAAGGATCTGCTGAGGAAAATGTGATTGGAATTGGTGGGAATGGCAAGGTTTATAGAGAGGTTTTGAATGGGGGATTGGAGGTTGCTGTGAAGCGAATCTCCCATGAAAATGCGGATGGAATGAGGGCGTTCTTGGCCGAGATATCGAGCCTTGGGAGAGTGAAGCACTGGAATTTGGTGGGGTTGAGAGGGTGGTGCAAGAAGGAGAAAGGCCGCCTAATCTTGGTGTATGATTTCATGGAAAATGGGAGTCTTGATCAAAGGGTGTTTGAGTGTGATGATAGCAAGATGCTAGGTTTTGAAAGCAGAGTACAGTCCTGAGGCAAGTGGCCTCGGGGATCTTATACCTGCACGAGGGGTGGGAGTCGAAGGTGCTGCATAGGGACATCAAGGCGAGCAACGTGCTGCTTGACAGGACATGAACACGAGGTTAGGTGACTTCGGGCTGGCCAGGATGCACGACCACGACAAGGCTGCGGGGACCACACGGGTGGTGGGGACGATAGGGTACCTAGCGCCGGAGGTTGTGAGGAGCGGGAGGGCATCAACGCAGACAGATGTGTTTGGATATGGAGTGTTGGTATTGGAGGTGATGTGTGGAAGGAGGCCTATCGAGGAAGGAAAGCCGGCCTTGGTGGAATGGGTTTGGGAGATGTTTAGAAGGGGCGAGCTGGTGGATGCACGATTGAGGGGAGAGGCGGACGCGGAGAGGGTGGTGCAGCTGGGATTGTTGTGTGCTCATCCGGATAGCAAGGCAAGGACAATGAGGCAGGTGGTGAAGATGTTTGAAGGGAGGAATGAGGTTGAAGGAGAAGGAGAAGGAGAGGATATGGGTGCTTATCTATTGGAGAAGATGAGAAGTGGAGAGGTTTTGGCTATGCATTTGGGATATGGTTTTGGTATGCATCCAAGCAGTGGCGGATCCAGGAACTAAATATCGTGGGGTCGAACGAAATAATAATAGTACTGTTTAAAATAATTATTTAAATTATTATTTTTATAAATATATATTTTAATTTATATAATTATTCTGAGTACCGATAGTATGCAAACAACATGTATAATTTTTTTGGGATATTGGCTCCTAATATTACAAAAAATTTCAAAAAATTATTTTTCTCACGAACTTTGAACTTGACATATTATAATATCACAAATTGAATAGTTGTCGAATTTTTCTCACCGGCAACAAAATCTAATTACTCCTACATTAAAATGAGATGAATAACCAATCTGGCATCTAGAGATTTTGTAATCACACACCACTATTATTTTTAAGTGGTAATCATATCTTATGTGATGTAATAACAAATGAAATGTAGCCGGGTTTTTTAGTTGGTGGAAAAAATTCAACAACTATTTAAATTTGTGATATTATATGCCAAGTTTAATATTTCTAGGAAAAACAAATTTTTGGGAAATTTCAAAATACTTAGGTACCAATATCCCAATTTTTTTTGTAACTTACAAATGTAAAAATAATTTGAATATGAATATGAATATGAATATTAATATTGAAAATTTTAATTATAAAATCAAAATTAGAAGAAATTAAGAAGTATTTATTTTATATTTATTGAAGTATGTGTTTAAGTTAAATAAAATGATATATTGATATATAAAAAATAAATTTAACCTTAAATATAATTATTAGATGAGACATATATTTATTGAAGTATGTGCTCGCGGTCGCGGGCAGCGGGCCCGTGCCCGATCCCGATCCCGATCCCTGAGCTTGGACTTGGACTTGGACTTGGATCTTGGCAATTGGTCTTTGGGCTTGGTGCTTGGCCCAAACTATTCTTTTTGGACCACCGCCGAGTCAGCAATCCAAGTGGCTTGACACGTCGTCAAGCGAGGCACAGTCACGGTTGCCACGTGAGAAATCCACACGCTCCACACACGGGTGGCACATTCCAGCCACACGCCTGTAACCGACGTCGGTTACGTTTTTGCCATGATGAGCCTTCAATGGCTGGTTGACCACCCTGCATGGTGGTTGGCCTATAAATAGGCTAGCCATACCACTGCATTAGGACACACACATCTACAAGCATCTGCATAAGCTCTCTCCCTCTCTCTGCATTGTCCTTCTGTCGAAGCTCTGCCCTCTCCTTCATCCAGTTCGCCGGAGCTCTACTGAGTGCGGTGCTGCATCAATAGAGACGTAGCCGTTTTACCTTTGGGGACGACACGCCAAACCGAAGAGCACTACCGGGGCGTATCTCGTCTTGCGGGAAGAGGCCTCCTCGAATCGGCTTTCATACTGGTTTAGTTGTTTCGATTTCTATTGTAATTTCTTTAGTTCAGTTTCTCCTTTTCTTTCTTTTGGGTTGTATTACGCCCGGTTTTGTTATCTTGTAATCCCAGAAACCAACAATCGCAAGACGAGATAACTTGCCTTTGAAGGAATTTGGACTTCTAAACTGAACTAAAACTTCCGAAACATTAACACCTTTTGCTGGAGATGTCGACGGAATCCAACACCGCTGCTGCCAACGCCACCGCCGCCATTCCCTCCACCATGGCGACCACTGGACCGGTCAACACTTCATCGATTCCCTCGATGATGCCAACCCCCGGCTTCCCAGCCGCCTCATCCACCGTCCCTTGGGTTTGGGACAACCCCTTCGGGGCGTCCACTGGTTCCACCTTTGGTGGTTCGGTTGGTTCCACTTTTAGTGGTTCCTTCGGATCCTTTAATGGATCGAGTGTTGGTGCCTTCGGGCTCAATACTAGTGTTGGATCTTTCGGGATCAACACGAATGCTGGGGCCTTCGGGTCTCATGCGGGTGCTAGTCCCTTCGGGGCTGGTACGACCATGGCGGGCTCTATGCCCAACATGAATGGTGGGGGCTCTATGCCCAACCAAGTTGTTGGCTCCTTCGGGGGCAACGGAATTAGTTCCTTCCAAGGACCAACTGCGGCACCTTTGGCACCAAGAATGATGCCACCTGCCGAGAAGCCACCAAAGTTTGGAGGATCTGACTTCAAGCGGTGGTACCAGAAGATGTTGTTCTACTTGACAACATTGGGCGTCGCCAACTTCCTCACGGAGAACGAGCCGCCCGCGCCAAACGACCAAGAGACTAGGCTCGAAGTCATGGCAGATTATGAAGCTTGGAGGAAAGGAGATTATCTTTGTAAAAATTTCATTCTAAGTGCTTTAGATGATAGTTTGTACAATGTATACTCCAATGTAACCACATCTAAACAAATGTGGGAAAGCCTAGAAAAGAAGTATAGCATAGATAATGCTGCAGGGACCGAGAACGTCATAGTAGCCAAATTTATGGACTACAAAATAGTTGACTCTCGACCCATCATGGAGCAAGTCCAAGAGCTCCAAATGATCATCCACTCCTTAGTGGCTGAAGGGATGACCTTGCCCGATAAGTTCCTAAGGTGCACGATCATTGACAAGCTCCCTCCAAGTTGGAAGGACTTCAAGAGTTATCTCAAGCACAAGCGAAAGCAGATGACCCTTGAAGACTTGATCGTGAAGTTGCGCATTGAGGCCGACGTGCGCAAAAGTGATCAAAAGGCTAAGGGCTTCACCCCAAATGAAGCCAAAGCCAACCTGTTGGAGCGGGGCGGTCCCTCCAACAAACGCCCTCGCCCAAACCGTCCAAACGACAAAGGGAAGGGAAAGCAGCCTTCAAAGAAGTTTGAAGGCGACTGCTACAAGTGTGGCAAACCAGGCCACTTTGCTAAAGACTGCCGCAGCAAGAAGAGAAAGCCGGCTGCCCACGTCGTTGAGAAGGAGTTCAAGGACTGGGATGAGAACGACCTCATTGCTGTGGTCACTGAAGAGGTCAACCTTGTTAACAACAACAAGGGTGGCTGGTATATTGATACCGGCGCTACTGCACATGTTTGCGCAGATAGGAGTATGTTCTCCACCTACAACAATGTTGAAGGGAGAAAGATAAACATGGGGAATCAAGCCTCGTCTGAAATCCTCGGAGTTGGTGATGTAATCCTCAAGATGACGTCTGGCGTCTCAATCACCTTGAAGGATGCGCTGCACGTTCCGGACATCCGGAAGAACCTAGTTTCAGGATCAATACTAGTGAATAAGGGTTTTAAACTTGTATTTGAATCCGATAGGTTTGCATTGTATAAGTTTGGGAAGTCCCTCGGAAAAGGTTATGTAACCGACGGACTTTTCAAGCTTAGTGTAGCAACACTGCGTGTTCCAAAGCCACTGGCTAATAAGAATAAAGCATCTACTTCCTCTTATTTGATTGAATCTTCAAATTTGTGGCATTGTAGATTGGGACATGTGAATTCAAAAGCTATTAAAAGATTAGTGAATTTAGATTTACTAAAGGCTAATGAATTGGATACCCAAGATAAATGTGAAATTTGTCTTGAAGCAAAAATGACTAAGTTGCCGTTTCACTCGGTTGAACGAAGCACAAACCCCTTGAATTAATTCACACGGACGTATGTGATTTAAAGATGGTGCAAACTAGAGGTGGTAAAAAGTACTTTATCACTTTCATAGATGATTGTACAAGATATTGCTACATTTATCTTTTAAGAAGCAAAGATGAAGCAATAGAGGCGTTCAAAAATTATAAGAACGAAGTTGAGAATCAACTTGGTTGTAAAATCAAAATGATTCGAAGCGATAGAGGAGGCGAATATGTAGCCCCGTTTGAGGAGTTATGCAACGCAAGTGGTATAATTCATCAAACAACTGCTCCATATTCACCACAATCTAATGGTGTTGCAGAACGCAAGAATCGAACTCTAAAAGAGATGATGAATGCACTGCTACTCAGTTCAGGATTACCACATAACATGTGGGGGGAAGCTGTTTTGACAGCAAACTATATCTTGAATAAAATCCCTCTCAAAGGAAAAGATGTTACTCCTTATGAGTTGTGGAAGGGAAGGAAGCCATCCTACAAATACCTCAAAGTGTGGGGGTGTTTGGCAAAGGTGATGGTTCCTCCGCCCAAAGAAGTTACGATCGGACCTAAGACGGTTGATTGCATCTTCATTGGATTTGCACTTAACAGTAGTGCATATCGATTTGTTGTTCACAAGTCTGAAATATCGACTATCAAAGTAGGAACAACAATTGAGTCGAGGAATGCTGTATTTCTCGAAAATACATTTCCTTGCAAAGACAAGGAAAAAGTCTCAACCAATTCTGATACAAGAATTGAAGAAGCCACTAGTTCCAAACAAGTGGAAGAAGAAGCCACTAGTTCTAAATCAGCGGATGCGGAACCTGAATCGCGCAAGCGTGCAAGGCCCGATCCAAAAGATACAGTACTAAGACGTGGTAATAGAGTCAAAACACCAAAAACTTTTGGTCCTGACTACATTGCTTTCATGTTGGATGAAGAACCAACATCGATAAAAGTAGCCTTTGCTGGCCCAGACGGGCTGCATTGGAGAGAAGCTGTTCAAAGCGAAATTGATTCAATTTTGCTAAACCACACATGGGTGTTGGTTGATTTGCCCGAAGGTACTAAACCTTTAGGATGCAAATGGGTCCTTAAAAGAAAGTTTAAGGCCGATGGAACAGTTGATAAGTATAAAGCCCGATTAGTAGTAAAGGGTTTTAAACAAAAAGAAGGACATGACTTCTTCGATACCTATTCACCTGTAACAAGGATTACATCTATCCGGGTGCTTCTCGCTATTGCTGCATTGCACAATCTCGAGATTCATCAAATGGATGTAAAGACCGCGTTTCTGAATGGTGAACTAGAAGACGAAATCTACATGGAACAACCCGAAGGGTTTGTAGTACCTGGACAAGAGAAAAAGGTATGCAAGCTCGTGAAATCCCTATATGGATTGAAACAAGCGCCATTGCAATGGCACTTGAAGTTTGATAATGTGATGTTATCAAATGGGTTTAAAATCAACGAGTGCGACAAATGTGTCTACATCAAGAGCACTAATAACGGTCATGTTATAGTGTGTCTCTACGTTGATGATATGTTAATCTTGGGTAGCAACACTCAAGTAATTAACGATACAAAGGCCATGTTAAAGAGAAACTTTGACATGAAAGACATGGGTCTAGCCGATGTAATTCTTGGAATGAAGATTCTAAGAACGAATGATGGAATCATCTTAACACAATCACATTATGTTGAGAAGATATTGAATAAATTCAAAGCCTATGATGGCGCGCCGGTTAAGACTCCAATTGAACTCGACGTTCACTTGAGCAAAAACAAAGGCGAGCCCGTTGCACAAGAAGAGTATGCACGGGTCATCGGGTGCATTATGTACTTGACTAATTGCACTCGACCTGACATTGCTTGTGCCGTAAACAAGTTAAGTCGTTACACGAGCAATCCAAGCAAAGAGCATTGGAGAGCTCTTGTGAGGGTTTTGAGATATTTAAAACACACTCAAAATCTTGGGCTACACTTCTCGAGATACCCCCCGGTACTTGAAGGGTACTGTGATGCCAATTGGATATCCGATAATAGAGACTCACTTTCGACAAGTGGATACGTCTTTACTATTGGGGGTGGTGCTGTATCGTGGAAATCCACAAAACAGACATGTATAGCCCGATCAACAATGGAATCGGAGTTCATTGCCTTGGATAAGGCTGGTGAGGAAGCCGAGTGGCTTAAGAACTTCCTTGAAGACATTCCATGTTGGTCTAAGCCAGTGCCACCAGTGCTGATTCACTGCGATAGCCAAGCGGCTATTGGAAGGGCAAACAATGGTTTCTATAACGGTAAGTCTCGACATATACGTCGACAACATAACACCGTGAGACATTTGATCACAACAGGGGTGATTACAATTGACTATGTGAAGTCAATAGATAATCTAGCGGATCCGCTAACCAAAGGGTTAAACCGTGATCAAATGAATAAGTTGCTAGAGGGAATGAGTTTGAAATCCACAAACTAAAGAATTGTCATAGTGGTAACCCAACCATGATGACTGGAGATCCCAAGAACTTGGTTCAAAGGGACAACTAAGCTATGAGAGTTCATGGAAAAACACTCAAACTATATCTATTCCCTAGAGAGCAATAGAGTGTTGGAGAGCTTGCCTCGTGGTAAAGGCTAAGTCTATGACTTTTAATGGTTCTTAAGGATCTCAAAGAGATGGAATTCTCAAAGAGACCAAGTATGGCAAGGTACTTGACTAAGAATCACCTATGTAAGTGCGAAGTGTGGTCGCTTCATAAAAAAAAAAACGCACTTATGAATCCAAAGTGGTGTCCAAGACCGCAATGGACACAAAACGTGAGAACGGATGAGGTTGAGGTGTTTAAGTGTTAACACCATTGTCTCGGTGCACGCCGTGGGGGATTAGTTCAAAGCATCGCGCTACTAAGCCGCCTGTGTATCCGATGGTGTCGACTATGGAGGGTTCAAAGTCAACAACTACCTATCCTTATGCTTATATACCTCTCGAGGGTTGAGCTTGTGTCTGCATGCATATGCATTCGGCTATTTCCACTCATGTGGGGGATTGTAAAAATCATGGATTAAATATGCCCGGTCAATGGATTTTGACCAAATAATAAATGTGACGAGACATTTAATTTTGTGAAATTAAATGACATAGCGTCGATCTACATTTTACGTAGGTAAATGTAGTATATTCACTTTCTCAAATCCGATTTCCGGTGAGTGAGAAATAGTGGATTAAAGTTGGGCATAATTAGCTTTTAATTAAAGCTTAGAGTTGGAGCTTAGGGAATAATTAACTAAGTGTTAATTATCCCACATTGGAGGATTAACACATCTTTAATGTGTATAAATTAAGTGACTTTATGTTACTTAATAATTATAGTGGACCAAGATGGGTGAAAGAGCCCACACGCGCGCACACGCGCGCGCCGCCGCCGCCGCCCGCCCGCCCGAGCCCGTGCACGTGCTCGTGCTCGTGCTCGTGCTCGCGCTCGCGGGCCGCGGGCCTCGAGCCCGATCCCGATCTCGATCTCGATCTTGGCAATTGGTCTTTGGGTGGTCTTTGGGCTTGGTGCTTGGCCCAAACTATTCTTTTTGGACCACCGCCGAGTCAGCAATCCAAGTGGCTTGACACGTCGTCAAGCGAGGCACAGTCACGGTTGCCACGTGAGAAATCCACACGCTCCACACACGGGTGGCACATTCCAGCCACACGCCTGTAACCGACGTCGGTTACGTTTTTGCCATGATGAGCCTTCAATGGCTGGTTGACCCTGCATGGTGGTTGGCCTATAAATAGGCTAGCCATACCACTGCATTAGGACACACACATCTACAAGCATCTGCA
This sequence comes from Salvia splendens, assembly GCF_004379255.2. Taxonomy (NCBI): domain Eukaryota; kingdom Viridiplantae; phylum Streptophyta; class Magnoliopsida; order Lamiales; family Lamiaceae; genus Salvia; species Salvia splendens. Next base: position 9,318,175 of record NC_056036.1, on the reverse strand, counting down.
TAAGCTCTCTCCCTCTCTCTGCATTGTCCTTCTGTCGAAGCTCTGCCCTCTCCTTCATCCAGTTCGCCGGAGCTCTACTGATTGCGGTGCTGCATCAATAGAGACGTGGCCGTTTTACCTTTGGGGACGACACGCCAAACCGAAGAGCACTACCGGGGCGTATCTCGTCTTGCGGGAAGAGGCCTCCTCGACTCGGCTTTCATACTGGTTTAGTTGTTTCGATTTCTATTGTAATTTCTTTAGTTCAGTTTCTCCTTTTCTTTCTTTTGGGTTGTATTACGCCCGGTTTTGTTATCTTGTAATCCCAGAAACCAACATTTTGTAGATGCGGTAGTGGGTGGAATTGGATCACATTTGTTGTATGTATTTCGGTGTATATTATTGATTGATTTATGGGTCTATTCTTTAAAGCATTAGCCTCATTCTCTTCGTTGTTGTAGAAAAGTTGCAAAACTTTTTCAAACAGATATGTGAATCTGTTATGCAGTAAAAGAAAGTGTGTATTACCTTTCAGTTTTCACCTATTTGTAATTTGAATATGACTTTTCAATCGTTTCGAATAAAGTTTTCATCATTCAGTTTTTTTAGAGTCGTCAAAATTGGCTTTAACAAAATCTTCTATTCTAAAGACAAATTGACGGTTCATAATAATACGACACGTAATATACATAATTAATAAATACAGTAATTATTTAATATTGGCATCTGGCACTAGCACTAGTGGTCTAGTGGTAGAATACGGTCACGGTATAGACCCGGGTTCGATTTTTGGCTGGTGCAATGTTTTTTTTTTTATATTTTTTATTTTTTTAAATATTTAAAGTGCAATGTCTTTTTTTATATTTTTATATTTTTTATTTTTTTAAATATTTAAAATTTGATTAGGCTGGACTTTTTCCGGCTGGTGCAATGTCTTTTTTATATATTTTTATTATTTTTTTATTTTTTTAAATATTTAAAATTTGATTAGGCTGGACTTTTTCTGAAAAGAATATGAGTATAAACTATTGAAAGAATTGTACCATGTATTTTGTGGTTGTTTGGTTTTTCCACGTATGTTGAAGATATTTCTGAGTGATGTTTGAAATTTTAAAAAAAAATTAAAAATCGTGGGTTCCGTGATTGATTTGTCAAAATTTTGAAAAAGTTAGTTTGAAAGTTTCTTCTTGTTGTTACTTCACGTGTGTTAGTGTGGAAAATGCTTGCCAAATTGGATGTATAAATTTGAAATCCAAAGCCACATCGTTTAAAAACCTGATTAATTGTTGCAACTTCAAGTTTCTTGTGAATGAAAGAGACATATATATGGAGAATGCAAAAAATATGTAGAATCTTCTAATTATCTACTGCTACCTATGTACCTACCACTAGTGTATTGTTCAAGTCCAATTATTGATGTTTACTTATTAGCTCTCTATGTATATTTCGTTGGTCAGCATTTACATTAATTAATTTTGATTAGTTTACACTAGATTGTTCATTGAAATAATGCATGGATACATGGCTATCATTATATTCCTAAAGTTTGGTTTAATAATGTGTTTGTTAAGATATGGAGTATTTATTTAAAAATGGCTAAAGCCATTATTGTCCCTAGCATCTAGCACTACGACTTCAATTATTAAATTTTAAAATCGATGATTTCTACAATATTCTAAACAACATCTTTGATTTTAAGAGTGTTCTTTTTTAAACATTTCCCTTCAAGCCTTCAAAGCCTTATCCCAAGATCATATATGTTTGTCTACTCAAATGAGCAACTGTATTGGAAATAGGGTGGATGGGAAAGTGGTGTATGGAAATGGAAATGGAAATTTCAATGGAAGATGAATTTTTTACTTGAGAAAAGGAAATACTTAGGAGCTTTTAATCGTGAACCGTCTCTTGGAGAGAAAACACAACTGACGTGTTCTAGTCGACCATGCTTAAAGGATGAGCTCTAGCTCTTCGATTTGGTCAAGAACTCATCCTTTAAGCATGGTCTACTGGAATTGAGAAATCTTGCCCCTCTAAGAGCGCAACTAGGTGTGGTCGACGATTTAATATAAGAGAATTATTGTTCAACATTTCTGAAATTGAAGATGATCTGTGTTCTTCGTATGGAAGAACTAGAGATGGTCAAACACATTTTATTCAAACCGTAAGATTTCAAGTAAACTAGATATCTTTGAAGATTATTAGAGCATCCACATTCATGCTCTTTGGCAAGAGCATGGATGTAGGCCCGGACCCACTTTTATTCATTTTTTACTCCATGCTCTTTCGCAAGAGCATGCTCAAGGGTCCCACCATTCTATTATTCAATTTAAATAAAAATATTTCCACAATATTTTTTAATATTTTTTAAAAAAAGAAAAAATGCCAACGACATTGCCGTTGGCCAATCAAAAGTCGCACCACGTCACCCTGCTCATCGACACGGTGGTGCTCGATGCATCGAGCTGGGCCGTGCCATCGGCAAGAGCACAGCAGCGAGCAGGGTGCTCGCTGCGCCGTCGGCACGGCGCCTGCTCGATGCAAAGAGCACCGATGCAGTGCTTTTAGGCCTCTTCAAAGATAATTGTCTTAGACATGTCCAAAGGATTACTTTTCCTGGACTTTGAATTCGAGTTTTGTATACCGTTTTCTTATGTTCCAATTCTTGTGTGAATTGTCTTATCTCCATGACAAATTGGATAAGCGACATTAAGATTAAGATGTTTGGGCGGGTTCAAGGACGCCAAAGAGAGACAAGATAGCCTACGTTGAGCTGCATGGTGACTCCTGTTCACCTTTTCTTTTCTTTTAATGTTTTGTTGTTGTGTTTGGTTGTGGTGGTCTTGCCATTTTTTTTTGGCTATAATTGTATTTTAGCTTTTGTTGATTTTGTTAGTTTAAGTTTATTATTTATGATGCCATCTAGTAGAACTTCTATTGTAATCTCTTTTTGCTATTGCATTGGTTTACCACTCAGATGATTAGAGTACTCCATTTTTGTGTCTAACAAGTAGCAAAATTGATTTATGTAATAGCATTTCAAGTTTCAAACACTAAGCTAATATTGGATTGTGTTCCATTTTGACTGACGTAATTTGATGCTTGTTTCATGGGTTACAGTTGGCAAAAATATGGGTATTCAAAAGCTGGAGGTAGAAAGTGATAGCTTCATTGGTGTGTCCATGATTGTAGGGAACTTTAAAGTGACCATCAATTGCAAATCTATAGTACGGAGAGTGCAGAGTTTGTTACATAAGTTTGACTTAGAGCATCCACAATAGTGAACTAGCCGGTGCCCTAGCAGTTGGCGTGCGACTAGGGCGCTCGACTAGTCCACTATTGTGACCGGCTAACACAAAGGACGAAAGGGAAACGCCCGAGATGTCGGGCGTGGACGAGGTCGGCTAGCCGATCGCTAGTCCACTATTGCGCGAACGAGCGCTCGACTAGCTGATTTTTTTAAAAATCTTTTTCTATGAAATACCCTATTCCATTTCATTTTTTTCTATGTTTTTTTCTCCAATTCATTTCGTTATTATTGTTGTTGGTGTTTTTTTTTCTCGGGAGGACTAGGGCATTGACTAGGCTGTTGCTAAGCTATTGCTTGGCTAGGGCATTGGCTAGACTGTGAGAAGGGCATGATGATGTGACAGGAGTAGTTTTTGGCAGAACTATTGCTATGCTGTGGCTAGGGCGTTGCTATTGTGGATGCTCTTAGTGGTGCTCTATCACGTACACAAGGACGTGACACAAGAAAGGGAATTTTACTACTGACTTTCTATCACATTACGCATATAGTTTCATGAATGTGTTCATGTTTTAAAATCCCCTCGTTTGGGTCCTAGTATTTAATTAATGCATGATAAATTAAGTGTTTCTTACGTTTGTTAGCTTGCTTTTATAATACTAAGGCTCTACCCCTTTTTTTTAAAAAAAGAATATATAAATAACCATAAATTAAACTTTTACCTCTATCCTCAATCAAATTTGCAACTCGTGTTAGGAAATTAATAGCTCATATATTATGCAAGTACTTATAATGTGAAAATAAACGTGGTTAAATTTTTTAGTACTTGCTTAATATATGAGCTAAACATGAAACATTTTCTGTTTGTACAAGAATGGGTATAATGAGCAAAATACTAATCCAGCGTCGAAATATCTTTATCCAAAGCGCGTATTATCTGTTGTGAGTTTGTAAATCTATTAAAAAAAATTTGGTACATACTCCATATATATCTTGTAGAAACGTGGACATCAAATAAATTAAAAATCCATAAACGGCTCGGAAAATGAAGATTATTTCCAAAATAATAGTAATAAAAAACGATAAAAATTGGTTTTATGGTTAACAGATTAAATTGAGCAGATATATATAAGTTTGTTAGGTTAGTACTCCCTACACAATTTCCGCAAAGAATATTTTTGAATCAAAACTCCAACTTTTCCGAAATATTCAGTTGAGCCTAGCTTCCTCTCAAAAATTAATATGCATTGTTTAACTTTTTATGCAAAAATTTCAAAATCAATTCAAACCCTAGAATTTGATTAACCAATCCAAATTTCCCCACGCAGCCTCCCGCCTCCCGTTACTGCGGCGCCGGAGCGCCGCCACCGGCGTCCAGCGATTCTGCCAGGTAAATTTGTTATTGATTGAAGTTAGGGCTGAGAGGCCAAATTGGGGATTGGATATTTGGGGAATCGTCGTTTTCAATTCGTTACGAAGAGAAAGGATAAAAGTAAATCCCAGCTTTTGCTTTTTAGGTAGATTTTACTATAATTTTAGATCTAATTTCATGCCTCTCTCTTTACCTCCGATGTAAATCTCTGAAATAGCGACTTTTGTATTCCTCCTCTTTTCTCTCTCTCTTTCCACTATTGACTTTTCAAAGAGTGGACCCTACCCTACCTCACACCAAAACCATCACGCTCCACTTTAATCGGGTCCACCAAGGAATCACTCATCTCGCTCCGTATAAAACACGTAGTATAAATCTTAACAAAAATATGTGAAAAAGGAGGAGACTCTGATTCATGTGGCGTTTATATTGAATTTGTGATTATTCTATATGGACCTCGACGTTGGGAAAATTATCTTCTTTTATTTGGCTATGGGGTTTTTCAACCCAAGCATCCTTTCGAGTTTTTCTGAATTTGAAGACTAAGCATAATTCTTTTGAGAGATATACCCTTTTGGTTAGTCAAGATCCTATCTTTATGTACTTAATATTTTTTTTGATTTTTTTGGGGACATATGCATTGTTATTGCGCCAATAATTAATATTGTTTGGTGGGTACTGCGGTGTTATAATTTATAGTGATAATGATAATGATGATTGGAGTTTCTTTAATTTCAAGCCATTTGAGTACACTTTTGGTGTTATGCTATATTTAATTGACTGTCGTCGTGTTAGCGTGTTGAATTTTATTTTATTTTTCATTTGCTCTGCGGTTCATTACCAGGCTTTGAAGGAAGGTGGAGTTTGACTTTGAAGCTGAAAGGGTTTTGATTCTGCTGTTTTGTAGCCAGATTTTGACGAGGTATGGCACAATTTGGGTAGTTTTTGATGGATTCAAGATTGATACAGCGATTGTTTTGCTAAGTGTATTGTGTGTGCTTGATTTTTAGAAGTGTTAGATCTGTTGTAAGAATCGATATCGATTTAGTTTTGATGGTTGTTGAAGCTTGATGGAGATGGAGTTCGATTCCTCTCTTTTCCTGGTTTGATGGGGTTGTTTCTGGGATATCGGTATTTTGGAGGAAAATCTTGATTGAGAAGTGGGAATCGGTGAATAAAAGTAGCTTAAGCTTGCAAGAATGGATGAAGAAGGTAGTTCTTGGATTAGGAGAACAAAATTCTCTCATACTGTTTACAACCGTTTGGATACTTCCAGATTGGCCTCTATTTCTGTTACACCTCTGCCAACTCGAGGTCGGAGTTTGAAAAGACCTGAATCTACTTCTAATCTGCTGAAAGCAGGCCCGAATGTTGTCCAAGTTCAGCAGAGCCTTGCCAAGAACAAGCACCGGGCTGTGTCCCCTACCCCAGAGGTGAAGCTCTCCAAAACCTTCGAGGAAGCCCGGTCAAACCAGAGGCAATTCTCGACCCCACATCCCCGCGGGAAATATCAAGAGAAGGGTATTCATGGGAAGTTGATTCCTAGAGATTCCCTAGAGGCTACTCGTACTCCGAAGATTATTGGGTCGAATTCACCGAGTGATACTAGTCCCCTTAGGCACTTCACCTCTATTAAGTTTCATGATAAGACGAAGAGTCATAAGGAATCAACATGGAATAAGTATTTTGATCATGGTGCGGGGAGGGTCACCTCTGTGGAAACTGCAGATGAGCATACAGTTGATCTCTCCAAGTTATTTCTCGGGCTGAGATTTGCTCATGGGGCACACAGTCAGCTTTACCATGGGATTTATATGGATGAGGCTGTTGCAGTGAAAATTATCAGAGTTCCAGATGATGACGAAAATGGAGCACTTCGTGCTCGTTTGGAGAACCAGTTTAGCAGAGAGGTTACTCTCTTGGCTCGTCTTCACCATCCGAATGTAATAAAGGTACTCGTGTCTGAGTAATCCTCTGTTCACCTGTTAATTATCTGGTTATTGTTTTCTCTGTTAATGGTCAAAGTGCTTAGCAAGGTGTGTTTTTGTCATTATTTAAATTCTTATACTTTCTTGAGAAAATTCATATGCATTGGTGTGTAGTTTGCCTCCTAATTTCGAATATAGTATTTTGATTTTGGATTAGTACATGCCTGATTTTTAAATTATTTTTGGATGTAGTTCGTAGGGGCATGTCGGGATGCACCTGTATATTGTGTCATAACAGAGTATTTGCCTGAGGGCTCCTTGAGAGCTTACTTGCACAAGCTTGAGAACAAAACACTTCCTTTGCCAAAGTTAATATCCATGGCTTTGGACATTGCAAGAGGACTAGAATACATCCACTCACAGCGAGTTATTCACAGGGATCTCAAACCAGAAAATATTCTGTTAACTGAAGATTTCCACCTCAAAGTTGCTGATTTCGGTATTGCCTGCGAGGAGGCATGCCGTGATCTTTTGGCGGATGACCCAGGTACTTATCGTTGGATGGCTCCTGAGATGATCAAGCGAAAGCATTATGGGAGGAAGGTCGATGTATATAGCTTTGGTCTCATTCTTGCGGAGTTTGTGGCTGGTAAAATCCCCTATGAAGATATGACACCTATTCAAGCTGCTTTTGCCGTGGTGAATAAGGTACGACTGTTGTTCTTTGTTACTTGCGTGGTTTCTTCTGGTGCATATTTGGGTGTACATGATATAACATATATTGGCACAATGCTATGTAGATGCGTCATCGTTCTGATTTAGTATATTGAATTAATTAACACAGCTTGAACATTTGTTTTATGGGATATTTGCCCCTAATATCATGGAACTTTAAAAAAGTTGGATTTTTCCCACAAACTTTACCCGAGTTTGTTATTTCCCACGAACGAAAAAATTCCCGCTATATTAATGGATTGAAGAACAATTTTGGAGGGTGCACTTTGAGAAAAACTATCATCAAATATTGAAGAACTTGAAGCTCTCTAAGTTGTCAAGAAATTAGGAAAAAAAATCGGTATAATGATATTATTTGCTATAACTTTTTCGCCGGTGGGAAATAACAAACTCGGGTAAAGTTCGTGATATTATTTGCCAATTTTAAAGTTCGTGAAATGCAACTTTTTGAAAGTTCCATGATATTAGGGACCAATATCCCTTGTTTTATTATCTAATGTGAATCTACTTTTAGACTATGTTCTGTATTCTTTTCATCATCTTTTTCTCCTCCCTTTAGGGTTGGGGGTTGTTTGAATTGAGACTTTATGGTCTTATGTATTTTAGCCGAATGTCTAATCCTAGCTTGCTAGTTTGTTATGAAGACACCCCTGAGAAAATTTAGTGACCATTAGGTGAAATTCTCCGCTATAAAATCAAACTAAACTGTTGGTGGACGATGGATTTGGCAATTTAGGTTAGAAAAATTTCCGGAACACCAAAGAAGTGAGTATGTTGATCCTTCTATATTGAGGAAACAAGCGACGATGCAAATGTTTGTGTATTTGGCCTTGTTATGGTCTCAAATTTTAGAATATCCAATTCTTGACAATGTTTTACTAAAGCAGGCTTGGACTGTCTAATTTTTTTGCAGAACTTGAGGCCTTCTGTTCCTGTAGATTGCCCACCTGCCATGAAGGCTTTGATTGAACAATGTTGGTCTTCACATCCTGACAAGAGGCCCGAGTTTTGGCAGATTGTGAAGGTACTTGAAAAGTTTGAGTCTTCACTTGCTCGCGACGGAACCCTGAAACTTGTACAAAACCCATGTCATGACCATAAAAAAGGGATGCTTCATTGGATTCATAAACTCGGTCCGGTGCACCAGACTTCTTCCTCCCCCATGCCCAAACCTAAATTTTCGTGATTGTTTTGGGTGATCTGGGTTTTGTAGTTCTAGTAGGGGTCCGGTTGTAATTAAAAAGGTGACAATAAATGTTGTTTTTTTCTACTTCATTTAGTTTTGAATATTGTAATTTACATTTTAGTTGATTCCGAATTTTTAGAATTGATACTTATTTGAAAGCTGTGCAATCATTTTTCAGTCATTCTCTTTTAGTTATGATATATGTTTGCAGTTTTTATTACTTTTGTTGGCTATGGTTGATGATCTAATGTTTAATTTAGACTAAAGGCACATTTTGGTCCTTATATTGTGATTTTTTGATTTTGGCCCAAAACATTATCTTTTGAATTATTCGATCCCTCACAAAATAAAACGAGTCACATTTGGTCCATTTTGGATGGTTCAGTCAAAAATTTGACGGTCAATGCGAATTAACTTAATTTTGACCGGATTAACAATTTTAAACATATTGTCTTTGTTCATCCATCGTCTCATCCCCTCCATCCCTAAAAAAAGCCCTAATCCACAATGACGTCCGGCAGCAAGGCTGGGAAGTGGGTGGCGGAGATCCGCGAGCCGCAAAAGCAAACGCGGCGCTGACTCAACACCTTTTCCACTGCCGAGTATGCAGCCTGCCCCTACAACCTTGTCGCCTACATTCTCGTCGTCGCGGAGCAGTCTGACGTGGTGGCGGCATTTGTGGAACGAATTGATGGAATTCGGCTACGGCTTGGGTTTGTTGGAGACTAGGGAAGAAGTCGGCGTCAGAGGTGGCGGCTATGAGGGCGAGGTCAACAGCGGCAGGTATGGCTGAGCGGGTAAAGGGGAAAGATGATGTTGGCCTCTAGGGCTCACTGCCTCCCTCCCTAGGAAAGCTCACATCTCTCCAAACTTTGGAGGTCCAAAACAACCAGCTCTCCGACGCCCTCCCGAGTCTCGCCGCCGGGTTGAACTCGCTGAAAACGCTCTCCGTCAACAACAAGTTCACCTCCGTCCCTCCCGACTTCTTCAACGGTATGACCTCTCTGCAAGAGGTCTCCATGGATTACAATCACTTAGCTTTGGGTTAATTAGATATTAGAAATTAATAAAATATATTTATTAATTTAATCCGGTCAAAATGTAATTAAAATTTGTTGGCCGTCAAATTTTTGACGGAATCGTCCAAAATAGACCAAATGTGACCCGTTTTTATTTATGAGGGACCGAATAATTCAAAAGATAATATTTTTGACCAACATCAAAAAAATCGCAATATGTTAATATTGACACTCTTCCACTTGTATCTTAATATTTACCCAGTAAGCAATCAAAGGATGCAAATAATCTTGATGCATTACTTCATCTCTTTCTATACCATAGTTATCTCCTTTCGAAAAATTGGAAACACAAAATAAATAATTTAACATATTATGGGCCCATAAAAACAAAGCCCAATAAATAAGCCCAAAGCTCTCATTAAAAACCCAAAATGCCAGGGCTTTTATACAGAAAACCCTAAATCCTATCTCAATTTCACACAGCAGCAACAATGGTAGGATTCGAAATCGGTGCCGTGCCTTTCAATCCCGATGGCTGGGGTCCGCCGGATTCCGCCACCGCCGGACTCTCCGTCCCCAACCACCCCTCCAATGTTCCTTTTGCCCCCTTCTCCCGCTCGGAGAAATTGGGGCGCATTGCCGATTGGACCCGAAACATGAACAATTCCGGCCGCCCCGGATCCAAGCAGGGCGGCTATCACGGCGCAGATTCCGCCTTCGATTTCTCCGGCGACGACTCCTTCGCCACCCTCGCCGCCGATGAGGATTCCTCCTTCCGCCTCGTCGACACATCCGCCAAATCGCACCACCACAACCCTAACCGCCCCAAATTCAACCCTAGGTGGCGATTCAACCCTCACCACGCCCGCTCGCAGCTCCCGCAGCGCCGCGACGAAGAGCAGGAGGCAAAGAAGCGAGATGCCGAGAAGGAGCGCGCGCGCCGCGATCGGCTGTACAACGCTAACCGCTCGCAGCCGCAGCGCCGCGAGTCATCGGTGTTCAAGTCCTCCGTCGATATCCAGCCGGAATGGAATATGTTGGATCAAATCCCCTTCTCGAGCTTCTCGAAGCTCTCCTTTTCGGTGCCGGAGCCTGAAGATTTGTTGATTTGCGGCGGCTTAGAGTTCTACGATAGGTCTTACGATCGGATTACCCCGAAGAATTCCCGTCCCTTGGAGCGATTCAAAAGCCGCAATTTCTTCAAGGTCACAACCACTGATGATCCTGTGATTAGGCGTTTGGCAAATGAGGATAAAGCGACGGTTTTTGCTACTGATTCAATTTTGTCGACACTTATGTGCGCTGCTAGATCAGTTTACTCGTGGGATATTGTTGTCCAGCGCGTTGGAAACAAGCTATTCCTTGATAAGAGAGATGGATCGCAGCTTGATTTGCTAGCCGTGCACGAGACGTCGCAGGAGCCATTGCCTGATACCAAGGATGACATCAATTCCATGCACTCTTTGAGCGTGGAAGCTGCTTATATCAACCTGAACTTCTCGCAGCAGGCTTTGATCAGGGATGCAAGCAAGGTGACTTTCGAAGAGCCCAACCCCTTTGCTAATGAAGGCGAGGAAGTGGCTCCGGTTGCTTATAGGTATAGACGGTGGAAAATGGCCGACGATATGTATCTTGTCTCGAGATGTGAGGTGCAGGGCGTGGTGGATATAAACAATCAGAGGTCGTTCGTGACACTGAACGCATTGAATGAGTTTGATCCTAAATATTCAGGTGTCGACTGGAGGCAGAAGCTCGAGACGCAGAGGGGTGCGGTTCTGGCAACTGAGTTGAAGAACAATGCAAATAAGTTGGCGAAATGGACGACACAGGCTTTGCTGGCTGGTGCCGATATGATGAAGTTGGGGTATGTTTCTAGGGTTCACCCGAGGGATCATTTCAACCATGTGATATTGGCAGTTGTGGGATACAAACCAAAGGATTTTGCTACGCAGATTAATCTGAATACTTCGAACATGTGGGGAATTGTTAAGAGTATTGTGGACTTGTGTATGAAGTTGAAGGAGGGCAAATATGTTCTTGTTAAGGATCCATCGAAGCCGCAGGTGCGGATTTACGATGTGCCCCAGGATGCTTTTGATAATGATTATGTAGAGGAGCCATTGCCGGAGGACGAGCAGGTTCAGCCTCCAGCTGAGGATGCAGATGGTACTGAAGCAAGTGCTGCTGTTGATGGAGCTGCCGAAGATAAGGAGGTTGCCAAGGAAGTTGTTGCTGCTGCTTAATGGTAACTATATTATACTTTTTCTGACTGTTTCCTCAGTAGTTAGAAGTTTTAATTTATATTTCCCTTGCTTGCTGGTAGTCCGAAAAATTTGGGCCTATACTCATTTTGTGAAGTAAACATCCCCATAAAAAGAGGTTAGTTTCTGTATTGCACCAGTCAAGTATAAGTATAAACTGAGGTGGTTGCAATATGGAAGTATTAAATGTCATGATTGCAGTAGGATTGTTTTAAAGGAGGTGATAATATTCATGAGGTGATTGCGCTATGATAGTATGAAATGAGGGGACTGCAATGAAATAGTATAGAGTAAGGTGACTGCCTCAGGGCATATAAATAGTTTGGGTTGGCTATGATTTTATATTTTCTTAGCAACAGACTGGACTAGTATCATGTCAGACTAACAATTAAGTAATCAATTCAATATAAATGAAAGATTTGACCCAAGTTTTGACATGGTTTCGTGACTAATGAAATTCTCAGTCAGAAATTTTTCTAAAATTACTTTATATACACCATTCAAATTCCTTGTTTGGTGTTATTACTGCTCTTCTATCAACAATTAAACCTATGAACTAAACTATAAATTTATTTGCTACTGTTTTTTCTTTGATCTATATGTTTCTAAGGGTTTTCTCTGCTTTCATGTGGCATGAATATTTGAATGAACTTGTTCTTTTCTGCATAAGTACTATTAAATCCCACTTAAGATGTTGTAAATCCATTTGCATGATGATCATTGGTGCTTGTCTTGAGCATGCTTGCTGGTTTTGCATAGTTTGAAACCTTTGAATCAAGAGTGTTTCTACCATGACCGTACCAATATGGTTGCATCTCACATTCCATCATCTTCCATAATTTATGTTTGCTCTTTACATTCCAGGCTGCCCTCTCCCCGTTGGAAAGTTTTGTTCAGCCGAAAGAATGAGCTCTGGGAACTTCCCTTGGTTAGAGTATCTATTTGATTTCTCAAACCTCTAGTACAAGGGTATTTTTTTTGTTTTGTTGTTGGATCCCCTGTTTTCTAATTTTGTACCTTGTGCTTGGGCGTGTTGTTTTTAAGCAAGGGAAATTATAAGTTTTGCTAATGCACATTTCGTGTTTAATTTTAATACAACGTGCTTATTGAACTAATGTTACCACCCGTGCTATGCATGGGCTAAATAATGTTACCACCCGTGCTATGCATGGGCTAAATAATTTTTAAAAAATAAAAAAAACACAACTAAAAGGAATGAAATCAAATTAAAAAAATATACAGAAAAAAGTATTATTGCAAATCTAGAAACTATTTAAAGTTTGTATTCATGAGATTATAAAGATTTAAAAACATATTTCTACATCTACTATAATGAAAGGACATAGGGAAATCCACTATAATGAAAGGACATAGGGAAAAATATAAATAGAATAGGATATACAAACTAAATAAATAAAATTATTTAAAAAAGTAAATAGTTCATTATAAATTCAATCAACACAACATAGAAATCAAACATCTTCTCAAGAACTTGTTAACCTCATCAACAACATCCAGCGTGGGAGCAAGTATAACACGACCTTGCAAAAGTAGAGAATAAGATAAGAGAGGGGGAAAAGTAGAAAGAGTGATGTTTCTATATTTAGAAAGTGTCATTTAGAGTGGGACGAAGGGAGTATATATTAACACTTTAGTAAATATACATATGTTTATATTTCAAGTATTTAGAAATAAAAAAATACAAATGCTAATTAATACTCCCTCCGTTCCAACTAAGTCGAGACAAAATTTTTAGGCACGGAGATTTAAAAATTGTGTTGAAAAGTAAGAGGGGGGATAAAGTAGGAAAGATAAATACAGAGTAGAGTAGTTGATGGAATAAAGTAATGGTGATTAGATGTTTTGTTTTTTGTCAAAAAAGGAAATAACTCAAGTTGGGACATTACAAAAAGGAATACGACTTAACTTAGTTAGGACGGAGGGAGTATAATGTTTTTCACATTTAAAATGAAAAGAATATAAAATAGTCATCAAACAAATTACAATTTCAATAAATTAATACTTCATTCATCTCACCGAAGATGACCCAATTTTCTTTTTAGTTTATCTCACCCAAGACGACCCCTTACTAAAAACAGAATCCCCTTTATCTCTACTTTATTACATTTTCTTACTTTATTCTCTTTATCTGACACACAAAATAAAACTGCATAAATTCCTGTGCCCCAATGAATGAGTCATCTTCCTTGGGACGGATGAAGAATTTCATAAGTTGTGATCAACAAAAATATACATTCTCATTAATAAAACAAAACTTAGAACGATTACAACAAACTAATAGTTGGATTTCATAAAAGGTAATCTAACGGATTCAGACCATCCACAACGCTGTCACTAAACCGTCCCTTAACCGTCACTTAAATTACTATTCGCGGGCCCTACTGTACCTTTTTACTCCATCCCTTAACTAAGGGACGGAACCTGCAACCCTCCGTCCCTTAACCGTCCCTTAAATTACTATTCATTCAATTTCATTTTTTATTTTTATTTCCAACCAAATTCAATTAATAAAAAACACACTTCATTAAAAATAAAATAACATTACAACATAAAATTTGAAAAAAAATTAAAAAGCATAATTAAAAATCCTAAAAAAATTAAAAATACATAATTTAATTTCCTCCGCCAAAGTTTGCCCAAATGTGCTCCATTAGATCATCTTGGAGTTGGGCGTGGGCGGTAGAGTCACGTGTCCTTGCCCGAATAGACAACCGTTCTTGTATAGACGGATGCACTCCACTTCGAGGCGGACTACTTGCGGTTGAGCTTCCGGGGGCTTCAGGGTTCAACCAATTTCCCACCTCGGGTCCTTCGTCTTAGACAATCATGTTGTGCAAGATTATGCACGTATACATGATGTCGACCATGCTCTCCATGAATCACGTACGAGACGGGGCTTTGATAATGTTGAAGCGCGCTTGGAGAACCCCGAACGCCCGCTCCACATCCTTTCGAGCAGCCCCCTGCTTCTGCGCAAAAAGTGTCTGCTTTGCGTTCACAGGCCTAGTGCACATCTTCACGAAGGTTGGCCACTTCGGGTAGATGCCGTCGACAAGATAGTACCCCATTATATAGCGCCGATTGTTAGCGGTGAAGTTGATGGCCGGCGCTTTACCATCCTAAACTTCGGCGAAGAGGTCAGATTGGTGGAGCACGTTTATGTCGTTATTCGAGCCGGGGACCCCGAAGTACGCATGCCTGATCAATAGCCGATAGTCGGCGACGGCCTCGAGTATAATGGTGGGGGTGGGTCCTTTGTGGCCGCTCGTGTACAACCCCCTCCACGCCACCGGGTAATTCTTCCATTGCCAGTGCATGCAATCGACGCTGCCAAGCATTCCGGGGAATCCGTGCACTTGTTCGTGAAGGCGGAGCAGAAACTGGTAATCTATCGTGCTTGGCTTCCGGAGAAATTCGTCGGTGAAGGCTGCCCGGACGCCTTTGCCGAATTGGAGCAAGCACATTCTCCTAGTGCTGTCTCCAATGTGGAGGTATTCGTTGAACACATCCGCCGTTTGTCCAGTCGCAAGCTGACGGATTGCTGCAGTACATTTTTCCAGCGTCGTGTGGCTGGGACGTTCGACGGCGTCGAACCTTTCTTGGAAGAACTCTTCCCAGGCTGCCAATGTATTTGCGATGTGGAGAAATAGCGGTCGCCGCATGCGGAAACGGCGACGGAAGTAGGTATCTCCCCACACCGGGTTTTCGCAGAAGTAGTCGCGGACTAACCTTGCGGAGGCTTCCTCCCAATTACGATTGATGTAAGTCCGGGAGCGTCTTTGGGCCGGCGCTGCTTCCTCCGCCTCCCGGCATCGATCTTCTTCAAGTGATTCTTCCGTGAGATGGGACGGAGGGAGTACCAAAAAAGGGAAATGACTCTATTACTATAGAACGTACCAAAATGACAAAATGACTCTATTACTATGGAACGGATAGAGTATATGGAATTGGGCTAGAAATAGGAGAAATCATTAGAGCATGCGCAGCGGTGGACGGACGGCGTCCGTCCGTCCGTGCCGCTGGCACGGACAAGCTCCACTGGCACGGACAAGCTCCACCGCCACTGCGCTCGCGCCGCTGGCACGGCGCTGCTCGCTGCGAAGAGCACGTCCGTGCCAGCGAGCAGGCGACGTGGCAACACGCGATTGGGCAATGGCTCTTTGAATTTTTTTTATTAAAAATTCGGTATTTAATTTTTAAAAATGATAAAAAAAATTAAAAAAATATTTTCAAAATCCCAAAAATATGGCCTTTTTTTGCCCGTTTTCCTGATTTTTTTTATTTCCCCCCCCCAAAATCATCTATAAATACACACATTATTCATTCATTTATCACTTCAAATCATCTCCCATTCATCTCTCATTCATAATTCTCATATAAACTATCTACACCTTCATCTCTCACTCAAAACCTCAAATGGATTTCACCCATCTTATGGCGGAAGCGGAGCGCGAAGAACAAGAATACTACGAACAACATCGTGCCGCTTACGACACATATGTCGCGGCGAATACCCCCGCTCCTCCTCCTCAACGAACTATAGTACTCTCTCCGTCCCATAGAAATAAGCCATTTGGGATCGGCACGGATTTTAATGTATAATTGGTAAAGTAAGAATGAGAAAAAGTAGTTGAAATTGTGTAGTGGATTGTGAGTTCCATAAATGATCAAGGAAAAAGAAGGAGAAAAAGGATTCCATAAATGGATATGGACTATTTCTATAGGACGGATGAAAAAGGAAATATGGCCTATTTCTATGGAACGAGGGAGTATATGATAATTTTTGTGGGGGTTGATTTTAGGATATGTCCCACGTTAAGCTGAAATGTAAGTAGTTAGTGTTCACACTTCAGCCCAATCGCATTCTTGACATCGTCTAACATAATTGTCAAATTTCGCGAATTTTTTTATTTGTTTTTTTATAAAGATTCATTTGATTTGGCATATACACTCTATGATTTAGTCAAATTTTAATATGATTTCAATTATATTGACTAAAGATTCTGGACTTAGCTAACTACGTCGACGACAAACATAAGTATTGGAAGTATTATACTAATATAAATAACACTAACTAATGAAACAAGCATCACAAAATACCAAAAGAGAAATACAGAAGATAATAAACAATAAAAAACAATTATCAAACAACATAAATAGATAACATGGTGTTCAAAGACATTGATCTTGCAACACCATGATATCCAAACAATATCAAACATCAGAAAAAATAATCTTCTAACTCTGAATATGTTTCATGCGAAAAATAAAATCCTACTACTATCTATATATAGTTATACACACTGTCAACTAATTTGATTAGGTAAAACCCACTCCCAATCAAGAAATCTTAGATTTATAAGATACATTTAGTTTCAAGCAAGCCTGATTTTAAATCCGTTATAAGTCTATCTCCACGGCTCAATATTATCATTTATTTACATGAATTACGGTTCGAAAAATATATAATTTCGAGTCCAAACTTGAAAATCGCAATCAAGTATATTAATCTAAAGATTAGTATACTTAATCGCAATCAAGCATACTAAGCATTGATTTTTTTATAACTATTGCAAATTATTTGATAGGTATCAAAAATAAGTTAAAGTTACCTCAAAAATCAAGAAATAAAATTCCTAAATAAATGAACTAACGGCGGATAGAGGTGATTCTAACTTTTAAAGCCTTCAACCTAATTAAGTGTGTACGAAAACGACATTAACTCTAATATGAATAAATCTGAGACGAATATTTGTGTCAAGACTGTTCAACTATAGATATACATAAAGTTAGGTGATACTATTATTTTTATACTACAAAAAATTATATGAAAAATTTATTATTTTTGCATAACCATGTTCAGTATAAAAACTAATTCCTCTTAGTACATAGTATAAACTAGTATTAATTTATAATTTAGAGCAAATTATATGTATATCCAAAACTGTGATTATATGCATAGCCAACAATATTAAGTCTGTGGATGTTTTTCATTTTTCATTTATTTATAATGAGTTGGTATAAAGGTGGCGACTTTTAAATTATTTTGACCAAACAAAAGGTGTATAACTATAGATTGTATTGATGTCTGTGGATTACAGCGATGATTTGTATTCCTTCTTGAAAGTCTTTGAAGTAAAAAACAAAGATAATAAATGATGAAATGTAACTTATTGGTAAGATGCTACTTTCCAATTAATAAATTTAAGTTTAAATCACCACAATTATAAGGTAATTCAACAACTAATATTGATCATATTTATAACAAAAGACCCAAAAATTGGTAGATCACTTTCTCAATTAAAATAAAACTACTACTTATCTTAAATTATGTTTAATAATAATTATAGTCAAAGCCGATTTCTTTGAACTTTGAACTGAGAAAAAAGCAATCCTTAGTGCGATTTTGTGTTTAAGAGAAGAAATGCTATATTTAATTCATATAATATGATAGTGTGATTCAAACAAAACTTATATTCATACTTTATAAGCAGCTCACTGAGTTTCCTATACGACTCTGTGAATTACACAAACAAAAATAACTTCTTGTAAATTTAAAAGTATTTCGCAAACATTAATAAATTTATCGACTATTCAACTATATTACCATATTTTTAGTCAATGTAAAATTTTGTATTGATACTATCTTAACACCCCACCCAACCCAACGAAATACTCCTCTATTTCTAACCCAACATATAAATCTCACCTATCTCTCTCTCTCTCTATTATTTTTGTTTCATTGAGACAGAAAAGAAGATCTCTCAATGGAGATGGAGCAGTACAGCTCCAGCAGCTCAACTAGCGGCGTCCACCAACCGCCGTCGCCCGTCACCCGATCCGAACCCGACAATCCATACCCGGCAACCTTTATCCAGGCCGACACCTCCTCCTTCAAGCAGGTCGTCCAAATGCTCACCGGTTCCACCGACACGGCCCGACACGCGATCCCGCCCATCAGAACCGGGCCCCGCAAGGACAAACCCGGATCCAAGCTGTACGAGCGCCGCAGCATCCACAAGAGCTTCAAGATCAGCAGCCCCGGGATTCTCAGCATCCGCCACGGTCTGTGATGAAGCGGCGAATTTTTGATGTTTGTAAATGCAGGAAATAAATGAAGATCAACACAGAGATTTTACGTGGTTCGATTTACTGAGGTAAATCTACGTCCACGGGGAGAAATGGGGGCAGGTTTGTATTGCTTGATCTGCGAATTACAGCTTACAACACTGGCCTGCTTTATGATATTCTCTCTAGAGAGCTTTTTAGAATTTAACAGAAGAAGAAGAAACCCTTATCTATCTGACCTAGGTTCTATTTATACAGTGAACCAAGATCGTGGCATGCAGCATTTATTAGGTAGTGGATGTCGTGGAGATCGTGGCGACCTTGCATGGGTCCACTATCCTGCATGAGTTAATGACTGCTTGACACCACTAAATAGATCGTCGGTGTAGTGGAGGTGGAAATCTTGCATGAGTCCACTATCTCCTAGTTCGGTCGAATACTGAGACCGAACTGCTGAATTATTGCCGAGCAGCTTTTGCCGATCTGAGAGTAGAGCTTGATGCCGACCTGAGAGCAGAGCTTGATGAGTTGGCTTTCACCGAGCTGTAGGCTGGGGCCGAACTCTTTGGTTGTGCCGAACTGAACTCTTTAGTCACGCCGGACTGATACTCTTTAGTCATGCCGAACTGATACTCTGTCTTGGGCTTTACTGCTGTTGGGCTTGTTTAGTACGTACTCCATCACTACCCCCCCCGAAAAGCGAAGTGAATCACTTCGGCATTCTGGGTAAAAGTATGGGGTAAATTGATGTTTGTCCACGGTCTCATGAAGTGAACTCTTCTTTGACCGGACTTGGTTTGTGTCCTAATTTGGCGAGTTTTATCGCTCGGATCGGACTTTCCGTTGTCCTAATTTGGGGATCGGACTTTCCCTTGTCCTAATTTGGGGATCGGACTTTCCCTTGTCCTAATTCGGCGAGTTTTATCGCGTGGATCGGACTTTCCCTAGTCCTAATTCAGGCAAGTTTTATCGCGAGAATTGGACTTTTGTTGCAGTTCGTTTCAGACGAAGTGCTTGTTTAAGCTGAATTGTGGTCTTGTATCCTCTTTAGAAGCTTTGACGCACAATCGTGGGCTTGTTGCAGCTCGTTTCAGACGAACTGCTTGTTTAAGCTGAATTGTGGTCTTGTATCCTCTTTAGAAGCTTTGACGCACAATCGTGGGCTTGTTGCAGCTCGTTTCAGACGAACTGCTTGTTTAAGCTGAATTGTGGTCTTGTATCATCTTTAGAAGCTTTGACGCACAATCGTGGGCTTGTTGCAGCTCGTTTCAGACGAACTGCTTGTTTAAGCTGAATTGTGGTCTTGTATCTTCTGTAGAAGCTTTGACGCACAATCGTGGGCTTGTTGCAGCTCGTTTCAGACGAACTGCTTGTTTAAGCTGAATTGTGGTCTTGTATCTTCTGTAGAAGCTTTGACTCACAATTGTTTAGCTTGTATATGTTCTAAGAAGGGGATCAGCCTTCGAAGAACAAGATACCTCAGTAACATTTGTAAGAGACGACACGCACAGAGACAGACAAAACACACAAACAAAACGCACAGAGACAAATAAAGACCAAGTAAACCAAATAAAGCACATTGAGCAAACAGGACTCAAGACTGACTGACCGGACTGTCTCTTACAAATGGAACTTTTTGAGGTTGGAAATGTGCCATGTTCGGGGTACCTGTTCTCCTGACATGTGAGCCAATTTGTAAGACCCTTTGCCGAGGACTTCTGATACCCGATACGGACCTTCCCATGTGGGTTCGAGCTTGCCCAGCTTTTCTGCTCGGCTTACTTCGTTGTTTCTCAGGACGAGATCTCCCACTTGAAATTGCAGCTTCTTCACCCTTTGGTTGTAATACCGGGCTACTTGCTCCTTGTACTTGGCTGCTTTTATGCATGCCAATTCTCTTCTTTCTTCGGCAAGATCTAGCTCGGCTCTCAGTCCGTCGTCGTTCATTTCTGAGGAGAAATTTAGAGTTCGGGGACTGGGTACGCCGATCTCCACCGGAATTACGGCTTCAGTGCCGTACACCAGACTGTACGGAGTTTCACCATTGGAGGTTGTGGGTGTAGTTCGGTAGGACCATAGGACTTGAGGGAGATTTTCTACCCATTGTCCTTTGGCTTGTTCTAACCGAGCTTTTAACCCTTTCACCAGGATACGATTTGTTATCTCCGTTTGTCCGTTTGCTTGTGGATGAGAGACCGAAGTGAACCGCTGTTGAATATTCAGCTCTTGGCACCAATTCTTGAACGTCTTGTCGGTGAACTGAGTCCCGTTATCCGAGATGAGGATGTGGGGTATGCCAAATCGGCACACTATGTTCTTCCAGACGAAATCCAATGCCTTCGAGCTCGTTATCGTAGCTAATGGTTCAGCTTCCACCCACTTTGTAAAGTAGTCCACGGCAACGATTAGGAATTTCATTTGCCGAGGAGCTTGAGGAAGTGGTCCCACTATGTCTATGCCCCATTGCATGAAAGGCCAAGGGCTTTGCATAGTGGATAGATCGGTCTGCGGCATCCTTGGGATATTTGCATGGATTTGGCACTTCGGGCATGTCTTGACGAGCTGCACTGCTTCTTGTACCAAGGTTGGCCAATAATATCCCCATCTTAGAACTTTTTTAGCTAAAGCTCTAGCTCCGATGTGGCTGCCGCACGATCCTTCATGAACTTCTCTGAGGATGTAGTCCGTCTCTTCTGGTCCTACGCACCGCAATAACGGCTGGAGGTAAGACTTTCTAAAGAGGACTCCTTCATGAAGTTCGTACCGAAGTGCTCGGCACGTGATCTTCCGAGCTTCTCTCTTATCTTCGGGCAATTGTCCTTGATCCAGATACTGCAAGATCGGCGTCATCCAGTTCGGCGAGCTGGATATTGAATGTACCTCGGCTTCATCAATGCTTCGATGCATTAATTCTTCCGCCTTTGAGCTCGGATCTGAGGCCAACTTACTTAAGGTATCTGCTCGGCTATTTTCCGCTCTGGGAACGCGGATTATCCGAAAATAGGAGAAACTTCGGCTGATGCTTTGCGCTTTGTCCAAATACTTCTTCATTCTCTCGTCACGGGCTTCACTGGTACCCAACATGTGATTTACTATGACTTGTGAATCACAATGGACTTTGAGAGATTTGACGAGCAGACTTTGCGCTAACTGAAGTCCGGCAAGGAGGGCTTCGTACTCGGCTTCATTATTAGTAGTGGGGAATAGGAACCGAAGTGAGTAGGTTACCTCGTGTCCGTCGGGAGCGACGAGTAAAATACCAGCTCCACTTCCCATCTTGTTTGAAGCTCCATCTACGAATCCGCTCCAGCAGTCTGGCGGCTCTACTTCGGATTCCAAGGGCTGTGCTAGTTCGGCATTGGCAGACTTTTTCTGTTCGGCAATGACAGGGATTGCTTGATCGAACTTGGCCTCTGCAAGAAAATCTGCCAAGGCTTGTCCCTTGATGGCTTTCCGAGGTAGGTACTCGATTGAGTGTTCTCCCAGCTCTATGGCCCATTTGGCGATTCTGCCTGATGCTTCTGGCTTGGTCAAAACTTGCCGAAGAGGCAGATCGGTTAAGACGCATACCTTGTGAGCATAGAAGTATGGCCGCAGTCTCCTTGCTGCATTTACTAACGCCAGAGCAATTTTTTCCAGAGGTTGATACCTTGTTTCTGGACCTCTTAATGCTCGGCTTGTAAAGTAGATGGGAAACTGCTTTAGGCCTTCTTCTCGTACAAGCACCGCGCTGATGGTTTGATCTGATGCCGCTAAGTATAAGAATATTACTTCGGCTTCGGTTGGAGCAGAGAGAATAGGAAGCTCGGCTAGATAACTTTTGAGCTCGTCAAAGGCCTTTTTCTGCTCGGCTCCCCACTCGAACTTTGGTGCTTTTTTCAGCACTTTGAAGAACGGCAGTTGCTTTTCGGCTGCTTGGGAAAGGAATCGATTCAGTGCGGCTAGACATCCGGTTAGCCTTTGCACGTCATGTATGGACTTCGGCATTGCCATGTTCTGAACGACTTGAACTTTTGAGGGGTTTGCCTTGAGTCCGTCCTTTGAAACCCAACAACCCAGAAATTTTCCTGAATCTACCAAAAAGGTACATTTTTGGGGGTTGAGTTTGAGGTTGGCTTTTCGGAGCACGTCGAGAGTGGATTTGAGGTTGTCTTCGTACTCCGAAGTGCTTTTGCTTTTGACAACTATGTCGTCGACATACACTTCAACCTGTTTCCCGATTAGGTGCCGAAAAAGCTTGTCTACCATCCTTTGATAAGTGGCTCCGGCATTCTTTAAACCGAATGGCATCTTTTTATAAGCGAAAATGCCGAAATCGGTGATGAAAGCTGTTTTCGGAGCGTCACTCTCATCCATCAACACTTGGTGATATCCTTTGTATAAATCAAGAAAACAGAAAATTTCGAAGCCGATCAAAGCTTCTACTTTTTTATCTATATTCGGAAGGGGATAGCAATCTTTTGGACAGTGCTTGTTTAGATCGGTAAAATCTATGCACATCCGCCATCCTCCTCCTTTTTTCTTGATCATCACAGGATTGGCCACCCAAGAAGGATATTTCACCTCGAATAGTACATCCGCTTTTAGTAATTGGCGGACTTCGTCATGGATGACTTGGCTTCTTTCTGCCGCAAAGAGTCTTTGCTTCTGTTTTACTGGCCGGATTGAAGGATCAATATTTAACCGATGAGTGATTACCTCAGGGGGCACTCCGGTCATGTCCAACGGAGACCATGCAAAGACATCTTTGTACTCCTTGAGGAGCTGAATGGTCTTTTCCCGGAGTAGAGGCGTTCCTGCGAAGCCGACCTTGACCGTTCTGGATGGATCATCTTCGTATAACTGAACGGTCATTGAGTTCGGCTCTGAAGTGACTTCGGTCATCTCGCTTGCCTCCGACTCCGGTTGCTGTGATTGCTATGCTTGATGGTGCCGAACTGATTGCTCGGCACTTTTAAGCGCAATCTGCAGACATTCTTTTGCTCTTTTTTGATCACCTCGGATGACCGCTATCCCACCTTTAGTGGGGATCTTGATGGTGAGGTGATAAGTAGAGCAAACGGCCCGAATTGTGTTGAGCCAGTCCCTCCCCAGGATGATGTTGTACGGAGACCGAGCTTTCACCACAAAGAACTCGATCATCGTATTGGAGCTTGTAGGCGCTTTTCCCACCGTGATCGGAAGGCTGATAATACCTTCAGGGCGGGTGTCCTCCTGGGCGAAACTTTTCAGAGGAAGTGGAGCCGGACTGAGCCGAGCTGGATCCACTTCCATTTTATCGAAACATTCTTTAAAAAGAATGCTGACTGACGCTCCTGTATCCACAAATACTCTGTGGACCAGTTTGTTTGCCACCCCGGCTTGAATGACAATAGCGTCTTGGTGAGGAGAGATGGCTGGGACGGGATCGGCATCTGAAAATGTAATCACTTCGTCTTTCTTCAGCCTTTTATGTGTTGGTTCCTCTTGATTGGAACCTCTGCGTTCTGCTTTTAGGGACGACTTAGTCTTCCCGGCTGGGAGAGCATCAATAGTCAGGATTACTCCATCGTATTGCGGCTCGTCGTCGTCTTCGGGATCCTCATGCCTTTTCGGATCCTGAGGATTGCAGTTCGCACTTCTCTGCCTTTTGTTCTTTTTCGGCTGCTTGCTTTGGTATTTTTTTAACGTTCCTGTTTTCACAAGAACATCAATACCTGCAGCCAAATCTCGGCACTCCTCGGTATCGTGACCGTGGGTTTGATGGAAGGAGCAATATTGATCCTGAAGTCGCCGTGCGGCTGATTTCGTCATCCGCTTTGGTTTTTCGAACATATCGGAATGTAGTTCGAAAATTTCCGCTCTTGACTTGTTTAATGGTACGAACTGAGCGGGCGGCTTCTCAGGATTAAGACGTGGCCCCAATCTGCCTTGTACCGGTGCCCTTTGAATTCTTTCAAAAGGAGTTCGGCGAGGAAGCACTTGGTCGCTTTGATCGGGCTTCCTTTTGTCTCCTTGGGATGAGCTGTCTAACGACCGTTTTCGACGGTCTGCCTCATCCGCACGAGAAAACTGGTCCGCAATGTCCCACATTTCTTGAGCTGTTTGCGGACCGCACTCCACGAGCTTTCTGTAGAGAGCTCCGGGCAGGATTCCATTTTGGAATGCCGAGATGACAAGTAGATCATTGAGATTATCTACTTGTAGGCATTCCTTATGGAATCTCGTCAGGAAGTCGCTGATCTTTTCGTCGCGACCTTGACGTATAGAAAGCAGCTGAGCCGAAGTGATTCGGGCTTCCGCTTTCTGAAAGAACCTCCTGTGGAAAGCATCCATGAGATCTCGGTAGGATCTGATGCTGCCTTGAGGAAGGCTGTCGAACCACCTTCTGGCGTTCCCGATGAGCAGCTCGGGGAACAGCTTGCACATGTGGACCTCATTGAGACCCTGGTTCGCCATATTATATTGATAGCGTCCCAAGAAGTCATGAGGATCCTCTAGCCCGTCATAAGTCATTGACGGTGTCCGGTAGTTCCGCGGCAAAGGAGTTCGGGTGATGTCGTCCGAGAATGGAGTCTTTAATGCTCCGTACATGGCGAACCCGACATCTCTTCGGTACGGAGGAGATGGAGTTCTCCTGTGGTTCCGGTACCGAGGAGGAACATGTCGGGGTTGAGGATTCTTTCTCCTGGAAGACACGTCACTACTGCGGTAGTGACTTTCATGTCTGGATGAGGAGGGAGAATCCGCCGTTGTCTTCTCCGACTGTTGGCTCTTCTGCAGGAAGGTTAAGAACTCCTCCTGCTTCTCGGCCAAGAACAGCTTGACAGCCTCGTTCAAATCAGGCTGCTGGGAAGACTCGGTGTGTGGACCTTTTGAGCGGCTTGCTCCTTCTCCGTGAGAACTGGAAGTAGATTTTTCACGAGGCTGCTTTCCAGGCCTATGGGCTGCTGGATTAGCTTCCTCATGGTTATCACGGACGGAGGCACGGGTGTTATGTGATCTGGTATGCATTTTTTTTTTGGTAGAAGAGGATCAAAAACTCGCTTTATCACAAATTTGGTTCTCTGTTTCCCACAGACGGCGCCAGTGATGAAGCGGCGAATTTTTGATGTTTGTAAATGCAGGAAATAAATGAAGATCAACACAGAGATTTTACGTGGTTCGATTTACTGAGGTAAATCTACGTCCACGGGGAGAAATGGGGGCAGGTTTGTATTGCTTGATCTGCGAATTACAGCTTACAACACTGGCCTGCTTTATGATATTCTCTCTAGAGAGCTTTTTAGAATTTAACAGAAGAAGAAGAAACCCTTATCTATCTGACCTAGGTTCTATTTATACAGTGAACCAAGATCGTGGCATGCAGCATTTATTAGGTAGTGGATGTCGTGGAGATCGTGGCGACCTTGCATGGGTCCACTATCCTGCATGAGTTAATGACTGCTTGACACCACTAAATAGATCGTCGGTGTAGTGGAGGTGGAAATCTTGCATGAGTCCACTATCTCCTAGTTCGGTCGAATACTGAGACCGAACTGCTGAATTATTGCCGAGCAGCTTTTGCCGATCTGAGAGTAGAGCTTGATGCCGACCTGAGAGCAGAGCTTGATGAGTTGGCTTTCACCGAGCTGTAGGCTGGGGCCGAACTCTTTGGTTGTGCCGAACTGAACTCTTTAGTCACGCCGGACTGATACTCTTTAGTCATGCCGAACTGATACTCTGTCTTGGGCTTTACTGCTGTTGGGCTTGTTTAGTACGTACTCCATCACTCTGCTATCGGGTTCGCCCCGACCCGGTATGCTCTCTCCCAGTATTCTTGATTTCCCTTCGCTGGCGCTCCGCAGCCCGGTCACGCCGCTCGTACCCGACCCGTTTAATCGGGTCGTGGCTCCGGATACGGAGGCGGAGGATAGGGCGATCGGGGAGAAGGGTTTTTATCTGCATCCCTCGCCCGTAAATACTCCGAGGGATTCAGAGCCCCGGCTTCTGCCCCTGTTTCCTTTGACTTCACCCAGAGTTTCCGGGTCGTCGTCAACTCAAGCGGAATCTTGACTCAGTTTTTTCTTTTTCCTTTAATATTTTCATCATTTTGGAATTGATGACGGAAAATGTACTGTTATATTATCAAAAAAAGAATTTAGTAATTTAAACAAAAATAAGTAAGTACCAACTTTGCTTGAATTCCATTTATCTTGACTTCTACTCGA
The DNA here is from genome assembly GCF_004379255.2 of Salvia splendens. Classification (NCBI taxonomy): domain Eukaryota; kingdom Viridiplantae; phylum Streptophyta; class Magnoliopsida; order Lamiales; family Lamiaceae; genus Salvia; species Salvia splendens. The sequence continues at coordinate 9,291,173 of NC_056036.1, read as the reverse complement.
CCATTTATGTTTTGCCTACTTTCTGTGTCGATATTTGTTATGCTTTATTCTTTTTTATTTTTGTCTTCTTTTCCCAAAAAAAAAGAAACAATTTCCTTTTTTGCCTTCCTTTTCGTTTTGGTTTGTTTGCATCGAGAATTCGATTTCGATTTTTCTAACTGTTAAATAAATAATGCAGTCATTTATAATTTTGAATATTTTATTTAGACTGAAGTTGTAAAAATTAAATAACTAAGTCTCGAATGATTGCATTAAATTTTCCACGGCCAATCTAATTCCTAAGTAGTGATTATGAGTTGGACAAACTCCAAGTTTGAATTGGAAGAGTATGCGATTCTCTATTTAAACGAGTAATTTATATCAGTGAAATGAGTATTAATTAAATAATTAATTGATGACTTGAATTGAGTTAGGCATTTAAGAAAGGGGTTTCGGAGTTCATTTACGTAAACACGCAATATTATATTGAAGTGTTTGAAATAACTTGACTTATGAAGTGTTCAAACTTCACAAGAAAAAAAGGTTGTTAATCTGGAATGATATTAATATCTTTTTTACTTTACTTTGAATACAAGAGTTACTTGGCCTCCTTTTTTCAATAAAGAATTAAAGATGAAGAGATCAATTTGATTTGGATAAGCAATGGCTCATTTGTAATATTCATAAAAAAAATTCAATATGTTTTCATGAAATTAATCTATTTGGGGTACCTATTTAAATATGGTTTTTATAAATTTGATCGTGCGCGCGCACATATCTATGAGTACTATAATTAATGATTCAGCAATAATTTAATTAATTGGTAGTTTCATTGCATAAGTGATAAGAGATTATCTTAGATTAGAAATAAAACGTGATAGGATATATTAATGATCTAAATAGTTTTAAAAAACCATGAATTTAGTCAAATTTAACTCGTTTTATAACTTCAAAAATCACATAAAGTTTAGATTTGTTGGTAATTATTCCACAATAAATTTCTTGATGAAATGTATCTAATATAAAAACCTGGAAAATCATACATGGATGTCACCACCTATGAAAAACGATGTTGTCTATTCACAAAGAAAACGCAATCATTTGATTATAACATATCTATAATATATTATAAGCAAATGATATTTTTTTGCCGTGAAATAATTGCGAAAAAAAATAATTCCAAAATTCATTATTTTCCCAACTGATTTTTAAAGTTTTAGAACATACTATCAAAATTTTACAAATTTTCATGTTTTTTCCAGTAATTTGCCCAACGGAAATTATGTTATTGTTGTTAGTTTCAACTATTTTCCCTAGGTTTAATTTGGAAATTCTTTATTGTTAAAAATTTTGGTTAAAAAGGAATTTCGTAGTACTTGAGTTACACTCCTTTTCCTCAATCGAATTTTCCCCTGTAGGAATTTGTTGAAACAGATTTTATGAGGTTATTCACTTGTAGAATTTCAGAAATTTTGCTCTTTTTCTTGTTTCCTTTTTTATTCTAGAACCCAGTGTGAAGTTTGTAAATAATGTTTGGATAATTGATATATTTCACTTTTACACTTTGTGAGGTCAATCTTCATTTTTTTTTGACATATTTATGAAGATAGGAGGAAGATCTTATCGCCAAAATTACATGGGTTTGGATGCGGCATCGCAGGGAAAAATTCTGGAAAGTAGTTTTCTTATGGTTAATGAATGCGGATGACTTTGGCAGTTGAATAGTTGTAGTTGATTAAAGTCGAGTTTTTTGCTACAAAATAAGGTGCTATAAAAAAATTACTTGAGCTAGCTGGCATTGTTGACTTGATGGTTGTCCATCAATGCTAATCGAGCCATTCTCGGACCGATGTTAGGAGCCTTTAGGTGCTGGCGGACGTTACGTTACTCAACACGTGTAGTCCAGGTCGAGCGACGGATGACTACACACGATCAAGAGCTGCATACACACTTACATATCACTCACTTATGCACATAGTTATTACTAGTATTTAGGTGGTGTTCGGTTTACAAGATTGTATCTCGAGATTGAGATTATATATGTAGTGTGTTTGATTAATGAGATTCAATCACATAACTCAATCCTAGGGAGTTGTTTGGTTATTATGATTCGTCGAGTTATTGATCTTTATCCGGACGATACCCATTGATTGGTTACATTGATATTTATTCCGGTGGCCCGTTTTAATAAGCAAGGCCCTCACTATTCATCTGCATTTCAGCGTATAGGTATCTGTATTTGTTCCTCTGATTATTACAATTCATTGGACGGCGTGCCAATACAAACATATGACCGATCTTAATAACTAACTAGGATGTCATGGTGGGAATGAAAACTGAAAATCCAAATCGAGATACACCGTTTATATCAACCAATCAACAACATACCGATAGAAACACACAATATAATCGAATGAGCTAACCTGAAATTCCCCACCGAGATGTCCTAAGTGAGTCGCCGCAGGTTGGGGGAAATTTGCTGAGGACAACTGCACGGGAATGAAAAAACAAAGGAGGGAGTCGTGGTATTAATATTTGGTGGATTATTGAAATAATGAGAAAACCCTAGGGGCAAAAAAGTAATCACACAGTATGGCACTATATTAATACAATCAACCAAACAGCCAGATGGGCATTGTCTCATTTTAATAAATGTGCAACCAAACACCAGTAATGCTCTATGATTAAATACATGCTTTGATTATAAACCAAATGGTGGCCCGAACATCTTCGTAACCCATGTTAACAACCAAACGACTCCTAGACGAATAATCATGGGATACTTAGTCATAGCTAACCCCTCCAACTACAATAATCTAACAATTTAATCGTAGATTATATCTTGGTACTATTTTATATAGGAAACCAAACATCATCTTAGTGTATCAAAGCCATAAGAACAAGAGGTACAAGTATACCCCAAAATAAGTAGTAATGCCATATTTAGGTCCTTTATGGCCTTATTCACTAATCTATATTGGCATGGGCGGAGCCACATACATTAGGTGGGCAAAGCAAATGCCCACTCAAAAAAATATGTACATGTACTATTTTTCTTTAAATTTAGACGTTTATTTGAATTTGGGCATTAGCTCAAAAAATATGGATCTACACTGCCCCGTTCTCAAAAAATAGTTTTATTTCTAGACGATACGAATTTTAATAAAAATTTGGTAAAGTAAGAGAGAATTAGAAAAAGTAGGTAAAATAAGTAAGACATAGAGAAAAAGTGGAGAGTTTGAGATAAAAGAGAAAAGTGAGGAGAGAACTTTTCATTATATGAACTGTGATTATTTTTTGTGGACATTCCAAAATGATAAGATGAGACTATTTTTCATTGACAGAGGGAGTATTTTTTTTAATTTGTACATTTATTTGAATTTCTTCTTAAATATCCCTTCTCCTATTATGAAATTACTTGCTTGCATATAACTTTACTCCTCCTAAGTTTAATTCCCAGCTTCACCATTATTTGTTGGTAGTCTCTTCTCTCATTTCCACACAAGGACCCGGATTTGAGTTTCATGCAAGGCAGATTTTATTTTTAATCTATCTTCTTATGCTCAAAAATTATTTTGTTATCTTTTTATTCTCTTCTGATGCGCACACACTTTTTTTTTTCCTTTTCGATTCTCCAATTACTTATCTTCCAATGCATTTGTTCAATCTTTTCTATATTTTGAAATCTTATAGATGAAGTTGATTTAGTTGATATTCTCAATAATTCGTAAAACTAAGTTACGTACTACCATACTCTTAAGTTGTTCATAATTAAAAATAGTTTGATTTCCTCATTAATTCAATTAAATAAAAAAATAATTGAATCTATAATTAATTGAAATCCATATTTGTTTAATTAAAATAAGTTGAAACGTCTATTAATTCAATTGAATATTATATTGTATTTTAGAAATTCTCACTTTTTCAATTAAAATGCATATCAAACTAAAATCAACCAAACTACCTTATTTTTAGTTAGGCCTGCTTATTCGGCCGGTTCCGGTTCTAACCGGGCCGCTTGACCGGTGAACTAGTTTTAAATTTTCATAAATCCTAAAACCGGAATTGGAACCGATCGGTTCCGTTTGGAACCGGCCGGTTAAGAACTGATCGATTCCGGTTCCGAACCGAAACCGATGTGTAATTTTAATCCGAATTGATTTATAATTCGAAATAGTTCAATACTAAAAAAAATAATCCAACATCTAGAAATATAACAAATAATACCTAAAAATCAAATAAATACACAAAAAATACAAACCAACAATACAATAATATTCATATATGGATAATAGTAATGTCAAGTGTAGTAGGTCAGACTAGTTTATGTTAGCAATTTTTTAATTAAAAAATAGGAGTTCTAAACTTTAGCAATTTTTTTAAAAAATTGCTAAAGTTTAGAACTCCTATTGTTTAATTTAAAAATTGAATTCCATTTTCCCTTTTTTGGCTAAACAAATATTCAATGGAATTTCTAATACTAATTTATCTTGTTGTGACTTTTTGGTTTATAACGAAACAGTTAATAAATTATTCACAAACAGGTTAAAATCGCATGTTAAATGAATTGTTACATAAATTTGTTATAACGTTAAATTTCTATCATATGAAATGATATTGTATTTGCATAAGTTCTTTTGGAAATTAAAAACAAACTCATGATGTCCTACTCATTGTAGTTAGTTCATCAAAAATAGATTGGGAAATAATTGTAGTTTCAAAGTATCACGGTTTAAACATTTTAAATACTTTAGAATCAGAGCTCGCAAATCTAACACTATTTAAATCTAAAAAGCACTCAATGTTTCAAATTATTTTACCCTAATTCAAAATTAATTCAATTAAATTAGATTTATTAGTATATTAAATTATATAAAAAAATTGAATTATAATCCGGTTCCCGGTTAGGAACCGGTCGGTTCCGATTCCGAACTGGAACCAGTTTTATTTAAAAAGCTAGAACCGGTTCCGGTTCCTCAATTAACCGGCCGGTTCTGGTTCCGATTCTGGTTAACCGAGAACCGGAGAACCATTTAAGCACTCCTCCTATTTTTAGTTGTATCAAAGATCAATCGAGATATCTAATTGTTCAATTAACTATAAAACCAATTTCAAAAACTCTAACTAAATTGAAGACCAATCGAAATTTTGAATTGTCGAATCGAATAAAATAAAAATGTCTAATCATTCAGTTATATTAAAAATTAATTGTATCTTCAAAGTGAGTATAAGATAACTGAAATAATGTTTTTTTTTCAATTAGTTCTAAAACAAATTGAAATTCTCAATGTTTAATTCAACTATAGATAGATTGAAATAAAAATTAACCAATTGCAATATCACCTATTATTTAAACTAAATAAAAAATTAATTGAAATATCCAATTATACAATCAAATTTAGGATTAATTAAATTTTACAAATTTTCACATTAATTTTATATAAGTTGAATCCCCAAAATAATATAAAATCAATTAAAAATTTCAATATAAAAAAAATAATTTCTATATTAAGATATGAAAAACATTACAATATATATTTTAAAAATAAGTGGTAATAATAAAATAAGATATGATGCTATTATATGCTAAATTCAACAATAAAGTATAATACAATACATTAATATATTAGAGTGTCACAACTTAATTTTACAAAATACTACTCCCTCTTTACTTTGGTCATCCTTACTGTGACGGATAGAGTATTAATTTCGTTTATAATACGATATATTGAAGAAAATAAATGAGAACTAAAAATCATTCTTACTTAAATTACACTAAAAAGTAAAATTAAATTAAATCTCAGTAAAACATATCCTAAAACATTGCGATCAATTTTAATATTATTTGAAGATTGAAGGTGGGTTTGTTTGGAGTGTATAATGTGGGTGTTCGTGTTTTGAAAATGCGATGTGTTATGCTAGGTCGAGATACCAGGTCCTATGAATCCACTAGATCACTTGGTCTAGGAACTCAATGGAACACGGAATACTCTGTCGTTGTACACACAAAACTCCCCTTCAAAGATCCCTCAACCCGAATACTATAGATTAGTATAGAGAAGCAGGGGTCGATCCCACGAAGATGGTCACGTAAGAAAGCGTTTAGAGACTCTTGACAAAGGTGTCTGCTGCCACGCAAACTGGGTTGAGGTATAACTAATACTAGAGCTAGACAAGAAATGTAAACACTAGACCTAGGAAACTGTGAGCATGCTGAGATCAAACATCATATAGACTACGAGATATTAAATTCCCTTCCTAGACCGTGTAAATGGCTACCTAATAGAACCAGACATGAAGCATAAAACAGTGGGGACCATAATTCCAGAATTAGCAAGTACGGCAGAAAGGCTGCAAATAACAAACTGAAACTCTAACTAACAACGACGTGCACCTTTTTAACTGAATCACAAACGCAGACGAAGAAAACAGAGCACATACCTAGATTCGAACAGAATATAAAAGTTGGGTCGTCGGAAACTTGCAACAAGCCGGAAATAACAATGATCTACATATACTAGACGAAATGAAATGAAAACACGAAGGCTAGGCATAAATTTAAACCAACTCTGCTTGGATTCACGTCAGATGCTTAATCCACTCCGGATCCAAGCGATCCGAACCAAACAACAACCTCAATCAACTCCATAACTTCCGATCTAACAGATCTAAACCGATCAACTCCGAATTTAAACGATTCCACTCAACTCAGCTACAACACCAAATTCAAACCTCCGATTCAACCAACAACAAACTCTGAGCAACCCGATCTAGCCACTACTCTGCACAGATTCAGTGAACAATTGCGAAACGCATCCAACACAAGTAAACTAACTCAAACTCCAGATAATAACAGAAATGAAATCAGAAATCAACATCAACGACATGACAGAAAATTAAACTTGCATTAAACACATAAATATTCAGTAAAAACAGAGGGCCGAGCTCTGAATAGCGAAGCTCGGTGAAATCCGCAAAATACGAGAAAATAAAATGGAACTTGTTTCTTCGCCCTCGACAGGACGGTGTTACAACCCAACTGAAATGCGAAAAAGCGAAAAGTGAGAGCAAACCCCCAGAATTTCCCTCTAAAGAACCCAAGTGTGTAAAAAGAAAAAGTGAGCTTCGAGCCACAGACTGTTAATGAGGCCTCCACCGAGAAGGTCCCTCCATAATGCATGCTTCCTCCTTTATATAGGCGCGGCTCTTCTAGAACCTTCGTAGAAATCTCCATTCTACCCTTCGGCTCCGAGATTTCCTCCGTCTTGCAATTTTCCTCCATAATGCTCACTTCTTCGCCAGTTTCCTCGGATATGTGATTGTCCTCTTCTTTTCCTAGGCCTGACGAAATTCTTCTACACACCTGGCTTAAAAAGTGTGTTAGACCCAGTAAATCCTCGAATTTATCCCCTAGACCTATGCATGAAATTAGCCTTATCAAAGATATAAATCTGAGTAGAAAGAATGAAAATAAAATATTTTATTGAGAAGAGTTTAGTAGTAAAACCAGTAAAGCTGTACAACTAACTTTATTTATTAGTATTATTTTAGTAATTATAGTACTCGATCCGTATTTATTACTACATTCTTGTGTGACTGGCCTTAATAAGGTCACATAGATTCACTTTTTTTTACCTCTTGGAATGTCATGTTTCATTAACCACAATAAATCCCATTTTGCTATCCCTAAAATCAACTTATTATTATTGCCTTGCATTACATATATACATTTTCTTATTAAGTTATAAGCATTAATAAAAAGCTAATTAATTAACGGCAATTAGCCCATTCCTCATATCTTCCTCCCTCACTTTTCTATGTCTTATTAATTCCTCATTCCTTTAATCTTCTTTTACCACACAAAATCTGCAGAGATCTTGATATTAGAATTGCAAGAAAACATTAGTTGTCTTAAATTTCACATGGGGATTACGACAATTTTACTATTACCGCCATTGTTTGTGTTTAGTATTACAAAAATGAAATAACACCCCTATTACGCATAATTAATGCCATAATGTCTGTTTTCCCCTTATTTATAATTGTCATAATCCCTACGAATTGTGGATTACAATCATATCCAAATCGTTGAAATAATATTGAAAAGTTGAATTAACCCACAAACCATTTAAACCTTCTACACTCCAATACATTCAACAACACACTATATATTTACCCTTCAATCATAATCACACACGCACAAAAACAACCCTATTTTTTTTTATAAGAAACTCTAAGCTAAAAAAAATGGATGGAGCAAGAAATGAAGAGGGTCTCACTCATCAACGAGATCTCGGGCAACGTGGGCGGCTTCCTGAGGCGGCCGCCCTCGCCCTCGAGCCATCTCCGAGGTGCCCGCGGTGCGACTCCACCAACACCAAGTTTTGTTACTACAACAACTATAGCCTCTCTCAACCAAGATACTATTGCAAATCTTGCCGGAGGTATTGGACTCATGGCGGAACCCTAAGGAACGTCCCCATCGGCGGCGGCAGCCGGAAAAGCAAGCGGCCGAGGATTTCATCCCCCTCTTCGCCTCCGCCTCTTCCAAGGCCAAGAGCCGTGGCGCCATCCGCCGCAGCGAATCCGACAGCTGTCGTCACGCGGCCGGTGGCGCCGCCGATGGTCGGCGGATTCTACGGCGGTGGCTGGTTTTTGCCTTCCTTGGCTGCAATGCAGTCCGTTGGGATCAATCAAGGGGCGCCGGCGATGGGCGGAGGAAGTCGTTTCGGTTCGAATATGGCCCTTTTGCAAGGGATGATGAGTTCTCCGGCGGCGGCGCGTCTACGCTCTCCGCCGCAGCAAAACTTAATTCAGCCGGGGAGTTTTAGTTCTTGGACTCCAAGCGTGAGCAACGTCGGCGCTACCAGCTCTTCGGCTGCATCCGCGGCCGGAATCTGGAGCAGCGGCGGTGGCGGTGGCGGTAGTCAATGGTCCGACTGTAATCGATCCGGGGTTTGATTCTTCTGAATGATTTGATTTTTTTACAATAATCACAAGAAAAGTACATGGAATGTTTGTTTAGATTTTTTCGTTTTTTTATACAAATTTATTTGTATTCTTGTGAAAAAATACATGATCAATATGTTTAACTGATTATGTATAGTTTCAGTCATAGTGATGTGCAGATTTGAAAAATTGTTGGTCTTCTTAATTTCATCTTTATTTATTATTCGTATTGGAAATATCTAAATTAATGTACTCCGACATCTCATTTGTTCTAATAAAATTACTAGCTGTTCAAATTTTGTTTTCAAATGAGTTTAACATTTTGATATAATTTTCACAATAACATCTTATTATCAAGTACACGCACATATTTTAAAGGTATTATTAGCTCTTCTTAATCATACTAGTATATATAGGCTTATTCATCTCGACGATATTGATTTGCTATTGATTATTTACTACCACTAGTTAATACAATTTGATGTTTCAATGTAATAAACAAGAACAATACGTACATTTTAGATTTTAAAAATCAACTTCACACAAAGTGACTAATTACCCATGAATAAGAAATGTCATTAATTTTTCACTATTATCTCGAACAATATACAAACTTTATTCTCTTCATTAATTAGAACAAATTTAATTTAATTGCTTTTTTCCATTTAATTTAATTGAGTTTTCCATGGAACCAAAAATATACTTCTATTATTACATCTATCCTCTCATTAGTGATATACTGATCTGTGGCTAGCTGCATAGAAAATACTGAAATAAAGTTCAAAAAAACAAACCTAAAAACTACGTCTTGATTATTAACACCGCGCGCCTTAATTAAGATTATAGGGTTGTAATGTTTGAAAAGTCTAGTTAATTAATACCAGCAGAATAATGCAAGACTGATTAATTTGTGTGCAAAATTTCAAACTAGATAATTATTTTATGTCCTAAATTGTCAAGCTAAAGCTATATCTCTAATGCAATGTCCTTGCATTAGGCTAATAATCTCGAACTAATTAATCCACCGAAAATTAAATACTCCATTAGTTAAGCTTATTCTGTAATCGCATCATCATCCATCCAAATTCTAACTATTTATTGTGTTAATGTAAAGACTACAGATGATTGACATGTGACAGAGGTTATTCTTTTAAATGGCCATGGATTATACAATTGTGAAAATGCATTCCACAAGATCTATACGACTTATACACAAGAAGGTTGTTATGTGTTAGTGTAGAATGGTGGTTTATTATATGTAGAACATCGTCTGATTATATAAAAAAATTCGTATAGAATATGTTGCGTACCTTATATGAAAATCATCCCTGTTTGATAAACGTTTAGAGTTGTTTGTTTAGTTATATATATTTAGTTTGATTCTACTGCATTAGAATATGTTATTGACATCTTTCATTTTACAAAATTTATAAAAATCAAAGCTCAGATTTATTTGTTTCTCTATAACTTCAAATAACTGAATAAAATAACAAATAATGAACAAATCGAGCTTTGGTTTTTATGAATTTTATAAAATAAAAAATATCTATGATATTTGTTAATGTATTTGAATCAAACTAAACATATAAAACAAAACAAACAAAGCTATATGTCCTCAAACGATCACGATGCTCATATAAAACGCTCACATAAGATATATAGTATCATTTTTCTATATTTGTACATGGATATAACTTTTTAAAATTATGCATTTTTTATTTATATTATGCATATGTTTGAATCTCATATTTTTTTAAATCCAATTTGCACGAAATATTTCTATAATCACAGGTACGACGCATACAAAGAGAGATAATTTATGGATCAAATCTTTGATAAGTAGCTCCTCGACTTGTCTTTATAATTCATACCAAGATTTATTTTTATTCGTCTATTGCTTGTTTGGTGGACGTCTAGATCTATATGATTGTTTTTATACTCCTAGATATTACTCTCTTCATCCCACTTAAGATGATACATTTTCCTTTTTAGTTTGTCCAAATAAGATGATACATTTCCTTTTTTTGGAAACTTTATCTATCCAATTAATACACCAACCACTTTTTTTCACTCATATTAAAACATTTATCTTCCTTTCTCTCTATTTTAATACTTACACTCACCTTTTCTTAATCCAATTAAACACATTATGTTATGGAATTTGGGGTAAAACTAAACTATCATTCTTGCTTCTTCAAACTATCATTCTTGCTTCGACAGACTATCATTCTTGTAGTTGGAAACTATCATTCTATGAGTTTCAAGCTATCATTCTATGGGTTGTGGACAACTAATGAAGTGTTCAGGGACTGATGTGTAAAAGCTCAGGGTCTAATATGCAAATTCTTGTAATTTCTGTTTGAATTTTTCCTTCAAAACTTTGTATATAGAATGAGAGGAATGAGTTAGAGTCTCGGCATCAGGGATCGAGCTGTGTAACTAACAAAAGTAAAAGAGAGTTCTTCATCTTGAGTTAGTTGGAATTCTTCCAGAGATTCAATAAAAAGTTCTTCACCGTTTCTCCTTGAGTTCATAAATTCTTGGTTACTCATTTTAAATCAGCATTGCGTGTGTTGTTCTTATTCGTTCAAGTATTGATCTTGATTGTGCTCGAGATCTGAAATTGATAGCGTTGAGCTGCTGTTTACAAATTGGCGCCGTCTGTGGGAACGAGAGAAGACGACGCATTCAAGTATGCCTACCGCAAAATTCGATGTTGAGCGTTTCACCGGCGAAAATGATTTTGGCCTTTGGAGATTGAAAATGAAAGCTGTTCTGATGCAGCAAGGTGTCTGGGATTAAGTCAAATCCAAGATGGACAAGAAGGAACTTCAGGGGGTGGATGCGGCGAAAGCGCAGGAGCTGGAATATAAGGCTTATAGCTCAATCGTATTATGCCTCAGTGATAGGGTTTTGAGGGAAGTCCAGAAAGAAGATGATGCCGCAGGAGTATGGGAAAAATTAGAGAAAATCTACATGGAGAAGTCGATCTCCAATAGGTTGCATCTCAAGCAAAGATTGTTCAACTTTAGATTCTCGGACTCCAAGAATCTGGCGGATCAGCTGGAAGATTTTCGAAAATGCATAGATGATCTTGAGGGTGTTGATGATCCTATGAAGGATGAAGATAAAGCGCTGATGTTGCTCAATGCTCTGCCCCCGATTTTTGAACAATTCAAGGACTCCATACTTCTAGGGAGAGATTCCAAGGTGACTTTGGAAGAAGTTTATTCTGCATTAAAATTGAAAGGAATGCAGAAATCCATCAACAAACCGATTGATCAAGCAGCTGAAAGTCTGAATGTGAAAGCAACCTCAAAGAAGCCGTTCAAGTTCAAGAAACAATCATCTGATAAGTGGAAGCCAAAGTTTGCAAAAGATGGAGATCAAAAGGAAACAAGAAGCTGTTTCTGGTGTAAAAAACCAGGACACATCAAGCAGAATTGCTTTGCTTGGAAGAAAAAGCAAGCTGAAAATCATAAGGAAGAAGGAACTGCGGCAATCACTGAAGAAATTGAAGAAGCTAGAGCTCTAAATGTGGACCAGAGAAGTCCTATATCCAAGTTATGGATCATGGATTCTGGCTGCAGTTTCCATATGTCTTCAAATCTTGAATGGTTCATGGATTTCAAGGAATCTGATGGCTCGGTGCTGCTGGGAGATGATCACGTTTGCGATGTTAAGGGTGTGGGGAAGATATGTTTGAGGATGGATGATGGATCTATGAGAACTCTCACTGATGTGAGGTACATCCCATCCATCAAAAGGAACCTGATATCCTTGGGGCTTCTTGAGAAGAATGGCTATCGATTGACTCTTTTTGGTGGAGAGATGCTTGTTACAAAGAATGGGGAAACGATCATGAAGGCTATCAGAAACAATGTGCTCTATTATCTACAAGCTGAGGCAGTGGCTGGTATGGCTAACTCTACTTCACAGATCATCAATTGGCATGCTAGGCTGGGCCATGTGGGAGACACTGGGCTGACACAGCTGGTAAAGCAAGGCATTATTCAGATGGATGAATCTGGGATACAGAGAGCCATTGGATCATGTGAAGAGTGCATTCTTGGAAAAAGCAAGAAGCTACCATATGGAGTAGGCAAACACAACTCAACAGAGCCTCTCCAATATGTTCACAGTGACATATGGGGCCCTGCACCAGTGAATAGCATTGGAGGAGGCAGGTATTTCTTATCCTTTGTGGATGATTTTTCAAGGAAGGTTTGGATTGTGATCATGAAAGATAAATCAGAGACATTTCAAAGATTTAAAGAATGGTGCACTGAGGTTGAGTTGGAGAAAGGAAAGCCATTGAGATGTCTAAGGACTGACAATGGGTTGGAGTTCTTATCCCATGAATTTGATGAGTTCTGCAGAGCCAAGGGTGTGAAGAGACATAGAACAGTCCCACACAACCCCCAACAAAATGGGGTTGCAGAGAGGATCAATAGGACCATTCTTGAAAGTGTCAGATGCATGTTGATAGCCTCTGGAATGTCAAAGCCTTTCTGGGCTGAAGCAGCCTCCACTGTTGTTGTCCTGATCAACAAATGCCCATCAGCTGCTATTGAGAATCAAACCCCAGATAGTAGGTGGTATGGCTCTTATGGAGATTATTCCATATTAAGGCCATTTGGGTGTAGAGCATATGCCCATATTAAACAAGGAAAGTTAGAGCCAAGGGCTCTCAGATGTGTGATGATAGGCTATCAAAAGGGGGTTAAGGGCTACAGAATATGGTGTTGTGAGGAAGTAAATAAGAATGTGGTGATCAGTAGAGATGTCATCTTCAGGGAGTCAGAGATGCCTTTCCTCAGTTCACAAGTCCAGAGAATTCAGATTGAGGTGGAGAGTCAGAAAAAAACCTCATCAGACACATCAGTCAATAGCAGATCACCTGAACCTCAAACTGACAGCAAGACTCCAGAAAGATTGATAGCTAGAGACAGGGCCAGAAGAAATATAAAGCTGCCCTCAAGATTCAATGATTTTGATATGATGCATTATGCATTGGCTATAGCTGAGGAGATGGAGTATCATGAGCCCTCAACTTACAAAGAAGCAATAAGAAACCCAGAGAAGGACCAGTGGCTATTGGCTATGCAAGAGGAGATAGATAGTCTGTACAAAAACCACACCTGGATCTTGGTATTAAGACCCACTGATCAGAAAACAGTAGGTTGTAAATGGATTTTTAAGAAGAAAATTGAAGCTTTCAACAACAACCAAGTCAGATTTAAGGCTAGGTTGGTAGCCAAGGGGTTTACACAGAAGGAGGGAGTGGATTACAATGAAATATTCTCCCCCGTAGTTAAACACAGCTCCATTAGAGTTCTTCTTGCTATAGTTGCCCACAGAGATTGGGAATTGGAGCAACTTGATGTTAAAACCGCTTTTCTTCATGGAGAGCTTGAAGAAAAGATTTACATGGAGCAGCCTCCTGGTTTCATTCAACCAGAAAACGAAGGAATGGTGTGCTTGTTGAAGAGAAGCTTATATGGTCTCAAGCAAAGCTCAAGACAGTGGTATCTGAGATTTAATGCATTTATGCAGAAAATTGGTTTTGAAAAATCCCTATATGATCATTGTGTTTATGTTAAGAGAAGGGATGGAGTTGCTGTGGCATATCTGTTGTTGTATGTGGATGATATGCTAGTCTCAGCCAAGTATAAGGAAGAGGTGGAGTTAGTGAAGGCAGATTTGAAGGCTGAATTTGATATGAAAGATCTTGGGAAGGCAAAGAAAATTCTAGGCATGGAGATCATGAGGGATAGAGATCAGAGGAAAATATGGCTGACTCAGAAAGACTACATCAAGGATGTTGTTCATAAGTTTCAAATGAACAACAGTAGACCAGTGACTATTCCCTTGAGTCAGCAGTTCAAGCTCAGCACAAGTCAGAGCCCTGAGAATGATGGACAGAGGAGACAAATGGACAAGATCCCATATGCAAATATAGTTGGGAGCATCATGTACACCATGGTGTGTACAAGACCAGACATCAGCCATGTTGTTAGTGCTGTTAGCAGGTACATGGCAGATCCTGGCCTAGATCACTGGCATGCTTTAAAATGGATACTCAGATATCTGAATGGAACTCAGAACTATGGAATTTTATTTGATGGAAGTAAGGGAGTTGAGAAGCAGCCTATCATGGGGTATTGTGATTCTGATTTTGCAACAAATATAGATACAAGGAAGTCCCAATCAGGCTACATATTTTGTTTGTTTGGTGCTGCAGTGAGTTGGAGATCAAATCTGCAATCGGTAGTGGCACTCTCAACAACCGAGGCTGAGTACATATCCATGTCTGAGGCTGTGAAAGAGAGTATTTGGCTGAAAGGCATTTGCTCTGATTTTGGTGTTGATCAAGAAGCAGTAACAGTGCTATGTGATTCAAATAGTGCTATTTGTCTATCTAAACATCAGACATTTCATGAGAGGAGCAAACATGTGGATGTCAAGCTGCATTTTGTGAGAGATGAGGTTGAAAGAGGTTCAGTGAGGATTGAGAAGGTGGCTACTGAACACAATGCAGCTGATATGCTTACAAAAGTGTTACCTGGTTCAAAACTGAAGTATTGTATGGATTTGGTGAATCTAATCCAGCTAAAGTGAATGAAAGAAGTTGGAAGTGTTTGGAAGTTTGTTCAGTTGTGTCCCAAGGTGGAGATTTGTTATGGAATTTGGGGCAAAACTAAACTATCATTCTTGCTTCTTCAAACTATCATTCTTGCTTCGACAGACTATCATTCTTGTAGTTGGAAACTATCATTCTATGAGTTTCAAGCTATCATTCTATGGGTTGTGGACAACTAATGAAGTGTTCAGGGACTGATGTGTAAAAGCTCAGGGTCTAATATGCAAATTCTTGTAATTTCTGTTTGAATTTTTCCTTCAAAACTTTGTATATAGAATGAGAGGAATGAGTTAGAGTCTCGGCATCAGGGATCGAGCTGTGTAACTAACAAAAGTAAAAGAGAGTTCTTCATCTTGAGTTAGTTGGAATTCTTCTAGAGATTCAATAAAAAGTTCTTCACCGTTTCTCCTTGAGTTCATAAATTCTTGGTTACTCATTTTAAATCAGCATTGCGTGTGTTGTTCTTATTCGTTCAAGTATTGATCTTGATTGTGCTCGAGATCTGAAATTGATAGCGTTGAGCTGCTGTTTACACATTAACCAATAATAACTCCTAAAATTATGTGTCTGCCAAGAAATGTGTCATCTTAGTCGGGACGGAGGAAGTAGTATACAATCGGTGATCTCTGCAGGAACATCCTAGATAAGATCTTTGGTGTTAGAGTGTTCTTCATCGAACAATCCCTTCAATTTAGTTGGTTTGTTTTAATGCTTAAATATTCTGGGCTAGAGCCTTAGATATTTCAATCCATGTTTGATTTATGATTGCTTTTTATTGATGGTAACTGTCGAGATTTACAGTAGATTGCTTTCCATATTTGTACTGGTTAGTTTAAGTTTAAGATTAGTTTTTCAAGTAATTATAAGGGTGCTTTCACAAGTCTGCTTTATGTTTCTAACTTCCCATGTTTGGTTTCATGCTTTCCAAGTTTTTCGTTTAAATAGTTTAAGTTAAGAACAAAAGTGAAGTTAGTAAAATGTACATAAGGTGGGATGGCTAACATTAAATTCGTTCCATATAATCGATTTTGAGTAGGTATGTATCTAGTCTATGTGGTTTTTGACCCTGTTGTTGGCGCTTATACTTAGTTGCAAAACTGGGAAACATATGGAGTAGTAAACTTTATTGAATTAGTTGAGGTGTAGTGACAGACAAGTAGAGATGCCCACCGGTTCCGGTTCCGGCGGTTAACTGTCGAACCGGAACCGTGGCAATATTCCCGAACCGGAACCGTCACAATTCGGGTCGCGGTCCGGTTCAGGTTCAAGATATTTCGAACCGGAACCGTCACCGAACCGGCGGTTCGGGACGGTTCGGAATGGGCGGTTAACCGCAGAACCGCCGGTTCGGGTGCGTATATCGAGGCATGGGGGATGGGGCAGGCGGCGGCAGCTTTTCAGCAGCAAAACCGGCCGGAACCGCCGGTTTTTCGGCGGTTAACCGCCGGTTCAGTGGCTTTCGAGGCGGCGCGGAACACGAGGCGACAATGGGCAATATTTTGCAAGAAAAAAGGGTTGATCCCAAGGTAAGAGAACTACGTGGGCTTTGATTCCTCAATAAAATTATGGATACGTAGGCAACTCAACTTAAATTTGAAAAGTTTAACTTTGAAAGTTTAAGTTGATCCCAAGCCCTTTTCAATTTTTCCTTTTTCCCCCCCATTTCATGTTTTTTTATTTACCTTCCGAGTCCGACGAGGCGACGACACTTGTAAATTATATTACATTGTTGTATGTTGTTGTATTGTATACTTATGTATTGTAAATTGTAATGTATCGTTGTCCGTTACAACTCAAAATCAATAAAATTTATTTCATCTTATTTGTGCTTGAATTATGCATTGTCTTGTTCCGATTTGTAGTATAAAGCCAAATTTCAAATTAAAAAAAAAATAATTGAACCGCGAAACCGTCGGTTCGAAAACCGGAACCGCCAAAACCGCCGGAAAACCAGCGGTTCCGAACCGGAACCGGAACCGCCGGTTTTCGAACCGGAACCGGAACCGTGAATTAGC
This sequence comes from Salvia splendens, assembly GCF_004379255.2. NCBI lineage: Eukaryota > Viridiplantae > Streptophyta > Magnoliopsida > Lamiales > Lamiaceae > Salvia > Salvia splendens. Next base: position 9,273,587 of record NC_056036.1, on the reverse strand, counting down.
CTCACGGTCCGGTTCCGGTTCCGCCTCCGCCAAAATCGGAACCGGCGGTTCCGAACCGGAACCGCCGGTTTTCGAACCGTGGGCAACACTACAGACATGCACATCTTGACCTCTTTTATTAAAGTTAGCAACAATTATTAAAGTTCGTGATTAATCTGACCAATTTTAAATATTACGGCATATTACCAATAATTAGAGCATCCCCAACGCTGCGGGCTGGACCGCACTTGGGTCCCGGCCTGCGGCCCCCTGCGTTAAACGTCAACATTTTCCGGCCTGGGACGGTCTCGATGACGAAGTCGCGTCCTGGGGCCGCGCCCGGGGTCCGGTCAGTCCAGCGTTATGCGTGCCCGGGCCTGCGTTGGCGAGTCCCGGCCCGGCGTTGGAAGTGAAGCGGGCCGTGACCCGCTGCCCCAATTTCTATTTTTTTGCATTTGGAAAAGGAAGAAGAGGTAGGGGAAGATGAAGAAGATGGAGGAAGAGGAAGAGGAGGAAGAGGGAGAGGGGCAACGGAGCTCCCCACGTGATTTTCTAATTTTTTATTGACTAAAGTCCCAAAATGGTCCTTAACAGATTGTGATTTTTTGATTTTGGTCCCAAAACATTATCTTTTGAATTATTCGGTCCCTCACATTTGAAAACGAGTCACAATTGGTCCTTTTTGGACGGTTCGGTCAATTTTTTGACAGTTTTAATTACCGGGTCACAAATCCGTCACAAACGCCGCCCTCAACGCCCCCTCCACCGACCGCATGTCCGCCGACGAGCTGAACACTGTCGCCGCATGTCCGCCGATGAGCTGAACACCGTCGCCGCCAAATCAATGACGAGCTGAACACCGTCGCAACATGTCCGCCGACAAGCTGAACACCGTTCGGGTCGGGCTCGGGCTGGGCCAAATCAACCACCTTCACCGCGCACCAGGATTGTAAAATCAGGGTTTGGACACCTCCAATTTCCCCCAAATCGAAAAATCACCAATTGATTTCAACTGCCTATCTGCCAAAAACTACGTCAAAATCCGCCGCCACAAGCAGAATTTATGGATCCAGCACGCCGACGCCGTCTCCGGACTAGCCGTCGACGGCGATCGCGGCGAGCTCTACTCAATCTCATGGGATAAGAGCTTCAAAACGTGGAAAACATCTTCCGATATGGCTTGCATCGACTCAGTCAGTTCAACGCATTCCGACGCCGTGAACGCCGTCGCCTCCTCCGACGGAATCGTCTACACCGGCTCCGTCAACAGGAAGATCAAGGTGTGGAGAGCCTCCGCCTCCGGTGACAGGAGAAAACGAAGCTTGAAGACGACGCTATCGAAGCACGATTCGAGCGTGAATGCTCTCGCGCTGACGCTGGATGGGGCGGGGTTGGCCTCCGGCGGCGGCGGAGGAGTGATTCTGGTTTGGGAGAGGAGAGACGATGGCGGCGACGATGAAGAGATGGATTTCTTCGTTGGTTGCTGCTTGAAAGGGCATAAAGGGCGGTGTTGAGCTTGGTTTGTGTTAGTGACGGATTTGTGACCCAGTAATTAAAACCGTAAAAAATTTGACGGAACTGTCCAAAATGGACCAAATGTGACTCGTTTTTAAATGTGAGCGACCGAATAATTCAAAAGATAATGTTTTGGACCAAAATAAAAAAATCACAATATGTTAAGGATCATTTTGGGACTTTAGTCTTTTTTTTTTTGCATTTTTTTAGGTTGTAATTTTTAATTTTTTGTTAGTTTATAATTTATTATTTTTAAATTAAAAATGAATTTCTCGTGTTATAATTGTTCAACGTTTTCAATTTTAACACCTAAAATAGGTAGAAGTTGTGAATAGTGCAATTTAATAGTTGTGGCTTAGGATGGAGCCTATATGGTTAGATGAATTGTGGCATGAGACTCAAATTTAGGGAACTTGGGGCGGGACGGGGTTAGGGATGCCCTTAGAGCACATCTCCAGTTATTCTGGACATGCAATAGCCCTCCCATAGCCTTGTCACTGCCACATCATCAGCACTAAAATCCTCCTGCCACATCATCTGGACATGCAATAGCCCTCTCATAGCCTATCCACATCACTAATAACAATTATATAATTTAATTTACGAGACAAATACAACAAAATTGAATAATACTATTAAAATTAAAAAAGTACTATAATTTTAAAAAAATACATTAATTTAAAAAAATTACAAAAATTAAAAAGTACAATAAAAAATTTACATAAAATTAATTAAGATAGAGAGAGTACTCGTTAAAACAAGTGGTACGAATGAAAATGATGTCCAAAGCACGTATATATAGTGTTTTGAAAAATTAAAAAAAAATTAAAAATCTGACACCGGCCTGACGCCGATCCGGGGTGGCGCCGTGAGGATCGGCGTCAGCCCAAGAATCGGCGTGGGCACGCCGATTTTGACGCCGATTTCGCCGACGCCGGCTGCAATGGTTCGGCGTCAGCACCGGCGTCCGCGAAAAATCGGCGTGTCGGTGCCGACGCAGCCATTGGAGATGCTCTTAAATAAACTAATTTTTGTAAACCAATCAATACAATCTTGGATGAAAGTTGTACAAACCTGAATATAATTTTTTTGATCTTAGACGAATCATGTGAGAATGGGCTGGAAGTCTGGAACCTATACTAAAATTGTAGAAATAGGACAGAATCGAACCGGAGGCGAAGAACCCCAATTCTCACAGGTAGAACGGTATGCAGCTCACATAAAGAAACTGACGCATTCTATTTCTACAGAGAAGAACCAATCTACACTCAAATTTTCGTCCCTCTCTTCATTGAATTCGTCTCCGCCGCCGCCGACGAGCTCAATGCCTGCGCAGAAACGGCCGCGCGACAGTAGCACTCCTCCGCCGCTGCCCGATGCAGAGAATGGTGACGATTCGCAGCAAGGCAGCGAGAATCACATCCACGAACTAAACTAAGACGCCTCCGATGCGCGCTTGATCGTGTCAAAGAACATGCATTATATTCGATACGCTGAAATTCGAGTTTTATTTTGTATATTTTCTGTTTCCGATTTCCTTGCTGTTTGTTGTTTGGTTAGCTTATTTCGATTTTTTGTGTTCGGTTCTCAGATTCCGACAGCAGCTCCTATTCCAGCGGCGGAGAGAAAGAAGAGTAATGCATCTGTGTCTCTTTTATAGATGTGCGCGCACAATCACGCATGAACGCTGAGGCTTACATGTTTGTTTGACATTACGGTTTTTTCGAGGGGATTTGAGATATGTTTGTTGTAGCTTGAGATCTGGCTGCTTAGGATTGTGGTAGAACGTCCTGACTTAGGTCTGTTTGAAGAGGATCTCTGGGATTTTTCTTTTAGGCCTCTCCCTTTTCAATACTTTAGATGTTTTTTTATCCTTGATTTTTTATTTAGCTACTGCGATGTGATTTTTCTTTTTGAGTGATGGAATATGGCACGTGAAATCATGCATGATCTGCTCGGAGGTGATGCGACTTGGGATATTTGTGTAGTGGTAATTTTGCTTGCTTTGGTATCCCGGCTGTATGATCTCTGTCCCTTTGAGTCAATTTATTGGGGATTGATATGGTCTATAGCTTGCTTAATTCATGTTAATGCTTATGTTTCTGAAAATTGTGTTAAAATGATTAGTATTTTTTTCCTTTCTGTAATTGATTTTTGTGTGTTTGGGTTCCCAACCTTATGTGGCTTAGTTAATGTCATCTCATGTGGTTTTTGTTTGTGGTTTTGCTGTAAAGCTTGAATACTGTGTAGTAGCAGTTGATTCTCTTATTGGACATATCATTACTATAATTCTTAGTATTTTAGATTGCACGCAGTCTTGGTGAAAGATCCAGTTTGTGCATGATATATTATTATCTAAGAATCTCTCTATAAGTTATGCCGTTGAACCTCAGACTTATTGTCGTGAAACTGGCTGAAGATCGGAAAGAAGTCCAGTGTCCCTTATGTTTAGGTATGTATTTTAATCTTAGTGTTTCGGAAAGTATGAAACATCCGTTTTCTCTGCTTTGTTGAGGTTCAGTTGTGATGCCCTGAAATGATCAAAGTTGGTTAGTTCTTTGAGTTAAATTTGGTCCTTCAGATATCTACGTAGCTACGTTTGAGTGCTCATAGGCAATTACAGCAGCGGTATATGATTATTTGGAATATTTTTCTTGAAGTAATGTACTCAGTTTACTGGCACTGAACTCCTCTCCCTTCGTGAGATCAAATATTTATATTGTCTAAAAGTTCCCTTTATTATGTTACTAATGTGCACATACACTTCTTGATGCATATGTCATCACAGCTAGTTATGCATGCTTTTGCTTTTTCACTCAACCAGGTCAGTTCTTGCAAAAAAATCTCCCAGTTGCACGTAATTATTTTACGAAGGATTGTGTCAATGTCACTTATGTCATTGTAGATGCGAAGTATGCTGCATTTAAGTTTATGTAAAGAAGAGTATGCTATTAAATCCAAAACAAAGAGAGGATGAAAAAATTCAAAGAAAAGTACCATGCATAGTTTGTTGCTACATATTGATTTGATGGTATTTTAGTTGGCTGTAATTTTTGGGAGTATCTCATGAGCTGCTATATGCTGGAACCTGACCTTATACTTCTTTTTTTGTTAAGTTTTGATGAGACTTCAATTTTTTATTGTTTCCGTAAGATTTCCAATAGAACTACTCATCTCTATGGCCATCCACAATAGGAATAGCCAAGCAATAGCCCAGCCATTGCCTAGCCACTGTCACATCATCAGCACTAAAAATCCTCCTGCCACATCATAAATAGCTCAGCCATAGCCTAGCCACATCATAAATAGCTCAGCCATAGCCTAGCCACATCATAAATAGCCCAGCCACATCAATAGCCACATCACTAATAACAATTATATAAAATGACATAATTAACAATCACACAATATACGGAATTAAATTTACGCCACAAAAACGAGAAAATTCACTAATATTAATAAAATTTAAAAAGTACATTAATTAAAAAAATTACATAATTAAAAAAAAACCAACTCGTGCAGTCCTCCGCGCCCATAACTCTTCAATTAAATCCTTTTGGAGTCGAATATGAGCCTCCGTTTGGCGCATGTCGGCATGTGCTTGGAGGCGGCCGTCTTCATCGTGGGGTACCCCACTCCGTACGATAGGGGCGGCTACGTCGTGGCTTGGACCAGCTTCATTATCGTCGTTGGCCCAATCAGTCAGTTGTCCACCTTCATCTTCGACAATCATGTTGTGCATGATTATACAGGCGTTACTCATTTCTAGGTGTTGATCTTGTACAGAAATTAAGATAGAGAGAGTACTCGTTAATACAAGTGGTGCGAATGAAAATGACGGGCAAGTCGCGTATATACAGTGTTTCGGAAACAAAAATAAAAATTCGCGCTAGGCGGTGCGCTAGGCGATCCGGACGCTGCAATAGCGCCTAGCGGATCGCCTAGCGCACCGCCTAGCGCCGCGGAACCGCCGAGCGCTAGGCGGTTTTTTTCCGCGAAATCGGCTAGGCGGCTGCAATAGTTCGCCTAGCGCACCGCCTAGCGCCGGCGCTCGGCTAGGCGGTGCGCTAGGCGCTATTGTGGATGCTCTAACAGTTATTTTTATGCAAACTATCTGATAAAGCTTCAGGAATACTGGAAATGGTTGAGAACTACCATGAAGATTTTCAGCTCCTTATTGATTATTAATTACGTGCATAATGCTTCTTTTTCGTTACTAGAGAGCTTAGTAGAGATAATCTAAGATCTATTATTTACAACTTGTCCATGGATGTTTAAAACATTTTATTGACAGGCATCATTAGGAAGACAAGAACAGTCATGGAATGCTTGCACTGCTTTTGCAGAGAGTGCATTGACAAATCCATGCGACTTGGGTACTTCTTGTGCTTCTTTTCATTTGATACCTGGTAAGTGTTCTTGCAGTTTTTCTATAACATTGATCTCTCAGCAGCAACAACGAATGTCCTGCTTGTCGCACTCATTGTGCTGGTCGACGTTCTCTGAGAGATGATCCAAATTCTGATGCCCTGATTGCAGCTCTTTATCCAGATATCGAAAAGTATGAGGAAGAGGTATGGGAAGAAAAATATATCCACTCTTCTTGTGGAAACTCTAAATTTTACTTTTTTGCTTTTTCACCAACTGTTTCAATTCACAGCAGGAACTGGCTTTCCATGAAGAGGAGAGAGTTCGCAATAAGCAGGTGAACAGATCAAGGTTTTAGTGTCAGACTTCAAGCATGCATGTATGAAGGAATTTAGTTCATTTAGGTTTAAGATACATCATTCACTCATTGGGCTGTGAGGTCCAATGTGGAATAATTTGTGGCTTGCCTTTTTATGAAGTTATCACTGGAAAAGTGCCAGAATGAACCTTCTATCTTGGTTGTCCGCATCATTAGGATGCCTAATGATGTTGCCTTAAAAGCATTTTTTTTCTCTAAGTTACCTGGAGCAAAATTGAAATTTTTGCCTAAACTTTCTGTTTCACAACAGATCCAAGCTTCAATTGCACAGACTTTCCGTCGTCAAGCTGAAGCTCTGGGAAAGAAACGAACAACAAGAGCTACATCAGCAACATTTGTCAGGACGCAGGGCAATTATCGAAATTTGAGAGGTCGGAGAAACCGTGCTGCTGAACGCCATGGATCGACGAAGAGGAAGGTATTAATGGGCATGATGAGAGTAAGACTCATCATCAACTGACGAGCACTCTGAACGCAAAACGAAGAGATACAAAAGATGGGGAGGAGCTCGGACTTCACAGTCATCACCAGGGGCTAGTGCAGATGATGCTAATGATTCAGAATCAACCAGAGGAATACTTTGTGCATCTTCTACACCTCTTGGAAGTACAGAACTTCTTCCCTGGGGAAAAGGTCGCACAATCGCAGTAATACCTGACATGGTGGCCTGAATTGGACAAATGGTAGGGTGACTATGTGTAGCCGGTTGTCAAAGCTGACTAATCGTCTCAAATCTTTACGTGAAAGCGGTGAAGTGGTAATATTACATGTTTTTCTTCATTCATCTTGGAAATTAAGTTTTTAAATTTTAACCTTTGTTTTTCATTGTTGGGGGGTAGTTGAGTTGAGTTTGGTCCTCACTGGGATGAATTCAGTTGGTTGCATATTTGCTTATATTGCCTTCATCATAGGGTCTGATAACTTATTCCTAACAACGTTTCAGTTGAGAATTAGTTTCATGATTGTCTCTATTCATGAGGAGAAGATACCCAGCTTGAAGCGACCTTATCTCTGCTGCAACCCCACATATTCAGTAAGACACTTATGCCAGGTTCAGACTCAATGTCTCATTCTTTATCTTTCATTCGGCTGTTTGGGCCATAATGAAGATTCTGAATAGTTTCAAAACTACATCTCCTGCAGTATGTTGCTATGCAGACATCCTTGGAAGCTAGTGAAATTGAGATGCTAATAATAAAAGACTTCCATCCTGTAAACAACTCCACGATTCTTGCAAAAGAATCTGGTGTCTTAGATCCTAGCCAGAATGAGTTGCATTTGTTGGATGAGCAGCAAACCTTGGAGGAAATTAATGCCAGGTTTACACAGCACCGTCTGGTAAGACCCGTCCCTCGTCTCATACAGAAATCTTTACAAATATCTAATTCCCCAATAGATTGGTCCATAAATCTCTCCCTATCTCCCTCTAATTCCAAGATAATAAGTATTCTGATGATAACTTAAACTGGTCTTCTTGTGCCAGTCCAATACAGGAAGTAAGTTTCCTGTAGTTTTTTGTCAATATAAACTTCACGAGTAAAGAGTTACCATATATAAGCAACTAGATACTAGCTAGAGAGTAGATATGGTGGCGAATTATTTACGCATATATACAAATCATATGTCTGCCTCACACTTTTTAAGTTAAATTTATGCATGATCTTTTTGTATGCTATCCTTTTTTTCTTTGAGCTTCTCACAACACTAACGAAACTATCGTGTTTGCATTGCATCTAAACTTAGTTTCGCCTGCCTCACTTTCTAAAAATTTGGTAATGTTGGCTTGTAATGAAGTTACATAATCATTGATCTTAGGAAATGTAATTCTAAAAAATAATCTTATGAAATGAATGTCACGAACACAGTATTTGTTGAAGTTGGAAATCGAATCTTTATTAATTGGAGGGATTATTTTATCTCAATTTTCCGATTCATCTCACTTGCTAATCTAAGAATCATATATGTACGTGGAGATTCTTGAACCTTGCAATGAGTTTTTTGAACTTTTGTTTAATTGGCTCGTTGAGCATTACATTTTTTAATCTTATTTGAGTCATAAAACTTTTTGTGGGTTCAGTTGAATTGTGGTTTTTATACTCTTATTTAGTGACTGTCTACAGTCAGAGCTTAGTTATAATATAATGTCAACTCAAAAAATTACACAAATGAGGTGGGCGTTAATTAAAATACTCCATAGTGTGAGATTGAAAAATTAAAACCAATTACGGGAAACACAAATTGAGAAAATCCAGATCCCAGGGCCAAAAAAGAAAGCAAGTGTCTGGGGGCTGCAGCATAATAATTAACTTTGCTTAATCAAATCAGAAATGATGAAATGCACTCATACGAAACATATTATAGCTATAGAGGTTCTTTCACAATCACTCGTCTGCTCACACTTTCTCGTGGTGCTTGCTCCTCGTCTCCCCGCTGTAAAGCCTGCAAAATTGAATACTAATTATCTTCTTAATCTCCTTGATTAATTACTAAACATCATACAATAATCTAGGAGAAAATGAATGTTCCACACATACAATCATCGACCAGTCATAAACCGTGGGGTTAGCTCCGACGTTTTCCTTCCTCACAGGTGTGGGCGACGGCATCGATAGAGATCTCTGGTACCTGATGCTTCCCTCTACTCTAATACCTGATCTCCTCTCATCGTATCCCAAAATTAAAAAAGAAAAAAGGTGAGCACATACATAATCACACAAACCAAACTCATACTCCTTCCGTCTCATAATAGATATCACGCTTTCTTTTTTTTGTTAGTCCCACTAAAGATGTCAAATTTCTATTTTTAAAAAAATTCTCAAACCTTAATATAAATATTATATTTTCTCTCTCTATTTAACTTGCAAAATAAAATCTCTTAAAATCTCATGACATCCCATAAGTATGACATTTTTTATGTGATGAAAGGAGTACTATTCTAGTACTACTAAGTACCTTTGATGTTGAAGGGCTTGGTACAGACGTTGTTGAGGCTGCGCTGTGGCTGAGGCTGAGGCCCCGTCACCGTATCATCCCACAGATGATCCAAGAGCACCATTTCTAGTAGTAAAGGTGGCGAGTGTTATAGCATGTATAAATAGCTTGACGGTTTGGTTTGGTTTGGTTTGGTGTGCAAAATATCTACTACGATTTACGCGGTTACATATTGTAAAAATAAGGTGTAATCTGAAAGGAGGATAAGGATGAAGTGTAGTAAAGTGGGGCCCGCCGCCCTGCTATAACTATACCCTGTCACCTTATCTACCGGCTTCTCCATTCTTTTGCGGACTGCGGCTCATCCTCGTAATTTTTCGCTGACAGAATTATAGATAAAATAGGTAATTGAATAAAATAAGAACGAAGCAAGGTTCCGTTTTCTTAGTCAAAAAAGAAAATGACTTAACTTAGTTTGAACATTCTAAAAAAAATACGAAACGGAGTACTAGTATACTTCATTTTTATTAAAAAAAATGATAAATATCAGATTTTTATTTATTTTTATTTTTAGTATTTTATATACTACTCCCTCCGTTCCATAGTAATAAAGTCATTTTGTCATTTTAGTACGTTCAATAGTAGTGGAGTCATTTTCACTACTATAAGTCAACATATTTCTTCTCACTTATTTTTCCATCTCTCTTACTTTCTTCTCTCTACTTTTTCATCTCTCATATTTTATTATCTTTTTATTTAATACATTACACACATTTTTCTTAATACTCGTGCCAGAAAAAAATGCCTCCATTACTTTGGAACAGAGGGAGTACAATTTTTCATTTTAATTGAATTGTGTACTTTAATTTTTTTAATAACTTAGTGTTTTTATTCTTAAATTAATTTGATTTGAATTCATAAGTCCAATTTAAAAAATTATTAAATATAAAAAAGTTGACAAGGTGTAGTGCTAAAGGGCTGTCAATAGCACTTCCTCAGTATGCGAATATGAGTCCCATTTTTTTATGGCATGAGTTTAATATATTAAGAAAAGTAGGTGAGAAAGTTAGTGGAATATGAGTCTCACTTGTATATATATTAATTTTGAATGATATGTGAGTGGATGAATTAGTGGAATGAGAGACTCTTTACCTTTTATGGTTATTATGAACTGAGATTCCTATTCTCGTACGGACCAAAATGGAAAAACGGGAATCATATCCACGGACGAAGGGAGTAGTAATTAAAAGCACATAAATAGTACTCTCTACGTTCCATATAAATAGGTCATATTTCCTTTTTCATCCGTCCCATAAAAATAGTCTTTATCCATTTATGACAATTTTTTTCTTTCTTTTTTACTTATTCATTTATGGCCCCACTATCACTACACAATTTCAAGTATTTTTTTTCTCATTCTCTCTTACTTTACTAATTATGCGTTAAAATTTGTGCTAATTGTAAATGACCTATTTCTATGGGACGAATGGGTAATAATGATCAATGTCTAAGTGCTCATAGCTTGTGGATGATCTCAACTTTATTACTTCGTTAATAAAATTTCAAATAATTTTCAGAAACAATACACAAAAACAAATTAAAAAAAAGAAAAAAAATAGTCGTCTTATTGGTTTGACAGATATGGCTTTAATGAACTTGAAACACTCGGCTTGTTATCCTTCCACTGTTGAGAGCGGGATGCAGGCCGTTACTCTGTAAAGCCAGCCTAATGCAGTAGCCTATGCTCTACGGGCCAAGAAGCCCAACTCTTGGCTTGGAATGGGAGGCCAGAATCAGCATTTCAAAGCCCACCACATAGTTCAGCCCAACATCAAACCATTTCGAGGCCCCGACTATTAATACTTAGACCATCTCCAATGGTACATTAAAATCTAAAATGAGACAGATAGTTAGTTGCAATGGTACTCTAAAATCAATCCCATTTTTTATTTTTGAGTGAAAAATACCTATCTTTAGGTTTACATTAAACCAAAATAATTTTTTTTTCATATTTTATGAGTAAAGAAGAAATAATATAAAGAACACTCTTTTAGGTTTGAGTTTAGTGTAAATGGTTAAAGTAAAATCAAATTTAATGTGACATTTACACTCAAATATGTTTGGAGATGAGCTTATTCATCTAATATCGATATGGGATCATAAGTATCAAAGCAATAATAATTATATTATTCATATTTTAAATGGCACTCACATTGATAGAAGATAGCATTCCATACATACTCTTAATTGCAATCCAATAATTCCTAATCAGGACATATTTAGATGTAAATTAATCATTATGATGTAGTAAAAGGGATTGACAACTTCCTATATGAAGGCACAAAAACACAAGTTTCGTCACACAACCAGAGCCTGTCATTTTATAAAATTAATATGCAAAAATATGATTCACATAATTTTTTATTAATTTTTTTTATACTTCTTAAAATTTGTTCCAAGTTAAAGTAAGATAATTAAACGCATATGGATGTAAATATGATCGACGACCGAGTTCACGTTCACCAGCACTTCAAAGACCCCGAGTTGAACCATTCAACGCACCAGCGCAACCTCTTCTACAACCTTCTCAAGACACGGAATTTGAAACCTCGAGTCCACCTGCAATGTGAGAAAAATGGTTATACCCTCATACGAAAAGCAAACGAGTACGATAACACAACTGAATTGCTAATTTCGTGGGCTCACATTTCTGAGGCTATTCTTTTGACAGATAGCAGCAAACTGCACCATGAATATCAAAGGTTTGCAATTTCGGATGGCTGTTGAAGAAGTCGACAAAATCAATTTTCCGAACAATAAGCATTACCGCAAACCGCTGGAAACTACATAATCGTGCAGTGAGGGAGAAGGAAGATAACGAATCCTAATCAAATTTGTTGAAAAAACCGCACAGATCCTAGAGGGAGGAAATCATGGAATTTTCCATAACAACCCACATTATTGATTCTCTATTTTGCCCTTTTCAAATTAAAAAATGATTAGATTTAATGAATTCAGCAAATTATTTAGACCATAGGATTTGATTAAAAAATATAAGCCTCCTCCAAGACCTTTGATTTTATAAGGTAAAAAACGTTTTTAACTTCCCAAATTCAAAACATATAAATTTGCACCTTAAATATGAAAAAATTAAGTGGCGTTTAAGGCTTCATAAGAGCATCTACAGTAGTCGGCGAGCGAGCGGCTCGCCGAACTATTGCAGCCGGCGAGCGCCAAATCGGCGAGAATTTCGGCGAGGGCACGCCGATTCTCTCGCCGATCGGCTCGCCACTATTGCAGCCTCCCGATCGGCGAGGAACTGGAGAGTTAATTTTTTTTAATTTTCGAAACACTATATATACGCGATTTGCACGACATTTTCATTCGCACCACTTGTTTTAACGAGTACTCTCTCTATCTTAATTTCTGTACAAGATCAACAACGCGAAATGAATATCAACAACGAGCAAACTTCAGGGTCGAGCGGGTCTCAAACTCCCACGGTCCCCGTGGGAGGTGGATGGAATCAGATGCCCGGGTTCTACAACAACATGTACCCTTGGCAGCAGATGATTCCCGGGATGGCATCTGGTGGTGGTATGCAGGGATGGCAGGGGATGCCGGGGGGTCAGGGGGGACCGGGAATGCATCCCGGGATGCCGATGATGCCGGGGTGGGCACCCGGGATGCAGGGGACGCCGGGGTACCCGGGGATGCAGGGGACGCAGGGTACACCGTGGGGGCAGGGGACGCCGGGGGGCTCTGACGTCTATCGCCCCAGCTTTGATTTTGGTACTGCTGCTTCGCACACATCGACCCCAGCGGATACGCAGTTCCAGGGGATTGAGTCCTTCTCCTTAGAGGAGTTGGGTATAGATCTCGGGGCACCGGACACTCCCGTGGGGCGGGGTCGGGGCGCGCCCAAGAAGAAGAAGGGGAAGAAGGTGGTCGGCGAGTCGTCGCAGACGGAGGTACGGAGGAAGTGGACAGACGCGGAGAACGTCACGCTGTCCAAGGCGTGGGTGAGTGTTTGCGATGACCCTCTCGCCTCGAACAATCAGAGGATCGTTAACTTGTGGGCTAAAATAGCAGCAACCTACAAGGCATTTTGCCCAGAGGGGAGGCCACGCAGCGGGGAGGAGTGCCGGAAGGGGTGGGACCCAATCCGGTCTGGGGTGTCCCGATTTTCGGGCTTGTACACCAACGCCCTCCGAATGAAGTCCAGCGGCCAAACTGACGACGACTGCAGGAGGCTGGCGGAGAAAGAGTTCCCCCTGCCCGAGCTTTACAAGGACTTCACCTACTGGAACTGCTACGCGGTGCTAATGGACTCCGAGAAGTTTCGGGCAGGTGTCGACGCGGGCTGGCCGAAGAAGCAGCGCCTGAACTATTCAGGTGATTACGCCGGATGTAGCAGCGGCGGTTCCCACGACCTCCCCGAAGATGCTCAGGAGACCCCGTCCCCTCCCTCGTTTACTTGCCGCACTCGCCCGGTTGGTCAAAGACGGGCGCAACGCCCTCGCCAGAGGTCCCAGGAGGTCCAGTCGGCATCCCCCCTGTTGGCAGCTCGACAGCCGACCTCGTCTTCTTGGCGCGTCAACAAGCGCGGGCTCAGATGATCAAGGTCATAGATCAATGGAAGAATGCAACTGATCCCGAGGAGAAGAGTTTACGCCGTGCTCGTGAGTATGCGACAGGATTTGAATCCCGGCGCGGCACAGGTGGGGGGCTCTGACGCGGGCTCAGATGCCGCAGATTTGGGGTCCCGGATAGCGGCGACGACGGCGAGGAGTGAGGCGGCGCCGGAAGGGGTGTGCCCGTGCGTGGATTAGGACTTTTTTTAAATAATGTAATTTTTTTTACTTTTTTTAATTAATGTATTTTTAAAAATTTAATATTATTAGAGAATTTTCCCGTATATGTGTCGTAAATTTAATTCCGTATTTTGTATGATTGTTTAATTATTTGTTTTTAGTGCTGATGATGTGGCAATGCTATGACTGTGCTATTGCTTGTCCAGTTGCTTGTTCAGCTGATGTGGCAGGAGGAATTTAGTGCTGCTGATGTGGCATGGCTGGGCTATGGCTGCGCTATTGCTTGTCCACCGACCACGGGAGATGCTCTAAAGACACATAAATCATTCAAGGTTGCTCTAGCGGTCTTCATTTGACCATTTTTGTATCACTTAAAATATTAATGAAACTCTTTGATTCATGTAAACTTAAAATATTGGATAAACATATTGTATGTATAGTATAATTATCCCGTGCAATGGCAGGAAGAATGGTTGAATAGTATTGTAGTTATAAATCAAAATATTGCAAACCAATGATTCTTGTGTATCATCAAATCCGTTATATAGAGTGTTTCCTTAAGAGCATTTGGCTGTGTATTAGTGATCATCTGAAGCAGTCAAGTTAATATGTTCTATTTTCTCAAGTACTTTTGGTGTATATTTGTTTAGTAATCAATTTAGAAGCTGTGAAGTGATTAGAAAATCCTGAGGAGAACACCTTAGAGCATCCATAATCGCGACGTCCTTCCCATAGGCTAGCCGCTAGCAATAAGACTTTCCACAAACTCCTCCTACCACATCATCAAGGACTTCCCACAGCTCAACAATAGGCTAGCAAATAAGCCGACGCCCTAGCCAAGCAAATAAATTCACAAATATGAAAAATTCATTTTAAATTGTTGGTGTTAATCAAATATTAAAAAAATGGAGTGCAATGAGTTGTAAATATAGAGTATAAAAAAATCAGCTAGCCTATCACTCGCCGCGCAATAAGCGGACTTCCCATAGGCTAGACATCGGCTAGCGCCTGTTGTCCGCAGATGACCTCTCGTCCGTCTTCAGGACGTTCGTCGCGCTCGCTTGATACAACAGTGGACGTCCGCTATTATGGATGTTTTTAAAGGAGTTGTGAATGAAATTTGAAGCAGCTACTAGTGATGATTTTTGTTTCCAAGATTCTACCAAAAAAAGGATTTCTTAACTATTTTTGGCATGAGTTTATAGAAAAAGTAATAAATATAGAATTGATTAAAGGCTTTATAAATAAACATATACTAATATATAAATAAAATAAAAAAGACATGCATTATTATTTGCGTTTAATTCAGTAAATGGTGCGTAAGATCGAAGAAGAAAGACTGAAAGAGTGTTTTGGGCCGATTGCCCCCGCCATCTTCAACCGCCGATAACGCCTATTTTTTTCATAGCGATTTCGTTGATGAATCTTATTTGAGATTAGAAATGTTAAGCTATGGATGCATCTATAGTCCTCTCTGATAATGCTTCAAACTGCATCTTCCAACTACAGAGAGGTTTCTAACTGTGCTATGTGTGAATGTAAAATGTGATTAGGAAGGATTTAATTATAATGTTAGCTTTCCAATTGTAATTTCTTCTATCTGTCACAAATTAGACGGTTTTGTTTTTCTAGAATTGTGCTGATGAATTGGTCATATTTCTCATTTTGCTGGCTGATTCACTTTGTGCTTGATGGCAAAAACAAATGAACTGAAGATGAATTAGCAGGAGACGAATATCGTTCCTTTTAATTTCTTCTGTGTATCTGTTTTACGTAATACAGTTGATTGTGTTAACATTCCTAGCAGAATCAGAGCTCGTCTTATCACTCTGTTGTTCTTCAGATTTACAATTCAGATTTAAAATAGCTTCATCTGCCACTCACAAGTACTTTAGTTAAGCCTTAAACTTGTCCCATCCCTTTCGTTCTTTGGTATCTGTTTCTAGTAGTTTAGTTTCAATGAAATGTTGGCTCTGTTTACTCATTGGTTTGAGCGAGTTGATATGCTTTGAATAATAAATTTATTAGATCTATCCAGCTATTTTAAGTTTTAGAGTCTAATATTGAAAGGGGGTTGATTTCATCAGCATTTTTGTTTGATGAAAGCTGGAGATATCTGCCTCGATTATTCCACTATGGTAAAAAGTAAAGTTGTCATTCCTGGTTAAAGAATCTTGTTTTAGTGGAAAAGGCTGGCTGAATTAATTGGCATAAATGAGTAAATGCATATTGCCAAGCTATATATGAAGTAGTCGTGTTTTAATGGTTGGCGACACGAGATGTGACTTTCCGATTCTTATATAATACGCCTAGCCTTGTGCGTTCCAAATTGAAATAAGGAATTTAGGTTTTTAATCCGCCACTGCTTCTATTCCATTCACATAGCAGCAGAAGAGGTAAACATTCCCCCCGCCCCTATGTTTTTCTTTCCATTACAATTAGTTTGTTTGATCTTCGTATCGAAATAACTGGTCATCTATTTTATGCTTTCTTCTTTTGTATAGAAGCTTGGAATCGGAGATTTTGTTCACTTCTTACTGAGAGGTTTCTTTAGATTCTCTGGATTGATTTATTGCACTAGACTGTAATAATAGATCTATGCAATATTAATGTGCATCTTAGTTAGATCTGGATATTCATGATGTCGTGTATCAACTTTTCATGTTTTGGTTATCCATTTTGTGCCTTTCCATAATCTCCAATCTCTATATTCATGATTGCTATTGTCTTGTTTAGATGTTGCTATCATGATGTCGTGTCGAGGATTGTTGTCTGTGTCTTGAACTTAATTTATGGTTTTGGAAGTTTATTTGACTGTAACAAAGCCTACTTAGTCGAATTCATGTCTGATTTGTCTTGTATAGTTCGTGCAATCGTGCCTGCACAAAAAGGCCAACTTAGTTCACAACTCATGCGCAATTCACGCTGTCTAATGTGTTTTTTCGATCACTTTTTAGGCTGTTATTTGAAAATTTGAAACAAGCGAAAATGGAAGAAGGAAATGGGTCGATCACTTTGCTCGCATCACAGAGGAACTACTCTCGTTGATATTAAGCCGGTTTGAAAACCTAAAGCATCTGTGTGGATACTCCCTTGTCTCGAAGCGTTATGCTTTGGCTATTTATGAATTGAAATCTGTTCATTTGACTCTTCCAAGTACTGCACACTCTACTGAATCAGCTGATGTAATCTGTGAACTTCTCCTTAAGCTGGCAGACGTCAAACTGGTTCTTCTCTGATTTGATTTTATGTTAATTTGGTTTGATATTTTTCTTCATCTGTGAATGTTTCTATGATTTTATACTTTGAGCAGAGACTTAATCAACATATGAGCTACTTTCGCACTATTTTCATACTATATTTGCACCATTTTACTCTTTTTCTTATCACTTTTAGTTATTTGAATCTTTATATTTTATTTTTTTTCTCTGATTCCTTGTCTTTTCCCCCATTTTTCCCTCATCTCTCTCTCTCATCACCGATTAAGGAGTTGGGGTTCTTGTCATTCCTTCGGAACTTCAGGGAACTCAGATATATTTCATTGGACTTCACATGTCCTCGCAGCATCTGCAGTTCCTCACTTTGGAAAGTGAGGGCGAAATTCAGCAGCGGTGGAGCCATGGTGGAACTCTTTCTAGAACTACCAGCTTTTGTGTCTTGGGAGTATACTGGGTACAAAAAGGACTTGCGAGATCCGTTGTTGGAGCTAGTAGGTAAATATAAAGAATCATTTTCTTACTACTGATCCAGGTTTAACTATGCCGTCATCAAACTGACTCTTCTCTCATTTAGTTTAATGTTAATTTGGGACTAAGTTTGATATTAATCTTCATCGGGAATGTTTCTATCTATGGTTTTGTACGTTGCATTCTATTTTCAAATGGATGTTTCATGTTTGTATAATAATATCTTAGTCGTACTTTTTGCACTATTTTCCCACTATTTTCGCACTATTTTGCACCATTTTGCTTTATTAGTTCACTTTTAGTTTCGATGGAAGGTTGGCTCTGTTTACTCATTGTTTTGAGTGATCTGATATGCTTTGAATATTAAATCTATTAGATCCATCCAGCTAATTTAAGTTCTAGAGTCGGATATTGAAGGAGAGTGAGTGAGTCGATTTCATCAGCATTTTGGTTTGATGAAAGATGGAGATATCTTCCTCCATTATTCTACTATTGTAAAAAGTAAAGTTAGTCATTCCTGGTTAAAGAATCTTGTCTCAGTGGAAAAGGCTGGCCGAATTAATTGGCAAAAATGAGTAAATGCATATTGCCAAGCTATATATGAAGCATTCATGTTTTAATGGAAGACAACATGAGATATGCCCTTCATTTCTTATATAAATACGCCTTCAGCGTTCCAAATTTTATTACGGAATATAGGGTTTTTCGCCGCCGCTGCTTCTATTGCATTTACATAGCAGCAGAAGAGGTAAGCATTTCCCCCATGTTTTTCATTCCATTTCTTTCAATTACAATTAGTTTGTTTGATCTTCGTATTGAAATACCTGGTCATCTATTTTATGGTTTCTTCTTTTGGATAGAAGCATTTCAAGCGTGAGATCTTGGAATCGGGATTTTGTTCACTTCTTACCGAGAGGTTTCTTTAAATTCTCAGTATTAATTTATTGCACTCAACTGTAATAATAGTTCTATGCATAATTAGCATTTTTAATGTGTATCTTAGTTAGATCTGGCAATTCATGGTGTTGCGTTTTATTTTATACTATCATCTTTTCATGTTTTGTGTTATCTATTTTGTGCCTTTACATAAACTCCTTCCTCCGTATTAATGTTTGATATTATCTTTTTTAGATCTTGCTATCATGGATTCGTGTCGAGGATTGTCTGTGTTTGAACTTAATTTATGGTTTGGGAAGTTTATTTTACTGTAACAAGGCTACTTAGTCGTATTAATGTCTTATTTTATCTTATATAGTACGTGCAGTCATGTCTGCACAAAAAGGCCAACTTAGTTCACAATTCATGCACAATTTAAGCACAATTCACACTGTCTAATGTGTTTTTTCAGTTGAAGTCTCTCAATGTATTATTGCCTCAGTCCTTGCATCATATTCGGTAAGTATTTAAGCCATGTTAGATTGTTGAGATTTTGACCTTGAAATCTAACTTTTTAGGCCGTTATTTGAAAAAATGAAACAAGCAAAAATGGAAGAGGGAATGGGGTCGATCACTGTGCTCGCACTCCAGAGGAACTACTCTCGTTGATATTAAGCCGGTTTGAAAACCTAAAGCATCTGTGTGGATACTCCCTTGTCTCGAAGCGTTTTGCTTTGGCTATTTATGAATCGAAGTCGGTTCATTTGACTCTTCCAAGTACTACACACTCTACTGAATCAGCTAATGAAATCTGTGGGCTTCTCCCTAAGGTGGCAGGCTTTACCAGTGAAGAAATGAGTGAATTCATCAAGTCATCACTGATTAAGGAGTTGGGGTTCTTCTCATTCCTTCAGAACTTCAGGGAACTCAGATCTATTTCGTTGGACTTCACATGTCCTCGCAGCATCTGCAGTTCCTCACTTTTGAAAGTGAGGGTGAAATTCAGCAGCGGTAGAGCCATGATGGAACTCTTTCTAGAAATACCAGCTTTTGTGCATGAGGAGGCTTCATCATCTGATGAGTCTTCTTCATCTGATGACGAGGACTCATACGCTGCACTAACAGACACAGGAATGCGTGCACAGTCTCTCTTTGGATGTGGTTGTGTTTGGTTACTTGTGTTGTGTTTGCTCAGAAAATGCCAGCCTTCGCTTGCGAGTGTCACCATCACAAATAGCAAGAGAGGAGAGACTATTTGTGAGCAATATAAATCTTCTTTTTCGGATAAACAAGTCGAATGAAGTAGAGCTATGCTCATTGAATCAGACACTTGTTGGATGTGTGACTCAAAAATCCCGGAATCAGGATAACTGGTGAAAGTGGTGAATCATGCGACGTTAGATCCGGTGGATGAACTAGATCCTGATGTAGGCATGTTGGATGGCGATGATGTAGTGACTTGGGAGTAGACTACTGGGGACGAAAAGGACTTGGCGAGATTCGTTGTTGGAGTTTTTAGGTAAATAAGGAGAAACATTTCCTTACTTATCCATGTTTAACTATGCCGAAACTAGCTCTTCTCTCATTTGATTTAATGTTAATTTGGGACTACAGTTTGATATTTATCTTTATTTGGGAATATTTCTATCTATGATTTTGTACTTAGAATAAAGACTTAATCAGCATTTAAGGTACATTCGCTCTGTTTTCGTACTATTTTTGCACTGTTTTCGTACTATTTTTGCACTTATTTGGCACAATAAGTCAATAATAATTTGATAATCAAAATATTCAATTTCTATGATCAGTGGCATCATATTGCTTTAATGCTAATAATAATTGATAATTATATATACTAATTAACTATGAGTGATGGGCATTAACACAATCCACCATGTAATGTAACGTTAAGAAACTTACAGCAAATTAAATCAATAATAATTTGATAGTCAAAATATTCAATTTCTATAATAAATAGAATAGCATCATATTGCTTTTATTAATTAACTTGATTTTAATGGTATCATGATTACATTTAGATGTATATAAAGAAAAATGGATGCGGCAGTTTTTTTCATTAAAAGTTATTTACTATTTGATAGAAACAAAGTTCCTAATATTGAATATATTGCCCAAAAGTTATAAATATTTAAAATTTTACTCAAAATTTATAAATATTTAAAATGATGGACAAAACTCATGATGTATAGATTTATAGATTATAGATGCATGAGGCTGAATTATAAAGGCAATAACGGTTAGATTTATGCACTTTTATTGTTAGCATCACCTATCATTAGTGATTATTGTATATATACCTATGGTATAACATTGATGTTGATTTAACTCATAATCACTATGGAAATCATCATCTAATTAGAGGCTCACAATTTAATTATGATGGTATAACATTGATATACCTGAATATCAAATACTACCTCCGTCCCCCAAATATTGTCCCACTTTAACTAGGCACAGGTTTTAAGAAATGTAATGGAAAGTGAGTTGAAAAAGTTAGTAGATTGTGGGTCATATTTTTATATATTAGAATTATAATAAAATGTGAATATGAATGAGTTAGTGGAATATGGGGTCCACTACTAAAAATGGTAAAAAGTGAAATGGACAAACTTTGGGAGACGGACGGAAATGGAAAAATATGACAAACTTTCAGGGACGTAAATAGTAACTTATTTTTAAAAAACACTTATAATAGAGGCTCTGAACCCTAATAGGAGATGAACGACCAAGAGAGTGGATAATTATGACAATTTATTCATAATCAATTTTTATATTTGAAGATAGAAACTGTCGGATGAATTTAAAATTGTGCTTACCGAAATTTAATGAGTTCAAGTGAAATATTTAATAGTTTTTCTTAATTGCATTTACCTCCATTGTGCAAAATTATTATTCAAAATGTTCTAAAACTGGCCTTTTATATATGTACTAGTATGACACCCATGTTATGCACGGTCCACTTTATTCTCTTCAAATATGAAATATTTTTTTGAAATAATAAAATTATAATGTATTTAATAATAAATATAAATAATACATTTGATTAAAGTAGTGAATTTTATTAAAATAAAGTTGTGATATATAAATGATGAGTTTATAATAATTAATTTTATTATATAATGATAATATTGAAAACTGTACATAAATATAGAAAAAAATATATAAGGATATAGCAAGTTTGAAAAAAAAATCAATATACATTTCCATATTTTTAATAAATATGACCACATGGGTGTGATTCGTTGCTAACTTTTCTTAAATTGCTAACTTGCTAACTCATCAATGCAATGTATTTTAATACATTATGTTGACATTGATATTTAAATGTCAACACAGTTTATTAAAATATCAACACAAATATGTGTTGACATTTTAATGTGATCATGTTGTGATTCAGCTAAAATATAAATACGTGGAAAATAATACTGTACATTTTTTTTGTAAAATGGAAAAATAACTCTGACTGTGAAACCTAAAAAAAGCAAATTTACATCACAAAAAAACAACAAAACCTAAAGAATGTATAATTACCACTTCTCCTAACGAGATTTAAGATATTGTTTATCAAAAGCTATAATTTAAGATTGCACTGGTGAGACACTTCCTAGTCGAGCTTCATTTCATTGCAATATAGTGACCCTATACACTAAAAACCCAAACCTTGAAACCTAAACCCTAAACCTTTAACTTTAAAATATACTTATCATGACCAACAAATGATCCAAATATCAATAAAATTCTCCCTCCGTCCCAGTTCAATTCTACTTTGTTGATCACTTATTCTATTTTGAGGGGTTTTAGATCTGTATTCGATATCTTACACTGGGTCGACCTACTTGATAATTCTTACTGATAGTAGAGGTTTTTTTTACCTGAATCTTGGTTGTAAATCTGTTTATATGCTCATATCAAGAAAGTGGTTTACAATAGGGTTCTGTGAACGGTAAATAAAATCTTGCTTGCATTCATCCAAGCATCTATTCACTCAATGGTATTATTTATCGGAGCCGAAAATTAAATTAAATTATTTATATTTTATTCATATAATTTAATATGTGCATTTAACTTATAATGTACAATTAACTAAGTAGAAACGTAGTAGAACAATGTAAAAGATTGAGCCACTAAAGTTGCAAGTCAACCAACGTTTAGTTCACTTAATATGCATTTAAATGAATCACAATGGCATTTTTGTTAATTTTTCCAAAACTCTTTATAGATTATACATTATAGATATGTGCTTACGTCATCTGCAATATTTGATGGATTTGAAGTTTTTTCAGTAATGCTCTACATAAAGTTGATAGATTTACTTTATCAGTATCAGTATCAGTATCAGTATCAGTATCAGTATCAGTATCAGTATCAGTATCAGTTGAAGTTGAAGTTGAGGTGGAAGTGTTTAGATTTGTGTCACCTCGGATATTTTTATTGGGCTTAAGTTGGGCCCAATAATTATTCTCTTTTGGACCCGGCTCAAAATGAAAAAGCGAAGGCGTCGCCTTAACGGCGTCGTTTGAAGTCGTCTGCGAGATTCTCTCATATCGTCTCCTCCAGGGGTAATTACATGTTTCATACAAAATGTTTCGCATTTGTTTCAATTTAGTACAAAAAGTATTAAGTTTACGAATTTCGTACATAAAGTTTACCTAGTGTTTCAAAACTATACATCCGTCAATTTCCTACTAACACCGTTAATTCCAATTACATCATACATACAAAAAGTTTCACCAATGTTTCACATTCGTACAAAAAGTTTTAAATTATACATTAATTATTTCAAATAATATTACTTTTATTACTAAAAAAATGAAAAATACATAGAAAAAACAAATCACCACTCTTTTCCATCAAATTAGCGAATTGCATTTTATTGTTCGATGCTTTCTAATGTAACAATGGAGAATAAAACCAAAAGAATATTGACTCTTTTTCATAAAAGTTAAATACTTATTGATGGTTCGAAGCTAAATTTACCATTCTGTGAAGATGAAATATGGACTTATTTTATATATGTTCTATAAAGAATACAATAAAAAAGTATAATATTGAGAGACAAACTTTTTTAAACCACGAGCAGTTGTTAGAAGAAATGATATTGACTGTTATTTTTTTTGGAGTGATTAATTGCATTAAACCTCTAATTATTATTCCTATTATGTTGATAAGTTGGACAGATTACAAAACTAACTAACCATGTTTAAAATATTTAACGAAATGTATTAACTTAAAACACTAATGATATGATTCATATAAAATTAAAACATTTTGTACTAATTTGAAACATTTGTGAAACATTTTGTATGTATGATGTAAGTAGAATTAACGGTGTTAGTCGGACTTGACGGAATGCATTAATTTAAAACACTAGGTAAACTTTTTGTATGAAATACGTAAACTTAATGCTTTTTGTACTAAATTGAAACAAATGTAAAACATTTTGTACAAAATATGTAATTATCCCTCTCCTCCACTCAAAAGACCTCATTTAAAGTTTTAAACATTTTTCATTTTTGTCACTCTTCATTTTCCGTTTTTATAATCGCGGGAATTAGGGTTAGGGTTTGATTTACACCCAAATCGAAACTAAAACCCCAATTCACTCACACACACACTCAAAATCTAAGTCTCCATGGCAGCCAAAGCGCCGTCGTTGGAAGCTCAGCAGCAAGGCGGTGGTTCGGCTGGCACCAAGCCGGGGCTGCGCAAGCCGGTGTTCGTGAAGGTTGATTCTCTGAAGCCGGGGACGACCGGACACACGCTCGTCGTGAAAGTGCTGGAATCGACCACCGTTCTGAGCAAGAAGCCTCGGAATCCGACTTTCCGTGGGGCACAGAATCAGAATACGAGGATCGCTGAATGCCTAATCGGAGACGAGACAGGGACAATTCTTACGGCTCGTAACGATCAAGGTCTTGTTTGCTATAATACCCTAGCTTGTGCTTTGAATTAATGAGTAAATGTTTGTGATGTTTGTTTTAGGCTTTTTGTGAAATTGGTGTATAATTGTGTTCGTGTGTGTGTTTATTGGTATGGCGTCACTGAATGAAGCCTTGTTTGTGTTTTTTCAGTTGGTTGGCAATATTTACTTGTTAGGGTTTTGTCATTTGTTATGTTTACTGGTAGGTATATAGAAATGGAATGAAATCATGATCATACTCGGGATTGATCAGTTAACTGCCTATCCTCTGTTCTGTGATAGACGTTTTTGGTGTGCTAGTCGAAAATATTTGTCCATTTTCATGTGTTATCTTTGGGAGAATATTTTCAATCAATATTTGAGATTTATATGAAATGGAAAAACTTGGTTGAGACGCTTACTTTTCTCTGATGGTAAACTGTGGGAGTGTGGGTCTCACTGTTCTATTTTTGGGTCTTGGTTTTTTGTTTAGTTTAAAATGCAGTTTGTGTCTTATCAAGAGTTCCTAGGAATTTTGCGTGTTAGCCTTTGTGTTGTTAGATACTACTAGTTTAATGAACTTTCTTTCTCGTTTTATTTTGGTACATTTATATAGATTCTAGTGACTAAGTGACTCTCTGTACAACCATGTAGCAGTATATATGGAAAACTTGTTCTTTGAAGTAATTATTGGAGAAAAGAGTATATGAAAAGAATTGAAGAGTTAACTAGTGAAATAGATTGGACGGATTGTAAATAAGTAACCAATAAACTGGAGCAGGATGAGCTTCTCTCATTGAGATGCCTGTCTTGGCCAGCTACTCACTCACCTTTGCTTATTCTGGTATGTAGTGCTAATAGCCCGAGCTTATGAATTAGAGCTGGGACTAGGTTAGACATGGGATATTTGGATTTATGTATGTGTAAAGTTGCACATGAATTCAAGTTGAACTGGAATCTCTTAGGATCCTTTATCTTTACCGTATATCAGTGTTGTCAAAATGTCGTTCGGGTCGCCCGGGTCGCCTGGGTCGAGACCATCACCGCCCCAACATGGGTGAGTCGATCGAGATACAGGGTCGCCGCTGGGTCGCCTGGGTCGAGTGGGTCGCCTGGGTCGAGTGAGTCGCCTGGGTCGCCCTAAACACATGCTATCTCTGATTTTCCCAAATCTCTCACATGTTTTCTGACTCTCTCAATCACAATTCTCTATATATATGCATGCACCACATCAAACTTTTCAAACCTACTTTCTACACTTTAGAATTCGGCCTCTTCACTCCTAAACAAATAAACAATTCAAAGATCTGTTTCTGCCACCCTTCATATATTCCTTTGTTTTGATATTTTCAGACAATGGTTTCAATTATTTATTGTGTTATGACTTATGAATTGTTTTGATATTTTGATCATTTCTATTTTCCATTTTATCTCTATTCACATGAATTGCGTCTACATTTATATTATTTGATACTCCCTCCGTCCCGGACTACTTGCACTTATTTCCTTTCTGGGCGTCCCAAGTTATTTGCACTATTTCTATTTTTAGTAAAAAATTTCACCTACAGCCGTAATATTTGACTTTGCTATACACTCATTCCTTAATCTTCGTGCTGAAAATGAAACGTGCGAGTAGTGCGAGACGGAGGGAGTATATTATAAACATTAGAGCAATATATTTATTTTATTTAATATTAAAAGGCAAAAAAATTAACCTAGCTTTGTGGGTCTCTCGACCCCTTCGACTCGTCGACCCGCGACCCGAATTTTCACCCCATCGACCCGGTGCGCCCCGCGACCCTAACAACACTGCCGTATATATGAAGACCCTTTTCTATAAATCAGGATTAGTGATATCAGGGGAAGTCTGCCATTTAGTGTTACAGATACAAGCCTGTCTGACATGTCTGGGAGAGTTTGCATTTTGTTTATGACATCATGCAAGGAACCTAAAAAACAGCTTTGGTTCTCAATCTTGGGTTGAATTAAACGTATGCCTTGCCTTTTATTCTTAATGTTTTAAGATGATTAGTCATTTTCTTTTAATGTGATTGGAATACATTGCTTAAGATAAGTTGTTGCTGGACCAATATATATCATGTCAGAAAATAATTTCTTTGTGCTAACTTGCCATAGTATTTGTTGATTTAAAATGTTCTAATCATGATGCAGTTGAGATGATGAAGCCTGGTAATACGGTGATACTTCGCAATGCAAAGATTGACATGTTTAAGGGTTCGATGAGGCTTGCTGTCGATAAGTGGGGCCGTGTTGAGGTCACTGAGCCGGCTGAATTTGTGGTCAAAGAGGAAAATAATCTCTCTCTTTTGGAGTACGAATTGGTCAATGTCGAAGAATCTTGAAAAGTTTGAATTCCATCTTGTGGATATTGAACTGCAATTCACTTTCATTATTGGGTCTTGATATACAAGTTTTCCTGGTTATTTTGTCCTTTTTTGCCACTGATTATGCCATAGGTCTTTTCTTGCTATAGGTTTGATTTAGTTGTGGACTTGTGGCATTAATTTTTCGGTGTGTAAACTGTATGGTCCCTTGATTATGCCATAATATATGATCCCTTGTTCTCAAATGTGGAAAAAGTATTACTCTTGTACTATTTTTATAAGTATGGTATGTAAAGTAAATAAATTGTACCTTCAACACATTGAGATGAATTACAAATATGAAGAAACGAAATAAAGTTGTTCTGGACCAAAAGATTATTTGTGAGAACATTAGCATATAATTTGATATCAGCATGTCACATCTTAGCTTTGTTTTATATTTGATTGAATATCTTATCTTGAGATAACTATTGCCGTTGATAAAAATACGCTACCTTGTCATTACAGCATTTGAATTCAATAATTAAGGGGTTATTTGCCTGGAAATACATGAACTTTGAGGTTTTTCTAGTTTTTCCCTAAATTTTAAAATTTGAATATAAATGCATGAACTTTTAATGTTTCTGATTTTTCCCCAATATCCAAAATCAAAATACACGTGGCAAATTAAAGCTTATGTGCCAATTAAAGCTACACCAACATATTTATATTAACTAATAAAATAATAAATTTAAATTCCACCTCAGCCATCTCTTATGGACCACACCTTCCTACTCTTTCTTGTCGCGCTCTAAGGCTCTACCGCCGCTGCCGTCGGGACAGCGCCGGAGATGTTTGCATCTCCATCAGCTGTCTCGTTGCTCAGATCGAAGCTCACGCCTTCATCCTCAGCTCCTGCACGCACCACGTGAACGTGAGTGCACGCTCCTCCGCAAGCTCCCTCCGCAAGCTCCCTCTGCAGCTGCCCCTCCACCTTTAAAAACCTCCACAACTTGCAGTGCGCCATGGCAATCGCCGCCGATGCGCACCCCGATAGCATCTACGGAAACCACCACTTGCCTCAGTGCTCGTTCTGCAACGGGGGTGACGATGCGAAGAGGATCGTGAAGAATTCGCCATGGAAGAGGAAGAATTGAGTGCAAAGGTGGAAGATCTCTCGCCGGATCGAGTCCATTCGCGATTCCTTTTTCGACATTCTCCTTCCAAACAAATCCTCCTCCCTCTGCCACAACTTTAGCACTTAGAAGGAGGAAGTGCCCCCGGGCTGAGCAAGATCTCCGCCAGCGGATGGCTCCTCATCGCCGTCGTACAAGCCGATCTGTGGCGCTGCTCCTCATCCACCACCGGAGTTTCCACCACGTGAGCGTCTTTACCTTCCCCCATGAATGTAATCTTCCACCAAGATGGAGAGGCGGCAGGTTGGAAGTTGAGACACGAACATCTCAGGCATTATCCCGACGGCGTCGGGCAGAGCCTTGACGAAGAGCTCGACAAAAAAGAGCAAGAAGGGTGAAAGATGGGTGATGTGGACTTCAAATTTATTAATTTTTAATTAATATAAATATGTTTGTAATAATTTTAATTGCCACATAAACTTTAATTTGCCACATGTGTTTTGATTTTAGATTTTTGGAAAAAATCAAAATTACCAAAAGTTCATGTATTTATATTCAAAATTTAAAGTTTTGGGGAAAAATCAGAAAAAACTCAAAGTTCATGTATTTATAGGCTAAAAACCCATAATTACGTTTATTCTGATCGACAAGTGAATAGGTTATTATTAAAATTTAAATGAAATTTTGCTCGATACTAAACAAATCCCTTAACTCATGCTCGAGGCATTTTGCTGATTTTGCTATTTTTAAAACTAAGCAAATGTGGATCTATAAAATACTCCAAACAGGTAAAGTATATATACCTATTGCAGTTCAACTTGAAAAAGCAATTTCTTTTGTGAGATCATATATCGAAACATTTGAGTAATACTTCTAAATATCACCTTATGTTCAAGAGACAAAAGACCCTACTTTTTCCCAAAGAAATAGAGAAAAAAACCCAATGTAATGTATTTTCTGCCAATTTAAAGGTTACTGAAAAGTAGTCATGAATCACCCAGAAATTTCCTGCTGCAAGTCATACTGGGGAAGTCAACTACAAGGGTTATAAAAGAATAACTTTTAACGATGAAGCTGAATGATCTCGTAGTAGAATTACATGTCCATTCACACCAATCACGAAAGGCAGCGCTTCTCAACATATTCTAACAATCATCCATCTACAACACAGGCAACAAGAAATATTTCTTAAGGAAGGCTATGGAAATAAATAAAAACTAGTTCCGCCATTTGCTGCTACAAATCAAGGGAAAAACAATGCAGGGATTAAGACTGAGGTTTAGAGTGCCAGTTATCATCAGAGGCTCATACATAATCAGCTTAAACAAAAAGAGAGAATCAGAAAACCTTCAAGCCTCAAATCAGCCAATGAGCAGTAATCATAACCCTGAACGGAAAAGAATGAAAGGCCGAGTCAAAAGGTTATGCTAGCATTTATTTCTTCTCTATTGTTTTATCATCATAAGGCCAGTCTCGAAGCAATACAAGAATAGAAGAAGATACGTATTTTACACAAACAATCTAGGAATGACCATATTCACTACAAAAAACCCTCACAGAAACTTCTTGCGGTGTTCAAATCAATACTACATTTTAAAGGAAAGTTACATGCTTGATTAAATCTTTGTTCGGCGAAGAAATTAACTAAAAAATTCACTTTTTAACATTTGATAAACTTGTTGTATGCCAAAAAGACCACGAGAATTATAAAACTGTGCATGAGTCTACCTATCAGACAATCTCCTATTGCTCATGAAAATAAAACTTCGCTCGAACAATCCAACAGTCATCATACATCATCGTTGGTATCTGATGAACACAATGTATTAGGATTATTATACAAGACTAAATATCAACAAGAAGTTTCTCAAAATAACTATAAGCGGGATAATCTATCCATATAATTAAGCTCTCGGATAGGATAAATTATCTAAGTTAACAATTTGCCAACAAAAGTGAAATGCTACATGTATCATATTCATACTAAAATTATTTAGGAATTATTAATTCAGAAAGGATCAATAAGACTATAACATGATTTATTTTCATTCAAGATAAAGGCAAAATGTCATATTTTCTATATTTCACTAAAATCATTTACTCACAGAAAATGATACGATAAAGATGCCATTACTTGTAATTCATAACTGCGGCAGAATTAAGAGCATCAAAGCGTAGTAGAACTCACCCTCAATGCTCCAACCGTGACCGCGAGGCGCCACAGATAGCATAGAAGTGAGCACGGCGGAGGCGGTTGCAGTGTGGTACGGCAACATAGACATTACGCTAACACAGCTCATCTCCACGGGAGACCTAAATTTGAACAATAATTAATCAGCAATTGACAAAATAAGAATTGAAAAGGGAATCGTTGAGAGGAGAAAAAAGCCCTGAGTAGTGGAACCTGAAAATGCGAGCGGAGAGCGGAGTTTGAGATGAGGCGCGAAATGGAGATGGAGCTGACCTAGGCTTGACGCCGGCGGATATTCTCGCAGTGGCGCTACGCGCGGCGGAGCGAAAAGCTGATCTGGCGGCGAAGGCGGCCATGGTGACTATAGAGAGAAGATCAGATTGAATCCAGAGAGAGAGAGGTAGGGCTTTTGGCTTGGGTTTTAGGTGTGGCAAGATCCCCAAATTTGTTCGCTCCACACCAAATCATATCAAGTTTCCGTATATGCCCTCCAAAGATTAGTACTCCATAAACTTTGTTTATTTCTTTTATTTTTAGAATATTGCGACACATTTCTGCATTTAAATGTAGTACTACCACTTATATTAAATAAATTTTGCCCTTTTCAGATCATTTCGAATAAAATTTCCTTCATTTTTAAGAGCTATTTTTATTTAATAGCATTATTTTTATCCCTTCTCTCGAGTGATGAAAGAGGAGATGAGTAAAGAAATTTGATAAAAACAGCTTTTAAAGAGTAAAGGCATTTTAATCCCAAAAAAAATACTCCAGTACAAAGATGTGTAATAATATTTTGAAAGAATATTATAGTAAAGTTCATAGATCAACAATATAGTTCTCTGTATTTTTATTACTTGCTTGTAAGTTTAGTTTCGTCCACATATTTGTATATGAATCTGTTTTTGATACAACTCCATATATATAGTAGTACAAATTTATTTGCTCATACTCATATAAGCAATGGTGGATCCTGGAGTTCAAACTGAAGGAGGAGTAATCTAAGAGTGAAGCGTTAAAAAAACTCGTTCAGTGGCTTCATAACATGTCTGTAGGAGTACATCTTTTTTTAGTCTCTGTTGTGCGGACAAACAACATTGCCAAATTATCTACAAAGCTTTGATTCATGATAACTTTGACTCCTATAAAACTTCATAGCAATCCAACAGTCATCATACACCATCACAAAAAATTGATGTACACAACGTGCCAGGATGATCCATCAAAGACCAAGTTAACAAAATGTGATTTTTTTTTTATGTTGAATCAAGTTTCATAAACATGATTAGACACTAAGATAAACCAAAAATCAATGAAAGCCACATTCTACAAGATTAAGCACTAGTTTTAGACTCTAAACACTAATGCACCAACACTTCCATAGATGATTCAAGAACAATAACTCAGAGAACATAAAAAAGAAACACCATAAATCACATTCACCTCAACAGTTGCAAGACAGCAAAGCATTTATATAACCACTCTCACC
This sequence comes from Salvia splendens, assembly GCF_004379255.2. NCBI lineage: Eukaryota > Viridiplantae > Streptophyta > Magnoliopsida > Lamiales > Lamiaceae > Salvia > Salvia splendens. The sequence goes on along the minus strand of NC_056036.1, from coordinate 9,241,982 downwards.
AGTTGAATTAACCCATTATCCATACTAGATCAAACATATCAGTAATCCCCCTACTCCATAGCATTTGGTCAGAATGCCAAACCATCCACGCCATGAAAGGGAATTCAAGAAAAAAATACAGTTACCACAAGAAGAAACAGAGAGTGATGAAGCCAACACAATCTTTGCTTTCGCTCCACGATTGTTCCCCAGTGGCAACAGAGAAAATGGTAACACAAGGCAATAAGGAAGTGCTAAAACATTGTATATTACCCTCATATAAAGATAGGTTCAACTAGAAAGCTTAACCAAAGCACAAGTAAAATTGGCATTTGTTATTTCTTCTACTCAGCTCTCAATTTGCAATCAAAGTTAGTACTATCTATTACCATATTGAGACGCGCTGCTACTCGAAGCTCCGGACCAATTCATCACCAAGTTACCCTCTCCCAATTGATGACTGGCTATGATATAAGTGACAGGAACACGATCATCACCGAGCTTCCCAGTCTTTGCCTTGCCACCATTCCTCGGCGTCAATCCCTTGAGCCCTAATTTCTCTTGCCCCATCAAACTAGACCAAGAAACTGCCCCTTTACGCTTGATCCGATGCATCCATCGAGCGCTAACCTTCTTCCACTTGTGTACCTCTCCAAGAGTGAAAGTATCCTTCCCTCCTACTTCCTTTTTCTCTCCCAAAACGAAGTAAGCCAGCCTCGACCCAGCCACCGCTATCCTTGGGAAACTATCAGATATACCCGCATTCTCTCCCTTGGCCTTTGTAGAGAAAGCAGAGACGATAACATCCTTCCCGTTAGTAATTCTGCTTCTTGAACCTTCACTAAAGCAGCTCTTCGACGAAGGTACTCCAACCATTACATATGTAGACTTCGCAGTTTGCTTATTTCCTCCTTTAGAAGAGTAAGCTGAGCTTCTGTCATCCAGCAACCCCGGCAGGGAGGAGGAGGAGGAGGAGGAGAAGGAGAACGCGCCGCTGGCTGGGGCAACAGTGGATTCGAGACTCTTCGCCGGCAGCGCGATATCCTCCGCCGCCTTGGATTTTCCTTGGAGAGCTCCGCCTTCCCATCGTACTAGAGCGATCCGAGAAGTTCGATTAGGATCGCATTCTATCCTTTCCACGATTCCTGTAGCCGAAGTGCTTCGCTTCATATCAATTCTGCGCTGAAATCGAAATTTCCTCGTCTTAGTTGAGAAGTTTCTTCCATTTAAATTCCCGAATTGACCGAGGTGCAGAGAAATTGAAGCTCCGCTGAAGCTGCTAGTCTCTGCAGGAGATCTAATTGCAATAATTTAGGTGTCAATTTCTGAGACCTGGTGATGAAAGTGCGATTATTAAAGGAGGTATGGATAGAAGGCTCTAGGAGTAGAAACTAACCTGAAAATGGAGGAGGATTGTCTCGCCGAGGCAATGCGAGTTGATGTGGCGGCGGAACGGAGGACAGTTCTGGCGGCGGCAACGGCGGACATGTTGTATTGACAGTTTCTGACGATCGAAAAAGCCGACGAGAAATGTAGGGTTTTATATATTGGGATTTAGGCGGAGAAGAGTTTACCAGAGCGAATCCCGTTGAATTTCCTAATATGCCCTTTAAAGAAATCCAAGTTTGGCCAATTTGCTGCTAATATTCCTACTACCACTTTTTAATTTGGTACGCTTAAGCAAACAAATGAAATGGTAAGCTAGAATAATTAGTAGAACAAAAATACACCGTGTCCTAGATAATTAATTCAGGGGCAACATAGAAAAAATTATCTGGTGCTATTTTTTATTTTTGAGAGATTTTTGGGTTATATGGCTTGATCGCGGTAAATTAGATATTTTTAGTTTCATTGTAAATTTTTGTAAAATACTTAATTTTAGTTAATTTAATGTCATTTACTTTACTGAGTAATAAATTGAAATAATAAGTAAAGATAACGAATGATATAAAACTCACAGGACGTTTAGCAAAGAAGTGCTCTGAGCATAATATGGTCAACTTTTTTTGATAAAAGACATAATATAGTCGATGAGAAACTTTTCGAGCAGCCAAATGTGTTCGAATATATTCCATAACTCCAAGCACCTCGGAATTTCCGAGCACACATAGGTGCTCGCAAATTTGAGCATAATGTGTCAGCATATATAAATGGGTGCTCGGGAACTCAGAGCACTTTGTGGTACTCGAAAACATTTGTATTAAAGCATTGACCAGTGAACCGAGCATGCACAAGTGCTCGGAAATTCTGAGTAGTGCAATTTAGCAAGCACTCGGTATACTCCGTTTTACCAAGCACTCGTGAACAGTGGGGGATCCAAGGGGCAATAGGCAGCAACTGCCCCTCCACGACGACCTGCTACCATGGATTCGGACGTGAATTTTCTATTGTCGCCCCCTCCGATAGCTTCCGACGTCGCCCCTCCACCCTCCGTTAGGTTTCGATAAATTTTATTTCGCTCTTTTCGTTTTAGGATCCTGGATCGGTCACTAATTGTAAAAATAATATTTTTATATTGGTATTAAACGTAGAATTCACGAAATAATTCACAAATTTATTTAAATTATCCCACTGAAATTATACAACACCTCATTTTCCTACCTTAGTACGTATACGAATCGATCCATGCAACATTAATTAAACTAATAAAATAAATGATCAAATCAATAATCTCAAAAACTATTTAAAGTTCAAAAACTGCTATTCACACATCACCTTACGCCATTTTGATTGCATGAATCTTAACTTATTAACCCAAAAGTGATAAAACCCTAATTAACCTAATCAAGAAATGTAAAACACAAATCCTCTTTATCTTTACTTCAATCCCCTTTGCTTCCACCCGAAGGCAACCGAATCAACGACGTCGATCTCTCACCATTCATAACCAAAGTCGGAATCACCGGAGTTGAGCCGCCTCTGTTAACATTTTGGTATGAAATGTAATAATCGGAGGCCGATTTGACGGCGTCTTCCTTGGCGGAGGAGCCGCATTGCCTCGGCTGTGTTTGATAAAATACCTTAGAGAGGACGAACTCACCATCTCTCTCCTCCTCGCTCTCACCGAAGTGGTACTGATGCATCACCCAATTCGTCTTCTCCGGCTTCAACTGCCGCCCGTAGTTTGTGTACAGAACCAGGATCTTCTTGTAGCCTTTGATGTTTCCGGCGGGGGAGATGGCCCGGGTTTTTCCGGTCTTGTGCCACCTTGTTTCGCCGCCGCCGAAGGATGAGTCGGGGTCGGCGTTGTGCACCTTCCGCCGCTTCCGGGTCCCCGTTGTGTACGCCTTTGAGGGGCGGTGGAAGAAGTGGCGGACTTGGCCGTCTTTGGTTACTCCTTCGATCAACAGGGGGAAAATTAGTTTTCAGAGAGCTATAATTGATTTTTATTTACAAGAGTTGCCGAAATATAACACTACAAAAAATTCGTCGGACAAATCCGCTACTAAATGTCACATTTCCGCTAGTAATACTAATTAGAAGCAAGTTATAGTGGATCGACATTTTTGTTCATTGGTATTTGATTGATTTGTTAGTTGGAGAAATAACAGCGGGATTGTGTAAATTGGTAACGTTTACACGATTTTTAAAAATCTTGCAATTATAATGCCATATTTAGTGTATCTGTTGCAACTACAATGTTGTTGTTTATTCGACGTTTATTTGACATGTTTGGCTAAAACATCGATTAGTGATCAATGACATGCTATAAAATTTGTCTCTTGAAAAATTGAGGATGCTATATAATTGTAATGTTTCAAAAGTCATTAAAAATAGCAAATTAGAGTAAGTGTCTTGCATAGATCAACCCTAATTTATCGACTTGCGCAATGATTTTATATTTTTATAAAAAAATAAAAACACGTATTAATGAAATGAAAACATGTTTGAAAAGAAATAAGAGATAGAAATGGATTTATTTGTTTCACTGTGGTGTGAATATAGAGGATGTGACTAGGGCTGGGGAAAAATATCGAAAAAATGATATATCGCTCGTATCGTATTGAAAAATATCGAAAAATTATCGAATTTTCGATATATCGTAATTTTCGATACGATACGATACCGTATCGTAAGTTTTCGATACGATAACGATATGAATTTCCTTATATCGTGATATATCACTTTATATCGAATATACGATATATATCGATATTTTCGATATATCGCTTTATATCGAATATACGATATATATCGTATATATCGAAACATATTGAAATTCAATACATATTAAAATTTAAAATTATAAATACATATAAATCCATTTAATTGTACTTGGTTGTGTTGTATTTTGATTATGGAGATAAGAACACTATTAATTTTATTGTGTTGAAGTTTTATTAATTTTTGTGTGAATTTTAAGTTTTGAAATTATAATTTTCGATATACAGGTATTCGATACGATATATCGAAATATCGATATGATAACGATATTGATATTATTCATATCGAAATTCGATATATCGAAACTTTCGATACGATAACGATATGAAATTCTTTCATATCGATATTTTCGATACGATATCTCGTATCGACCCACCCCTAGATGTGACAACAAAATAGGATTAATTGATTCAATTCAATAAAGATTTCAATAATATAAATAGTACTACTATACCTGGTAGCTTCTCTGGATGAGTATAACAAATCCCATTTTCGCCAAGGATAGATGGAATAAATTCATCGATGAATGGGTGCATCTTCCTCGTATCATACATCACTTTTCCCTCCAAATGTTGTAGAATTTCTTGATCAGATGGGTCAAACTTCACCCCAGCTGGCAGCCCAGGCAAGTCTTGAATCCCAATACTCTAAAATATATAAATAAATCCAATGTAGTTAGCTAGCAATTGAAGAATTGGTATACATAGTAGTAGTATAAAATAACAAAAAACCTTATAGTCTTGTAGCTTAATGGTATGGGCGCATGAAGGGCAGATTAGTGTCCGAAATTGATGAGTTGTTGAAGTGGCTATGTTGTTTTCTTCATCACTAATAGACCATGTCATTTCTCTTCTCTGCAGCTCTTCCGCCCATCCAAAATCGGGCTTTAATTTCTTTCCTCGATCTCCTCTCACTATCAAGAAACAAGAAAAAGATACTCCCAGTTAGTAGTAAGAAGTAGTAATTAAGAAGAGAAAATTTCAAGACTTTTGTTATGAAACATGTTGTACAGTTTTGCTGCTGCAGAAGGAATCATGCAAACCAACTGTTTTCAAGTCAGCATAAATGGAGGGAGAGAGATAGGAAACAGAATGAATATTTAGTAGAAAAAACAATTAGGTCGATTGCTTGGACGTCAAGTTTGGTTTTTTCTAGTATAGTTGGAGTAATAGTTGATATAGTTAAAACTTTTACTAAGGACTTGTTTGATAGCCCATGGAGGATAAAAAGGGCCCAGTTAGTAATCAAGGAATGGAGGGCCCGTGGGCCGATATTTGTTATCACTAATAGCCGTTTGATAGGCAAGATATATTGCCTACTTATTCTTTTGTCATTGTTTGATACATATTGAATATAGATTCTCGGTACCCATAAAGTTAATCTTCAAAATAATGGAGTCATTCTTAAATCCAAAAATTAGTAGTCATTTTATAAATTTTTAGTTCATCTATAAAAGTTAATTATCATTTGTTTTTTAAAAATGAATTAACACTTAAAAATAGAAGTTATTATTGAAAGCTCATAAATTTATTGATACAAGAAACATGTTTTTAACTCGAATAATTTAGAACACTATCAAGACATAATACATAATTTAGATTTTAGTAGTATGAGACTAAAATGATACTTTAACGTGACAAAATGACATAAAACTGATAAAATGATACTTTTGCCCGATAGAATGATACTTTCAGCCGATAGAATGATACTTTCAGCCGATAGAATGATAGGTATTTTTGTTGTATAAAATGACATTTTTGTTTAATAAAATGATACTTTTACCTTATAAAATGATAATCTAAGCGGATAAAATGACATTTAGCTTATAAAAATGATAGTTTAGCTGGAGAAATTGCATATAAGCTGATAAAATGATACTTTAACGTGACAAAATGACATAAAACTGATAAAATGATACCTTTTCCCGATAGAATGATACTTCCAGTCTATAGAATGATAGTTTTGCCGGGTAGAATGATACTTTCAGCCGATAGAATGATCGGTATTTTTGATGTATAAAATGACATATTTGTTTAATAAAATGATACTTTTACCTTATAAAATTATAATCTAAGCGGATAAAATGACAGTTAGCTTATAAAAATGATAGTTTAGCTGGAGAAATTGCATATAAGCTGATAAAATGATACTTTAACGTGACAAAATGACATAAAACTGATAAAATGATACCTTTGCCCGATAGAATGATACTTTCAGCCTATAGAATGATAGTTTTGCCGGGTAGAATGCTATCTATTATTTGTGTATAAAATGACATTTTTGTTTAATAAAATGATATTTTTACCTTATAAAATGATAATGTAAGCGGATAAAATAACAGTAAACTTATAAAAATGATAGTTTAGCTGGAGAAATTGCATATAAGTTGACAAAATTATTCTTTAACGTGACAAAATGACATAAAACTGATAAAATGATAGTTTTGCCGTATAGAATGATACTTTCAGACGATACAATGATACTTTCAGCTGATAGAATGATAGGTATTTTTGGTGTATAAAATGACATTTTTGTTTAATAAAATGATACTTTTACCTTATAAAATGATAATCTAAGCGGATAAAATGACAGTTAGCTTATAAAAATGATAGTTTAGCTGGAGAAATTGCATATAAGCTGAAAAATGATACTTTAACGTGACAAAATGACATAAAACCGATAAAATGATACTTTTGCCCTATAGAATGATACTTTCAGCCTATAGAATGATACTTTCAGCCGATAGAATGATACTTTCAGCCGATAGAATTATAGGTATTTTTGGTGTATAAAATGACATTTTTTTAATAAAATGATACTTTTACCTTATAAAATGATAATCTAAGCGGATAAAATGACAGTAAGCTTATAAAAATGATAGTTTAGTTGGAGAAATTGCATATAAGCTGATAAAATGATACTTTAACTTGACAAAATGACATAAAACAGATAAAATGATACTTTTGCCCGATAGAATGATACTTTCAGCCGATAGAATGATACTTTCGGCCGATAGAATGATAGGTATTTTTGGTGTATAAAATGACATTTTTGTTTAATAAAATGATACTTTTACATTATAAAATGATAATCTAAGCGGATAAAATGACAGTTAGCTTATAAAAATGATACTCTGATTGATAAAATGATACGTTTACTGCTTTGTGATAAAATGATGGGTTTATTTCATAGAATAATAGTTTTGACTGATAAAATGATAAAATGAGCGAAATTCAGAAATTAAATGAGGGAAATTTGTATACGCAAATTTTATCATGAGCGAAATGACGTATTTACCCCGCAATTTTTTTTATGGAGAGGGAATATTATCTCAACAAGATTGAATTTTGTTGACCTATATTTGATCTATTTTGTTGCATTGTTGTTAATATTTGTTGTTTGGATGATTGTATTTGCGTTGTATAGGATTTTGACGCCTATTTTCCTCTCAATGTACATGTAGATACAGCTATATTGCTCGTATGAACTTCACTAGTCGCGTTGCAGATTGTTGATCGTGACCAGTTTCGCATCGCGATCTCGAGTTATGGGCTCGGCTAGTCGTAAATGGCACCTAGAGTCTAGTAGAGTTGTATGGATAGTAACTCTAGTGCTTGCCTCTGTTTTAGTAGTTCAATTTTTCGACATACCATCTAAAGGTCGTGTTCTCTCGTTGTTTCCCTTGGGGTCGTCTCATTTCAATTCCTCGGGTCCATATGGAGGGATCAATGGAGGTGTCGGATATGGACAGCAGTCGAACCTCATGAATCACTCGTTGCCAATGAAGCATGAGTCAGGGAAGGGAAGTGTTTCGAAAGAGGGGAATTGGATGATATTGCGTTAGGAATTAGTGAAGAACTTATAGAACGTTGATGGAGAGGGAATATTATTTTGGTTGAAGATGGGTTAGTTAATTAATCATTTTTATGGACATACCTACAAATCAGTAAAAGTATCATTGTATCAACTCAGAGTATCATTCTATCCGTCAAAACTATCATTCTACCCGTCAAGACTATCATTTTATGTACATACCTTCAGTAAAAGTATCTAAGATCAAAGATCAGTAAAGTCATTAGTTATAGCATACCGTATTAATCAAGTATCGATTGAGTTATTGAATTGAGTACAAGATAAATTTAAAAGGCAATTACTCAGTTAAATAAAATTTGATTTGATTGGTTTGGTTTAATTGAATAGAATATCAAACTACATATCCAATTGAATCAAGTAGTATAAATCATTCTCAATTAGTAATTGAATAGAATATTTAATAAAATCACACTATTCAAATTTTAAATCCCAATTTTAAACTAGGATAAAAGATCAATTAAACTCATTAATTGTATCACAATAATTTAACATTTAGCATCGCTCTTACAAGAAACAGTATGAAAAAACAGAAAATATAGTAGTACAAAATAGATGGAACATAGTCAAACAAAATACAAAATAATATAGTCTAGCAATTACAAATCCGATCAGAAAATACATTAGTACAAAATAGATGGAATTTAGTCCACCAAAATACAAAATAATACACAAGTGTACCAATGGCAGCCCAAGATAATAATCTGTGCATTTGTGGCTCAATCTGCGGGCCTATGCGGGCCAGAGTACAAAAACGGGCTGATATGGTGGCCCAACAAGGATATCAAATGAACGAAAATAACTAGATACTAATCTATTTCTTGGCTCTGGAGGCTATCAAACGACCCCTAATAGTAATAAATTTAATCACAGGCTGCTGCAGTAAGTAGAATTTATAAATCTAGTTATGAACTAATTAATATGTCTTCCACTTATATTTATTTCGTAAAATGAGTAATAAAATGAGAAGGAGGTAGAGTGGATATGAGGCAACACCGATGCTTAAATGAAGGACGTTTCAACTCTTTTACCTAAGAAGTTTGAGAGAGATAAAGAGGGCAATGTGAAGGTGGAGTAACACAAAAGTTTGTTCCATTCCAATTTCCATGTGTAGATAAAATGTGAAATTATACGTACATACCAACTAATGTGAAAGTAACAAACAGGTCGATTATACCAAACATGACTTGTATTTAGTTGTTTCTTGGCGTACACTTCTTCTCCAAACCAAAGTATCTTTCTCTTTCATTTCCTATATTTTTCTTTGCCCTACTTAATTACATTCTTCAATTAATTCGCTTGTCTACATTCGAATAACCTTTAATTCTACCCAATTTTGATGTTTCAATTGCAGTCTGTACACATTTAATTTTGTTTAATTACCAAGTACTACACCTTATCTAGTTATGTATGTTACTATATTACTATCATACTCCTATTTTTTTATAGTAAAATATTGCCACAAAACATGATTAGATCAATAAATCCAATGAATATCATTTCATTAATTTGTAATTGTGTTTCGAGATATGGTTATATTTTTAATTCTATGGTTTATGCATAACTCATTTCTGCACAAGCGGCGATCTTAGTTGTAATCAAGATAAGCTTAACATTTTGTCTTACTTCCAAAAACAAAAGTTAAATGGGAAAGAAATAAAAAACAAACTAATCATTGATGACTTTTTGTTTTAAACGCTAAGTAATATTCTTTCCGTCAATAAAGTAAGGGTAGCATCGGTTTTAATATGCAATTTGTAAAATATAACACTATTTGTTATTTAGTCAAAGCTGTACTACATTTAAGTCCGAGAGGTTGGGCCCCTCAAAGTAGACAGACAAGAAAATGTGGGCCAGACCGAATGCAGGTATTTAGTGGGCTTAATTACATTTCAGGCCCACTACTCTGTGCTTTGACTTGTATATTGTCGGGTAATTAGTCCCCTACGGGCCGGGTCTTCTTTAAGAACACGGGCCCTCCAAAATTAAATTCTCGAATCGTTTACATCAGTCCATAATTCATAATCTATAAGAAATCATTACATTTAAAATCTCAAATTTTGGATTTATACTTTTAAAACACTCCAATGTTTGAATTTGAAGTAAATTTATTTATTCTAATTGTGTGCATTAGTTTTGCGCTGAAATGTATATACATTCATCCGATGCCAAAACTCATCTCCTCAGCCATGAGATGTTGTTGACAACACAGAAGGCAAACTCATTTACTCAGTCATGAGATGTTAGAAGACTCAAATGCCTTCAGTCAACTTTGTGTTTCAATATTATTAGTATATGAGTAATAATGTCTGAATGAATATCAGCTTAAAAATTTTGCAACAATTAGAAGAGATCAAAGATTGAAATCTTTTTAAACGATTTTAAAACTGAATCTGATTTGCAACAGATCTAAAGTTAGTAGGAGTAATTAAAATTACAAATAATTTTGTAAACAAGACTCACTAAAGTAGTTTTATTGTGATTTCAGCAGTAAGATGCATAATTGGAGTTATCAAAGAATCCTCATACAGTTATCGATCTCATTCATTTTTCATAGCAACCAAAAGGATTCTCCATAAGTCTTTGCATTCTTCTTTTTTAGCCTTCAAATCTCACTTAATCTGCATTATCGATAATAAGTAACCCTTAAAAAATCCATTTTTCATTCTTTCATTAATATAGTATTTAAATATCAATGAATACCAACTGGTGGTTCAAAACTCTCCATCACCATCACCCTTAACAATTTATACTATACAAGTACAATACTATTAATATATCATCATTGAAGGGCATCAATTCATCATTCTCAACAACTGAAAACAAATGGATGAAATATAATTTCACCTTGGTTTGGTATAGCTCTCACTGTCACTGCCAATTAACAGTGAATTTTAAGTGGCAAAGAATTCACTCACAACTAGTATGATCTCTTGGCTCGAAAATAATAGTTGCAAGATGTATATAGCAATCAAATCTAATCCCAATCCATCATGTCCCATTGCCATGATTCGAGCCATCTCCTCAGGAATAGGGCGTCAGTTCCCTTGTTTAACTACGTTCTTGTGGAGGCTCATACACCCGATCTCCTGCATCATCTGCACCACGTGCCTCATGGAGGGCCGTTTTGTTGGGAGCAGGCTCGTGCAGAGCAGCCCCAAGTTGAGCAGTCTGCAGATGTCATCTGTGTAGCCAGAGTTGAGTTTTGGGTCGAGCACACTGAGAACGCCCTTCTGATCTAGCGTCCAACACACCCAATTCACCAGATCCTTCTCACCAAACTCGGGATCCACAGGGAGTCTCCCGGTCACCAATTCAAGAATCACTACGCCAAAGCTGTAGACGTCGCTCTTCTCATTCACTCGAAGCGTGTAAGCGTACTCTGAAGTGGAAGTTGGTGATTTAGTTAGTTATTGATGACAGTCATGATAGTGTAAATATAGTAATTACTACTAGTAGTGAATTGTTGAGATAGAATCCAATAACAAAATTAGTATTGCTACATTGCATATGCCCTGTTTTGTACATATTCCATGCTAGTTTACTTTTAACAACTATCATAAAAGGTTATTAGTAGTAGTATGATTTATGTACGACTCCCATGGCACCTAAAACTGAACTTACACATACTAAAAGGGTAAGTAATTACACAACTCATATAAAATGTTTCACATTTATTTCATATGGGAAAAAGTGAAGTTACGAATATGGCATTGGATATGAACGGACTAACCAGGGGCGATGTAGCCACACGAGCCGGCGATGACAGACATCGACTTGGTGCCCTTGCCACTAGCATCATCCACCACCTTGGCCAGGCCGAAACCAGCAACCCTAGCTCCGTACTCGGAGTCGAGCAATATGTTGTTCGACTTCACGTCACGGTGGACGATCGGAGGAGCGCAGTCATGGTGCAAGTATGACAACCCCTCGGCGGCATCCACGGCGATCTTAAACCTGATCGGCTAATCTAACAACGTACTCTTTGTGCTGTGCAACAAATCACCTAAACTTCCATTAGACATGTACTCATAAACCAAGAGTTTACTATCTCTTGTAGTGCAACAACACCATAATTTCACTATATTCTTATGCCTGATCTTCCCCAAAGTCTCAACCTCTGCATCAAAACCATCATCCCTAATGCTCCCTCTCTCGATGTCGTCGCCGGCCTTCGACTGTCCCCACAGCCGCTTCACTGCCACGGCCTCGCCGTTGCTCAGCACCACCTTGTAGACCTTCCCCGACGCTCCTGTCCCGATCACGTTGTCTTCATCCAGAGCTTCCAATATCTCACTCTCGCTGAATCCCAGCTTGTGGAAAGACATCAACGTCCATTTTGAACTTTCGAGATTTGTCTTGACATTGTTGAATTTCTTGTATTTGATATAGAACCAAACTATGCCAAATATGAGAAGAATTCCAACTAGAACAAAAAGTGTTTTGATAAACCAAATGTAGCCCTTGTTTTTTTTATCTTAGCTGTTGCATAATCCTTGGATTTCTCCGCACAAACCCGGATTTCCTATAAAGCTGTCTTTGTACATGGCTTTGGCGTAATCTGAAGGAATGTGGCCACTGAGATTATTATACGAGAAATTGAAACGATTCAGCTTCAGATTCTGCAATGAAACAGGGATTTTGCCGGAAAATCTGTTTCTCGATAAATCCAGACAGTTTAGAACGGATAATTCCCCAATTTTGCCGGGGATTTCACCATAAAATTGATTGTCTGCTAAATTCAGCTCATTTAGCTTCTTCCAGGAATCAATGCCGATAGGAAATCCACCGGAAAACGCATTGTTGTGAAGATCGAGCTTCACTAATTGCCTGAGATTCACCACGCTGACAGGCAACGTACCGGAGAACTCGTTGTCGTTGCCGGAAATCTCCAATAGGTTTTCCAGAAATCCTATCTCCTCCGGCAGGTTGCCTGAAAACTTGTTCTCTGACAAAATCAACTGAGATAAATTCGACGCACCTGCAATAGTTTTCGCAATTCCGCCGGAAAACGAGTTCCCGATCAGCTCAAGCAATGACACGTGAGGAAGCCCCCAAAATCCGGCCGGTACCTCGCCGGATAAATTATTGTGCCCTAACCTCACACGGAGCAAGCTCCGGCACTCGCCGAGACTTGCCGGAATTTCGCCGGAAAACGAGTTCTCAATCAGCAACAGCTCTTCGAGAGCGCCGTTGGAACACAAACTCTCCGGAATCCGAGGTGAAAAATTGTTAGTCGAAACATCAATCCACCACAATGCCGAGTTTCTACCGAGATCGGAAGGCAACTCCCCTGACAGCCGGTTGCGAAAAAGCTTCAATTCATACAAATTCGGAGACTCAGCAATCACGTCCGGCAATCCGCCGTGCAAATTGTTCTCATACAGATTCAATGACTCGAGCGGCAATTCGCACAGCTCCACCGGAATTCTCCCAGTCAATTCATTCGTCGACGCGTCGAGCCGCCGCAGCCCCGTCATATTCGACCACCCGCCGCTTGGCAACTTTCCGCTCAACGAGTTGTTATACAGCTCGAGCTGAACGAGAGCCCTCAACTGAGTCAGCGAAGGCGGGATCGAACCGGACAACTCGTTGTAATCCAAATCAACAAGCCTACCGAGCCGACCCACCGAGTCAGGTATCTCGCCGGTTAAACTCGTCTGCGTCAGCCACTGCACCTCCAAATTAGTCAGATTCCCAATCTCCGGCGGGATCCGACCAGGCGAAAACGGGTTGTACGACAGGTTCAACATCTTCAGCGTCGTAACATTACATAAAAATGACGGAATTACCCCTTCCAGCAAATTCTCCACCAATGCGAGCACCTCGAGCTTCTGGAAGGTTCCGTAGCTCGCCGGAATTCCGCCGGAGAAATTGTTCCCGTTCAAATCGAGATACCGCAATCTCGTTAGCTCGGAGATCCGGCGCGGGAGCGCGCCTGTGAGGTAGTTCTGCGCCAGATCGAGATGCTGGAGCGCGAGGCAGTCGACGAGATCGTCGTCAGGGTGCGTGGAATTGATGAAATTGTCGTTAAAGGAGATGGAGGAGAGGCGATGAAGGCGGCAGAGGACGGAGGGGAAGGGACCGGAGAGGCTGGAAGCGGAGAGATCGAGCGAGACGACGGAGGAGGAGGAGTCGCAGACGACGCCGTTCCATTTGCATGGGGTTTCATCGTCGGGGTTCCAATTGGAGAGGGCGGCATTTGGATCGTCGAAATTGAGCTTCGCCTTTTGGAGGTAGAGGACTTCTTTGTTTAGAGAGAGAGTGAGGGAGGGGGAGAGAGAAACAATGAGGATGAGGAGGTGGAAGCAGCGGTTGAGGTGATGCATTTTTGTGGCGGTGGGTTTGGTTTGGTTTTTGAGTGGGAAGTTAGTTTTTGCCTTTTGGAGTGGGAAAGTTTTGAAAATTGTGGTTCGCTTTTATAGTATATGGAAAAGTTTTTTTTATTATTTTTAAGGGAAAAATTAAAATTGGTCCTGAAAATATGCTCATTTTACGTTAACAATTTCGTTAATATTTAACAGTCAGTGATTTTAATCACAATTTTGACCAACTTAAGCAATTTTTAATTATTTTATAATAAAAATTATTTTTTAATAAAATCATAAATTATTTATTCCAAATCATAAATTATTTATTCCAATTTTTAACAAGGTTCAAATCATAATTAAAAAAATTACAAAACACAAAATTTATTCCAAAACAAAATACCATAACTTAACATTTCTCAATCTAAAACCAAAACTCAATCGTCTCTCACTATAATTGGAGCAGATTTAGCAAATTTATTTTGAATTTTGGAATGGGTGTTTTATCAAACACTTGGTGTGCAACCAAGTTTGTACCACTTCTTCTTGCTCTCACCATTCCAAAGAAAACAAAAATTGTTCCACCACTCCAGATTGTTCACAACGAGCACTACAATTAAGCTGATTGTTCACCATTCTAGATTTTTCATCATCTCAAACTTCATTACTTCAACTTCAACAAAGAAACAAAATCAAAACTTCACAACAGTATCTAATTTATGTATGGCTCGATTTTTTTCATCGATTGATGCCAAAATCAAGCGAAAACTGTCACTTTCGGCCTCGCCCAGCGACGGCGAAGAAGTGTCGCCGCCGCCGTCTTCGTCGATGGGGTCAATTGGTTCGCACCACTTGAAAAGGTGCAATCTTTTCTCTCACAAACAAAGTAGAGCTTCCCCCTTGTAGATTTGCCATGGCTTTTCACGATTCAGAGTGAAGCAAGTTTCTTGCAATTGCAAGACTCGTACCGGCATCGGAGGTCGCTCGGCCGCAACTCTCGCGGGAACCTCTTTTGTACAACGAACGCTTCATACCTGATGACCTTGAGTCACTCCAATAACTAGGGTTCATCGCTGAAAAGAAGAAGAATGAAGTGGAAGAATGAAGAAGATGAAACGCGTATATTTTTAAGAATAATAATTTTTATTTTCTAAATAATTAAAAAATGTAATCAATATACATAATTGGGTCAAAATTGGCTTAACAGCCGTTGACCGTTTATTTATCACGGCGCCGTCCATTTTGGACTGATTTCGGCCCGATTTCAAATGTTTGGGATGCAATAATTCAAAACGTAATGTTTAGGACCAAAATCGTAAAATCGCGATATGTTTAGGATCATTTTTGGCCTTTACTCTAGGATTAAAAAAAAAAGTTGGAAGCGACGTTGTCTTTTTCATACCGTAAAGAAAATGTAGCTTCTTTTAGACATTTAGTCAATTTGAAGATTTTGTGTGAGTGGAATTTATCCGGTTGCAAAAAAATACTTGAAGATTTAGCATTGGCCAAGGATCTTAATTCTCAATGTAAAAATGAGAAATATTATTCCACAATCCACATTGTACCTCGAAATTCATTAGACATCGATTGTAGCTGAATGGCATTAAGCTTGAATTGTCAAATAATGCAAGTTCAAGCTTCTCTCAAATGCTTATTATGGGTTCAATTTTGAATAGTATCCCATTAAATTTGATAGAGTTAAACATAAAATTCATTTGAGGGTTCACAAAGTGGATGATAAAACAATAATAGTGGTCGGTGGGAATTAGATTATCATACTGAAACTGAAAATATACTACAAAGACGCAGAGACAGCAGTGTGAAATGAGCTCAAGTGCTGTGTTAGATCATTACAATGGCATGGGGAGTGTTCATAAGAGAGGAGAAAACTAAAATGAAATGTAGTAATAATAATATTAATAGTAAATTGAAATGAAGTAGTTTGTCCAAAGTTTCCTCACCATCAACACAGTTATAGCATGCTGTTTCATTTAGATTGTCTGATTTTGACCAAGTGATAACTAATTAAATCGCAAATCTTTTAGTTTCATTTTATTTATTTATTTTGGATTGCAATTTCTTTTTGTTAGAAAGCATGATTATAGTATTAACTCTATGTCAAGGGTGATTTTCATGTCCAACGTAATTTGCGAGCTCAATATGTTTGATTAATACATCTGTTATTAATTCCAACAGTATTACTATTAACGGGTAATCAGTCAATTTTAGTTTTATCATATTTATATGATAAAACCAGTAAATATGGAGTATTAGACAGCCATAATGTGCCGTGTCGTTATTCACAAAACCATTAATCTTCCAGTTTACAAGTTCCCATAATTCAATTTTTTTTGTGTTTGTTTTTATTTACTTACTTTATTAAAATCGGTATATGCGGCTATACTATTAGTCCCCCGTCTATCGTTAGAAATCTCATTTTTTGTGACACGAGTTTTAAGAAAAGTTGATAAAAAAAATTTAGTGAAATGTGAATTACTTGAATATGAGACTCTATTATCATTTATAGTAAAAATGAACAATGAATTTTATTCGTGGATAGACTAAACTGAAAAAAAAAACGGATTCCTATTCACGATCAATAGGAAGGAGTAGTAACTAAAAGGAGTGAAATTTTTATTAACTTATTTCTATCTATCCGGCAAAATTTGTAGCCGACAACTTTGTTCAAATGAGCGGTGGATAATAGGAGTAAAAATTCCATGACCTCTCCATACCTTGGCATAGTGAGTTGGGGTATCTCACCAATATCTTCTTGACAAATGGAAATTAAAAAGAGCCCACATACCACCTCAAATAAACACCAATTCAATAAATCTAATTGCACAAAAAATAGACATGTATTAATCATGGAAAGTGGCATTATATTACTACTATTAAATATGGAAATTATCATCAATAGGCGTGCAATATATATGCATATTGACCATACTTAATATTTTACACATAAAAATTTAATATATTAAAACTCATTTATTTACACATAAAAATTTAATCATACTGTACATTAGTATTTTTCATGCCAAGAGAAAAAATTATATTAAAACTCCTTGATAGTTGTAGTACTATTTTGAGGTTTTATGAATAAGACCCTTTTTTTTCTTGTTTTGTATTTATATATATACAAAAACTTTACACAAATAAAAATTGTGACTATAACTTATAATTTGTTAGCATATTAAGTAATCAATTATAATTTTCAATATTTCTTATTATGATGTAAAATAATTCAAGAAAATTTTAAAATAAGAAAAAAAATTGAAAAATTTTATTATTTTAAATAAAATAGCTTGATGATCACGGAAAAGTTTAGTTACATAAAAATAGTAGTACTATCAAAGAGTTGTAATATGATTTCTTTTTCTTGGCGTGAAAAGTAATGTAATATATTTTTTTATGTGTAAAATATTAATTACTTACATTAATAGGTCAATATACATATATTGTAAATATATTGTACGCCTATTTTATGATGATAATTTCCATATTTAATAGTAGTAATATAATGCCACTTTCCATGATTAATACATGTCTATTTTGTGCAATTAGATTTATTGAATTGGTGTTCATTTGAGGTGGCATGTGGGCTCTTTTTAATCTTCATTTGTCAAGGAGATATTAGTGAGGGACACCAACTCATTATGCCAATATGGTATGGATAGACCATGGAATTTTTACTCGGATAACAGACATTTTTTAGGATAAACCATCGATTTGGTTTAAATTCTAAATAATAATTTTTGGCTTAAATTCTAAACAATAATTTTTGTTGTCGTAATAATTGATACTTTATCGGTCTCCTAAAAACGACAAAGTTGTATATGTCACCAGTTTTAATGTACAATTGGTAAAGTAAGAAAAAAAAATGAGAAAAATGTAGTGAATGTAATGTTAGTGGATTGTGGGTCTACGTTATTATTAGTTTAAAATTTTCCTTACTTAGATTTTGTTTAATTTTAGGGGATGACCTAAAATGAAAAAACTAGTCTATTTTTTGGGATGGATGGTGTACTAAAAGATAATAAGAGGGTGTGCTCTAGACCATCCCATTTGATACATTAAATAGTAGTTTAATTTTATTGTTTATTTATTTTGGCAAGGGAAAATTTTCGCACTGTTATTGTTGAGTTTGGTGTCATATATATCACGATTTACGTTTTGACGCAAAAATAATGATCAGAAATTAAGCTAGCTTTGATGCAAGTTCCGAATACATAAACACATTTCAAACTTCCTGAATTATGGGACAAAGAAAAAATTCCTATATCAAAGTGCAAAAGCTAAATCACTTAGAAATATTCAATTTCTATTCATGTATTTTTATGGAGTAATGGCCAAAACTGGTCCTGAACATATGCTCATTTTATGATTTTGGTCTTATACTTTATCTTTTGAATTTTTGCATCATGGACATTTCAACTCGGATCACAATTAGTCCTACACTAACAATTTCGCCAATTTTTAAACGGTTTTAACCCGATTTTGATGGTTTTAACAGTCACATTTGGGTTAAAACCGTTTTAAAATCGGTCAAAATCGGGTTAAAACCGTTTAAAAATTGACGGAATTATTAGCGTATAACCAATTATGATCCGAATTGAAATGTCAAGGATGCCAAAAATCAAAAGATAAAATATAGGACCAAAATCATAAAATGAGCATATGTTTAGAATCAGTTTTGACTATTAGTCTATTTTTTTATATATATTAATGTTGTTAATGTAGAAAAACAACATTCTTTATTTTCCAATAAGTTCAAGTAGGTTTTCAGACGAGTAATGTAGTACCAACCAATTTTATTAGAAAAACATAGAATTGGGCAAAATGATTTTAACCTCTATTTTTGAAGTTTATGGAAAAAATGGCCAAAATAATTTGAACCTCTATTGCCCTTAAAAATTGTACATTAGGGCATCCGCGGTGGTGCGGATGTCCCGGCGGAATTCCCACTGCCGCGTCATAAGAACTTCCCACTACTCTGCCACGTCATACGGAATTCCCTTTGCACAGTGGCGGAATTCCCGACGGAATTCCCACATAAAAAAAATTCACAACTTTACAAATTAACCAATTTCCGGAAGTAAAGAATTTACGGAATTAAAATTTCGATGCGAATACGGAGAAAACGAACACACTTTATTTTTAAAAAAAGCATACTTCATTAAAAAAATACATAATTAATTTTTAAAAAGTACATTATTTTTAAAATAAAACCCGGCTCATCACTCCTCGGATCCCTCGCCGTCCCCGCCGCCGCCCCTCTCGCTGTCACCGCCGCCGCCACCCTCTCCGTCGCTATCCGTCATCGCGTCGAACCCCAAGTCACGGCGCATACTGTTGAGGAGGGGTCTAAGAGCATGCGTAACGCAAGGGGCCAGGCCGCATCTCGCGAGTCCCGGCCCGTCCCATGCATTACACGGAAGGGCGGCACGGCTCAGGCCCGTCCCGGTGACGCGTGACCGGCCTGGGGAGCGTCCCGCGTCCCGGCCCGGGACGGGGTTGCACGATGACGGGCCGCTACTGTTCATCGATTTTAATTTTTTTTTTTTTTTGCATTTTTAAGAAGAAGAATAAGAAGGGGGAGAGGGGGAAGAAGGAGGAAGAGGAAGAAGAAGGAGATGGAGAGGGGCGACGTTTTTTTCATCAATTTTAATTTTTTTTATTTTTTGCATTTTTAAGAAGAAGAAGAAGGGGGAGAGGGGGAAGAAGAAGGAAGAGGAAGAAGGAGATGGAGAAGGGCAACGTGTATTGCAGAATTTTAATTTTTTTATTTTTTTTTGCATTTTTTTTATTACTCTAATTTTTTGTATATTTTTTAGTTTATAATTTATTATTTTTGTATTAAAAATGAATTGCTCGTGTTATAATTGCTCAACGTATTTTATTTTACGTTCAAAATAGGTTGGAGTTGTGAATAGTGTCATTTATTAGTTGAGGCCCGGGCCGCAACCTCCAGGGTTACAGCAGTTGGGGCCTGGGCCGCAACTGTAGAAGAATGATGACGTGAAGGGGACTTGGGGCCGGAAATGGGGACGGGGTTATTGATGCCCTAAGCTTCAACGGGATGTATTTATAGAAAATCAAAAAAAAAATTAATGCAAAGGCCGGAATTTCGTGCGGAATTCCGTGACAGTCCACTCAATGGCGGACGTCAGGACGTAATTTCGCGTGGAATTCCGCGGAAGGCCGCGGACCTGCGACGTCCTCTTCCGAATTCCGTATCCGCGCGTGTGTGGCCTAATGGCGGACGTCCGCCATGGAATTCCACCACGTCCGTGGGAATTCCGCGTCGAATTCAGCCATTGCGGATGCTTTTAGGGGAAAATAGAATAGAAAAGGATAATGAATGGATATGGGAGCAAATTTCTTCTTCAATTCGCCAAAACTTGCTGAACAAAATCTGACGAGCGGAGCTACAGTTTGAGTTGCTCAACTCAGTCTGCGATGGCAAGATCGTTATTACTGCTTCTTGCCTCTTTCTTTCTCTCTCTAACTGCATCGAACGCCGTCGATTCTCTGGCCAGTACTGTATCACTGCCGTCTTGTTCCGATCACGGGAGCCAAAAGTTTATTGCGTGCGATGTGGAAGAGGCGAAGTTAAAATTGGCGCTATTAGGTATTCTCTATTCCAATAGTTGAGCGATTTATCATGCTTCATTTGAAATTAAGATTTGACACTGAGCTGCTGTAGTTCTGAATTGCAGAATCCATACTCGAGGAAAAAATTGGAGATCTAAACGCGAGAACTCAGTATCTCGGTGATTGCCAGAGGAGAATCGAGGAGTTCACATCAGAGATTGATCGTCTAAAAACCGAGCTGTCGAATTTTAAGGACGATCACTCGCGTAAAAATGTGAAGCTCATTGCTCTTGAGGAAGAGGTATTGTTTAATCTAGTGGTGATAGGTTCTGCATCCCAGCTGGTAGACTAGTTTGCTAGATTTATGGTTTTGGGAATGAAATCAAATGAATTTGGTGTATTTACGTAGGTCAGACTTCTCTGGGAAGCCTCTCGTAAGAATAACTTTGAAATCTACGATTTGGAGCAAAAAGCATTGGATGCTGAAAGAAGGTTAAAAGCAGTTGCTTCACAAGTTGAAGAGGTAGGTCCATTATGGTTTATTTGAATCTTGTGGTGCCATTATTAGCAGAAGCAATCCTCTATTTCAAAGTGACATTTCTGCCATTTTCCAATTTTATTGCAGCAAGGTGAGTTTTAAGAATTCAAAAAAATGAGTGCTAAAATGCCTAATAAACCTTCAAGAGTGTTTAGAATGTTGGCAAATGAGACAAGATCATCTAATTTGCATTCTTAGTATTGCTACTTGGTTTCCCTGAATGAACACATCTTTTTACAGAAAATTGGCTCTCGTTGAACACTCTTACTTATAAAAAAATTGTTAAAACTCGCGCCTCCAACTATGGAAGCAGATGAGATTGTATGTGCTATTTCAGTTCAACATAGGTGTCAAATGCTATTATAGATAGGAGGCAAATTATTCGATATAGGGATCTGGTCAGTAGATCATAAGCATTGTTTAACTCTCCTTATTTGTGATTCTGTGTGCAGACATCTCAAATTGTATCAGAACAATGGATTCAAATTCAGAAACTTGAGCAGGCTCTTTACATGGTGGAGGTATTTGTGAATTTCATCCCTGTTCTCGCAAGGTGTGTGTACAATTACATAATGAAAAACAACTTTATGGATTGATTGCACATTCATATTTGTCCTACAGGTGCAGACATCAAAAATTAGAAAGGAACTCTGGAAAAGATGCCCAGTTGTTAAGGTAGTATTTTGTTTCCTTAATGATTTGATCTATGAGATCTACTTCTTCCCAATTCCACGGAACTGTTAGTCAAGTTCTATTGACAAGAGTTTTACTGTTTAGCTTGTAGAGTCTAAATCTTTTCCATTCCCCGATTTTTCCTCTTTCTCCGAATATGCAAGTTGAGAATGATGCTCTTTGTTCTGTAGTTCTTTGTAAATCTTTACAATGATTTTTCCAAATCACTGATGGGGATCTTGGATCCTTATGTCCTGAGAGATGGATCTATGTTTGCTAGTTTGAAATCTAAATCCTTTCAGACATTTGCAGCTGTGAAGCATTACCATTATCAGGTATTGACTTTATTCCTTGCTGATCAATTGCATTTGTGAGCTTCATACTAACATGATATATTGTCAAATTGTAGGTAATTTTCTGCTGTTTAGTTGCATAGTATGTGTGCGCGATTGGGTGATATTTTCCACGAAAAATTTCCTTTTGTTCTGATCTAGGACCTAGGTATCCTTACACTTATTCAGCTCCTGAGTCCTGACTTGAAACTGGTGTAAAGCACCTTGATCTGACCCATTAGCATAACTTATTTTATAATGGATCTGGAGCCAGGTCAAAACTCTGCTTATAACTATTGGTTATGACTTATGAAGGAGTTCACTGGCCTGGCCCCCTTACTTTCTATGCCAGTTCTGCCTTGGTTTCAAACATTGTTGATTTGTGGGCGTTTCTGTTAAAGTTATTAAGAAATTCAGTAATTAACTGTGAGTTAATTGAATAGGCTAACTGTTTCACAAAAGATAAAACAATAGTTCATTGTAGTTTCATTTAAAAAAGTACCTACATGTCCTACTAATTTATTAGCTCTTGCTGCATTGTTGCAGCTATTTTATTTACTTTCTTCAAGCAGCATATTTAAAATTCAGCAAATTTTTCTTCATACTATTTTGCCACATAATGTTTGCCTAATTGAAATCCAATAGTGAATATAATTGAGCTTGACTATCTAGAGAAGATTGTGAATATGAAAAATCTTGTTGCATTGGCCTTTGGCTTATTTGTTACTATTATAAACTAACAATTATTGAATTATAGTTGCAAGGATTTGTAAGACATGCAATCGAGAGCCATGAACTAACTGCATCTCTTGCTCATGCGGAGGTTGTATTTTTTGTGGTACGATCTTTTCCTTAATTATGTTATTGAACTTTCTCCCATCTAAGCTTGCCACAAAAATGTTTCTACCATTTATCCCAAAGCTAACTCAATCTGCCAATTAGGCATCATCTCTCGTTGCTTTCCCTGTAATGATGGCCTGCATGTTACTACTATCACAATTTAGCTAGCTGGAAACAGATACTGCCTTGTGGATAGAGGTAATATGCTAATCCATATGAAAATCTCTAGTCACCTTTTTGTCCAATAAAATATCAGCTGGCGACTGCCAGGAAGTCGATAGGGACATATTTCTGGAAAATGCTGTGGAATTAGGGACTATCTTGGTTGTGGAATTGGGGACTACCTTGGTCGTTTCCTGTGAAGATCTTAAGGATATTTCCAATATTAAAGCTTTCATTAGCGTTTCGTTCGTGCAATGCTTCAACTGTCAGAAGTTGAGTTTTCATGGCTGGACCGACTGGAAGGTCTGCAGTTTCAGAATACTAACATCTTTCAGTAGGACTGCTTCTGACATAGTCACATTTCTTTGAGGTGGGAAAAAATGCTTTGGTGTTTGCTGCTGGTCATAGAGAACCGTTTTAGACTATAGCAAATTTATTTGAAGTACTTATTGTTAATTCAACCAGTTAACCCATTGGGCTTTATTCTTTCCCACATTCTTTTTTAAGATTGTGTTTTTTCCATTCCCACACTCATAAGATAAAGTAATTTGAGTATTTGTATTGATATAGAGGTATACTTTATGATCACAAAATAATCAATTTTCACAGAATCATGACTAAATTGATAGAAAAGGAAACGCTCCTGAACTTTTTTTTTTTTTTAAATCTTGTATTTGAAAAATGCGATGTTTACTTTGATGGATTAATTAGTTTTAGCTTATTATGTATAAGGTCTTGCAGGAACGACTTAATCTAGAGATATTAACAGCATATTCATGATCCACTCTAGCTATGACTGGACCATAAAAAGAATACACACACTTACAAAATGTGCACATGATCAGAATTAATTGTTTCTGATTGAATATGACCATCGACACCCGTAGTAATGAGCATATGGCAAGCACAGTCGATGAAATTTAATATTGATGGAAGTAGGGCTGGCAAAATATGTCGAAATACCGCAGTTACCGTACCGAAAAAATATCGAAAATACCAAATTTTCGGTATACCGTACTTTTCGGTACGGTATCATACCGTACCGACAGTTTTACAGTTTTAGGTACGTTAAAGGTATGTATTTTGTATATACCGCGGTTTATCGCGTTATACCGCATCATACCGCAATTGCGGTATATACCGTAAATTTGCGGTATATACCGCAAATAACACGGTATACCGCAAATACGGTATATACCGGAAATCACGGTATACCGCGGTATACCGCATATTGCGGTATACCGAAATCACGGTACGGTATACCGACAAAAGCGGTACGGTAACGATATCTAAATTTTGGTATACCGACTTTTCGGTATACCACAATTGCGGTATACCGACAAAAGCGGTACGGTAAAGGTATGGTTTTTGGTCATACCGCACGGTACGGTACGGTATGCGGTATGACCATTTCAGCGCGGTATCCCGTACCGTTCCAACCCTAGATGGAAGTGAGGTAAGAAAAAGTTAAGAGCTATATTTATGACCCAACAATGTTATAACAATGTAAAGAGTTAGTTGTATGCAAC
The DNA here is from genome assembly GCF_004379255.2 of Salvia splendens. Taxonomy (NCBI): domain Eukaryota; kingdom Viridiplantae; phylum Streptophyta; class Magnoliopsida; order Lamiales; family Lamiaceae; genus Salvia; species Salvia splendens. Next base: position 9,216,991 of record NC_056036.1, on the reverse strand, counting down.
ATATATATATCATATGTATGGGCACATGCATTGTATTTCCACATACTATTGTTTTTTCATGCCCCACACCACTAAACCCATGCATAGTTAACCCAATCCATCTACTTCAGTAAATACGTACTAGTAAATATTGTAACAAGGATTAGGCATAGAAATCGCCCCCTATAAATGAAGCAAGAGTTACATTCAAAACACTAAACTATCAATTCCCTCTCTTGAGATGGCCTCCACCACTCAATTTTCTCTTTTCCTACTCCTTATCACACTCTCAGAGTCATCCTCACTCATTCATGCAAGAGACAGCCAATTTTTCAACAAAGCCGATTTCCTCTACTACGCCCGCGACTCCTCCCAATCGCTTCCTTCCACCACCATCCCATCCACCGAGCGCCTCCCCAGGAACTACAATCTGGTGGCTTACGTCACCTTTCCGGAATCCACGGGCAGCTTCAACTCCAATCCTAACAACAACTACTACGGTGGCGGGATGAGTGATACGAAAAATAAATTTTACAACAAGAATTTCTTTGGAAATAGTGAGAATGCGTATGAATTCAATGGTGAAGGATATCAGACTCAAGATGAGTTTGAAGATGATGAAGTCAATAATTAGCCTTGACTAGGAGTACTAATTTATAAGTATGCCAGATAATTTGTGTCTAATTTTACGGTAATAGTATTAATTATTATATGTATGTCTTTCATTTGATGTTTTGTGCTGTTTAATGTTGTGAATAAAGAATGAAATATGAGACTTTGATGATTGATTTGTCTTGGTCTGTTATAACTTATAAATGCGGTATAATTCTATGCCACTTAGTATTACTTTATTAATCACGTTAGATATTATATAGGAGTTAAAATGAAATTGTGAAACATTAATATCTATTCACCTATATACCAACATATTAATTCAGAAGCACATACCATGCGTGTCCTTATATATGTCTCTACTTGAAATGGAGACGCATTGAACACATGTAGTATGATTTTTATTTTGGGAATGTATTGATGATTAATTATAGGTCGCAAGCTACTACAGTTATTTAACTTGATTTTGAAACTTGAAAGCACAATTAGATGTAAATATCAAAATATAAATATTTACGAAATTAGTTTATAAAATCATTATATAAAAGAAATGATAATATGAATCCATCTAAATATACGGCCGGGTACTACAACACTAAAAACTGGCTTTAGCGAGCAATGATGTGCTCAATTACAGTTTAAATTTGATGAGCATCGATGGTCACAGTCGCACTTGGGCTTTTGTATTTTTTTTTAAATATTTGATTAAACAAGCACAAAACCTCTGTTATTCCCTGACACTATTTATGAGCTCTATAACCAAATCACATACTACTACTATTGCCTTCATCCCAAATAAATTGGGTCATTTCTTTTAGGCATAAAGATTAAAAAACTGTGTTAAACGAGTTAATTGATAATAAAATAAAATAGGGGGAATGAAAAGTAGAAAAGATAAGAGAGGATAAAGTAGGTGCTGTGATGAAGTAAGAGTGATGAGGTGTTTCGTTTTTTGTCAAAAAAAAAGACTCCATTTTGTTAGGATATCCTAAAAAGAATATGACTCCAACTTAATTGAAACGGATGAAGTATTATATATGACACTTTTGAGAAGATATTGGTGGTTCTCCTTTAGTTCCTTGTTCATATTGGATTGATATTGCATAATCGCCTTGTATAACAATTGAAACAACTATTTTATTCTCATTTGTACTAAAAAAAGTTTGTCTTTCAATCCGATCAATCATTTAATATACTTTAATATCTCTTATTTAAAAGTAGAAACTAATCTCTTAAAATCAAAACTTTCTATTATATGAATTTTTTTTCCTAATAAGGTGGGACTCATTCTCCACAAATAATACTTTAATTATTTTTTACTCCCTCCATCCCCAAGAATAAAGTATGAGAGAGGTAGAGAGAAAAAGTAATTAAAATATTATTAGTGGAGAATGAGTCTCACCTCGTTATAGAGAAAAGACTTTTCGAAATTAGAAAGTGCATATTTTATGAGACGAATTAAAAAGAAAATAGTGCATATTATTGTGAGACGAATGAAGTATTTTGTATCTCTTACTTACCAATTGCACGTTAAAATTCATATTATTCCAAAAGTTTTTATTTTAAAAAAATTATTTAATGTTAGCTTGATCCCCAAGGTCATCTCATATTATTCCAAAAGTTTTTATTTTAAAAAAATTATTTAATGTTAGCTTGATCCCCAAGGTCATCATTGACTTGTCTAATTTGCATATGCACAAAAACAAAAATAATGAATAAAACGTTTAAAAGTCTTGAATAAAATGCGCGGGAACGAAACTTGTCCAAATACGTGTCACTCATAGATTTTCCTATCCAAGAAAGTGAGGAACCCCATTCCTATACATATTATGGTATTATCACAATATCACCTTCAAATTTTAACATTTCAAAAATTATATTCTGTCAAAGATGCTCGAGGGAAGAAGAATTTCGTACGAAGATGACGGCGCCCCCACCGACTGCCCGCCTAAAGCAGGGGAAACTCGAACTAGGAGAAGGACGTTGATGATGGGAATACGCGAAACTCATTCTAAATCAGAACAACAAACGCAGCCGGATGAGAAATCACCGGAGAAGCAACAAATCGACGTTGAGACACTGAGGAAGCGGTCGAGGCAGGAGTATTTGATGATGAGAGAGAAGAAGAAACTGGAACAACTGATAAATGATGTAGAAGACCAGGAATACTTGTTCCAAGGCGTCGATCTCACTAGCGAGCAGAGATTGAAGAGACAGATCTGCGATCTCGTTGGAAAGAAAATCGATTGCTCCAAAGAATATAGGATTCCTGAATCTTATGATGGAAATCGGCGAAAGGGATTCGATGCAGCATTGCAGCGTTACACCGATCCAGATCCTGATCCAGCTTGGGAGGAGCACCAATTCGGAAAAGCAATTATGAAACATCAGAAGAAGAATTGCGATTACGAGTTTGTGTTTGAACATCAGATCGACTCTGTTAAGACGGAATTGATCGATAGCGGTGATAGAATTGAGGAAGAATCGCCATTGCCAGAGCTGGAAAACGAGAAGAAGAATTTGCCTATCTACGCCTACAAGGAACAGTTGATGAAGGCGGTGGACGATCACCAGGTGCTTGTGATAGTAGGTGAGACCGGCTCCGGGAAGACGATTCAGATACCGCAATTTCTCGACGAGGCGGGGTACACGCGACGAGGAATGATCGGATGCACGCAGCCACGGCGCGTGGCGGCCATGAGCGTCGCCGCTCGAGTTGCTCGAGAGAAGGGGGTGAAGCTAGGGAACGAAGTCGGCTACTCGATTCGATTTGAAGACCGCACATCGCAGAAGACGGTTCTGAAATACATGACGGATGGAAGGTTACTCCACGAATTCCGTCAACAGCTTCGCAAAGAGCCGATTCTCGCGAGCTACAGTGTGATAATGGTGGATGAGGCACATGAACGAACAGTCAATACAGACATTCTCTTCAGTTTGCTCAAGGATGTTACTCGAGCTCGTCCCGATTTCAAATTGATCATCTCCAGCGCAACTCTTGATGCAATCAAGTTCAGTGATTACTTCGATTCAGCCCCAATTTTCACAATTCCCGGAAGGAAATTTCCGGTTGAAATACTTTACACTAGGGCACCGGAGCCAGATTACTTGGCTGCTGCTGTTGCTACTGCTCTTCAAATTCATGCCACGGAGGAGGCCGGAGACGGAGACATCCTTGTTTTCTTGACAGGGCAGGAGGAGATTGAGGCGGCGGAGGTAATTGTTAGTGAAAAGATTAGAAAGGTGGGAACAAAAATGGCTGAACTCATAATTTGCCCAATTTATGCAAACTTGCCTTCAGAGGTGCAGGCTAGAGTGTTTGATCCTACTCCAAAGGGGGCAAGGAAGCTTGTTCTTGCAACTAACATAGCTGAAACATCTTTAACAATAGATGGGATCAAATATGTTGTGGATTGTGGCTTTGCCAAGATGAAGTCATACAGTCCTCGGGTGGGAATGGAGTCGTTGGTGGTGGAGCCTATCACGAGAGCATCGGCGAATCAACGGGCTGGGAGATCTGGTAGAACGGGTCCAGGTAAATGCTTCCGGTTGTATACTGCTTATACTTTTGCTAATGAATTGGATGAAAACATCGTGCCTGAAATACAGAGGACTAATTTGGGGAACGTGGTGCTGACTCTCAAGAGCCTCGGTGTTGATGATCTGCTGCATTTCGACTTCATGGACCCTCCACCGGCTGAAGCTTTGGTTAAGGCGTTGGAGCTTCTTTATGCTCTTGGAGCTCTCAACAAGAGAGGTGAGTTGACAAGAGTTGGAGAGGTTATGTCTGAATTCCCGCTTGATCCAATGTTATCTAAGATGATTGTTGCTTCTGAGAAATATGGTTGTTGTGATGAGATCATATCGATTTCTTGCATGCTATCTGTTGGGAATTCGATCTTTTGCAGGCCTAAGGGGAAGGAAATTCTAGCAGACAACGCGCGTAGGAGTTTCCACATGGGAGACGTGGGAGATCACATTGCATTGCTCAATGTATACAATTTTTGGAAGGACAACAATTTCTCATCTCAATGGTGCTATGAAAATTATGTGCAGGGGAGGAGCATGAGGCGGGCTAGGGATATACGTGATCAGCTGGAGAGGCTGGTGGCACGGGCTGGCATCCCGCTGCTGTCAAATGTGAATGATTTGGACGCGATCAAGAAGGCCATAGCATCGGGGTTCTTCCCCCACTCTGCTAGGTTGCAGAAGCACGGGGACGGGTATGTGACTGTGAAACATAAGCAGAATGCGTGTATCCACCCGAGTTCTGGTCTAGCAGAGGTGTGTCCGAGATGGGTGATGTACCATGAATTGGTGTTGACGACGAAGGAGTTCATGAGGCAGGTGACTCAACTCAAACCAGAATGGCTGCTTGAGGTCGCTCCTCATTATTACAAAGTGGAAGAGGTCGGGATCTGAATCTCACTATTCAACTGCATAATATTGTCATCAAATAATGTGGCTCAGTATTTTTCATATATTGTGGTAGTTGTTTGTTGAACTTGTTATGTTTCTTTCAAATATAGAGGCCCTTGTACTTGTGAAAATTGATTATGTATTATTTGATGTTTTTACATTTGTTTTGATATTAAGATTAGTGAAAAAGCTTCGGATGTCTAACCACTTGTTTAATGTTGTCACTATTATGTCGGGCACGGATCCTCTGCTGTGCCTATAAACACAGCAGGGCGAGCTGTACTCTCAATACGGTGCCGTTTTGCCCAAAAATGCTGCAATCCAAATTGTAAAATAGTGTAAGTAATTGTAAAAGTTTTTGCTTTTCATTTTCTTCCCTACTATGACACACTTTGGCGCCGCTGTAACTTTGTTCTTATCCAATGTAAAACACAAAATAGTGTAGATTGTAAGAAAGCCATTCGACCACTACATTCGATGATCAAATAAAGCAGTCCAAACACTTCCTTTATTTGTGAAAGTTTTTCCCCTTTTTCTTTTCCTCCCAAGTGAGAAACACTTTGGCCGATGCTGTAACTTTCTTCTACTTCAAGATAGAACACAAAATAGCAAGAAAGATACAAGATGATTACATATGTCAGATAATTAAGAAGCTGCAACATCTCCATAAAATATGTGAACAACATTGAAAAAATAAGCTATGTGAGGGCTTTGAGATTGCATTCTTAATTTCTTATTATTTATCATGATAGGGATAACAGGGAATGGAGGGTGGCATTTGATTCTAAATGCGAGGATGGATGATTCATTTTAGTGTTGCAGGTTTTAGATGATTGAATCAATTTGCTGAAGCTGCTTTTAGATAATTATAGTCTTAAAAGAACACAGAGATCTTTTGTTAATTGATTGCAAATTGGAGCACAAATTGTTTTTTGCTATATTCCAAAATTTCAATTTCGTAAACTATATCCCAATTGAAATTTGATTACTGTTTACACAAAACAGAACATTAAAAACTTGGATCGGTAATTGCTGGATCCATTTCCTGCTGTATTTGATGATTTGTTACAGTATTTTTTTGGAGATTTTTATGTAAGGCATTAGCAATGGGGCGCCCTAAGGCGCGCTACGTCATCAGTTTTATCCCCCTACCCCCACCTGCAATGGGGCGCCCTAAGTCGCGCTCTATGAATTTTCATTTCATTTCATTTATAGAAAATTTAAATAATACACAAAATTGGGAAAAACTTCATTCATTTATAGAAATTAATACATTACAATACGAATTAAAAAAATACGCAAACTCAGTGACGGCGGTTACGGGCCCACACTTCTTCAATCATGTCGTTCATGAGCTGAACATAGTCTTGTTGGTTGCGCATTGAGACCTGGCTAACTAGAACCTCATTGAAGCCCGACGGTAATCCTCTAGCGGGGGGCTTGGTCGCCGTGCTGGACGAGCTAGATGCACCGTCATCATCGTTCCAGTCGGTGATGCTCCCACCCTCATGCTCGACTATCATGTTGTGCATGATTATGCACGCGTACATGAAATCGGCGATGACTTTCTTGAACCAGAGACGAGCCGGCCCTTTCACAATTGCCCACCTTGCTTGGAGCACACCAAATGCCCGCTCGACATCCTTCCGCGCCGACTCTTGCTTTTTGGCAAATAAAGCCCTCTTCTCACCAATTGGGCAGCTGATCGTCTTCAGAAAAACAAGCCACCGTAGATATATGCCATCGGCCAAGTAGTACCCCATGTGGTGTTGGCGCATGTTGGCAGTGAACTCGATGGCCGGGCCGTTTCCATTGCATTGCTCGGTGAAGAGGGTGGATGAGTTGAGGACGTTAATGTCATTGTTCGACCCGGCTACGCCGAAGTAAGCATGCCAGATCCAGAGCCGATGGTCAGCGACGGCTTCGAGGATCATCGTCGGGTGGCTGCCTTTGTATCCACTTGTGAATTGTCCTCTCCACGCCGTCGAACAATTCTTCCACTGCCAGTGCATACAGTCGATCCTCCCTAGCATCCCAGGAAAGCCGTGCGCCGTCTCGTGCATCTTCATCAGGCCCTGGCAATCAGCGGCCGTCGGCTTGCGCAAATATGTGTCGTTGTAGGCCTCCACAACTCCCCTATAAAATCTCTTCAGGCACTCCCGGCCTGTTGTCTCCCCGACGTGGAGGTACTCGTAGAAAATGTCCGCCGTGGTGCCGTAGGCCAACTGACGGAGTGCAGAGGTACACTTTTGCAACGGTGAAAGGCCGGGTCTGCCGATGTCGTCTTCCCGATACGTGAAGTATTCATCACGTGATGACAACGTCCGGACAATGCTGAGAAAAAGGTAACGCGGCATTCTAAACCGACGACGGAAAACAGTCTCTCACCACCGTGGTTGATCGGCAAAATAGTCTGCAATCAGACGCTCGTGAGCTGCAGCGCGGTCGGGTCGGACAGAATTCCGACGTCGAATAGGCCAGTGGATCTGCTCCGCCGCCGTCGCCGCCTCCGCCGCTGCCGCATCGCGCTGCATTTGGGCTAAGCATTCCGCCATGGCCTCTTCAACGGCTGCATCTAAGGCTTCCGAGGTGGACGAGGTCGAACTACCCGACTCCGAGGAGCTAGAACTAGTGGCTTCATCGTCGTTGTTCATTTTGGTATTCGAGAGAGGTAGAAATGTGAGAGATGAGCGAAATGAGAGAGGTGAGATGTTCGTACGAACAAGTGAATGAGAAACGAGGTTTAAATAGCCATAAAAACGCGTGCCATCGTCCGCGACCATCGTCCGCCGATCCCGCAATGGGTCGCCCGATGGCGCGGACGATGGCCTACCGTCCGCGCCATCGTCCGCCGATCTCACAATGGCCCATCGTCCGCGCCATAGGGCGCGCCCTATGGATCGGCTGCGGACGAAGGGGACGGACGATGGCGGGCACCCACAATGGGGGCATCGTCCACGCCCGAGGACGATGGACGCCATAGGGCGCCCCATTGCGGGTGCCCTAATTGTCGTATGGCCCACCTAAATCATTTTGGATCGGAAATTATTTTTTAAATCACGTTTTTTCCTTTCAAAAACTCTTAATTAGAGAGTAATTTTTCCTTTCGAGATACTCTCAAAAAATCAATTCCGAATCAATCAATTTTGACATCATTTTTTAAAAACATCTCTGAAGTTCCTCTATTTTGAACTACTATTCTATTCATTTCAATTTTCATTTTTTAATGCTAATATATTCAATTGATCAGAAAGATGATATTGATTTGATTGATATTCATCGATTTATAACATAATAAGTTCTAAATATAGGATGATTTACCATAATAATTGAAATGACCAACATCATAATCATAGATTTTTTTGGATCAATAGAATCAGTTGTCATTGTAACTGAATATTATTACTGAATTGGAGTATTTTTCACAAAACGATTTAGGGGAATCTGATTCTAGGAAAAAGGCCCCCCTAAAAAAAATATTGAAATCTTCCAATATTCATCATTTGCTCACTAAGCATAGGAGATACACCATTACTCTCTCAATTGTCATGGGGAGAGGGAAATTTAAGGGCAAGCCCACTGGCCGCCGCCAGTTCTCCACTCCTGAGGAGATGCGTATGTTTTCCCCTAATTTTGTTTGATTCTGACGCAAATATAATGATGATCTGCGATGGAGAATGATAAATTAATTGTTGACTTGAACAGATTTGTTCTGGGTTTTTTTTTGGAGGCTGGCACCTGTTATTCAATTTCGGATTGATTGGCTGTCATAGGACATAGCAAAGTCTTAAATTAAGACTATAGTATGTTTTATGGCATCAATAATTCAATACTTCAAGATGCCAAATTTGTCATATTTCTTCCCTCAAGAGTCGAGACATTGTGAGATTTTTAAACATTAAAGCATTTTACATTCTATACAAAAACTTAATTGTATTCAGCTTCTTCTGGAAATGAAGTTAGTCATATCTTTGGGGTCAAGATGTTGTTACACTTACATATACTTCCTTGATTGACAACAAGCAACCTTAAAGGGCATAAATCTTGTTGTTGCTTCACTCATAAATCGAGATATGTGGATGCACGATTAGTTTATTAGAATTTAACCCATATGTTTCGAGATATCATATTTGTAGGAGTCTCTTTATTATTCTTTGGAAAAACTTTATGTCAGTGTCAATTGGATCCAGGGCGCTAGTAATTTGTGATGCTGAAAGTCAAATTTTGGGAGCTTCATTTCTGTAGAAGCAGGAAGTAACTGAGGAAGTAGAAGATGAGATATCTGAGGCCTGTATTCTAGGCTGTTGCATCTTAGGAAGGGCTTCTCATTCAATCAGTGTTCTCTGGTGAAATGGGTAATGATGGGGTGCGTACTAAACAAGCCCAACAGCAATGACGGCCCATCAGCCCAAAGCCCAAGGAAGAGTATGAGTTCGGCATTACCAAAGAGTTCGGCCTCAGCCTACAGCTCGGTAAAAGCCAACCTATCAAGCTCTGCTCTCAGGTCGGCATCAAGCTCTACTCTCAGATCGGCAACCAAAGCAGGAGTATGAGTTCGGCATTACCAAAGAGTTCGGCCTCAGCCTACAGCTCGGTAAAAGCCAACCAATCAAGCTCTGCTCTCAGGTCGGCATCAAGCTCTACTCTCAGATCGGCAACCAAAGCAGTTCGGTCTCAGTATTCGACCGAACAAGGAGTTAGTGGACCCATACAGGATGTCCAACACACCCACTACCACGTGGTGTCAACTCAGGCCACGATCGTAGGCCATGACCTACGCTACATCCACGATCTTAGGCCATGACCTACACGACATCCACGACTTAGGGTGGTGATGCAAGCCACGATCTTAGTCCAAGATATAAATGGAACTTAGATCTGATATGAGGGGGTTAAGCTCTCTAGAGATAAAACACCATATAGCAAATAGCAAGTTTGTATTTGTAAGCTGTAGAAAACAGATCAAGCAATACAATCTTGCCCTCCCTTTTTCCCGTGGACGTAGATTTACTTCAGTAAATCGAACCACGTAAATTCTTTGTGTCTGTATTTTCATTCTCTACCAGCATTTGCTAACATCAAAAATTCGCGGATCCATCACTGGCGCCGTCTGTGGGAAACAGAGAACAAAATTTGTGATAAAGCGAATTTTTGATCCATTTTTTTCCACCCAAAAAATGCATACCAGATCGCAGAGTACCCGTATTCCTGCCCGTGAGAACCAGGAGGAAGCCAATCCATCCCATAGGTCTGGAAAACAGCCTAGGGATAAATCCACCACCAGTTCTCATGGCGAAGGAACAGGCCGCTCCAAAAATCGTCCCACTGAGTCTTCCCAGCAGCCTGATTTGAATGAGGCTGTCAAGCTGTTCTTGGCTGAGAAGCAGGATGAGTTCTTAGCCTTCCTGCAAAAGAGCCAAGAGCCGAAGACGAAAGCGGAGGATTCTCCTTCCTCATCCAGACATGAAAGTCACTACCGCAGTAGTGCCGTGTCTTCCAGGAAGAAGAATCCTCAACCCCGACATATTCCTGCTCTTCCTCGGTACCGGAATCACAGGAGAACTCAATCTCCTCCATACCGACGAGATATCGGATTCGCCGTGTACGGAGCACTGAAGACTCCGTTCTCGGACGACATCACCCGAACTCCCCTACCGCAGAACTACCGAACTCCGTCGATGACTTACGACGGGCTCGTGGACCCTCACGATTTCTTGGGGCGCTATCAGTATAACATGGCGAACCAGGGTCTCAACGAGGTCCACATGTGCAAGCTGTTTCCCGAGCTGCTCATCGGGAACGCGAGAAGGTGGTTCGATAGCCTCCCCCAGGGCAGCATCAGATCTTACCGAGATCTAATGGATGCCTTCCACAGGAGGTTCTTTCAGAAAGCGGAAGCCCGAATCACTTCGGCTCAGCTGCTTTCCATTCGTCAAGGTCGCGACGAAAAAATCAGCGACTTTATGACAAGATTCCACAAGGAATGCCTGCAAGTAGACGATCTCAACGATCTGCTTGTCATCTCGGCATTCCAAAATGGAATCCTGCCCGGAGCTCTCTACAGGAAGCTCGTTGAGTGCGGTCCGCAGACAGCTCAGGAAATGTGGGACATTGCGGACCAGTACTCCCGGGCCGATGAGGCAGACCGTCGCAAACGGTCGTTAGACAGCTCATCGTCCCGAGGACACAGGAGGAAGCCCGATCATAGCGATCAGGGACATCCTCGCCGAACTCCTTTTGGCGATCAGGGACATCCTCGCCGAACTCCTTTTGAAAGGATTCAAAGGACTCCGGTGCAAGACAGATTGGGACCCCGTCTCAATCCCGAGAAGCCGCCCGCTCAGTTCGTACCGCTGAACAAGCCGAGAGCGGAAATTTTCGAACTACACTCCGACCTGTTCGAAAAGCCAAAGCGGATGACGAAATCTGCCGCGCGCCGACCCCAGGATAACTACTGCTCCTACCATCAAGACCACGGTCACGATACCGAGGAGTGCAGAAACTTGGCTGCAGGTATCGATGTTCTTGTGAGGGCAGGGACATTGAAAAAATACCAAAGCAAGCAGTCAAAGAAGAATAAGAAGCAGAGAGGTGCGAACTGCGCTCCTCAGGATCCGAAAAGGCAGCCGGATCCCGAAGACGATGACGAGCCGCAATATGATGGAGTAATCCTGACTATTGACGCTCTCCCTGCCGGGAAGACCAAGTCGTCCCTGAAGTCAGAGCGCAGGGGCTCCAATCGAGAGGAGCCAACGCATAAAAGGCTGAAGCAGGACGAAGTGATTACGTTCTCGGATGCTGATCCCGTCCCGGCCATCTCTCCTCACCAAGACGCCATTGTCATCCAAGCCGGAGTGGCAAACAAACTGATCCACAGGGTGTTTGTGGATACAGGAGCGTCAGTCAGCATTCTTTTTAAAGAGTGCTTCGACAAACTAGAAGTGGACCCAGCTCGGCTCAGCCCGGCTCCGCTTCCCCTGAAGAGCTTCGCCCAGGAGGACACCCGCCCTGAAGGTATTATCAGCCTTCCGATCACGGTGGGGAAAGCGCCTACTAGCTCCAGTACGATGATTGAGTTTTTCGTGGTAAAAGCTCGGTCCCCGTACAACGTCATCCTGGGAAGAGACTGGCTCAACACAGTTCGGGCCGTTTGCTCCACCTATCACCTCACCATCAAGATCCCTACTAAAGGAGGGATAGCGGTCATCCGAGGTGACCAAAAAAGAGCAAAGGAATGCCTGCAAATTGCGCTTAGAAGTGCCGAGCAGTCAGATCGGCACCACCAAGCATAGCAATCACAGCAGCCGGAGTCAGAGGCGATGACCGAAGTCATACCGGAGCCGAACTCGATGACAGTTCAGCTGTACGAAGACGATCCATCCAGAACGGTTAAGATCGGCTTCGCGGGAACGCCTCTACTTCGGGAAAAAACCATCCAGCTCCTCAAGGAGTACAAAGACGTCTTTGCATGGTCTCCGTTGGACATGACCGGAGTGCCCCCCGAGGTAATCACTCATCGTTTAAATATTGATCCTTCGGTCCGGCCGATAAAACAGAAGCAAAGACTCTTTGCGGCAGAACGAAGTCAAGTCATCCATGACGAAGTCCGTCAATTATTGAAGGCGGATGTGTTATTCGAAGTGAAGTATCCTTCGTGGGTGGCCAATCCTGTCATGATCAAGAAAAAGGAAGGAGGATGGCGGATGTGCATAGATTTCACCGATCTAAATAAGCACTGTCCCAAAGATTGCTATCCCCTTCCGAACATAGATAAAAAAGTAGAAGCTCTGATAGGCTTTGAAATTTTTTGTTTTCTTGATCTATACAAAGGATACCATCAGGTTTTAATGGATGAGATTGACGCTTCAAAAACGGCCTTCATTACTGATTTCGGCATTTTCGCTTATAAAAAGATGCCATTCGGTTTAAAGAATGCCGGAGCCACTTATCAAAGGATGGTAGACAAGCTTTTTCGGCACCTGATTGGAAAGGAAGTCGAAGTATATGTTGACGATATAGTCGTCAAGAGCAAAAGCACCTCGGAGTACGAGCACAACCTCAAGTCCACTCTCAACGTGCTCAAGAAAGCCAACCTCAAACTTAATCCCCAAAAGTGTACCTTTTTGGTAGATTCGGGAAAGTTTCTGGGTTGTTGGGTTTCAAAAGACGGACTCAAGGCAAACCCCTCAAAAGTTCAAGTCGTTCAGAACATGGCAATGCCGAAGTCCATACATGACGTGCAAAGGCTAACCGGATGTCTAGCCGCACTGAGTCGATTCCTTTCCCAAGCAGCCGAAAAGCAACTGCCGTTCTTCAAGGTGTTGAAAAAGGCACCAAAGTTCGAGTGGGGAGCCGAGCAGAAAAAGGCCTTTGACGAGCTCAAAAGTTATCTAGCCGAGCTTCCTATTCTCTCTGCTCCAGCCGAAGCCGAAGTACTATTCTTATACTTAGCGGCATCGGATCAAACCATCAGCGCGGTGCTTGTACGAGAAGAAGGCCTAAAGCAGTTTCCCATCTACTTTACAAGCCGAGCATTAAGAGGTCCAGAAACAAGGTATCAACCTCTGGAAAAAATTGCTCTGGCGTTAGTAAATGCAGCAAGGAGACTGCGGCCATACTTCTATGCTCACAAGGTATGCGTCTTAACCGATCTACCTCTTCGGCAAGTTTTGACCAAGCCAGAAGCATCGGGCAGAATCGCCAAGTGGGCTATAGAGTTGGGAGAGCACACAATTGAATATCTACCTCGGAAAGCCATCAAGGGACAAGCCTTGGCAGATTTTCTTGCAGAAGCGAAGTTCGATCAAGCAATTCCTATTATTGCCGAACAGAAGAATTCTGCCAATGCCGAACTAGCACAGCCCTTGGAATCCGAAGTAGAGCCGCCGGACTGCTGGAGCGGATTCGTAGATGGAGCTTCAAACAAGATGGGAAGTGGAGCTGGTATTTTACTTGTCGCTCCCGACGGACACGAGGTAACCTACTCACTTCGTTTCCTATTCCCCACTACTAATAATGAAGCCGAGTACGAAGCCCTCCTGGCCGGACTCCAGTTAGCGCAAAGTCTACTCGTCAAATCTCTCAAAGTCCATTGTGATTCACAAGTCATAGTAAATCACATGTTGGGTACAAGTGAAGCCCGTGACGAGAGAATGAAGAAGTATTTGGACAAAGCGCAAAGCATCAGCCGAAGTTTCTCCTATTTTCGGATAATCCGCATTCCCAGAGCGGAAAATAGCCGAGCAGATACCTTAAGTAAGTTGGCCTCAGATCCGAGCTCAAAGGCGGAAGAATTAATGCATCGAAGCATTGATGAAGCCGAGGTACATTCTGTATCCAGCTCGCCGAACTGGATGACGCCGATCTTGCAGTATCTGGATCAAGGACAATTGCCCGAGGATAAGAGAGAAGCTCGGAAGATCACGTGCCGAGCTCTTCGGTACGAACTTCATGAAGGAGTCCTCTTTAGAAAGTCTTACCTCCAGCCGTTATTGCGGTGCGTAGGACCAGAAGAGACGGACTACATCCTCAGAGAAGTTCATGAAGGATCGTGCGGTAGCCACATCGGAGCCAGAGCTTTAGCTAAAAAAGTTCTGAGATGGGGATATTATTGGCCAACCATGGTACAAGAGGCAGTGCAGCTCGTCAAGAAGTGTACGAAGTGCCAAATTCATGCAAATGTCCCAAGGATGCCGCAGACCGATCTATACACTATGCAAAGCCCTTGGCCTTTCATGCAATGGGGCATAGACATAGTGGGACCACTTCCTCAAGCTCCTCGGCAAATGAAATTCCTTATCGTTGCCGTGGACTACTTCACGAAGTGGGTGGAGGCTGAACCATTAGCTACGATAACGAGCTCAAAGGCATTGGACTTCGTCTGGAAGAACATAGTGTGCCGATTTGGCATACCCCACATCCTCATCTCGGATAATGGGACTCAGTTCACCGACAAGACGTTCAAGAATTGGTGCCAAGAGCTGAACATACAACAGCGGTTCACTTCGGTCTCCCATCCCCAAGCAAACGGACAAACGGAAGTAACGAACCGGATTCTGGTGAAAGGGTTAAAAGCTCGGTTAGAACAAGCCAAAGGACAATGGGTAGAAAATCTCCCTCAAGTCCTATGGTCCTACCGAACTACACCCAAAACCTCCAACGGTGAAACTCCGTATAGCCTGGTGTACGGCACTGAAGCCGTAATTCCGGTGGAGATCGGCGTACCCAGTCCCCGAACCCTAAATTTCTCCTCAGAAATGAATGACGACGGACTGAGAGCAGAACTAGATCTCGCCGAAGAAAGAAGAGAATTGGCGTGCATAAAAGCCTCCAAGTATAAGGAGCAAGTAGCCCGGTATTATAACCAAAGGGTGAAAAAGCTTCAATTTCAAGTGGGAGATCTCGTCTTGAGAAACAACGAAGTAAGCCGAGCAGAAAAGCTGGGCAAACTCGAACCCACATGGGAGGGTCCATATCGGGTGTCCGAAGTCCTCGGCAAAGGGTCTTATAAATTGACTCACATGTCAGGAGAACAAGTACCCCGAACATGGCACGTCTCCAACCTCAAGAAGTTCCACTTGTAAGAGACAAAGTCCGGTCAGTCCGTCTCGTGTCTAGTTCGGTCATAGGGGTATGTGTTTTTATTTGTTTGTTTTTTACTTGTACCTTTTACTTGTCGTTTTAAAAAAAAAAGGTTTAAAGTTTTTTTCCTTCGTCTTTTTCATTTTTTCCCTATGTGTTTTGTCTCTATGTGCTTGTCGTCTCTTACAAATGGTACCAAGGTATATCGTTCTTTAAAGACTGATCCCCTTTTTAGATCGATTATTAAAGACTATTGTGAGTCCAAGCTTCTAAGGAGGATATAAGACCACAATTCAGCTTAACAAGCAGTCCGTCTGAAACGAACTGCAATAAGCCAACGATTGTGAGTCCAAGCTTCCAAGGAGGATACAAGACCGCAATTCAGCTTAATAAGCACTTCGTCTGAAACGAACTGCAATTAGGGAAAGTCCGATCCACGCGATAAACCTCGCCGAATTAGGACGACCAAGTTCGGTCAAAGAAGTTTACCTCATAAGACCGGGGACGACCATGTCTAGTCAAAGAGGTTTACTGCATAAGACCACTTCGGTTAACTGGGAAAGTCCGATCCACGCGATAAAACTCGCCGAATTAGGACAAGGGAAAGTTCGATCCCGGCGACAAAAATCGCCAAATTAGAACACAAACCAAGTCCGGTCAAAGATGTTTATTTCATCAGACCAAAGACGAGTCCGGTCGAAGATGTTTATTTCATCAGACCAAAGACGAGTCCGGTCAAAGATGTTTATTTCATCAGACCAAGGACCAAGTCCGGTCAAAGAAATTTACTTCATAAGACCGAGGACAAGTACGATGAAATTTTTTCGCTAAGCTGTAAATACAGTGTTAGAAGCGAAAACAAAATTTCATTTATCAAATCTTGTTCAGCATACAACTCCGCTACCCTACAAAATGGCGTTACGCTATTACAAAGGACTATTCTACTGTCCAGGGTTGCTGAAGTTAAGCCACCTATCTGCAAAATCCTCTGGAAGCCGAGTTCGGTTGTTCCGAGCAGATGAAGAATAAGCAGGTCGACGAGATGCTATCCTCGACCCAACGCCTCTTCCCCGAGCCCGAGAAGTCCTAACACCTCGGCGATGAAGAGTCTCTGCAATAAGCATCTGCTGATCTTGCTCGCTCATAGTCACAACTCCTCGGCGAATTTCAGTCCGTCCCCGTCTTGACGATTCCGGTTGCTCCTGAGCCCGTTCTCGTCTTGACGTTTCCGGCTGTTCCGGAGTTCGTTGTTGGCTGGGAGTAGGATTTTGAACAAGGGAACCAGAGGTTTGATCTGGAGTGCGAGCATCTGTTGGCGCGATATGCCGGAGGAATCTCTCAATTGAGGGACGCCGGGCAAGAACAATGTCGTACCGAGAAGCCCAGCGCCGCAATGATTTCACGACTTGTTGGCAAGCCGAGCTCTCCAGCGCATTGTTCCTCCGGAGTACATTATACTCCTCCCACAGTTCGTCAACTCGTTCCTGAACTTCTGATATGGTCATTCCCCCGCGCACACGGATGTAATCCTCATACGCAGTCCTCTCAGCAATGGCCGTATTCAGCTCGGCCTCCAGATCTTTCTTATCGGACTCTAAGTCCTTGATATCGGCCTCCAGCTTCACTAAACGAGCCAGAAGCTCGTCATTCTTCGTCTGATCGGCTATAGCTCTTCTCTCAGCTTCGTCCAAAGCCGAAGAGTACAGCCGTTTCCAGTGAAGTATCTCCATCTCCTTGGGTACAAAGCAGCTATATTAGTTCGGCAGCTATACCGAGCAGATAGTAAAATACAACAGGAATAAAGGCGAGTACGAAAAGCTATACGAAGACAAATGTAGAGAATTTTTCATTCACAAGGAAAATTTTTTACACTAGGGCTTCAAGGCCATTTTACAAGGAAGAAACTAGACTAAGAGAAGGGAGACGAAATCATACTCCGCCTGCTTCGTCTCCGGCTCCTCGGTCTGGTACAGCTTCCTTCTCCTGGGCTACCTCAGCCTCGGCCTCGCCTCCTGCCGGCCTCGCCTCCGCCTCCTGATCGGCCTCCTTCTCCGGATGCCCGGCCTGATCGACTTCGGCCTCCCGCTCCAGCGGCTCGGCCTCACCCTCTCCGTTGTAAGTCGAAGCGGGTGAAACGGGTCCCACGGAGGCAAAGATAGCCTCCAGGTTCTCGTCCCGATCAGCTCGACAACTCCGGACTCGGTCTGCAGAAAGCAGGACCGAAGATGAAGCGAGCTCCTCAAGGAGCGGCAGATTCTGAAGCCGAGCTGCTATCTCTCGGCTGTACAGAGGCAGCACGACGTCGGCCCCCTGCTCGCCCTTATCGGCAATTAGCCTTACCAGGCTACCGACAAAGGCCGAGAACTGGCTGCTCAAAAAGAGTTTCTCCGTGTAAACACGGAGAGCCTCCCCTTGGGCAACCACGGCAGCAGCATCGCTCCGCTTCGCCTGCTCTCGCTGGATGACGAGCTGGTTTTTGGCAAACTGAGCTTCATCCTGGGCCGAAATCCTAGCAGCTCTGGCCTTCTCAAAGTTAGCCTCAGCCTGTTCGGCCCGATGACAAGCAGCTGCCAACTTCCTCTGCATCTCGGCATAGTCATTGGACGCTTTGGAGAGTTCGACGGCGACGAGCTTGGAGAGCATATCGTTCCTCTGAAAATGAATAAAGAAAAAAGTCAACAAAGGGACCACAAAAAATACAGAAAAAAAAAAAGCAAGGCCAGAAAATCAAGAAGAGAATTCACCTCGGCGAAGTCCGTGGGCCATAAAAACGGCTCACAGATATGTTCCGAAGGAGGCGCCAAGACCACGTCTTTCTCTGGCGCTCTCGGGGGCTTCTGGGCCTTCCCCCTCCCCTTTGCCGAAGTTGACTCCGGCTTCTTCGGATCCGAAGAGGTTTTTTGCCTTTTCGGAGTCCTCTCGGCATCAGACGCCGAGCTGGCGGTTTTCGGCCTCTCCGGCTCCTTGGACTCCGAAGATTTTCGGGTAGCCTTGTTCAGCATGTACACTGCCAAAAAGCAAGAAAGCAAGGTTAGTTTTCTTCGTTAAAGCAGTAGAACATAAAGGTAAAGAGAAATCCTCACCCTCGGCCTCTTCGTCCGAAGACGAGATGTCGAACACGACGTCGCCCTTGACGAGCTCAGACTCCGTGTATTGTTTCCTAACTATGGGAATCTTGTTGAGCTCGTCATCGAGCTCGGCCAATGGTTCTAACCGAGGGTGAGGAATCACGGACTTCGGCCCTCTCCAGGGGAAGCCCGGAGCCGCTGTCCTATTATAAAAAAAGAAGCGGTTTTGCCATTTCGGCCACTTGGTTTTGCAGAATGCCCTAAAAGGCTGTAAGGGGATCAAGTAAAACCAAGATCCCTTCCTTTTAAATTGGAAAAAATTAAGGATTGCCCGCAGAGACAGATCCTTATCTAACCTACGGAGTTCGGCAGCAAAAGCCGACAAGTGCCTCCAAGAATTCGGAGTCACCTGACCTAAAGGGAGTTGAAAAAAATCAAGAAACTCTACAAAAGGTGGGGGAAGAGGGAAACGAAGCCCGCATTCTAAGCAGGCTTCGTAAACGGTGGCATAACCCTCCGGCGGATCGTTAGCCCTATGATCATCGTCGGGAACCACCGCCTTCCCCCCAGGAAAAGAGTATTTTTCGTAAAGGGATATCACAGTATCCTTACTCAAGATACTGTGAAAATACTCTACGGTCTTCTCCCCGGATTCTTTCCGGCTAGAAGACCCCTTACCCCCTTTTCTACCGCTACCAGACTCAGACGAAGAAGAAGCAGACATGGTTCTTACTCTTTGAAAGTTTGAAGAAATCCTGAGGAAATTTTTGAAAGCGGAAGGAAATTTTTCACGCAAAAGATAGAGAGTGCAGAAGAAGCCAATAGCAAAGGTGTTCAAATGATGAAGAAAGGCGGTATTTATCAGATTTGGAAAAGATTTCAAATCATCGCACCGTTTCATATCCCACCTTTTCAGGATTCGACGGCCAGATTTTACTGTCGCATTTAATGCCGCATTTAATGCAGTCACGCGCAGGGCACGTCCCCCGACTTCAGCCTCCCCCCGTATTCCAGAATGCCGAAGTGACTCGCTTCGCCGAAGTGATTCACTTCGCTTTTCGGGGGGGGTAGTGATGGGGTGCGTACTAAACAAGCCCAACAGCAATGACGGCCCATCAGCCCAAAGCCCAAGGAAGAGTATGAGTTCGGCATTACCAAAGAGTTCGGCCTCAGCCTACAGCTCGGTAAAAGCCAACCTATCAAGCTCTGCTCTCAGGTCGGCATCAAGCTCTACTCTCAGATCGGCAACCAAAGCAGGAGTATGAGTTCGGCATTACCAAAGAGTTCGGCCTCAGCCTACAGCTCGGTAAAAGCCAACCAATCAAGCTCTGCTCTCAGGTCGGCATCAAGCTCTACTCTCAGATCGGCAACCAAAGCAGTTCGGTCTCAGTATTCGACCGAACAAGGAGTTAGTGGACCCATACAGGATGTCCAACACACCCACTACCACGTGGTGTCAACTCAGGCCACGATCGTAGGCCATGACCTACGCTACATCCACGATCTTAGGCCATGACCTACACGACATCCACGACTTAGGGTGGTGATGCAAGCCACGATCTTAGTCCAAGATATAAATGGAACTTAGATCTGATATGAGGGGGTTAAGCTCTCTAGAGATAAAACACCATATAGCAAATAGCAAGTTTGTATTTGTAAGCTGTAGAAAACAGATCAAGCAATACAATCTTGCCCTCCCTTTTTCCCGTGGACGTAGATTTACTTCAGTAAATCGAACCACGTAAATTCTTTGTGTCTGTATTTTCATTCTCTACCAGCATTTGCTAACATCAAAAATTCGCGGATCCATCAGGTAACAAGTAATCATTTGCTGTTTCTTTTCCAATGCTGTTGACAGAAAGGGAAACGGCCCCAAGGTATCATGCACGTGATGTTGATGAAGGGTATTCAACTTTTATCATTTTTTTTGCATAATATTTGTTCCATAATCTAATACTGTTTGTTTTCAAGACGTGAAAGGTCTGTAACTTGTTTCGTTTCTTGGCATTCAATCTCTGAGAAAGTCATCAAAAGATGTCTTTGTTTCACCCACAATGACCTAGTAACGCATCATGTCGATTTTGATATTTTTGCATCAATCATCTGATCGAGAAGATGAAAGGTACATGAAGTTGCAAGAACAGGGAGAGACTGAACAAGCAAGGTACATATATGATGAGTCTTTTCCTCTGTTTCCTTCTCTTTTCACTTTATACATTGTTATTTTCATCGTTTGGCCCTTCCCTTATAAGCCAGGAAATAGCCGAAGCTTCTGAAAACGCCGCTACCTATCTTAAATTCCATTCCTCATTTTTCTTTTCCACAAATCCTCCTGAAATGTACTTCTTATTATTCTTTATAATTACTGATTTTCTTCCTACTCTTTTTTCCCTCTGCAGCCAAATAACAGAAAAAGTTGGAAATTCGAAAAAGATTATTGTTAATGACATGAATACCCCCTCTTGTAAAACTCTTATGTGATTAGATCTGCCCATTACAGTTATCCATATTTAATTTCTTGTGCTGTACTACTAATTAAATTTTGTTACTATATTTAACTACTCGTTATTAAAGAAAAAACATATTCCATCCTCGTTTGCTTTGACCTTTGAGTCGGTGCTATATAATTATACATTCATGACATATCACGTGACGAATCAAATATTTGGCTGTCGGTTCCGTGACAACCTATTCTACAGTTCATTCTTAATATTCATGATGGATCTCGTTAATCACGTGATAATTAATAGGCGAATCCAAATTAATAAATCACGTGATTATTATATTGCTCTACTTTCTTGACCAGGGCGCCTTGGTTGATTTGAATGAGTTTATTAGCTATTACTGTAAACATTTAGCCCTATTCCACAGTTTGACTTGCACGACATATTCATACTTATTATTGTTAAATGTCTTAAAACTAATCTACCATAAACCCCAATGCCTTGGTTAAAAGATTCAGACTTTATTTGATTTAACTGATTAACGAAATTCGGTATAATCAAAACAATAATAATCACAATGATTAAATGAATGGATTGAATTCTTTCACACCAACGCTTCAAAAATTCAAATCACCACATACTTTTAATACTAACTGTAAAAATAACTGTACAATTATAGGTAGTTAACAAGTTTAAAAATCCATCAAGATGCAGCAGCAAAACCAATTTGCTGATGTTCATCAATGAAATTTGCCATGATCACATTCACATCCTCCAACCCTACACCGATGCACAAAGAGCTCGACGACTCCTGCCCCACGACCTTCACATTAGGGCCATCCCTGCATTTCCCCATACATTTGCACCCTGAGACTGCACCTTCAATCCCCACAGCTCTCCTGAACTCTTCCAGCAGAGCACCTGCGCCTGATTTCTTGCACTTGCCTCCCATACACACCTCAATCTTCTTCGAGCAAGATGGAGAAACGGAGCAGCTTATATCCTGCACACTGCTTGAAGAGCTAGGCTGCTCCTCCTCGGGCGAGGGGAGAAGAGAGGCTGGTGCAGCATCAGCTTCGAACGAGGGTGGAATGGATGGTATGATCGGAGTTGGATATGATGGAGCTGTCTCCTCCTCCACCACAACCTTGGCTTCTTGTAAGATGGTTTTTGTAGGTGTTGCGCACTTGAGGCTACTCATGTCGAAGACTTCTCCGCATTCACTGTCGCTTGATTCGGAGGAAGAACTTGATGATGATGACATCTCGCAGTTAGCCCCAATTTGTGCTCGAGCTGCAGCCTTCATTCTTGCTTTCTCTTCTTTGATTCTTTTTTTAGCTTCTTTCTCTTCTGCCTTCACCTTCTGCAGCTGCTCCAGCAAAAGCTGTGTTGCTTCCTGCAATCAGAGACATAAATTGTTCAAATCAGCATCAATTTCGATTTGAAACAAAAGAAAAGACTCTGTCTATATGGTAAATCAAACCTAGTAGCTCAATTTGTTGATTAGATAAGCCCTACCTAATACGAAATTGAAAAAGTTAACTGGTTAAATAAGCCCTAGGATGATTGAAGAACTGGTGAAACTGAAAAATAACTCTAATGAAATCAAATAATCAGATTGATTCGCTAAACTAAAATTGGGAGGATTTTGAAGGAACTCATACTGTGATCATGTTTCCTTTAATCTGATCAACGAGCGAGCTATCAGAATCCATTCCAAATCCCATCTGAGAAAAGGTTGACAAATCCCGAGACAATCCCTTAAGCAATTTCAACTGCTTCTTCATCTTCTTCACCGACTTCTCCTTAACGCTCTTCACTTCCTTCCCATTCATCACACTCATCCTCCTCCCTGAAACCCCCTCCTCGGAATCGAAGCTAGAGTTATAGTATTGGAGATGACCCCGATCACCGAATCCAGATGACAATACTCTGTTTTTAGTCCTCCCCCGCCGCAATCGAACGAGATTACCAGCATAATTCCCGAGTTCTTTCGTCGACGATGAAGCAGCGGCGGTGTTTGGAAAGCGAATCGGTTGCTGGAGAGCCATGGCAGAGGCGTCCATTCTTACTGTCTTCCTCTACGCGTGAAATCGATTAAAGAGAGAGAGGGGAAAACGAGGCGAATGTGAGGAGAGAGGCTGGGGATTATTTATTCCGAATAATCTCAAGCCCACCGATGAAGAACCGATTCAAATAAGGGTTAGGTAGCGTGGAATCTGGGGATGGATTTGTTGCTTCCATTGTTAAGAAGGAATCCAACCAGAGATCGGGGATGAACTCTACGCCTACGTGGCGGGCTGTGATTGGCTTTGGGTGACGTGTGCTTGGCGCCAGTGCGCGCGAGGCCGTTTGAGTTGGACACGCGCTTTTCTTGAATCCACATGCGATTAACCGCTGGCGCTTTGGGGTTTCTCGCGCCACCCCGGATTACACGTGGCGGGGAATTTCCACGTCAGCATAGGAATTTATTTTTGTGTTAGAATATTCGTAGCATATGGTATATAAATTATAATAATGCTTTTGTAATAGTTACTACCATCACTAGCATATTCTTTAGTGAATAGTATGATGCTTTATAACTTTAATAATTGAAAGTGTCAAGAGTTATGGTGGATTTAAGGGATTGGATCCCCTGTGGTAAAAACACAGCAACGGTTGCTGTGGCATGAAACGGCAACGTTTTGGAGTCAATTAGTACTGCCTTTACGTCCACAACTTAGCTTTCCCATGCTTTACCTTTTCAGTTAAGCTAACAATTGTAAATGATTTATTTGATCAATGGTTTTATATAATATTGCACTACTATATTGTCCACAATCCACAGCGGTTAAATAAGAACTATTTAATAATTTATTGAGTACTAATTTTACTTATACAGTAGTACTACTTTGTTGAATAGTAGTATTCATTTTTTAGTAAATAAGATTTTATCACTTAATATTATTTTAACTAATAACTAGTACTAGAATTATAATAAATAAAGATAATATCTATAAATTTTTATTTTAAATCATAAGCAGCGCTTATTGATTGCAATCACAAGGCACATGGCATCAACATAATTCAAGCATGATATAGAAATGGGCCAAAGCCTGAAATGGTGAAACGGGTAGGATACGGGTAACTGGACCGCCAACGGTCTTCCTGAATATGTGGAGGGAAACAAAATCAAACAACCAAAATCGCCTTTCTCCCCAGATTTACCCAACAACAAAAATTCACAATCGCGCTTCTTCAGCTCATGAACAACAATAACATTGTCAACAATCAACGCAAATGACATGTAATTTGCGGCAATCCACACAAATTATACAGTAGATCGAATCGCGACAGTGTCAGGGTTAAACAAATGGGATCGTACAGGGCGGATGAGGACTACGATTACCTGTTCAAGGTGGTGTTGATCGGCGATTCCGGCGTCGGAAAATCAAATCTCTTGTCACGCTTCACGAAGAATGAGTTTAGCCAGCAGTCCAAATCCACCATCGGCGTCGAATTCGCTACGCGGTCTATTCAGGTCGATGATAAGGTCGTTAAGGCCCAGATTTGGGATACTGCCGGCCAAGAGAGGTGTTCAATCCTTTCTATTTTCGATTTTCCTCAAAAAATAATTCCTGTTTCATTCTAACAATATTTGGGCGTTTATTTTGTGATTCACATTTTGTATAGGAGAAAGGTGGAGATAGAAATATTTGGAATCAATTCATGCTTTTTTTTATCAAATGATTTCATCTGATTTGATCATATGTTCCTCTCGATTTTGTTGAGTAAATGATTTTTCTGTAGGGGAAAGATCAAGGATGATTTTAATTTTCACAAATGGAAAGGGATGGTAATGATAAGTATGTGATTTCCTGTTGAAACTCGAATTTAAATGTAGTTCTGATGAAACCTATGATTGGATTTGTAACTATATGAAACTGTAATTCATATAATTTCATACATTCAACATGAATAATGCTATGAATTGGCATGATCTTATTACCTATCTTCAACAGAAGCTTCTTCTTCTGTAACATGTTCATGAATCTAAGTCTGATTAGTAGTCATATTGATTAGTGAAAACATGGACCTATTAAAATGTAGAAGAATCTAAAGCTGCATTACTAGTCATTTAGATGAAGTTAATAGAAGATTATTGGTGTTTTCCTAAATCTTGAAAGTCACCGATCGATATGTGAATTTTTGCTTTGTCCAAGTGCAGGTACCGTGCAATCACTAGTGCATACTACAGAGGTGCAGTTGGGGCTCTACTCGTGTACGATGTGACACGCAACGTGACCTTTGAGAACGTAGACAGATGGCTGAAGGAGCTCAGGGGGCACACGGACTCAAACATCGTGGTGATGCTGGTAGGGAACAAGGCAGATCTGCGTCACCTACGCGCCATCTCCACGGAGAAGGCCAAGGCCTTTGCAGAGAGGGAGCACACGTTTTTCATGGAAACATCGGCCTTGGAGGCCTTGAACGTGGAGAGTGCCTTCACGGAGGTGCTGACAAGCATCTACCACGTCGTGAGCAAGAAGGCTCTCGACATAGGGGATGACCCCTCGGCTCTGCCAAAGGGCCAAACTATCAACATTGGGAACAAGGATGATGTATCTGCTGTCAAGAACAGCGGCTGCTGCTCGGGCTAGTTTTTGATTAGGGAAATAGTGATGGAATCTTGGGAGATGTATAGTAAGTGCCAAACCTTTCAATTCTTTAGTTGTTTGGTTGTGTTAACAAAAATGGGATTAGATTCTTCAGTTCGACAATGAGAGGATGTGGGATTTATTGATTGATTCTTAATTAGCAAAATTCTATTTTCATGCAATAGACCAATGTTTAGGTAAATTTGTAAGGGCATCCACAACCAACATTCCTTCACATTGTTGTATGTGCCTTACTATACTTTTTAGTCTTATCTCTTACTTAGAAACAACATCCACAACTCATCATTTTTTGTATAATTACTACTACTATTTTTTCGATTTCTTTTATGTGTAATTTATTTAGCACGATTAACTTCTAGAGAGACACCATTTCTTGAAGCAGAATACTGAATACAGACAACACAAACCCTTTCTATTTGGATTCTGGAACCTTCCTCATCTTTAATGGAGTATCATTTGGCTTATTCAATTCCTAGTTGTCTATTAATATTGGAAAAGAAGCATCGTTGTATTGAGTAATCAATTAATCATGCACTGTGTTAATTGGGACTATAATTGCCAATCAGCAATCGTCAACATAACAAAATAACACGCTTTACAACGTGTTTTTCAATTATATTATTGCATATATTAAAATTTATTTACTCAAGAAAGATTACATTTTTATATCCATCTCTGTCATGCATCTAATAAATTATCTTACGCTAGCTAACAATACCAATTAAAAATAACATGGAGCACCATAGCCATATTCCACCGAAAAAGATAAATAGAAATACAATATAAATTACTAATATCTTCAGAAAATAATTAGATAAGCATGAATACTTCTCTTTTAAAAAATTACTTGAAATTATAAAATTACATTTTATTGGAGGTAAAAACGATAAGCATCAATCCAAAAATTACAGTTCAAATCGAACGGTGTACTGGTCAATCACGATATGCTTCGTGCTTTTTTGGACTTTGTATTTAGAAACAAGTTAGTAGTAATTGCAATTTTATAGTACTACATAAAAAGTCGAGAAAAATATAATTGTACCTAAATAAATTAATAATTTGAAATGGCCCAGGAAAGAGGAGTCTTCCATGCTTATGTTTACTCAAAACCCATGTCGTTAATAAAAAAATGAGTTGTTGTCTATTTCAATTCTTCTTTCGTCATTAGCCATAAGATTTTTGTAAACTTGCTTAATGAAGATTTTAGATAATGGGCCCACCAACCGGCGAATTTAAATAATAATAAGGCGTACAAATGTATCCAAACTAAGGTAATCTATTTGTATATCTTATGTGTTTACATAGAAGTGGCACTAAAAAAACTTAATTTTTAAAGATATAAAATGTATCCAAACTAAGGTAATCTATTTGTACCTCTTATGCTTTAATTTTTTTCTAAATGTTAACATAGAAGTTTCACTAAAAAAACTTAATTTTTAATGAGATAAAATTTGCGATGGAATTATTTTCATTTGGAAAACTTTAAAAAATAATACTTTCTACATTCATGAAAAATAGTCTCATTTTTCATTTTATGATGTTCACAAAAATAATCACATTTCTAAAAATAAAAAGTTTCCCTCTCAAACTTTACCCACTTTTTCTCATTCTCTTTCTTACTTTACAAATTTCTCATTAAAATTTGCATCATCCACAAATGAGATTATATTTTGTGGATGGAGGAAGTAACAATTTAGGACGCAAAAGAAAAATTAATGACATGTTAACTTAATCTTTTGTTTTTAGGACGCTTCCATTTGTGTCCTCAAATTTTAGTTGAGACACCAATAATAAGGACGCTTTTTGAAGCGTTGATGGTATATTTACAAACATAAATTAGCATCCTTAATTGCATTAAAAATGTGTTTAACTGTTTTTTTTGTTGGAGTGAGGGTATTCAAAAGAATAAAATGCTAGTGTGAAAATTAGGGGAAGCTTAAATGTGCCCATACATTGTCCTATGAAGTTATTTAATTTATGCTCACATTTACATTTTGCAAGAACAATGGCAAATAGTGGTCAAGACCATTCAACCCAATCTAGGGGTAATACATGGTCACTTTGGTCACAGAGGACCAAAGTGTTAATTTAATTGTGTTATAAAATAGTAAGTGTTATGTTGTATTTTAATGTGTAATTGTAATATTGGAAATCATTTCAAGATGTTCTTTTAATATTATTTTTTATTTTTATGTGTTATGCAGTTAATTATAAAATTCAAATTCTCAATTTAAAATTTATAGATGCGCCACTATTTATGCGTGAGAACTTAATTTGTTTCAAGTATTGTTTTAGTTAATCAATCAAATCAAAAGGTACGTTATTTGCACAAGATATTATTAATCACTACAAATTCAAGTCAATTGTGTTAATAGAGCATAATTAGATTATAAAGATATTAAATAATTGCTTGGCAGCTTGGTAATGATATATTCTCATTTGCTCAGCTCTCAGCTTTGTAGAGATGAAAACAAAAATTACAATAAAATTAGCTAGGCACAATTAGTGCCTTACTCTTTAGATGGTTATTTGGAAGCAAATCTCATTATATTCTAGTTGATAATTATATGTAGTTATTATTAATTTACGCAGAACACGTTACGTTTGTCACCATAGATATATTAATAAAGTAAAATGCAGAACTTTTGAAATTCATGTGCTCTCTTGAGTTCTGGAGAAGTGCCATATTTCTCGGTACAATTATTTTATTATATAATATACATGCATAATTTTGACTACAATTTTTTATTTACTTATGTATATGTAATATACGTATAAAATTGGGGAAGTTACGCGCTGAGGCGCTTGGAATTTTTGGATAGTTTTGCTTTTCAATTGAGAAATGAAAATATCCTATTTTTCATATGAAAAAATTGAATCATTCCTACGGACTGACTGGATCAAAAATAAATTAGGTTAGCAATGAATCAAGAAAGAAATATTTATTGCCTCTACCTTCCACTCCCTAAATCCAGCATTAAATATCCATTTTTCCCTTTTTCATCTATCAGCCAATAAATGTCTTATTTCACTTTTATCATATTTGGTAAATGGACCCTACATTCCACTAACTCAATTCACTCATATTTAATTATAAAACCAATATATAAAAGTAGGCATCACATTCCACTAACTTTTCTACCCACTTTACTACATAAAGTCAAACAATTTCTTAAAACCCGTGTCGGTCAAATATGAGACATTTAATCATGTACGGAGGGAGTGAGGAGTAATTTCTATACGAAAAAAATGAACCTTTTTGTCTAATAATAAAAAAAACATCTGAAAAAAATAGTGATTGTATATGCTAGACAACATAATGCTACGTTAATTTTAGTAAATTTAGTACGTAGTATTACTATAACTAATGAAGATCTTCTACCAGAGCAAACCTATTTAATTCTATGCACATATTTTATATGGCTTCATAATTTTATACTAATATTTGCGAGGATCCAAATTAATTTCCTAATAAACCTACTTCATATATTTATCACATTGCCAGCTCATATCTCTCGCAAAATTAATAAAATAAAAAATTCTAAATGCAACACAAAAATATGGTACTAGTACTCAAGAAGCATACGCTAGAACAATACATATAAAACCTCCACATGCAGCTTAACCCCCAATTAAATCCCAATCCATACCCAAAAAAACCTAAGTCCACATTTTCCCTCCAAAACCATGAATGGATTCGTCATCGTTTCGTCGCTATATCTCCTCGCTAGCAGCCAACTAGCTCACAGCCGCTCGATCGTGGATGATCGGAGAAATTATCCGGTGTTGGTGACTACGGTGACTTGCGGTGTAAAGCTTCCTTCCGTGCGCCACCAACGGCTTGGGTTTGTTGTTTATGATCGTCGTGTACAACATCTTGCTGTCTTTCGGCGGGAAATATGTTGCCACCGGTTCAGATATGTGGCTGCAGATCATCGGGTCGGGCGTCGTCGGAGGCAGCGTCTTTCAGTTCCTCGGCACGATTCCGCAGCTCGTTATAATGCTTAGTAAGTATTTATGGATATCTCATGCATATTTAATTTTACGTATTTTGAAAGTTGGCTCTGTGATCCTAGGTAACAACCAAGTTTGCTGTGTGAAAGTGGTAGGCACCGTGAGGATGAAGTTGGAAGATGGGAGTGTAAAATTACTAAATGAAGTAAGGTATATCCCAGATGTTAAAAGAAATCTGATTTCATTGGGTGTGCTTGAGAAGAAAGGGTGCATGATTGTCACTGTTGAGGGCAAAATGGTTGTTAGTAGAGGTGGGGAAACACTACTACAGACAGAAAGAAAGGACAGTCTCTGTTACATGAAGGCTTCTATTGTAAAGGGCCAAAATGAACTACATTTTGTGATTGAGGATGATTTCATATTATGGCACACAAGACTTGGTCACCCAGCTGCAGGCAGCATCAAAGAACTGGTGAAAATGGGAGTGATCAAGGAAGTTGAGACTAAAGATCAGCCTCCTTGTGAAGAATGTGTCTTGGGAAAATCTAAGAAATTTCCCTACCCAATAGGTAAACACACATCTACAAAACCTCTAGATTATGCACATAGTGATTTATGGGGGCCGGCTCAAGAGAAATCAGTAGGGGGAGGAAGATACTACATGACTGTTATTGATGATTTCTCTGGGAAAATTTGGTTATACATTTTGAAAGATAAATCACAGGCCTTCAGTAAATTCAAGGAATGGTGTTCTAAGGTTGAAAGGGAAAAGGGGTGTGTGCTTGGGTGTTTAAGGACTGATAATGGACTTGAGTTCTTGTCCAAAGAGTTTGATGAGTTTGGCAAATCTAAAGGGATTAAAAGGCATCGAACTGTCCCATTGAATCCCCAACAAAATGGGGTGGTTGAAAGGGCCAATAGGACCATCATGGAGAGAGTGAGGTGTATGCTCTTGGCTTCTGGAATGGAGAAAATGTTTTGGGCACAGACAGCAGCTATTGCAGCAAGGCTAATAAATAAGTTAGGGGTGTCGAAACGGGTACCCGCGGGTACCCGTACCCGGCGAACCGGGTACCCGTACCCGTTTGTAGCCAAAATCTTTGTCCCGTTACCCGACCCGCACAGTGACGGGTACCCGACCCGTTTAAAATATATTATTCAGTAAAATATTATATAAAGCCAACGTGATGACTATTATTCATATTGTGTGACCATATTTAGATATTTTGAGTAAAATATACCTATAAAATCAAATGCAAACGCAAACAAATTCAAATTCTAAATCACCATTCAAAAGTCTAAATATGAAACCAAAACCAAAACCAATTAACCAACAATGCAGCCAAAAGTCTTAACAATCCAAATATCCAAAGTCTAAATATAAAATAAGTAAATAAATGGTTAACTGATCAAGCAATCATCCTTCATTTGGCATGAGCGTCAATCGTGCACTCGTTGGAGCCATGGCTTCAATCTTGGTTAAGACTAAACAAATAAATAAAAATAAATAAGAATTCTTCTTCTTATAATATGAAAAGGAAATATAAATTATATAAAAATTAGAATTATACTTACCACCATGATATTCCTTTTCTTGTTCTTCTTCATCAACGTCTTCCTCCTCTTTTTTATCCAAATCAGAAGTCTTCAACCAATCTCCGGCACAAATCAAAGCCTCCACCATCGTGCAAGTCAATGAACTTCTATATGGAGAAAGAACACGACCACCCATGCTAAATGCAGACTCAGAAGCAACACTTGAAACGGGAATCGCTAGGATATCCCTCGCCATCTCGCTCAGAACGTGATAGTGTGAATGCTCAGACCACCACTTTAATAAATCAAAGCTTGTCATTTCTTCCTTCGGGACTTTATGTCTCCTGTCCGTTAGATAAATATCAAGCTCAGTCTGATTACTAGAGTCCCCGTCATCATCACTTATATCCATACCAAACATGTTGTAACTATCTTCTTCATCTGACGTGTCCTCTATAGTCGCATCAACTGATGATCGACTAGGAGGACGAGGTGCATACCTCGCACTATAAAACACAAACAACTCCCTCATCGAGTCTGTCACCTCCTTCACCATTTCAAGACCTCGAGCATTTCCATACAGCAATTTAAAGCACGTCTCAACATGCTTCATCTTTTTCCTTGGATCAAGAATAGCAGCAATGTATAAAATCTTATTCATCTTCACATTCAATTCGGTTTCCTCCAGCCAATACTTTCCAATATTTAATTTCATCTTGGAAGCCATGGAACTTACTTCCTTGTCATTGTTCATCTCCAACCGACGAATAAGGTCAAAGATACCACACATCTCTGCGAAGAACAAATGTGAGGTGGGCTTTTTGGTGACGGAGACGATTTGCGTAGATGAGTGGAACTTCTTCAAATAGGAAACCATCTTCTTCACATTTACCCAATCTTCTTCCTCAGGCGGTCCTATAGGTTTATCATCATGCATTTTGTCACGTAAATCTTTCCCAAAATAAGCATTCATGTTTCCAAATGTAGTGAATGCCTCGGCATATGGTATAGCCGACTCTAACATCAAGTATGTAGAGTTCCATCGAGTAGGAACATCCATGCAAAGTTTCTTCTTGCAATCAATCTCTTGTCTCCTAAATAATCCAAGACTTTTTCTCATGGCCCCTATCTTTGTGGTGAACTCTTAATCCACCTCACCGCCTCCCTAACTCTCCTAACGGAGATGCCAATTTCTTTCAAACCGTCTTTCACAATCAAATTCAAGACATGTGCTGCACAACACACGTGGAAATACATGCCACCAAATATATCTATAGTATTCTTCTCCATGTGAGTCAAGATGACACTAATGGCGTTATCATTTTGTGATGCATTATCCTA
This sequence comes from Salvia splendens, assembly GCF_004379255.2. Taxonomy (NCBI): domain Eukaryota; kingdom Viridiplantae; phylum Streptophyta; class Magnoliopsida; order Lamiales; family Lamiaceae; genus Salvia; species Salvia splendens. Next base: position 9,184,399 of record NC_056036.1, on the reverse strand, counting down.
AGTGCAAGAGAATAAATGATTCACACCCCACTCTGTCAATGTTTTCGCTATAGTAGTACCAATGTCAGCTCCCTTGTGGCTGTCAATCTGAGAAAAGCTTATTATCTTCTTATGCAGTACCCAATCTTTCCCAATGTAGTGTGCAGTGACACAAATGAAGCTGTTGTTATTCACCGAAGTCCAACAGTCTGTCGTGATAGACACTCTTCCCATGCCCCTTTTCTGAAACAATTTAACCAAACTTTGTTTCTCCTCGAGAAATAATTGCACACAATCCGTCCTTATCGTTTGTCTTGAAGGTATTTGAAACTGTGGACAAACAAGCCGCATGAAACTCAGAAATCCTTCCCGCTCAACAAATAAGAATGGGAGCTCATCGAGAAGGATCATCTTGCAAAGTCCTAGTCTGAACTTCTTCTGATCAAACTTCCAAGTAGTCAATGCTCTACTTTGACCATCCACGGAATATGCCAAAATAGTCTGACCACTACCGACTTCGGCATCAGCTTTCTTCTTTAAACAAGAAATTGTGTGGTTCTTCAAGCCATTTGTCCCATTCCATGCGTCTGCAACGATCAAAGTTCCACATTCCTTGCATTTTGCTTTCGTTCTTGCAACAGGGGGATTACCTTCTTCAACCATCATTTTGTCGTAGTTGTTCCAATGCACTGAGGTTGATTTCCGCTTGGATGGCACCTTACCTCTTTTTTCTTTTTCTCGATGGACTTGGAGCTTCTGTTCTTGCTTCTTCTTCATCTTCAATATCCTTAAGTATTTCATCGTCCTTAACTTGTTAATTGCCATCCGTAATAATATTGCTCATCCTAAAAAAAATTGTAGACACAAGTAATATTTCCTAGTAGTGCAAAAATGAGTATCACTAACTGTAGAGTGTAGACAATTTGTAACTAAAAGTGTCTAGCACTGGAAATAAAATAAAATATCCACTTTGACTAACTTTGCTAAAAACAAGCACATATACTTATGTAATTTCATTTAGCTGCAATAAAATATAATTTCTGATTTGACTGACTTTGCACAATTATATATCAAGTCATTTCTAATCTGATTAGCTAATGAATAAATCCAATATCAATTATCAGTTTGAGAAGTTTGAATAAATCTGCTCTCAAAATTATTAACGCAGTTTCTTAGGAATTGGCAGCAATCTAGAAGTTATTGACTTGAGCCCTTACCTTCTTCGCGGGTGGCGGCGGGCGGCGGATATTAATTTAGGGTAATGGACAAAACTTTTGATTTATATTCTCTAAACTTTTGTCACAAAAGACTTCATAGGATCAGAGTTAATCCTGTGTGTGGCGGCGCGGATATTAATTAAAAATTTTAATAAAATATTTATATTTAAACGGGTATATAAGCGGGTAGCGGGTATACCCGATACCCGCAAAACCCTGAAACTCAATACCCGTACCCGAACCCGTTCCCGCTTATGTCGGGTAGCGGGTACCCGATACCCGACGGGTGACGAGTCGGGTGTGCGGGTACCCAATACCCGCTACCCGTTTCGAAATACACTAGATTTCTTGTGGTATGGGAACCATGCTGATTATTCCAGATTGAGAACTTTTGGTTGCAAGGCCTTTGCACATGTCAAACAGGGAAAATTAGAGGCCAGGGCTTTGAGGTGTGTGATGTTGGGCTATCAATCTGGTGTCAAAGGGTATAGGTTATGTGCATTGAACCTGGAAATGAGAAGGTGTTGATAAACATAGATGTGATTTTTTCGGAGAAAGATCTATCTTTTAAGTCAACAAATAATGTTCCTATCAGAGAGAGCAATGCCTCTGAAATTGAGGTGAAGGTTCAAGAATCTGAAAAGGAGCATCAAGATACAGTAGCTGATAAACCAAGTAACTCACATAGCCATCAGCCTGATGTATCAGAGGATCTCAGTGATTACATGTTGGCCAGAGATAGAGTCAGAAGAGTCTCCAAACCACCAGCTAAGTTTTCAGATTGTGAGATGCTCTACTTTGCTCTATTTGTGGCTGAAGAAGTAGATTTTGCAGAGCCCTCATCATATAAAGAGGCTATGCAATCTAAAGAGAATGATAAATGAATGAAGGCTATGATAGAGGAAATAGAATCCCTGCTCAAAAATGGTACTTGGGTTCTAGTTGAAAGGGCACCAGACAGAAGGGTAGTGAGTTGTAAATGGATATTCAAAAAGAAAATAGAAGGCCAGAATGCTGAGAATGTCAGATTTAAGGCAAGGCTTGTTGCCCGAGGCTTCACTCAGGAGCAAGGTGAGGATTTTAATGAGGTATTTTCACCTGTTGTAAAGCATTCGTCGATCAGAATCTTGCTAGCAATTGTCGCCAAGAGAGATTGGGAATTAGAGCAGTTAGATGTTAAAACTGCATTTTTGCATGGTGACCTAGAGGAGACCATCTATACGGCTCAGCCTGAGGGCTTCTCTAGACCAGGGCATGAAGATAAAGTGTGCTTATTGAAAAGGAACATATATGGGCCCATGCAGGCTAGTATGCAGTGTCATAGAATGTTTAATAAGCACATGCTTGATAGTGGTTTTTTCAGATCAAATTTTGATGAGTGTGTGCATGTTAAGAAGAAAGGTGGAGCTGCTGTGGCATACCTTTTGCTTTATGTAGACGATATGTTGGTGGTTGGGGTATCAAAGGGGCCAGTACATAAAGTAAAAGATGATCTGAGTGCAGCTTTTGATATGAAAGACCTTGGGCCGGTAAGGAGAATTATGGGGATGACAATAATCAGACACGGAGAAAGAGGAGATATATGGCTTACTCAATCTGATTATGTGTCTAGAATACTCTCAAAGTTCAAGATAAGTGACATAAATTAAGTTGGAATGCCTATGGGGCAGCATTACAAATTGTCACTTGAACAATGCCCAAAGAATGCAGCTGAGGAACAGGAGATGCAGAGAATTCCTTATGCAAATATTATTGGCAGTGTGATGTATGCTATGATAAGCACACGGCCAGATATTGCTCAAGCAGTGTCAGTGATTAGCAGATTTATGTCAAACTATGGAAGAGAGCACTGGTCTGCCTTGAAGTGGTTGTTGAGATACCTAGAAGGAGCTGCAGATGTTGGGATTGTGTTTAAGGGTAAGCAAGAATATGAAGGTAATGCATTGAAAGGTTTTTCTGACTCAGATTTTGCTGGTAACATAGATAACCGCAGATCTCAGTCAGGATATGTGTTAACTCTTTATGGATCAGTCATTAGTTGGAAGTCAAGTCTTCAGAGTGTGGTTGCATTGTCCACAACTGAGGCTGAGTTTATGTCTTTCACAGCAGCGGTGAAAGAAAGTGCTTGGTTGAAGGGCATTTTGAATGATTTTGGTGTGCAGCAGGAGGCCATAGCTATTGGGTGTGACGACAACAACGCTATATGTTTGGCTAAACACCAGGTTTATCACGGGAGGAGTAAGGACATTGATGTGCCGATGCATTTAATCAGGGAGAAGATAGAAGAAGGGGAGGTTAAAGTGTTCGAGGTCCACACCTCAGAAAATCCGGCAGATATGCTAACTAAGCCGCTGCAAAAGGGAAAGCTTGAAACTTGCATGAAGTTGATTAACTTGTGCAAGCTGGATTTTGACAGCAAATGATCGATCGAGGTGGAGAATTGTTATTTGAGCTGAAGATGTGATCAGATCATGAGCTGGAAAAAGAGTTTTGAAGAGAAGAGGCTAAATATCTCATTCATCACTAATAGTGTACATCAGCCGTTAGATCTCATTTAATATTGAGATTGAGTCTTAGCAGTAGGATTTACGGATGTTGACTAAGATAGACTATTCTGTTTGATTTTAGTTAGCTGGGATATTTTCATCTCCCTCACTTGTATATTTCCTTCCAAGAAGATTGAATACGACGATTCATTCACTTCCCACAATATTCTCTCTCAATTCTCACACACAAATCACACACTGCCATTAACAAGTGGCGCCGTCTGTGGGAAATCGCCGACGAAAAGTTAATCAAGTTCAAATTGCGGAATCGGATCCACGATTAAAGATGGCTTCTCGTTTTGAAGCTGAGAAATTCACGGGCAAGAACGACTTCGGCCTTTGGAGGATGAATATGCCGGCTATGTTGATTCAACAAGGGCTTTCATCGGCGTTGGCATCCGAGAGGGATGAAGCGAAGGAGAAGGAGGTTCTTGATGAGAAAAGACCGATTAAAATTAATTCATTGTAAAAAAATAAATATGGGCATTTAGAAAAAGTACTACTCCGTACTATTATTAGTAAACCGCGCAAAATAAAAACATGGAACATATAACAAAGAAGAAGAGAGTATAAATTAAGTACTATTCCCTCTGTCCACGAAATGTTGTCCACTTTTGCCATTTCGGTTCGTCTGCAAAATGTTGTCCACTTTACTTTTTTCCTATTTTTGGTAAATGGACTCCACTTTCCATTAACTCATTACACTCACATTCTATTTTAAAACCAATATATAAATATGAGACCTACGTTCCACTAACTTTTTTCCACTCACTTTTCTTCAAATTTCTTAAAACTTGTACCGAGTCAAACATGGACAATAATAATAATATTTTGCTGACAGAGTTTGTACTATTATTAGCAAGCAAAGAGTAACTCCCGGAGCATATATGTAATGCGATTTCCTTATTGATAAGTTAGTAGTAGTAATTTAATTGAAATAAAATTTATTTTTCAAGCAATTAAAAAAATTATTATAATAGAGGGATTACTGAGGACTGAAAGGAAATGCACTATAAAACTCTATGCTGGCACTGTTGAAGTAATTGTTGCAGTCTTGCAGAGCTTATTTAAAAGTGGAAGAATCGAAAAACCCTTACCACCAAAATCGAAGAATCGAAAAAACCCTTACCACCAAAATCGTGAACATAATCGGTTCAAATAGGCTGGAATCGAGGTAGGTTTCTCCCATTCTTCTTATTTTCGCTGATATCTCATTATTAATTTTATTTTGTATGTTTATGTTTCCGCTCGAAACATTTCTCAAGTGTTCGTGTTAAGAATGTGCGTTTAAAGAATGGAAATGCATGCCGGATTCGTTGCTTGCATTTCACGCGGATGATGGAAAATGTGACCTTATGTTTGTGAGAATTGTTGGGGAATTTTGGTTTATGATATTTACTGGAGGAGTTTGTTTGTTTAAAATGTAGTAGTATGTAACTTTTTTTCTGGAATTGATAAATATCATCACAAAATACTGCATTTTCATCATTATCCGGAGTTGTTTTGTTTTGGCCCTTAGATTTTAATTACATTGCTTTAATGATTAAGCATGAACACAATTTTCCCTGTTTATGCCAATTAGGATTTAGGGGACATAAAAACTTGAGTGTGATATTTGATTTGTTCATCTGGTCTTAACTTTGGATACAGATGGACGGGTGGGATTATATAGATGAAGCAGGACCTAGCAGCATAAACGAGAAGCTTACTAATGGTTCGAGACCGATGGAATTTGATGATGATCTAGACTTCAACTGTTCTGAATCTGAAGATGAGGCGGACTGTGCCCTGCAAGAACTGGACAAAAGCTTCCTGAAAGGTTTCTGTAAGAAGGCTTCGATAGCATTTTTTGAGCAGTTTGGTTTAATTAGCCACCAGATAAATTCCTATAATGAATTTGTCAAGCATGGGATCCAAAAAGTCTTTGACTCTGTTGGGGAGATTACAATTGAACCTGGATACGACCCTACTAAAAGGGGAGATGGTGAGTGGAAGCGTGCAAAACTGAGGTTTGGAAAAGTCATGCTTGATCACCCGACATTGTGGACTGGTGAGAAGTTTTCATCGACTGATGGTGGTAAAGAGTTTTTGGAGCTTTTGCCGAGGCATGCTCATCTTCAGAATATGACCTATTCATCCAGGATCAAAGTTGAGACTCATCTTCAGGTAAATAGATTGTCTGTTTCTTCTATGTTGTAATAATAACGATTTGAGATTGTGTAGATTTTCAATGTATTCATAGATTTTTTTTTTGCTTTTTAATGGTGTTAGAGCATCTGATTGCATATTTGACAAGCTATTAAAAATTTAAAACTATGTAATTTACAAAACAATTAGATCTTGGTTTAATTCTCATACACTTTCTTCTAAAATCCTTTTATTTCTTTACCAATGGAGTAATTTTAGACTAGTTGATCAGCTAACCCTAGGTTTCCCACCTGGAAGAGCACCACAGATCATGCTGATATGTAGATTTCTACAAGTATTTTCCAAAGCCTTTCAGTTAATATTAACTGATACAGGGATATGACTTTCTAACACCACCTTCAATTTTGTTTCTCTTCTGCTCTTTCAGATTCCAATCTTTTCTGATAAGTTAAACATTTCAGGTGTATACAGAAAGTCCATCTAGAAGTGACAAATTCAAAACTGGTGTGGATATAGTTGTAGAGAAGACAATACTGAATGAGTATCAGACTGATATTAACTTTGGCAGACTCCCTGTCATGGTGAAATCGGACTTGTGCTGGATGAGTAGACCTGAACCTGATGGTAAAGAAAGGAGAGATTGTGAATTTGATCAAGGAGGTTACTTTGTTATCAAGGGGGCTGAGAAGGTCAGACTTACTGTTTCATTAATTAATACTACTAACTTGTAAGAAATTGGAATACGGAGAGAAATTATTGAACTCTGATTTTTGTGTTGCTAAATCTTATCATTTTTAGTCACTTAATAGTTAATATGTGAACGATTTTAGTAATCTTAGTAGTCTAAGTTGTTGGCATAATCCATTAATAATTTAATATTGGCATTTTTGCTACACTATTCTGAAAAATCCTTTGACATTTTAAGCTGTACCAAGGTCATTCTATCTACTGTTGGCTTAAAGTTGCTTCGAACAGATGATTAATTGTTATCAATGATTGGTGTAGACATTCATTGCCCAGGAGCAAATATGCCTCAAAAGGTTGTGGGTGGCTAAAGATCCTACCTGGACCATTGCATATCGTCCAGTCGCGAAAAGGACAAGAGTGTATATAAAGTTAGTTCCAAATGTGGAACATTTGAAAGCCGGAGACAAGATCCTTACTGTATACTTTTACGCCGCAGAGGTTCCTATTTGGCTCTTGTTCTTTGCTTTGGGTGTTCCAAATGATAGAGAGGTGGTCAAGCTGATTGGTCTGGACACTGAGGAGGACTCTACAATTGCAAACATACTCATGCCATCAATACATGACGCTGATAAGAAATTTGAAGGTTTCCGCAAGGCTGGCAATGCAATAGGGCATATCATGAAGCTGATGCAGGGCAGTAAGTTTCCACCTACAGAATCTTTGGAGGTTTTAATCCATACCTATCTCTTTCCCAACCTTAGGAGCCAGCGGCAGAAAGCTTCTTTTCTTGCGTATATGGTCAAGTGCCTGCTGGATGCCTACAGAGGGCGCCGCAAAGTTGACAACAGAGATGATTTTAGGAACAAGAGGGTGGAGTTGGCAGGTGAACTTCTTGAACGAGAACTTTCCGTGCATATCAAACATGCGGAGAGGCGAATGGTTAAGGCAATACAGAGAGACCTCTACAAAGATAGAGAGGTGCAGTCCATCGACCACTACCTGGATGCCTCGATCATCACTAATGGTCTTTCCAGAGCCTTTTCAACTGGAGCGTGGGTGCACCCTTTTAAGAGAATGGAAAGGATGTCTGGTGTAGTTGCTAATCTCAGGCGAACAAATTCATTGCAGGCAGTGTGTGATATGAGAAGAACTCGGCAGCAGGTCTCATACACAGGCCGGGTTGGTGATGCTAGATACCCGTAAGTTTTCATAATTTGTTTTATTTCATTAAGGACCTTGTTATCAGCATTGTATCACTTTGGTAAGAGAATAAGTATCTAATGAATGTCAAACTGGTTGTTGCAGGCACCCATCTCACTGGGGTAAGGTTTGCTTTCTCTCTACACCAGATGGAGAAAATTGTGGCCTGGTTAAGAATCTGGCCAGCCTGGGTCTTGTCAGTAATAATATACTGGGACAAGAAAGCATCCTTAAAAAATTTCTTGAGTGTGGAATGGAGAACTTGGTTGATGATGATTGTTGTTTGCTCGGTGGAAGGCACAAAGTTTTTCTGGATGGAGATTGGGTTGGAGTGTGCAAAGATTCGTCATCATTTGTTGCTAAGCTGAGACACAAGCGTCGCAAAATGGAAGTACCTCAGCAGGTTGTCTTCAACTCTAATGATCTTCTCTTCTAGCATTTTATGTGGTAGATACTAGACTATATATCTTGAAGTGTATAAAGTCCCATTACTGCAATAGGTTTAATCATGCTGGAATCCCAGAATGTTTCTTGTTAACATCACGTAATTCCTCAAATAAGTCACAATTCCTTAATTTTATCATCCGAGCTATTTGATAAGTAGTGTTTTCTAATCTGCACCTGTCTCTTATGATACACATTCGTCTGAAAGCATTCTGGTTCAACCTTGAGACTATTATCTCTTTGTATTCTGAAGCATGTAGCATCCACATTCACCCCAGATAATATGTAAAAGCCGAAAACATAAAGATAGTATCTCTTGGTGTTTAATTCTTACTTTCTTTAAAGGGTGGTGGAAGTTCAACGTGGAACATCTTTTTAAGTACTGTTAGCTTGAGTGTTGCTGAAATTCCCTTCTAAATTCGGACATGTGGCTGTATTATATAATTTCTTGTGTACTGATTTTTTTTTCTGTTGTAGATTGAGATCAAAAGAGATAAGCATCAGGATGAAGTGCGTATATTTGCTGATGCTGGAAGGATACTGCGCCCTCTCTTTGTTGTCCAGAACTTAAAGAAGATTAAAGATTTGAAAGGAGACTTTTTATTTCAGTCGCTTCTGGATAATGGCATAGTTGAGTTCATCGGACCAGAGGAGGAAGAAGATTGTCAAACTGCGTGGGGAATTGACTACCTGTTCACTGCTGAGTTAGATAACCCACCTGTGAAGTACACCCACTGCGAGTTTGATAGTTCATTCCTTCTAGGTTTAAGCTGTGGGATAGTTCCTTTTGCCAATCATGATCATGCTAGGAGAGTTCTTTACCAATCTGCCAAGCACTCTCAGCAAGCCATGGGGTACTCGACCACAAACCCCAGCATTCGAGTTGATACAAATTCTCACCAGCTATACTATCCCCAAAGGCCTCTTTTCCGAACTATGCTATCAGATTGCCTAGGGAAGTCGAGGTACTCTGAACACCACAAGGGGATGATGCCAAGGCCTGATTTCTTCAACGGCCAGAGTGCTATTGTGGCTGTCAATGTCCATCTTGGATACAATCAAGAAGATTCTCTCGTGATGAACCGTGCTTCTTTAGAGCGTGGCATGTTCAGAACTGAACATGTTAGGAGTTATAAAGCTGAAGTCGAAAATTCAGAAGCAGTGGGGAAAAGGGCCAAGACGGATGAGCTTGTAAGTTTTGGCAAGATGCAGAGCAAGATTGGGCGTGTTGACAGCCTTGATGATGACGGCTTTCCCTTTATTGGAGCAAATCTCCAAACTGGTGACATAGTCATCGGTAAGTATGCTGCTTCGGGGGTTGATCATAGCATCAAGCTCAAGCATACAGAAAGGGGCATGGTTCAAAAGGTTGTGCTGTCAGCCAATGATGAAGGAAAGAACTTTGCGGTTGTATCTTTGAGACAGGTAAATTTGTAAGTATTTCAGAAGTTTAGTCTCACTATCTCTCTAAAAAGAGTAATGATAAAAAGAAGCACGAAAAACAAAAAGGCTGTTAGATCTGTTCATAAGTTATGATATGAGGATTGAGGAATGTAACTGTCTTCCATGTCCTTACTTTTTCTAGCATTTGTACATACAATTTCTGCTTGTTCACACTTGTCAACTTGAAATACCCTCTTTTGTGATTGTGGTGTCTCCTAGTGTTAGTTAATGTGATCTCCCTTGACTTTTTCTCTCTATTGGTATTCTGGATTGATATGCTTCTCTTGCTGATTCTCTGGCTTCATACTATGGATTATGTATTTGTACAGTTTTTAGAGTAGTCTACCCTGGTGAATAGCTCTTTCAGATTCGTATTGTACTATTGTATGAAGCTGTTCGTCTTTAGGAGCAGGCTCCTTTTGGGAACATAATTTAGAAATCCTGGCCTCAGTAACTCCATGAATTAGATGCTTAAGACTTAGAGTATGGTACACTTTTCCAGCTGAGTAAGTATGCTCAAATGCTAAATAGTACTAGTATATGATACACTGAGTATTCCTATTTCGCATTTCTATACACTTTTTGCCTCATCAATGAAATGGAGAAATCTCAAAATATGCTCAGAGGCATGTGACTGTTTTAAGAGACTACTAGTGCTGTTTACACTGGGATATATAGAATGCATTCTTGTGGGTGAACCCACTTAAGACTAAATCTTGTATGACTTTATATTAAGTTTCTTAATTTTCCCATGTCTTGTTGCTGGGTACACTTGTGGATCTTCCAGGTTCGTTCTCCATGCCTTGGGGACAAGTTTTCTAGCATGCACGGGCAGAAAGGTGTTCTGGGGTTTCTGGAGTCTCAGGAGAACTTTCCTTTTACAGTAGAAGGAATAGTTCCAGACATTGTGATAAACCCACATGCATTTCCTTCTCGACAAACGCCCGGACAACTTTTAGAGGCTGCCCTAGGTAAAGGGATTGCACTTGGTGGTGGACTAAAATATGCAACCCCATTTTCCACTCCTTCTGTTGAAGATATAACGTCCCAACTTCACAGGTACTTATCTATTAATGCTGGAGACTTTTGATTTTTTACTTCATAAATTCATAATAGATTATTTGGTCAAAGTGTTGGAAATGAAATTGGAACTACTAGCGGCTTCCATCTTATTTGTGATTATAATGTTATTTGACTCCTAACTTTTACGTTTCGTCGTTGGTAATTGAATACATCATCTTGGGCAGAAAAAGTTATGCTTATTAGTTAGGACTATTCAAAAAGTTAATTATTTATTGAGTCATATAAATAATTCAGATTTCTATTAGTCTTCTCTTTTTTTTCTATTTTCAAGAACAGCTTTAGTAGATAGTAAGTGGATCGTAGATTTTTCTCCCCCAACCCTACTCTCACACTAAATCAGTGGAAGTATAAGGATTTCTTCCCTTGGTCCTTGGATCATATCAAAAAACTTGAAAGAAAAGGTTTTAATATTGAATTGCCTCACCCGCGTGATATCTGTTTTGGCCTGTTAGCGTTTCGTTTACAGTACTGTAGCGTATCTAGATTCTGCAACTTATATGACTTTGACATTCTGTTAGGCTCGGGTATTCCCGTTGGGGAGGGGAAAGAATGTACGATGGACGTACAGGTGAAAAAGTCGAAACTCTTATTTTCATGGGTCCGACATTCTACCAGCGTCTCACACATATGGCTGAGGACAAGGTGAAGTTCAGGAACACCGGGCCGGTGCACCCTCTTACTCGTCAGCCCGTGGCTGACAGGAAGCGTTTCGGTGGTATCAAGTTCGGTGAGATGGAACGAGACTGCCTCATAGCCCATGGTGCAGCAGCCAACCTGCACGAGCGGCTGTTCACCCTCAGTGATTCGTCTCAGATGCACATATGCAGGAAGTGCAAGAATGTGGCGGGTGTGATCCAGCGAACGGTGGTTGGTGGTCGGAGGGTCCGTGGGCCCTATTGTCGATTCTGTGAGGCTGTCGAAGATGTGGTGAGAGTGAATGTGCCTTATGGTGCTAAGCTGCTCTGCCAGGAGCTCTTCAGCATGGGGATTTCACTCAAATTTGAGACTGAATTGTGCTGAGTTCCCGTCTTATCTCTTCAGACAACTATGCTCTAACTTCTTAGCTATCTATGTATGAAAGCACGTCTAACCTTAATTGCAAATGCTAATTTCTTTTGATATACGGTGTCCTTTTCTTCTTCCCAAATACACCCTTCGTTTCTCTCTATTCTTCACAAGGTAAATGATGAGTATTCCTTCGTCCAAACTAAGTGAAACATTTAATCTTTTGATAATATTTTAAAGTAGTACCCTCTCCTTGCCACAATAGGAGGTGCTATTTGGTTTAGGCATGAGTTTTTAGAAATGTAAAAAAAAAAGTGGGTTGAATAAGTTAATGGATCACTTGATTGTGAGTTTTATTTATATATATTATTTTATTATTGATAAAAAATGATAAATATAACTAATATTTTGAAGAGTTAAAGAGGAGATTCCCCTCCAGCAGAAAAGATTGTTGAATTTGATGCTTTGGCACAAGAATTTTGATACATGTGTGAGTGCTTTAGGTTATTAATCCATGTCGGTATATAATTCTTGAGTTTTAGCGGGAAATTATCAAAATAATAAATTATACTGCTAGTTTTAATTTATTAATCCAGAGTTTAATTTTTTTTTTGATATATTAAATGAGTGGAACATGGGAAGATACACTTTACACCACAACTTTGAATCAAATGATAGATTTCAAGAAATGGCTGAAAGAATCATTACAGCGAGTTACACTTCTTGTGCCCTTGAAACACATCAATTAAAATTCAAAACAACTTTCATATGATTCAAATCTCCAATATTTCATCTTACATACATTGCAACAACAAAAATTACAACCAATGACATTTATATGGGCACTGCAAGTATAGTTATTTTTCAGGGTGAAGAAATATATAGTAAAAGAATAAAATAATGTGAATCATAAGAATAGCATAATGAATGAAAGAAAAAAGGAACCAACTTGTGGCGCTCAGTTGAAAGAAATTAAGCAAAGCTTATACTCTTATCCACAGCTTCGCCTAGTAAATGAGATACACTTGACTTACACAATGAGAAATCAAGCTGCCTCTGCCGATAAGATCTCAAGCTCCGCCCACCACAACGGGGAGAGCCTCGGTGTTGCCAACTCCGGTGATATGTCAATCACTTGTCTCAACATCTGGATCACTTCCCTCATCGAAGGCCTCTTATGAATGTCTTGCTGAACGCAGCATTGGATAACCTCGCACATGACTTCGAGCTCTTTCTCTTTGTGAGATTTCAACGTTGGATCGACCAAGCTGCTGAAGTTCTTCCTATCGTTCAACAACGGGCCAGCCTGACAAAGTTTCAAGAAATCGCGTTTATCACTCAAAAGAAAACGTCTCCTAACCAAACATTTGCAGTAAAAGGATCTAAAAGACGAACCCAGTTCATGAGAAGCCCTTGCTCTTCCAAATAAGGAAGCTTTCCGGATATGGTTTCCAGCATCAAGATTCCAAAGCTGTAGACATTAGTCTCCACATCAGCAAGCGGGGGCAGCTCAGAGTGCTCCGACTCGTTTTCTGCAGCGTTCTTTGACTTGGTAACAAGTTCTCTCCAAAACCCGACATCTGCAACCTGTAAAGATGTTTTTTTTCGGTTCAAGACGAATCTAAAAATATGTTCTTGATGTTATTTCATGGATAAAACTAGAGGTTATTAGGGTAAGATAGATTTACTTTAGCAGCATAGTCTTCTGTTAAAAGTATCTCTTTGGAAGTGAGGTTGAAATGAGAGATTGGTGGATTGAGCTCATGCATGTGTTGGAGGAAATAACCGGCTCCCATGATTATTCGTGTCCTTGCATTCCAATCGAGGTGGTCGAGTTCTTCAACTGGAACGTAAAAGAAAATATTAAACACTGTTACACACAATAAAGGGACGGCGTGATCTTGGTGTTGCCGAGAGACTTACCGTGCAGATGCTCGTAGAGAGAGCCGTTTGGCGCGTACTCAAAAACCATCATTCGGGTGAAAGGATCGTCCTCCTCACAGTAACCAATAAGATTAGAGAAATTCTTGTGGTTTAGCCGCGACAAGGTATCAATCTGTAGTGAAAGTGGAATGAGAGATTTAGAAAAGAGTTTCTGTATGGAAACAAGAATGAACCCGGAATATCTGCATACCTTCTTCCTGAATACTGTTTCAGAACGTTTGGACCAGTCTTTAAGAGCGATTATGGCAGTTGAAATAACGGATATCTCGACTCCACTTGATAGAGTTCCCTTGTACACTGTGGCTATACCATCTTCTGCCTTGATAATATTGCTGAAATCCTCACATGCAGTTTCCAGCTCGGGTCTATTAAGCTTAGGAACCCCTAAAGACGAAAGCACGTTCATTTCAATACGTATACTGAAACCCAAGCTATTCTGATCGTGTTGGAGAAGCATACCTGTGACAAATGCTTTCTGCAACTGCCCACTCAATCCGGTCTTCCAAGGGCGAATAGTTTGAGCTGCTCTGCATCTGCAGACGACGAGCATAATTGATGCAACTATGAGCAAGAAAAGTAAGATCGACAGCCATATAATATGCTTCAGGGAATGCCCAGATTTTCCACCGGTTGGTTGAGTGACGGAAGGAGGTGATGGGGCAGGGGCTGGTGCCCGTTTCTTTGCATTTGGAACAGCAGGAAACGACCCACTACTTCTGCTTGGAATGGAAACACTTCCAAGTTGGACGGGGGGCACAGCATTGGGGGGGAGAGCAACAAGATTAGCGGACTGTTCAACTAGTACGCGGCGCTGGTTGGTCCGGTGATCTACATTCCAACTCACAACTGAGTCCGTTATATCTAGAAAATACAACAACAAAGGTGAATATATAGATATCATCGGTTTAATAAAATGATGACGGGATCTCGTGATTACCTATGTCACAGGCATCTGGCTGATTATGCAACGATTCACTCCCAGACTTGAACCTTAATGAAAGACGACATTCGTGAATAACATTCCTCAGGAGGAAGACGAAAGTGGCATATGTTTACACTAATGAACGATGACTTACAGTCGGTATAGATTGAGATAATGAAGTATGGCCCCTCTAGCTGGTGCCTGGAAGGGAATTGATTTTTCTGATCGCTCCAAAATACTCTGCCAAGTGCTGTTCGAGACATTTTAGCAGGAATAAATGAACACAACATGTTTCACAACACAATAAAGAAGTAAGAAGTGTCTCACCAGCACCCGAATTTTCTATTCAAGCACTGTCCATCACTTGGCAAGCCATGTTTCCCAATCTCAAAAGGGATGCGTCCTTCAAAGCTATTGTTACAGAGCAACCTGGGAAATGAGCATATGTACTCTAGGTATCGGTTGGAGTGACTTAAAGCACGTGATAGTCGGAAGCATATACATACAAACGTTTCAGGGGCAACCGTCCTAATTCAGGAGGAACCGTTCCTGTTAACTTATTGTTCCTCAAGTCCAGGACTTCCAATGTAGTAAGCTGTCCAAACTCGCGAGGAATGGTGCCGGATAGATGGTTCTTCGATAGGTTACTAGCAATCGCAACAAAGTAAGAAAACATTAACCAAAAATGTTTCCTTTTCTTTATAAAGCATTGATCTGATAAAGCAACCAATTCTCAAGATCATACCAAAAACTCTAAATTTGTTTATTTATATAAATTATGCCATTCCTATACAAATATGAGCTTAAGTTCTAACCGAATGACTAGATTTATAGAATATGTCAGAAACATAGTTGAAACTCACAGAACTCTTAAATGAGAGAGATTTGCAAGCTCCGGCACCAATATCCCTACCAAGTCTCGTCCATTGAGATCACTGCACACGGAATAAAGATTTACCATTATAGAACAAACTGAATTGGAAACACGTGAGGGACATTCAAATACCTAACAAAGACAACCAGCCAACACAATAGGGACTTACAGCATATGCACTTTACCGTCCAGACAATGAACGCCAAACCAAGAGCACGGGCTACAGTCATCTGGATTCCAATTCGCTAAAGCTCCCGATGGATCAAAATCCATGTTAGCTTCAAACTGCAACAATGCGTATCCTGAAACGCACGTTCATCAAGTCAACACCATGAATTATCCAAACACGACTAATCACCAATGTCTGGGGTTTAAAGCAACATTAGCAGGGAGAAAATCCCTCGTACCTTCCGGACTGAGGGAAGAGCAACCAAGGATTCTGAATACAAGGAGTAAAAATGAGAAACAAAACAACTGAGCTCCACAAGCGGTCGATCTACCGCTCATTGCTTGCTGAACCATTCGTATGATGGTGGAGGCAGTTTCCTCTGCCAACAGCCAGGACTCTATGCAAAAAGAATGTACACAAAATTGTGAGCTTTTTTACTGAATAAATCGCCTCCAAGCAATAAAGAACCGCACAATCTTACAACAAGTTTCATTTTTGTTCAGCTCTTCAAATAAAGAATCACTATAGATATGCAAATGGGACTAATTTACAAATACAATCCAAAATATAAAATTTAAACAATCGGCTTTGAAGAGCTTTTTTAGAGCACAAATTGCCTCTGAGAAACACAGAATGATACAACCTCACAACAAGGATCAGATAATTAGTTATCTTCAGTTCTTCAAATCAAGAATCACTACACATTTCCAAGTTAGGAACTAATTCATAAACACAATCTAAAATAGCAAACTAAAAAAAAATCTATTTTACCCCCTTTTGATTATATACCTCCGTATTCACGAACAACGGCATAACCTGGCTAAATTGTCTCCGAGATTCAAGCTTCAGCTGGAAAATAAAAACGCAGCATAATCAATGCATTGATTTCTTGAATTCCAAGGAAATGCACAAAATGTGAAAAACATGTGCCATTCAACAAACCCTTGTGCAAATATATTGAAAAAAGAGAATAACCTTTGCGACAAGCAATCCATGAAAAGCAAAAAAAAAGGCATGCAGAGCAAAACACACCATCAAAAAATTTGGTGCAGCAAATTCTTAACTTAGAAAAAAACAATCTTTACAAGAAAATTCAAAAGGGATATAATGCAGAATATTATTGCGAGGAAAAAATTAAATTAATTTCCGGTATTAAAAATTGCAGCTGGAAAGTATTAGGCGTAGAAAATCGATTACAGAGACAGAAAACGAAGGATAATTACTAAGTCTGATTGGAATCGGAGCGTGATTTTCTTGACTGGCCTTTTCACGATGATCTCAGAGGTTGAAACTCTCTTCGACCATCTTTTCTCTGAAAGAGAAGGGAAAAGAAGTGGGGAAAATCTTTCTCTCTCTTTTTTTCTCTCTCTAAAGAAAAACAAATGTTTGTTTCATTCATTCTATTCTCTTCTCTTCCATTGCCCGCGCACAACTCCAGCCATTCTTCTTTTTGTTTATTTTATTTTTTTCATTTTTTATTTTTAAAATACTGTAGATCGTTGAGTTTTTTGCGTTTTCATGGTTTATCGTTCCCATCACTTTTATTTTATGTTATTAGTGTAATTTTATTTACTCATACTCATATTTAAGTGGAGTATTATTTTAAAGTAATAATGTAATGGTATATGTATATCAAAATTTCACTTTTACACCTAAGAAAACTTTTTCATCGATCGTATTAATGGCTTGGGCGACCATTGCAGATATTTAGGTTTACAATTGAATTTATATTTTGCTATAGTGGAATTATAGTCTTGGCCTTTCTATTACTACTACTTAGTAGAATTGAGTTTTTATATGCTATGATTAAATTATAATTGTGTAGTTGTAATTTTATGATATTGAAATATTTAATTTAATTATTTATAAAATTTATATAATTAATATAAAATTATATTATGATTACATTTTTTAACTCAAACAAGTTAAACCATACTTATAATATAAGTATGCATGAATATGTGTTTTATGCATTGACCATATTGTGTGTGTAATGTGTTTTATGTGTATAAATCGCTTAATGATTAATTGGATTCATATTTTATATTAGAAGATGTGAGTGGATCTATTTTATTGCTTTAATTTTGTTCGTTTATAATTCTACAGGTAGTGTATAAAAAAGATTTCAAAATTTATGGGCGATTCCTTCTTTGTTCAACTCATTTATATGACAGGTTTTCATCTACTACTATGATTTAATAATAAAATATTAATTGTAGTTTGTGATTAATTGTTTAATAGTAGTAGTGATTATTGATCTATATTTATTATATATATTTTTGTTTACCATTTTCATATAATGATATTGTTTCACTTTTCAATTATGAATTTATAACCTAAATCAATGTTTTGGAAATATATTAGCATGTGCATATATAACACGGGTGTAATACAAGTGTATATATTGTGTGAGTTGTATGTATGTAGTGCTGTTTATGCATTTTATGTCATCTTTGTTTGTGAAAGATGTATTTGAAAGATTTAATTTAATAATTATTTGAAATTTTAAATATTTATTTTAATTATAAATTTTAAACTATAGAATTGAGAAGGTTTGAAATTAGTGTTAATTTAAAATCTAAATGTTTTTACAATAATAATAATTTAGCATATTTTCAATTTCATGATATCAAATCGACGTAGCTGTGACATTAATTCTATTATGGTAAATTTGGGACATATCAGCCGATTAACTCGTTATCTTTTCTTATCAAAAAGTAAAATGTTTTTTCCTTTTCCTTGGTATAATTATATGATTAACTTTTAAATTTTTAGAAAATTAATACAGTAAATAATACTTCATTCGTCTTATATTAGATGTCACGCTTGAGTAATGATACAAGAATCCAAGAATATTATTTTATGAGTTAAATGAAGAAAAAATAATTTTTATATATTAAAATGAGAAAGAATTACTCTCTTCGTCCCGGATAATTCGTCCCAGTTTTCCATTTCGGCTCGTCCCACATAATTTGTCTCACTTCAAATTGTCCATTTATGGCAAAAAAAATTACTCCCCTCCTAATTATGTTTTCGCCTACCCCATTTCACACATTTAATTCTTTCACCCCCTTCCAAATTACTCCACCCAACCGTCTCTTCCCATTCAATCGCCACCCACACAAATCGACTCCCCTTCCACTCCAAATACTCCCTCTGAAAACCCTAGATCTACACCGACGCCTCCACAATTTCCACCGCCTCCACACAAATCGACTCCCCTTCCACTCCAAATACTCCAAATACTCCCTCCGAAAACCCTCAATTTATACACACGTCGCCTCCACTCCACATCCACCTCCACTAGTTCTACCGCCTCGAGAGCTCCCACTGCGATGGCTGCTTATCCCGACTCTCCTCCTGGGTTTTTATCGGACGATCTGGACGATCTCGTCGTCCCAGACATGCCGGAGCATTTGTGGGGCTCTGATTAAACTCTCGTTGAGAATTTGTATTTTGTGGAGTTGTATGAAAGAGGCCGTTTGTTTTCTAATCTTTGCAGATTTGTATTTTGAGCAGAAGAATTTTGAGCTGCAGAATTGAGCAGCAAATTTAAATTTTGTGCAAATTATAACACTAATTACAATTAAAAAATTGAACAAGATTTTTTAATTATACTCAAATCATCACTAATTCAAGATTTCCATAAAAATAGAAGAAAAAAAATAAGATGGGACCCCTTTTCATTACCTACCTTCATTTAAATCAAAGTCAAACAACATTTTTTAAAACCCATGTCAGATCAAACTGACTCGAATTATCTGAGACGGAAGGAGTATGTTTAAAGAAAAAAATCTTTATTAAAACAAACTAAAAATAAAAATATAACATCCATCATAAGAAATTAGGTAAAAATTCCATAGTTATTCATTCATAACAGGTGGCATTATCACTTATATAACACAGTAGAATGAATATGTGATTTATGAGGTAGCCCACAACCTAGTATTCGAACACTTTTATAAACGTTGACTGGGTCCCACCAAATTATTCCTCTCTGCGTGCCTGCCTCTAATCTTTATCCATCAAACTATTTTGTTGTATTCACGAATTGGTTTTTTAGTTGACAAAATAATACAACTACTAGTTTTTATTTTTTAATGGTCAATACACTACTATTTCACAGTTGCATATGGCTGTATGTTTTTTTTATTCACAAGAAAAATGAAAAATAGTAAATCAACTAATATTGAAGAGGTTCGTATTTTTGGGGGAAATCATATTCTAAAAGGCTGACTATTTTAATCATAAATTCTGAAAGGTCGGCGAATTGAGAACTATATTCCGAAATTTCTCTTAATACTATGGCATTACTTCAGAGTTCAGCCGTTTGAGTAGATATGAAACATCAAATGAGTCGCTTTTGAAATGGGAAAGTTATGATGCCATATATCATCTTATCTAACAGGGAAATATTATCTGAATAAATATCGTTGTACAGTGAAGCCTTGAAGCTTAAGAAAATAAATTATTTATTAATTAAATAATGAATGATATAGTGTAATATCTTAAGACAAATCATGTGTATATCGACGTGTCTGTTGTAATTAAATAATGGATGATATAAGAAGCATCCAGTCATTTTGTGCCAAAAAAATCAAACTTCGAAGGTGACCATAGCAAAATTTATATATTTCCACTTTTCCATATGAATAATGACTATGATGAGGTCAAATAGTTTTCAATTTTCATCTGAATAAGGTTTAAATATTATGGAAAAATACATGTTCATCAGTTTAGACCTCAAACAAGTACATATACTATTAGTATTTGAAAAAATATTAATTATATATAATATTTACTTCTTAAAGTGTCCGATCCCACGAACGCAATTTTCTTAATTCATCAATGATATAATTGCATCTCACTAAACATGAAAATTATAAGAAGCGTATCTCTTAGTCGTACAAGAAATATTATTAGATTGTAGTAAATTAGAATTAATGAATTACTATATTTAAATATATTCAATGGTCTGTTTTACGTTTCTCACAATTCTTTAATAGCCTATATTTTAATATGTTAATATTTGAAAACATTTAATATAGTCTATATGTACTAAATACAAGGAACGCATAAGAAGACAAGCCACACAATTCTAGCAATAATAAATGGGATCAGATAGGAAAAGACAAGTCGAGATTCCTTTGCTTATAAGAAACCCTAGTCCATCACCTATATGAGCAAGGCACTCACGTAGTCATGTTGGTATATATAGAGATCTCAATTGGTGAACACATCAGAAATTTTCTAACTCTAATTCTAAATGTTTAAATTTCAAATTAATACATCGATCAGGTTAATCGAACTAAAGCCAGATATATTAAAATTTAATATGTATAATTTAAAGATCTTATTATTCATAATACAATATACTCCCTCTGATGAATCGGCGAATTTTCGATGTTAGTGAATGCAGGAAAAACGCAGATCAAGACACAGAGAATTTACGTGGTTCGATTTACTGAGGTAAATCTACGTCCACGGGAAGAAAAGAGGGCAGAGTTGTATTGCTTGATCTGTTTTCTACAGCTTACAATACAGACTTGCTATTTTGTATTTTATCTCTAGAGATCGAGAGAATGTAACCCTATCTATCTGATCTAGGTTCTATTTATACAAAGGACCTAGATCGTGGCATGCAGCTATTTACTAGGTAGTGGATGTCGTGGAGATCGTGGCGATCTTGCATGGGTCCACTATCCTGCATGAGTTAATGACTGCTTGACACCACTAAATAGATCGTGGGTGTAGTGGAGGTGGAAATCCTGCATGAGTCCACTATCTCCTAGTTCGGTCGAATACTGAGACCGAACTGCTGAATTATTGCCGAGCAGCTTTTGCCGATCTGAGAGTAGAGCTTGATGCCGACCTGAGAGCAGAGTTTGATTGGTTGGCTTTTACCGAGCTGTAGGCTGGGGCCGAACTCTTTGGTTGTGCCGAACTGAACTCTTTAGTCATGCCGGACTAATACTCTTTGGTTGTGCCGAACTGAACTCTTTCTTGGGCCTTAGGCTGATGGGCTTTACTGCTGTTGGGCTTGTTTAGTACGTTCTCCATCACTACCCCTCCCGGAAAGCGAAGTGAATCACTTCGGCATTCTGGATAAAGGTACGGGGTAAGTTGATGTTTGTCCTCGGTCTTATGAAGTGAACTCTTCTTTGACCGGACTTGTCTTTGGTCTGATGAAATAAACATCTTTGACCGGACTCGTCTTTGAGCTGATGAAATAAACATCTTTGACCTGACTCGTCTTTGGTCTGATGAAATAAACATCTTTGACCGGACTCGTCTTGTGTCCTAATTTGGCGAGTTTTATCGCTCGGATCGGACTTTCCGTTGTCCTAATTTGGGGATCGGACTTTCCCTTGTCCTAATTCGGCGAGTTTTATCGCGTGGATCGGACTTTCCCTTGTCCTAATTCAGGCAAGTTTTATCGCGAGAACCGGACTTTTTGTTGCAGTTCGTTTCAGACGAAGTGCTTGATTCTTAAGCTGAATTGTGGTCTTGTATCCTCTTTAGAAGCTTGGACTTCACAATCGTTGGCTTATTGCAGCTCGTTTCAGACGAACTGCTTGCTTAAGCTGAATTGTGGTCTTGTATCTTCTGTAGAAGCTTTGACTCACAATCGTTGGCTTGTTGCAGCTCGTTTCAGACGAACTGCTTGTTTAAGCTGAATTGTGGTCTTGTATCTTCTGTAGAAGCTTTGACTCACAATCGTTGGCTTGTTGCAGCTCGTTTCAGACGAACTGCTTGTTTAAGCTGAATTGTGGTCTTGTATCTTCTGTATAAGCTTTGACTCACAATCGTTTAGCTTGTATATGTTCTAAGAAGGGGATCAGCCTTCGAAGAACAAGATGCCTCAGTAACATTTGTAAGAGACGACACGCACAGAGACAGACACAACACACAGACAAAACGCACAGAGACAAACAAAGACCAAGTAAACCAAATAAAGCACATTGACCGAACAAGACTCAAGACTGACTGACCGGACTGTCTCTTACAAATGGAACTTTTTGAGGTTGGAAATGTGCCATGTTCGGGGTACCTGTTCTCCTGACATGTGAGCCAATTTGTAAGACCCTTTGCCGAGGACTTCTGACACCCGATACGGACCTTCCCATGTGGGTTCGAGCTTGCCCAGCTTTTCTGCTCGGCTTACTTCGTTGTTTCTCAAGACGAGATCTCCCACTTGAAATTGCAGCTTCTTCACCCTTTGGTTGTAATACCGGGCTACTTGCTCCTTGTACTTGGCTGCTTTTATGCATGCCAATTCTCTTCTTTCTTCGGCAAGATCTAGCTCGGCTCTCAGTCCGTCGTCGTTCATTTCTGAGGAGAAATTTAGAGTTCGGGGACTGGGTACGCCGATCTCCACCGGAATTACGGCTTCAGTGCCGTACACCAGACTGTACGGAGTTTCACCGTTGGAGGTTGTGGGTGTAGTTCGGTAGGACCATAGGACTTGAGGGAGATTTTCTACCCATTGTCCTTTGGCTTGTTCTAACCGAGCTTTTAACCCTTTCACCAGGATGCGATTTGTTACCTCCGTTTGTCCGTTTGCTTGTGGATGAGAGACCGAAGTGAACCGCTGTTGAATATTCAGCTCTTGGCACCAATTCTTGAACGTCTTGTCGGTGAACTGAGTCCCGTTATCCGAGATGAGGATGTGGGGTATGCCAAATCGGCACACTATGTTCTTCCAGACGAAATCCAATGCCTTCGAGCTCGTTATCGTAGCTAATGGTTCAGCTTCCACCCACTTCGTGAAGTAGTCCACGGCAACGATTAGGAATTTCATTTGCCGAGGAGCTTGAGGAAGTGGTCCCACTATGTCTATGCCCCATTGCATGAAAGGCCAAGGGCTTTGCATAGTGGATAGATCGGTCTGCGACATCCTTGGGATATTTGCATGGATTTGGCACTTCGGGCATGTCTTGACGAGCTGCACTGCTTCTTGTACCAAGGTTGGCCAATAATATCCCCATCTTAGAACTTTTTTAGCTAAAGTTCTAGCTCCGATGTGGCTGCCGCACGATCCTTCATGAACTTCTCTGAGGATGTAGTCCGTCTCTTCTGGTCCTACGCACCGCAATAACGGCTGGAGGTAAGACTTTCTAAAGAGGATTCCTTCATGAAGTTCGTACCGAAGTGCTCGGCACGTGATCTTCCGAGCCTCTCTCTTATCCTCGGGCAATTGTCCTTGATCCAGATACTGCAAGATCGGCGTCATCCAGTTCGGCGAGCTGGATACTGAATGTACCTCGGCTTCATCAATGCTTCGATGCATTAATTCTTCCGCCTTTGAGCTCGGATCTGAGGCCAACTTACTTAAGGTATCTGCTCGGCTATTTTCCGCTCTGGGAACGCGGATTATCCGAAAATAGGAGAAACTTCGGCTGATGCTTTGCGCTTTGTCCAAATACTTCTTCATTCTCTCGTCACGAGCTTCACTTGTACCCAACATGTGATTTACTATGACTTGTGAATCACAATGGACTTTGAGAGATTTGACGAGCAGACTTTGCGCTAACTGGAGTCCGGCAAGGAGGGCTTCGTACTCGGCTTCATTATTAGTAGTGGGGAATAGGAACCGAAGTGAGTAGGTTACCTCGTGTCCGTCGGGAGCGACAAGTAAAATACCAGCTCCACTTCCCATCTTGTTTGAAGCTCCATCTACGAATCCGCTCCAGCAGTCCGGCGGCTCTACTTCGGATTTCAAGGGCAGTGCTAGTTCGGCATTGGCAGAATTCTTCTGTTCGGCAATAACAGGAATTGCTTGATCGAACTTTGCTTCTGCAAGAAAATCTGCCAAGGCTTGTCCCTTGATGGCTTTCCGAGGTAGATATTCAATTGTGTGCTCTCCCAACTCTATAGCCCACTTGGCGATTCTGCCTGATGCTTCTGGTTTGGTCAACACTTGCCGAAGTGGCAGATCAGTTAAGACGCATACCTTGTGAGCATAGAAGTATGGCCGCAGTCTCCTTGCTGCATTTACTAATGCTAGAGCAATCTTTTCCAGAGGTTGATACCTGGTTTCTGGACCTCTTAATGCTCGGCTTGTAAAATAGATGGGAAGCTGCTTTAGGCCTTCTTCTCGTACAAGCACCGCGCTGATGGTTTGATCCGATGCCACTAAGTATAAGAATATTACTTCGGCTTCGGTTGGAGCAGAGAGAATAGGAAGCTCGGCTAGATAACTTTTGA
This sequence comes from Salvia splendens, assembly GCF_004379255.2. Taxonomy (NCBI): domain Eukaryota; kingdom Viridiplantae; phylum Streptophyta; class Magnoliopsida; order Lamiales; family Lamiaceae; genus Salvia; species Salvia splendens. The sequence goes on along the minus strand of NC_056036.1, from coordinate 9,159,531 downwards.
GATCGTCAAAGGCCTTTTTCTGCTCGGCTCCCCACTCGAACTTTGGTGCCTTTTTCAACACCTTGAAGAACGGCAGTTGCTTTTCGGCTGCTTGGGAAAGGAATCGATTCAGTGCGGCTAGACATCCGGTTAGCCTTTGCACGTCATGTATGGACTTCGGCATTGCCATGTTCTGAACGACTTGAACTTTTGAGGGGTTTGCCTTGAGTCCGTCCTTTGAAACCCAACAACCCAGAAACTTTCCCGAATCTACCAAAAAGGTACACTTTTGGGGATTAAGTTTGAGGTTGGCTTTCTTGAGCACGTTGAGAGTGGACTTGAGGTTGTGCTCGTACTCCGAAGTGCTTTTGCTTTTGACGACTATATCGTCAACATACACTTCGACCTCCTTTCCAATTAGGTGCCGAAAAAGCTTGTCTACCATCCTTTGATAAGTGGCTCCGGCATTCTTTAAACCGAATGGCATCTTTTTATAAGCGAAAATGCCGAAATCAGTAATGAAGGCTGTTTTCGGAGCGTCACTCTCATCCATCAATACTTGGTGATATCCTTTGTATAAATCAAGAAAACAGAAAATTTCGAAGCCGATCAAAGCTTCTACTTTTTTATCTATATTCGGAAGGGGATAGCAATCTTTAGGACAGTGCTTGTTTAGATCGGTAAAATCTATGCACATCCGCCATCCTCCTCCTTTTTTCTTGATCATCACAGGATTGGCCACCCAGGAAGGATATTTCACCTCGAATAGTACATCCGCTTTTAGTAATTGGCGGACTTCGTCATGGATGACTTGGCTTCTTTCTGCCGCAAAGAGTCTTTGCTTCTGTTTTACTGGCCGGATTGAAGGATCAATATTTAACCGATGAGTGATTACCTCGGGGGGCACTCCGGTCATGTCCAACGGAGACCATGCAAAGACGTCTTTGTACTCCTTGAGGAGCTGAAGGGTCTTTTCCCGGAGTAGAGGCGTTCCTGCGAAGCCGATCTTGACCGTTCTGGATGGATCATCTTCGTATAACTGAACGGTCATTGAGTTCGGCTCTGAAGTGACTTCGGTCATCTCGCTTGCCTTTGACTCCGGTTGCTGTGATTGCTATGCTTGATGGTGCCGAACTGATTGCTCGGCACTTTTAAGCGCAATCTGCAGACATTCTTTTGCTCTCTTTTGATCACCTCGGATGACCGCTATCCCACCTTTAGTGGGGATCTTGATGGTGAGGTGATAAGTAGAGCAAACGGCCCGAACTGTGTTGAGCCAGTCTCTCCCCAGGATGATGTTGTACGGGGACCGAGCTTTCACCACAAAGAACTCGATCATCGTATTGGAGCTTGTAGGCGCTTTTCCCACCGTGATCGGAAGGCTGATAATACCTTCTGGGCGGGTGTCCTCCTGGGCGAAACTTTTCAGAGGAAGTGTAGCCGGACTGAGCCGAGCTGGATCCACTTCCATTTTATCGAAACATTCTTTAAAAAGAATGCTGACTGACGCTTCTGTATCCACAAATACTCTGTGGATCAGTTTGTTTGCCACTCCGGCTTGAATGACAATAGCGTCTTGGTGAGGAGAGATGGCTGGGACGGGATCGGCATCTGAAAATGTAATCACTTCGTCTTTCTTCAGCCTTTTATGTGTTGGCTCCTCTTGATTGGAACCTCTGCGTTCTGCTTTTAGGGACGACTTAGTCTTCCCGGCAGGGAGAGCATCAATAGTCAGGATTACTCCATCATATTGCGGCTCGTCGTCGTCTTCGGGATCCTCATGCCTTTTCGGATCCTGAGGATTGCAGTTCGCACCTCTCTGCCTTTTGTTTTTTTTCGGCTGCTTGCTTTGGTATTTTTTTAACGTTCCTGTTTTCACAAGAACATCAATACCTGCAGCCAAGTCTCGGCACTCCTCGGTATCGTGTCCGTGGGCTTGATGGAAGGAGCAATATTGATCCTGAGGTCGCCGCGCGGCCGATTTCGTCATCCGCCTTGGTTTTTCGAACATATCGGAATGTAGTTCGAAAATTTCCGCTCTTGACTTGTTTAAGGGTACGAACTGAGCGGGCGGCTTCTCAGGATTGAGACGTGGTCCCAATCTGCCTTGTACCGGTGCCCTTTGAATTCTTTCAAAAGGAGTTCGGCGGGGAAGCCTCTGATCGCTATGATCGGGCTTCTTTTCGTCTCCTCGGGATGAGCTGTCTAAAGACCGTTTTCGACGGTCTGCCTCATCCGCACGGGAAAACTGGTCCGCGATGTCCCACATTTCTTGAGCTGTTTGCGGACCGCACTCCACGAGCTTTCTGTAGAGAGCTCCGGGCAGGATTCCATTTTGGAATGCCGAAATGACAAGTAGATCATTGAGATTATCTACTTGTAGGCATTCCTTATGGAATCTCGTCAGGAAGTCGCTGATCTTTTCGTCGCGACCTTGACGTATAGAAAGTAGCTGAGCCGAAGTGATCCGGGCTTCCGCTTTCTGAAAGAACCTCCTGTGGAAAGCATCCATTAGATCTCGGTAGGATCTAATGCTGCCTTGAGGAAGGCTGTCGAACCACCTTCTGGCGTTCCCGATGAGCAGCTTGCACATATGGACCTCATTGAGACCCTGGTTCGCCATATTATATTGATAGCGTCCCAAGAAGTCATGAGGATCCTCTAGCCCGTCATAAGTCATTGACGGTGTCCGGTAGTTCCGCGGCAAAGGAGTTCGGGTGATATCGTCCGAGAACGGAGTCTTCAATGCTCCGTAGATAGCGAACCCGACATCTCTTCGGTACGGAGGAGATGGAGTTCTCCTGTGGTTCCGGTACCGAGGAGGAACAGGAACATGTCGGGGTTGAGGATTCTTTCTCCTGGAAGACACGTCACTACTGCGGTAGTGACTTTCATGCCTAGATGAGGAGGGAGAATCCGTCGTTGTCTTCTCCGGCTGTTGGCTCTTCTGCAGGAAGGTTAAGAACTCCTCCTGCTTCTCGGCCAAGAACAGCTTGACAGCTTCATTTAAATCGGGCTGCTGGGAAGACTCGGTGCGATGACTCCTGGAGTGGCTTGTTCCTTCTTCGTGAGAACCGGAGGTAGATGTCTCCCGAGGCCGTTTTTCAGACCTGCGAGCTGGACTAGCTTCCTCACGGTTATCACGAACGGTATTATGGGTGTTATGTGATCTGGTATGCATTTTTTTGGGGTGGAAAAAGGGTCAAAAATTCGCTTTATCACAAATTTGGTTCTCTGTTTCCCACAGACGGCGCCAGTGATGAATCGGCGAATTTTCGATGTTAGTGAATGCAGGAAAAACGCAGATCAAGACACAGAGAATTTACGTGGTTCGATTTACTGAGGTAAATCTACGTCCACGGGAAGAAAAGAGGGCAGAGTTGTATTGCTTGATCTGTTTTCTACAGCTTACAATACAGACTTGCTATTTTGTATTTTATCTCTAGAGATCGAGAGAATGTAACCCTATCTATCTGATCTAGGTTCTATTTATACAAAGGACCTAGATCGTGGCATGCAGCTATTTACTAGGTAGTGGATGTCGTGGAGATCGTGGCGATCTTGCATGGGTCCACTATCCTGCATGAGTTAATGACTGCTTGACACCACTAAATAGATCGTGGGTGTAGTGGAGGTGGAAATCCTGCATGAGTCCACTATCTCCTAGTTCGGTCGAATACTGAGACCGAACTGCTGAATTATTGCCGAGCAGCTTTTGCCGATCTGAGAGTAGAGCTTGATGCCGACCTGAGAGCAGAGTTTGATTGGTTGGCTTTTACCGAGCTGTAGGCTGGGGCCGAACTCTTTGGTTGTGCCGAACTGAACTCTTTAGTCATGCCGGACTAATACTCTTTGGTTGTGCCGAACTGAACTCTTTCTTGGGCCTTAGGCTGATGGGCTTTACTGCTGTTGGGCTTGTTTAGTACGTTCTCCATCACCCTCCATCCCAGCTCAAACGATTGATTTCTTTTTGGCTGTTATTTTGAGGGCATGATAATAAATACTTCATCCGTCCCACAAGAATATGCACTCTTTCCTTTTCAGTCCGTCCCACAAGAATATGTACTTTCTAATTTTGAAAAGTCTTTTCGGTCTAATGAGGTGGGACCATTCTCCACTAACAATACTTTAATTACTTTTTCTCTCTACATCTATCTTATTTTATCAATTTTACATTAAAACCAGTGCCGAACCCAAAGTACATATTCTTTGGGGACATAGTGAGTAGTTAAAGTGGAGAGAAAGTAAAGTAAAAGAGAGAATAATGTAAAAAAAGTTTTATCTACATTATTCTTTCTCTTACTTCACTTTCTCTCATTTTGCTCAAACACGTAATGAAAAGCAGTCAAGCACTTAAAATGGGACGGAGGGAGTATATATAACTAAATATATTAATTAGCACTATATGACAAGGATAAACTAAACTAAAATAAAATAAGTACTAACAATATAGAATGCTAAAAATATGACATTGGATAAAATAACTTGTTAATATCACTACAACAAAAAGAACTGCTAAGGACATTTTTTAATGTTATTAAAGACGCTAATTTATGTGTCTAGTTATACCACCAATGCTTCATAAAGTCTCTTTATTGTTGGTGTCTCAACTAAAATAAGAGGACAAGAATAAAAACGTCCAAAAAACAAAAAAGTTAAGATAATTTATCCTCAACATATTGACGCTTTCTTTAGCATCCTAAATTATAATTATTTTTAAAAAATTTCAAATGATAGTAATTGTGTATCAATTTTTATGTTATTAAAAGATAAGTTTTTTGTAGTGTATTAAGTTGTTTCATAATTTAATATGGAGTTAAGAGTAGGTTATGCTAAATAAGTAAATATTGACATGTTTAAGATGTTAATATAAATACATTTTGATAAATTTTAAAGTATGTTTTGAAATTTAGAATATTTATATAGGGGACTTGAATTTCTTGATTCATTTATCTATTTTATTAATAAAAATAATAATGTACTGTATGTATTTAAGAGTAAATTGCATATATAGTTATTTAACTTTATATGTTAGTTGTCCTTGGAAATATATCGGAAAAATATCATGGTAAGTCTCTAGACTTTTATGTATTTGTATTTAAGGTATTTTTGCACCTTTTCAGTCTTTTGGAACTAAAAATTGCCATGATCATGTGAAGACCATTTTTATACGTTTTCACATTCCACATAAATTACAGAAGTACCCAAACATATACTCCTACATACAACATTATCATATAGGAACTCATAGTACAAAATCTAATAAATCACATATTGCATTTTTGTGTGTATTATGCATATGAGTGAACTGTAAAAATAGTTCATGACAATGCAGTTCTAACATTTTTTGGTGCATGGTGAATTTTAATATTTCGTGGGCCATATTTGAGGCCATTTTGAACTATCCGCGACATTTTTTTTTTATATATTTTCACTTTTACATGTCCATTGACTAAATTTGCTAACATATGTCATTTAAATGTTACTTGAAAAATCCAAGAGGTATAGTTGGGTGGTGTAAAACTCGTTCATCCTTAATTAAATGGTCAGGGGATCGATCCTTGCATTAATTGTGTATGGAGCAACCTTGAATTCTTGGGTCAGTTGTCTCATCCATTGAGTTGGCTACAAATCAACGACTAAAATAGTCATTGGGTCAGTCGGCTGATATCCTTGGAAATAAAAAAAAATGTTACTACTTGAAATTATATTAGATAATTTATTGGTTACATAATTTGTGATTTTGATTTCGTTTTTTTTTTTCATTTTTTTTTTCATTTTTCTTGATCTTCTTTAGTTTTATTATTTTCTTTCTAAAATATGAATTTGAAATCAAACTAATCTTAAAAATTTAAAAATGCTAATCAGTTAAGCAAATTCGATCATTAATTAGGTTAATTGAAGATTAATGCCACTAATCCCAAATAAATTAACACACATAAGAAATTTTGATTTATATATAATGAACCGACAATTAATTAAAGTATGCTCTTTTTACTGATGTATAAAGTTATTTGTGATGATAAATAATTTTACATAATTAATTTTATTAGTATAACATTAACAATATAACATAATAATATTTTGAATATTATTAAAAGTTAGTATGATATTTTTATACAAATTAGATAATTTCGAATTTAATTTAAAAAGTCACTCTTTAATTTAGAACCTTAGATTCATAGGTAAACAAAAAAGAATAATAAATATAAATATTTCAATCTAACCAAAAATATAATTTTGCAATAAAAAATTCTTACTGATTTGAAAACTCTTGACTTTTATCAGATTCATGGGATTTATTTTCGTAAATAAAATAATAGTAGTACTTGTCATAGAAGTTTAATTCTATAACGTTGAACAGTCTTTTAAAGGGTAATTAATTTTGAAGCATACCTCACTAGTTTACAGTAATGCTAAACCAAGCAAACCATTGATATTTTTGGATTTTTAAATAATTAGATTTGAAATTTACATTTGGAAAGAAGAGAAGGAGGAGAAGAAGGCACCAAATTGATGCACCAACTTTTAATTTACGAGAAAGGCACCAACTTTATTTTGAAAAATGGAACTCCCAACCAAGAAAGAAAGCATGCAATTGATTTTCTGAAACTAATAACAGATCACTAAAACTAATAAAATTGAAGAATTATCCATTGAACTTCGCAGTGGATCTCAGTTTAGATGACTCCAAAATCCCCTCTTCCGTCCTCAAAAAATTATACTACATTTTTATGTACCATCAATCTCCGAGAGAAAGGTGGCTAGTTTTCGATATGCAATTCTTAACTGTATTATGTAATTTTATAATGGGACAAATTTTCGATAGCTCTGAATTTCAATTCCATGCATAAAATAAAATAAGCCAGTATTACACCGATCAAAATGAGATTCTGTATTGCAGATGGCTATTTATATAAACAAAATAGAAAAATAAGGTGAAATTAAAACATCTATAGATGATGATCAGCCATTTTTTCGGCAAGGGATTTGAGATTGCACCCGATTATAGTCTCCGCGAAAAGACACGTGTCCTCCTCGCAGCTGTCCGCCGGAATGTCCATCACCACCGTATCTCCGCCGCCTCTTCCTCCTCCTTCGTGCAGCGTCGGTAGTTCACGAGCTTATGATCGCCGCCGATGATGCTGACCACCATGACATGCGATTCGTCGTCAAGGCGGTCGAGGCGCTCGGTGCTCCGCTGTGACGACGGACCAGATGAGCGGGAGCGGGGCCTGGATGGTCTGGGTGACGACGGAGCCGCACTGGTTGGCGGAGAGGCGGGGACTGTGGTGGAAGCTTATCATGGTTTCTTCGCCGGAGCTTGATTTTTGAAGAGGGAGTTGTGTGCTTTGTTGCATGCATGTTTATGGAAAGTGAATTGAGGGGTGGGGTTTATATAAGTTTTTTTCAGTAGCCGCCAATGCCATTAGAGTTGCTGCCGTCTTCGAACCCTTGCTGCTTTCTATAAATAGTAAACGGATTCATCGAAATTTGGTCTCTGTTTTGCGGTCAATTTCTTAGCCTATACTCTTAATTGATTTTTATGGAGTATTAATTTTTCTCGTATCATTTTTGGTAATAGACTTCACATTTCACTAACTTTATCTCACCCACATCTCATTATAAAATTAATACTATATAAAAATAGGAGTTTATCTCACCCACATCTCATTATAAAATTAATACTATATAAAAATAGGACTCGCCTCCACTAATCCTTTCCCCTCACTTTTTATAATAGTATTTTTAAAAACTCTGTCCAATCAAACATGCTCTTGTATTCATGGACGAAGGGAATAATTTTATTTTAATTAGTTACATTCCACATTTGATCGTAATTGGAAATTATTTCTGATTTACTTAGTACTTATGGGCAGGTTTCGTAAAATCATTCATTTGAATATTTGCTTTGTAAATTTGGAAAAATGTAGTAACATGTAAGACAAGTATAGATTTGAGAATGTATTTCCTAAAAATTGTCGTGGATTATTTTTTTTTTATCAAAGCCTTACTATATTGCTGTGGATAGTATGATTCCATCTTAAAAGGCTAAATACTGTGGATATTATGATAGAAATTCCACCTTAAAACCAATCAACACGTTCTAAACACCAAATTCTTTATGGGCGAGAACACGTGGAAGTAACGTAAATCTGCCACGTGCATGCTTTATGGCCGCAGAAACTGGGACACCGTCACGTGGCAACGCCCGCACATCAGGTGAGATACACGCACCACACACTGCACAGGTGAGTAAATAATCATAGATCATAATTTGGAAAAGGCAATGACTTATACTATTATGTAGACATTCATGTCTTATATTTTGCTGGATGTCAAATCATTTTATAGTACTATGTCTAAATTGCACATTAATTCCACAACTTTATAAGTGGAGTGATAAATATGTTTACATAAAAATGGAGTATTATTAATTGAATACAATTTTACAATTAAAAAATACATTAAATAGAGTATAATAACATTCAAATTTAAATAGAATATAGTATTAAAAATACCAAAAAAAATTCACAACGCAAATTTAATGGACCATGCTTGACACGCCATTAAACATTTAAATCCAGTTAGACCTAACTAGCTTAATTAAATCATTTATCAGTAGCCCAATTATTAAATACTTTAATAGGTTTAATTATCAATCATCGAACATTAAATCCAGTTAAAACTAATTATCATAATTAACTAGCCCAATTTTGAAGGTCCACTTTAATCATATAAATAAATAAAAATGTATTAAAAATTAAAACCCTATAACGTAAAACAGCGCCACTTTTGCTTCTATATGTTTCACACCAAATATTTATTCATCGAAAATACATCAACTATGTGGCCGGTTTCACACCAAATATACAAAATATGTACTGATGCAGTGAATGAGCATAAAAATCTAAAATGTGGCAAGATTAAATCGAAACGGGAGAAATTTAATACCATCAATCACGCATATATATCTTATGTTTAGTATTCTTATAGCAATTCGGATAACTATGATATATAGTTAACTTACTTGACTACATAATTCCATTTCTTTAATTGTTTCCATCTACATCCTTTCTTATTAAAAGTTTAAAATTCAATTATTTTATCAGCAAATAAGAGGTTATGAACATCAAAAAATTAATTGAAATTGGGTAGCATGGTTTTCAGAGTGAGAGATTGGAAATCATTTGTTCCCTCTTTTCTTTCTGCTAATTTCTTCTATCATTTGCTAGTTATTGTGTGCTCTATATTTGATTAAATACTAGTACTAGAAAAACATTTTCAAATTATAAACTCTTAAAGAGTTCTCAGTCAAAGGCTCAAAGCTGGGCAAATTATATGGGGACGAATAATCTAGGTTCAATAAACGCATGAGCCCACACATACTCAACCAAATCCAGTCAAGTTTCCAATTGCGTTTTAAAAAGAAAAAAAAGGCACATATTGGGTTAACTTAACATTATAGAGTATAGACCTAAGTTTGTTCCTTTTTTATTCTTTTTCGTTTGAGAATGAAATTAGCTCTCTTTTTAACTACAAGATTCTTTTGATATTGATAGAATAATAATTCAAATTAATCCCATTTTAGAAACTAGATCCAATCCAATTTTAGAACAAATAACATAAAGTATAAAGTTTTGAAGTACTTTAATAATGTATATAGAGCTGTGATGTATGAGCATCAACTAAATAATGTAGCAAACCAAAATCGAAATCCATCACCAAACAAAAAACTATAAATTGACAGAAGTCTTGATTTACAGAAAAAAACTTAACAACAATGAACATGAAGTGCTGATTTACAGAAAAACCCACTATAAAAAATTTGCTAAAAACGTCGAAGCTTCATCACTTACCCGAAATCGCCGGCTTTGGTTCAGTTTCCACCGGATCTGGACTGCCAAAGCAATTGTACAACGACAAAGAAGGCTGAAACGACTGAGAAACGTAGAGTCGAAGGCTTTTCACGGAGAGAAACGACGGGGAGAACTGTTTTTTTGGTCTCTTTCCGGAGGCTAGGGTTTTGAATGAGAGTGGAATTGGGGGAGAGGATTTTGGAATGACAGAGAGATAGTGCGGAAGGGGATATCAATCGGTTTCCCCAAAAATTGCGCTTAATTCGGACTTGCAGTTTTGAAACGCGTGATATTTGTTTACATTTCTACCCCTATAATGTACCAATTCCAACTAATAATGTAACGCGGACCATGATCTCTCTTCAGCATCTAGTCCGTCCAACATCTTAATCTAATGGTTAATATTAAGTTGAAACTTAATACTATAGAGGCAATAGGACCATAATACTCCCCTATGTGTGTATATATATATATGGATGTGTTATATTGCTAACTCACTCTTAAATTGCTAACTACAACTAAATCAAGGTACAAGATCATTCATCCACAAATATTAATAGGAAGCACAAAAATTATCAATTAGGGGTATTAGTGTCGATTTACAAAAAGTTATTTATAACTAACTTTTAAAAAATATCTCAAAACTTTAAATGATTATAACTATCTCAATTTATATTATTTTTTTACACAAAATACATCAAATTAAAGATAATTTTATAAGGATTCCAACTAGAATTCACTTGCATATGTTCCGATATCAAAATTTTAAAAAAATTATTGAATTTTCGTAAATATCAACTACCAATTTAATGTCAATATAACTACTATAATATGTCAATATAATACCTGTACCATGACATATTATACCTATACAATGTCAAAGTTAATTTGTGTTGACATATTCAATGAATCATATTGATATATTTAGTACACTATATTTACAATTTGATTCAAAACCCTAATTTTGGTAGTTTTCTTATATTTTCAAATTTAATTAATAATAAAATAAAATTACACATGACAATTTATAGACCACTAAATCTCTACAAATCTAATGGTTTAAAATTAGTTTTAGTTAGCAATTCAATGTAGAGTGAGCAATTGATTACACCCATATATATATATATACACATAGGGGAGCGTTATTCTACTATTCATCCCTTAGATCCTTTATTCTTCTTAATATGGGCCGTTAGATCTCATTCATCAACGATCCAGATGATCTGCATTATTATACTATAATGGTGCATTATTAGTCGGTATGCATTATTCAACTGAAAATCTGCATTATTACACTATAATGGTGCATTATTAGTCGGTGTGCATTATTCAACTGAAAATCTGCATTATTAAATGACACGTGGCATCAATCTAACCGTCAGATGACAAAATCGTGGGCTGAGATCAAGAAGGAAAAAGGAGGAAATATGCAAAAAGGAAATGAATACATCCATATATACATATATATATATATATATATAGGCGTGCATTATAATGATAACCCCAATTTTCGTAATAACCCTATAACAAATCTGGACCACACATTTTTAAAATCATGCGGTCTAGATTCAAACTTAGATTTACTTCATAAAAAAAAGCGCGGGGGTAAATATGTCATTTCGCTCATAATAAAATTTACGTATCCAAATTTCACTCATTTAATTTCTGAATTTCGCTCATTTTATCATTTTATCAGTCAGTCAAAAGTATCATTTTATCAACTCAGAGTATCATTCTATCCGGCAAAACTACCATTCTATGAAATAAACCTATCATTTTATCACAAAGCAGTAAACGTATCATTTTATCAACTCAGAGTATCATTTTTATAAGGTTACTGTCATTTTATCCGCTTAGATTATCATTTTATCAGGTAAAAGTATCATTTTATTAAACAAAAATGTCATTTTATACACCAAAAATACCTATCATTCTATCAGCTGAAAGTATCATTCTACCCGGCAAAACTATCATTCTATCGGCTGAAAGTATCATTCTATCCGGCAAAACTATCATTTTATCAGTTTTATGTCATTTTGTCACGTTAAAGTATCATTTTATCAGCTTATAGCAATTTCTTCAGCTAAACTATCATTTTTATAAGGTTACTGTCATTTTATCCGCTTAGATTATCATTTTATCAGGTAAAAGTATCATTTTATTAAACAAAAATGTCATTATATACACCAAAAATACCTATCATTCTATTGGCTGAAAGTATCATTCTACCCGGCAAAACTATCATTCTATCGGCTGAAAGTATCATTCTATCCGGCAAAACTATCATTTTATCAGTTTTATGTCATTTTATCACGTTAAAGTATCATTTTATCAGCTTATATGCAATTTCTTCAGCTAAACTATCATTTTTATAAGCTAACTGTCATTTTATCCGCTTAGATTATCATTTTATCAGGTAAAAGTATCATTTTATTAAACAAAAATGTCATTTTATACACCAAAAATACATATCATTCTATCGGCTGAAAGTATCATTCTACCCGGCAAAACTATCATTCTATCGGCTGAAAGTATCATTTTATCTTTTTATTAGTCAGTCAAAAGTATCATTTTATCAACTCAGAGTATCATTCTATCCAGCAAAACTATCATTCTATGCAATAAACCTAACATATATCATTTTATGAGTCAATCAAAAGTATCATTTTATCAACTCAGAGTATCATTCTATCCGGCAAAACTATCATTCTATGCAATAAACCTAACATATATCATTTTATCATTTTACGTGATATTTGGCGAAATTCAGAAATTAAATGAGGGAAATGACATATTTACCCCCGCGCTTTTTTTTATGAAGTACATCTAAGTTTGAATCTAGACCGCGTGATTTAAAAAATGTGTGGTCCAGATTTGGTTATAGGGTTATTACGTGATTTAGGGGTTATCATATGATCACAACTCTCTCTATATATATATATATATTGGTAAGTACTACTCATAAAATTAACCTAATCAGCAAATCTTATGCAATGCTATTATGCCAATGTGAGTATTCAGTATTAATAAGTGGGTCTAGTCTAATAAGATCAATATTTTGGTCTTTTGGTGTATTGCACTTATTGTATCAATTTACCAGAACTTTCGGTATGGTATAATATCATACTGTAAAATGTAAGGGTTCGGTACGGTAACAGTGTGAATATTCGTATACCGCGGTATACTGAGCATACGGTATGTACCATATATTTGGTACCGATACATTCGGTGTAAATCTCTATGTTTGGTATCGGTATGCCACGGTACATACCAAGATCAATACATACCGAATTTATAAAAAAACACGATCTATATACCGATTTTCAAATGATACTTCGATATGCAGTTACAAGAAATGGTACAGCAGAACAGTATAGTGTTCCAAACTAGGTATGCCGAATTTTAGTACGATATACCATAAAATTGGTACGGTAACGGTATTCTACTTTATTCCATACCGAAACTCTGGTATACCGAAAAATTTGGTACGGTAACAGTACGATAGTTTTCATACTGATATTTTTGATACGGTATATGGTATCGTACCGTCTCACCCCTAATTTACGTTGGATATCAATAAAATAGTCCATTTTATAAAAAACTTGAATTTAGATAAAATGGTGCTTACCTTTTAGGGCTCGTCTGGTAGCCCAAACACCATTCCAGCGACCCGGGATTCGTCCGCTGGGTTTCAGCCCTACATCTACTACTATCGGCCTCTCCGTGTCAACTCCATCACGGTGGTGAGCAGGTATAAGGGTTGGGCTTTTCACGATTAGGCTGAAACCGTTTCATTAGTACCATTTTGCCCTCCGAATACTTCAACCGTTTCGTTTTTCTTATCGTTGGTCACTCAATTTCCGTCGAGGCGACTTCGACGCTCGACAGTCGTCTCTTCCCGGTTCGACTCAATTCAGATCGGCGTTCGTCGGCTTACCGTAGTCCGGGTAAGTTTTGATTTGAATGTTCGATTATTGTTTGTAGTGTCAATTTGTGTCGTTTTTGGGTTCGATCTGTTGGTTTATTTTTTGAAGATGGATTTGGTCTGGTTGCTTAATTGAACTCGGTCCGATTTGAGCCAATTTTTTTATGCATCTGTAGCTTTAATTTTTGCGCTTCGATATGGTTGTCTTGCATAATTGATTTCGTTCCGCAAAAAACTTATTACTCATTGGTGAGGAGATTGTTGTGCATCTGCCATAAGTAGTAAACACTTGATTTCTTCTCTTTTAATTGAATTGCTTGATGTTGCTGCAGCTCTGTTAAAAATTCAGAAATTGAAGCTTCTGTTTAAATGCTTTCGGAAGATAAACTCATCTTTCTTAGTTTTATGCTCTCTGTTTTTTATTTTATTTTTTCGTAAGATTTTGGGGGTTTTTACGGTTTGATTTATGTGTGTTTTGATAATCCTGATGTAGCGAGATTTTGTTTTGCATTACTGTTTGGATTAAACAGAAAGAAACATAGTACTTTGTGCGGTGATTAGGAAAATTTGGGGTGATTTTGCAGTGTCAATGAAAAAGGTAGCTGAAATGGACGCGGAGTCAACAAATAGAGGAGAGGAACTTGGTCTCTGTAGGGTACAAGAATGTGATCGGGTCGAGAAGAGGTTTCGTGGAGAATCTTATCTTCAATTGAGCAGAAGGAATAGTCGAGGGGAAACGAGCAGAATGCGAAGGATTGGGCGGAAACCTATCGCCATATTTGTCCCACAAATTTGGAATGAGCGACGAAGGAGAGAGGGGTAATTGGAAATTGGACAAAACACCCTACAATTCTATCCACCAAATCAAGAAAGCCCATTTACCATAAACCCATGTTAAATATTTTACCACCTACCGGACGCCCCCGGAGTTGGACTTGTGCATTGCTTTGGCAGTAGTAATGATGAGTTAACATGTCACGTGCCAGTGCAACCATTAAGTGCCCAACTTCCACATGCAAGTAGTGCAACCATAACTGCCCAATTATTGAATTTGGTTAAAGGCTTACGATTGACACTTCCAAAAGGCTAATTACAAAATTGACTCCAATTATCAATCCGCGCCATACATTTCTTCCAACAAAGTCACACTCAATAATACAAACAATCGTAAACGTTCCAACCAAACAAATAAAAGAAGTGAACTCCAACAGCATATAGCAAAAAACACCATCCCAACTCTTTATCTTATAGGAGTGTAATCGTTTCAATATACGACATAATTCTACACTCACCAAAAATAAAGAAAAACTACCCAAAATTATTTATCCACTTCATCACATGTGGGGATAAAGTATTTTCCACTAGAATTAATATTTTGGGATACAATTACATGAGATTATATGGCTATTTAATAACAAGTGATCAAGCTTCATAAGGCCATCCGCAATGGGGCGGACGATGGCGCGCATCGTCCGCGCCCGCCATCGTCCGCCCCATTGCGGGTGCGTGACATAGGCCGCGGACGATCGTCGCGCCCTATACTAAGGGCGCAGAGTATAGCACGGACGATGCCCATCGTCCGCCCCATTGCGGCCTACGCGGACGATGGCCGTGGACGATAGGCCATCGTCCGCGCCATCGTCCGGCCCACTGTGGGCTACGCGGACGATCGACACGG
This sequence comes from Salvia splendens, assembly GCF_004379255.2. NCBI lineage: Eukaryota > Viridiplantae > Streptophyta > Magnoliopsida > Lamiales > Lamiaceae > Salvia > Salvia splendens. Next base: position 9,144,089 of record NC_056036.1, on the reverse strand, counting down.
ACGATGGCTACGCGGACGATGGCCGTGGACGATAGGCCATCGTCCGGCCCACTGTGGGCTACGCGGACGATCGACGCGGACGATGGCACGCGGTTTCGTTTTGTTATAAATAGAGTTCATTTGTAATTTCATTTCACGATTTCACTTTCGAAACTTATTACATTTACATAATTACTACGAAATGGATTCAAGTCCCAATAGTCCTAGGTTTAGCGGAGAGGCGCGTTGGCCGGGTACAGAACCCGGCGAATATCGTTCGTTCGACGCCGACACCCAGTACGATCCCGATTTCAGTACGGAATCGTATGGGTTGTCTGACATGGAGCCGTCTCCAAACCGACCAAGCGCTCCCTCCCGCCGTGACGCCGCAGCGGCCGATCCCGAACTCGCCGCGACTTTTTTTATTTAGACGTTTTTTATTTACTCGTTACTTGTTATTTGAAAACATTTAAATTAATTAAACAAAACAATAAAATGATGATGTGACGCGCCTTAGGGCGCCCCATTACAAGTGGAGAGGTAGGAGGATAAAACTGATGACGTGGCGCGCTATAGGGCGCCCCACTGCTAATGCCCTGACTAAATGGACATTTACCATATGTCTACGTAACAAAAAAAAAACTTGTGCTTCTCTTTTACGTGGCATATATATTGAAGAAACACCTATTGAAATCATCATTTGTACAACTCAAAGAGGCGTTGGATACAAATAGCTATAAAAAGAAATAATTAAAGAAACATCGCTTTATTTAGAGAGTCTCTCTTTCTCTGAAACTAATGAGAGAGGAACATTAGATCACTTGTCAATCGGCGGCCATGAAAAGCGCGATCAGATGCTGCATCTCTTGCATTCTGCCGTGCGGCGCGCTCGACGTCATCCGAATCGTCCACACAAACGGCCGCGTTGAGGAAATCAGCGGCGCCGTCACGGCCGCCGAGATCATGAAGCTCCACCCCAAACACGTCCTTAAAAAGCCCTCGGAATCCGGTATGTGCCCTAGGATCGTCGTCGTGCCGCCCGACGCGCAGCTCAAGCGAGGAAAAATTTACTTCCTCATGCCTCTTCCGCCGCCGGAGAAATCGCGATCGAAGAGGAAAAGGAGAGATTCGGCGCGAACCACGACGACGACGGAGAAGACCGGATGCAGTATTTCCATGGCGAATCTTCTGATTTCCGATCGCTATCTGAGCGAGATTCTATCGGAGAAAATCTCGACGCAGAGAGATCGGCGGCGCGGCCGCGTTGGCGTGTGGCGGCCTCATTTGGAGAGCATTTCGGAGACGCCGGCTGCGTGATGTTGATTGCTCCTTAATTAGTGTTTATTTTTATAAATAAATACGTGAATTAGTATTGTTTGATAATTAAAACTATATTGCTCAAACCTTGTTTTGGTGTTTTGATTTTATTATAGAGTTTTGCTTGTACATAAGTATTTGATAAATTACGTGTGAGAAAATAAAAATTCATCTCTGAATACTGAATTGTGTTGTTATCGAGTAGTACTAGTATTTTTTTAGTTTGGATGGGTGGCGGTGGAGGTCTTTCCGGCGCCAGGAAAAAGTGTGTTTACATTGAAAAAAAATGAGAAAATCCATTTTTGTGGAGAGAGTGACTTCTGATTATGGACAAAGAAAGCATTTATTTTGTTGGTTATCTGATAAGAGATTGGTTTTAAAAAATTATCCCGTCTCTCTCTCTCCTCTCTGTCATGTTATTGAATGATATTGATAGAGCAATAATAGTAGTATTATCCATGAATTGAGAAGATATTTTGATTAATGAAATATAGTATCCAACCACGCAGCTATTTATATTGAATGGATGTTTGAAATTTAACAATAAAATTTAACTTTTAATTAAAAGTTTTTTTTTTCCCAACTTTTAATTAAAAGTTACCCCGCTCATATACGGCGGCCTCTCCTTAAGCGCAATAAATGACATGATGTCATTATTAATAACTTTAATTAGCTTAATCATCATTATTTTAAAATCTATAATTAATGAAAGGTAATGGCACGCACATCATAAGAGCGCCCACAAATGTCTTTTTCTATAATTAAGTATTTGTAATTGTTTCTTTTTCAGTACTCACAAGTCCCTTCATCGTGACATGAAGAAAATTAATTTTGATAGAGTATTCCATTATTCTTGTTCTGATATGTTTCCAAGTATGGGTTTTATCATCATGTGGACATTGATTTAGTTTTGTAATGTCTATTCATGTGCCCTTGATTTTACTATTTCAACATCATAGTAATTAATACACTCAACAGTCTCAACGACATATATATATATATATATATATATATATATATATATATATATATATATATAGGGTCTTGTTAGGTTGAGATTTTTTAGCTTAATTGAGAATTGAGATGCATTTTCAGCCACTCATTTTGAAATGTCAACTGCAAGTAGATTATGTCAACTAAGGGGTATTATCGTCATTTCATTTCAATAGCCAGAATATCAAATGTCAACAACTCGTATTAAAATGTCAACAACTAAAAAAAATTTAATTTTTTTTAATTTTTTTAATTTTTTTTAATTTTTTTTAATTTTTTTAAATTTTTTTTAAATTTTCGCTCTATGTCAACTACTGAGACATTATGTCAACTACGATGTGTAGTCTGCACATCAAATGTCAATAGCTCTGCACATCAAATGTCAATAGCTTATAATTGACATTATATATGTGTAGTTGACATGAATTGTATATGTAGTTGACATTATATGTGTGTAGTTGACATGAATTGTATATGTAGTTGACATTACATGTGTGTAGTTGACATGAATTGTATATGTAGTTGACAAAAAAAATAAATAAATAAAAAAAATAAAAAATCGAAAAAAAAAATAATTTTTTTAAAAAAATTAAAAAAATATTTATTAAATAAAATATATGATGAAATTACAAATATGCCCTTTCACAATTAATTAATGTAAAAATATTTTCCATGTGGCAAATTCTGGACCACTCATTTAATAAAAATGAGTGGCTTATAATGCATCTCAATTCTCAATTAGGCTAAAAAATCTCAATTGATCACAACCATATATATATATATATATATAATGACAATTTAAAATGACAACTTACCATCAATGAGGATCCATTGATTTAGGAGCAGATTCAACTTTGGCCTGCCGCGTATCAGGCTTGCTTGTTTGTTTATGTATCATAGATTGCTTGATTATATCTTATTTTGTATCGCTACATTGCTTGGAACTATATGTCGAGTTGTTTGCCTATGCATCGCATATTGCTTGTCTAAGTTGTCACTTTAACTATGGTGTCACCATAAAGCTCCTCGTATATATAATGATTATAAATATTAACTAATACTGAAGTTAGATTTTTTTTTATCATCAATCGATCAAGTCAAGTATAAAAATGTAGTTTAGAATCATATCCCTACCCTACACTCTAGGTTTTTTTAATTTATTTTTGACCAGATAAAATTATCTCCAGAAACATGTCATGATTTGTGAAGGAAAAAGATATTAGCAATTCCTTGTTTCCAGGCTCTAGCTCCCTCTTCAGCCGGCAGTAATACTCATGAAAATATTTTAGTGCTATAATTGAATTCGAAAAGTATGTTAAGAATTTATCAAGCTCGTGCTTCTAATTAAGAACCGAAAATTTGGGAAATGGAGCTGATTTAATTTTTTGGGAGGGGGAGAAAAATGACTACAAAAAAAAAACAATGCTGCCAAGTGCCAAAATAGTTTTTTAGTGTATTTAATTATTTACGATAAAATTATATGTAGATGCATTGTAGCCTGTCCTAATAATGATATTCCCTTTCCAAGTATAACTGCCAACGCGCTCAATTATTATTCTGATGAATTTTAAGTAAATCAAGGAATAAAGTGTTTTTGGGTATACTATAATTACACATTTTTAGCTAGGCGCTCGAACTTAATTAATTGGTTATAATCATGATTCATGACATCGTCGGAATTTCAATCTATTCAAATTAAGTTGATGTACGTACTATCAATTCGTCCTCGAACGAGAAAACATGATTTTAAACAAACTGTCCAATAATCTAGTGTCCTTTTGAGTCGTAACATATGTTCGAGGCGATCTATTGTCCTTTTGAGTAGTATGCTTAGTGATAAAAATGGGTAGCCACTATTTTGCATAATTACGCCAAAATACAAAAGATAATAACATCATAATGCATTTCCTAAAAGATACATACATACAATTAGAGGCGGCTTCAATGAGAACTTTTGAAAATTGAGAACTTTGTGATTTTTTAAGAACTTTGTAAATTTAAAATTATATCTGGTACATTAATATCAATTAACGTCACAAAATATATCAATTGTTGATTGAGCCACTAATTGATACTGAGTCAATAACTTATATTCATGAATCAACAAACTAATATTAAGTAAAAAACTAATATGTTTTGTGATGTCAATTGGTATTAATGTATTTGCAAATTGATATAACCATCTCCTATACATATGTCTTAATTAAGTACTCCCTCCGTCCCAAGGAAGACGACCCCTTCCTTGGGAGGCAGGAGATTTTATGTAACTTTATTTTATGTGTTAAGTGGAAAGAGTAAAGTGAGAGAGAGAATAAAGTAGAAATAAAGATGTTTCTATTTTTAGTAATAAGTAATCTTGGTTGGGACAAACCAAAAAGGAAAATGAGTTATCTTAGGTTGAATGGAGTACTATATAAGCAGAAATATTCCTAATTATGGTACTACTTATAAATCAGGCTGGTCCATTGATGTTAAGTAAGACCAAGAGATTCAAAGTTATAGCAATCAACACTCTAGAATTCTTTTTATATGGTTTTATTATTTCAACGGTGTGTCTTATTTTTATTTTAACAGCGTGTCTTGTTTTTTGTGATTAAAGCGCCACATATATTTTGGATTCTAAATAGAGTATAAGAATTTATTATTCGTATGATGACAAAGTGCAATTTAATTTATAGATTTTTTATTCCCCAACTATTTATTCGGGGTTTTGACTCACTTTATAGGTGTATGTATAACTCAAACTAATGTTAACTAATTCAAATCACAGAGTCTCATTTTCTAATAATTTAGCTAAGCATATATCATCGAAATTAGCAGAATTTGATGGAATAAATGTCCCCACAGGACTTTGAATCAAAATAATGCATTTGTGGCTTGCATCTAAGTAAGTGGGCAATGTCTTTAAGCATTTGTTGGTCCAAGAGATTATTTTATGTGATGCCAATAGCATCCTATAAAGGTGATTACAGCAAAGGTAACACCTTTCATTCTTGGAAAAAGATGATAACTCCCATATTCTAACCCCACTAACTCCCACCATTAGGGGACCTTTCAGAAATAAACAAATCGCTAGATTGTTCATAACTTGATTCTCTCTCATCTGCAATCTATTGATTGGCAGCCACGACATTATATTTTATTTTTTTAACTAGGTAGAAATTACATTTGATGTATTGATGTCAAGAGGAGTGGACCATCCGCATACGTGTCTCAATACTGTTTCTTAACCGTCTCATTCCTTAACTATTCATGGGTCCCACTGCACTCTTTACATCATCTCTTAACTAAGAGACAACACATGCATCCTTCCATCTCTTAACCATCTCTTAACCATCTCATCCCTTAACTATTCATTCAATATCATTTTTTTATTTTTATTTTCAACAAATTCAATTAATAAAAATACAACTCATTAAATAAAAGAAAATTACAATTTAAAATCCTAAAAAAAATAAAAAAACACATAATTAAAATCATTACAAAAATAAAAAACGCATAATTTAAAATACTAGAAATTAAAAATTGCACACTTAAATTATAATAGTGTTTGTGAGAGTGTAGTGTTTGTGTGTGGAAAAAATGGTGGGGGAATTGAGTTATTTACAGATGAATGTGGGAAAAAAGAAAAAAAATATGGAAAAAAATCGGTAAAAAAATGCCCAAAAAAAACAATCAATTTTTTATTTATTTATTTTTTTTCCGATTTAAAAAAAATAATTAAAAATAGCCTAAAATCGACGCCCACTCGCAAAGCCAGCGAGTGGGCGTCATGCCCCAACCGCTGCTCGCCACGTGGCCGACGCGCGTGGCGAGACAGCCCGCCAACCACCTCTCCCTCGGGCTACAAGACGCGATGACAGACCCGCAATGGCATCCCTTAACCATCCCGTCTTGGCGGGACGAGTCCGAGATGGTTAAGGGATGCCGCTGCTGATGCTCTTATATTGCTAACTCACTATTTAATTGTTAACTACAATTAAATAATAGCCATTAGATATTCAAATCAAGGGTCTAGATCATCAGTCCTAGGATGTCAATACGACAAAAAAACGTCAATAGGGGTATTAAGGTCAATTACAACAAATTAGTTGTAATTAACTTTTGCAAAATATCCCATAACTTTAAAATGCATATAACTTTCTCGATTTAAATTATTTTTTCGCACAACATATATCAAATTAAAGATAATTTCATAAGGATTCTAACGAGATCTCACTTGCATATGTTCCGATGTCAAAATTTTAAAAAAAAGTGAAAATTTTCATAAATTTCGTTCACAGCTTTATATCAATACACGTCACATAATATGTCAATATAATGCTTGTACAATGTCAATATGAAATTGTATTGACATTGTCATGTTTTTGTGTTGATGTATTTCATACACTGTATTGACATTGTGTTTCTAAATCCTAAATTTGATAGTTGCTATTATCTTTTTAATATTAAAAAATAAAAAATAAAATTGCACATGGCAAATTGTAAACCACAAGATTTCTAAAATCATATAATTTTAAATTAGTTGTAATTAACAATTAAATAATGAGTTAGCAATTATCACTCCCATTGGTGCCAATATATTGCCGCTTGTCTTACACCAAGAGTTTGTGTTGATAAAAGTCTATCAAATATAGTAAGATTATTAGGAAGAGAAATAACATTTGTATTTTACATTAAAAAAACCCTAAAGTCGTATTAAGTCAAAATTCTTTTCCGTTATCGTACATTACAATACATTTTTATGTTAGATTTGAAAGTAAAGTTTGGGTCAGCCCATACCTTTACACAGAGCCCAAACCATCTTGGCCCAAGTACGAAATATACACATTACTAGAAAAGAAGAAGGAAAAGAAAACTGGAGCTGATGTAAGGATGAACAAATCCCTAATTATGCTGGGAACCATGGTGAAGCAAATTTGTATCATGTGACTTCACATCAGAATATTTCTTCCATTTCACAATTTTGAAGATGTCAAGAGCTTCCATCTCTCTCACCGTCTTTACCAACACCGCTATGCGACTTATTAGCACAAGGTATTCTGCCTCAATCTCGAGCTTCTTCATTCCGTTGTTTCGCATACTCTGTAACGTAATTAAGAGATATTCAGTTCAATCGTTATCTAAGTGTGATTGGAGAAGATATGCTGAACTGCTGACATATAGATATTCGATTTTTACGGGATAATTTTTGCTAATTTTCACAAATTGAATGCATTTGAACATGTCTATCGTTATTTGGCCGAACAAGATTCAACTGTTTGAGTGATAGATGTTACTACTATATCTTATGCAGGCACTCTATGCTTGGTTCCAAATGCTTATTGAGGAGCACTTTTACACCTCCTTGTTCGACGTTTCTGTTGCGTTTTATCCATCATTCTGGGCGCAGAAACGTAGGGGAGCATCATTCGTTTAGATTGATCTCTGTGAATGCTTTATCTGTTAATAGAGCATGTACAATTGGACCTTGGAATCATTGTTTAACAAGGGAATATGCTAGAGTTAGAACTAATGAATCCATTGAGATGAAGACGGATGAAGATGTTATCCGATTTAAAATTGGTGATATGAATCCAGAAGGAACATCGTTGAAGAAAAGGAAGGCAACGACAAAAAAGTCAGACGTGTCAAGAAAGAAGAAGCTGAATGAACTTAGGTTTTACCGGTTGAAAGCAAAGAAGAAAATGAATTCTCCAAATCCTGAAGTTAGAATAAGGTACAAGCTTGAGAAGGTAGACAAATTTTCCTACGTTGCTGTTACTGGTTTCTTGGATTACTTTAGTTGAGCAGCTCTTTTCATAGTCAAAATTTTCCTGTTGTCTGTGTTTCTTTTAGGCAAAAAGAAAAGAAGCATGGCTGATAGAGAAACTGAGGAAATACGATGTACATAAAGCAGCACCCGAAACCTATGATCCTGAAATATTGACTGCAGAAGAGAGGTTTTACCTAAAGCGCACGGGCGAGAAAAAGAAACATTATGTTCCTGTGGGGAGACGAGGAGTATTTGGTGGTGTTGTTCTTAATATGCATTTACATTGGAAGAACCATGAGACTGTAAAGGTCATCTGCAAGCCATGTAGGCCGGGGCAAGTGCATCAATATGCCGAGGAGCTTGCTAGGTTGAGCAAAGGCATTGTTATCGACATAAAGCCAAATGACGTGATTATATTTTATCGGGGGAAGAACTATGTTCAACCAGATGTCATGTCACCTCCAGATACTCTTTCTAAAGCTAAGGTATGAACTGTCTAAAAATGATATTGTGTTTCCTAGTTTGCTTGTATAATTTTTCCCAATTAGGATGTGCGTTTCATATCATGCTTATATGAGTTTGAAGTAAGTTCTTTTTATGTTCAAATTTTAGAATTTGCTTATTTAAGATTACAATTAGGATTGAGTTTGAAGTAAGTTCTTTTTATGTTCAAATTTTAGAATTTGCTTATTTAAGATTACAATTAGGATATTTAAGTCATACCTTGCTTATTTGAGCCACTACTCTCCGTGTATGAATGATGAATCTGTCGAGGCTGAGTTTGAAGTAAGTTCTTTTTATGTTCTAATTTGTTTATTCAAGATTACCAATTAGGATATTCAACTCATATCTTGTTTATTTGTGCCATTACTCGTCCAATATAGTATATGATTAAATATGTCTACCATATTTTTAGTTCAAGTTGAACATGTGCTTAATTGGAAGCACATGACATTTTTTTGACCTAGAAATGATTGATTTAAATTGCAGGCCCTAGAAAAATACAAACACGAGCAGTCGTTAGAGCATACAAGTGAGTTCATCGAAAAGCTGGAAAATGAACTCGAAGAATATCTCGAACATTGTGCTCGGTATAAGAAAGAGGAGAAGTGAAGTGACTGAAAAGGGTGAGGCTGCTATCTTTTAGCATTCTGTTGTTTGCAAGTATGCATCTATTTGAATGTGAGGTGATATGTTCTCTTTCATAGTGTTTTGGATAAATAGGAAACAAGTTGTACAAATAGAAGGAAGGATGCTGTTCCTTTTTGTAATATTGTATTGATACATTACTCTCCTGCATTATCATTGATTCTCTTTCATTGCAATGCATGTTGGACAATTTTATATTGTTAAGATGTAAGTTTATTGAGTCTGGGTCTGAGTCTGAACTTGACATACTGTGCTTAGCTTGTTTGAATGTATAAGATCGTCAACTTGATATATGTTGTCTTTTTATATTTTAATCAGTAGTAATAAGAGTACTGCACTTTCTGCACTGCTCATGGGTTGTTGGAGAATAAGCACTAAGAATGCACTGTGTGCCTACACCACTGTAGAATGAGTACTTAGTGAAGTACTAGTACATAATTTATTTTATGTACTTCCTCTGTCCACCGCGATTAGCAATGCCATTTTTCCATTTCGGCCATCTGCGAATAGGAATCTCAGTTCATTTTTTACTATAAATGGTAATAGACCTCATATTCCTCTAACTCATTATACTCACATTTCATTTAATATTAATATAAGCAAGTGAGACCTTGTTCCACTAACTTTTTTCTACCCACTTTTCTCAATATTTCTTAAAACCCGTGCTGGAAAAAAATGAGACTCATATTCGCGGACAAAGTGAACACTATGAAATAATATATATATATATATATATATATATATATATGGGAGTGTTAAGGTCCTTTTGCTCCCTTAGAGTTAAGTTCCTACTTAATGTGAACCATTAGATTAGATGGATGGACGGACCGGATGAAAACTTGATAAATGATCTCGTGTTACATTATTATGCCTAATCTGTGCATTATATAGGTGAAATAGTAAAACAACAGTGAATCAAAAACCGCTCAAAACGGAAGGAGCGGAAATTAAGCGGAATTTTGCTACGACCTTCCATCTACTCACTCTCTCTCACTCCAAATCGTCTCTCCAAGTTCCCCTCACTTTCCAAACCTTAGCCACCACTGGAAGCAACCGGAAATCTACATGGAGCGTCAATTTTCATCCGTTTCACTGTCCAAACCTCACTCTCGTAGTGCGTGACCATCTAGTTGAAGGCGACGAAAAGGTAGGGTTGAAAAGGGTTAATTTTCGTCAAAATACCCACCGTTAATCGCCGATATTCACCGCCTACCACACCACCTACTCGTCGATTCACTAATTTTTCCCCAAATAAGTTATTGTTTTCAAACTCGCTTTGGTCGCGATTTTCTGTAATCATAAAAGCGTTTTCATTTTGGTTAGGGTTCTGTCTATTATTGAATGTGTAATTATTTACTGGCATACAATTGTGTATTGGGCGATTATGTAGAGGAAATTTTACGTTTTTGTTGATTTTTCGTTCGTCTCACAGATCTAGTATGACGAAAAGAGGCAGACCTTCAAGAACTCAACCAATCCAGGGTGCAGGTGAGCAATCTATTGCATTTGCATTTAGAATTCCTGGAGTAGTTGTACATTATTGTAAGCAGTGGCGTACATTATGATTTTTAGTTAAGCTAGATCAGTCGGTTTAATCAAGTATTATTCCTTTGTGCAATATTTGACTGCTTGTGTACATGAACCCAACGGGTGAATGTAATATTCCTTTGTGCATTATTTGATTGCTTGTGTACATTATGTATCAAGTATTATACATTATTTAATATAAATGCGACACAATATTGATACATTCCATTATAATCATGTTCTGATGTTGTATGTTGGACAACAGCGACGCAGCCTAGATTAGACATCGACGAAGCGGTCGATGATGTTATTCCCATTGCGATTGCACACAAATTCCGAGAGAGATTGGCCGAGCAAAGGGCCGAGATAAGTACCGCTCATGAAGAGACTGAGCAAAGGAAGAAAAAAAAAGGCTCAAGAAACAATATGTAGTGTGATTCTTGCAAACAAAATCATTTTTGGGTATTAGTGTATGATGACATTAACTCAAAACATGTAATTGATGTATATTACCGAATAATGAAACGTCACTCCATAATAATGGCAAATAGGAAGACAATAATGTAGAACAAGTTAACTGTATTTTAATAATAATGTACAACAAACTTAATATAATGGATGCAATAAACCGAATAATGAACGTAATGTGCTTATTAATTAACTGTACTAGAATATTAATGTACAGTACATTAAGTGCTTGTGAATAATAATGTACAACTTCATGAATAATAATGTACATTAAAAGTTTCATAATGCAATGTATAATGTACAGAATGTGTCTAATAATGAACTGTACTCGAAAAATTGTATACAGTAAGTTAAGTGCTAGTAACCAATAATGTACAACTTTAGTAATAATAATGCACGTTAACATATTAATAATGCATAAATATTATCTATAAAATGTTGACAATGGTAATACTAATAAGACTAAGACAACGAATTGATTCATAAGACTAATCCGAAAAAAATCCAATAATGTTGTGAGGTGCAAAATACATCAACTTGTACTCTTTCCCTTCCGTAGCTCATTCCTTGTTTGCGCGTATCAAAACCAACAGCGCGGGCATATACATCGTAAAACGCGAAAGCGAAAGCTAGTGATTGGAATTTCTGACTGACGACGAGCTTCAATTCTGGAGAACATTCAGGTACAGCCACCACTGTTTAAAATCGCAAAAAAAAAGGCTCAGCAAACATATACATTACAGATCATAAATCGTCCATTACTGAGTCAAAAAAGCATTACAGCGTAATATATGTCCATTATGTTTATGAGTTAAAACTACTCCCTAGCCGAGATGATATCTAAACCCTAGATGAATGACTGAAACTCGTGAACATTGACGACGGTCTTGTTACTTACAACACACTACAACCCAACCCCAAGGATTGCTAAACCCTTGGGGAATACACGAAATGTGCGCCGAACAATCAAACATGGCCAATCACAAAAAAAAGGCTCAGCAAACATATACATTACAGATCATAAATCATCCATTACTGAGTAAAAAAAAAGCATTACCGCGCAATATATGTCCATTATGTTTATGAGTTAAAACTACTCTGTAGCCGAGATGATATCTAAACCCTAGATGAATGACTGAAACTCGTGAACATTGACGTCGGTTTTGTTACTTACAACATACTACAACCTAGCCCCAAGGATTTCCAAACCCTAGGGGAATACACGAAACGTGCACCGAACAATCAAACACGGCCAATCACAAAAAAAGGCTCAGCAAACATATACATTACAGATCATAAATCATCCATTATTGAGTAAAAAAAGCATTACAACGTAATATATGTCCATTATGTTTATGAATTAAAACTACTCCCTAGCCGAGATGATATCTAAACCCTAGATGAATGACTGAAACTCGTGAACATTGACGACAGTTTTGTTACTTACAACATACTACAACCTAGCCCCAAGAATTGCTAAACCCTTGGGCAATACACGAAGCGTGCGCCAAATAATCAAAAACTGTCAATCTCATATTACTCATGAATTTGTGTAACACAACAAAACAATACATGCTGTCAGATTCTACAACGATCGATTACTCCAACAAATCGGAATTTCAGTTAACAACTCGGATTAATAATCAATGAAGGCAAAAAATTGATTACCTTCTTCCATTGTTCAGTACATACGAAAGCAATGACCGAGACCTCCCACCAATCGGTATATTTAGTGAGCGAAATATACACGGTCTTCTTCGATTTAGAAAAACAGACAAACCTGTCTTCTTCAACGGAGAAGAGACGTTTAAAGTTTAGGGAGAGAAGACAGATCGCAGCGTGAAATCGTGGAGAATAACAGCTAAGATCTTTGATAGAGATAATCAAGGAAGTTACCATAACAAACTAATTTGTGTATCCAAATTTTGACCTTTTCGAATTTTTTAATTATTTAAATTAAATTCAAGAGGCATTATTTTCGGCCATTAGATCTTAAAAATGAAGGGTCGAGATTCAGTTGGATAATAGAATAAAAAATGGAAAAAGGATATGAATACATCCATATATATATATATATATATAGAGAGAGAGAGAGAGAGAGAGAGAGTAGTGATATAGGGCAAGTGCCCACTAACTACATAACTAGAGAACAAATCACAGCCACAAGATTAAGAAAATCAAGGGCTAGTATTAATACATGTAATTTTAGAATTTAAAGGAGAAATTAGTTCCATCTTTCACAAATTTACTCCACAATAACAAAGAGGGGGTATAATGGTCATTGACAGCCAAAATTAGGTTACGCCATTGCAAATTCAATTCATTTGAAAGAAACCGCGTCGCATCTTCTCCTCCTCTTCCCTCTTTGCCAAAATTAAACCGCGATTCAAGGTTCCAGCGAGTCTTGGACATATCTTCCTCATAACACGAGACACTAGCAAGCAAAGTCTGTTCTCACTTCTCAGTATAGCTGCATGAGGAATTATGTTCAGTTAGTGCAAGTATAAAAACTGTGAAATCCTCAACAGGGCAGGGAGATCCCGTTTCCATGAAATCAACAGCTTGAGAGGACAATAGATGCAGACATCGAACAAGAAATGCTTGAAGGGTGATAAAAAGCATGTGCAGATTGCATAGAAGATATACACACATTTTTACACTCCCTTCATTAACCAAAATCATATTCTAGAAACTTCTCATATTGTAAATGTATAATTAGATCTCTGATTCCATATTCAGACTACGAAAGACGAGTAAAATATCATGTCAAATGAAATCTCAACGGCATAAAAAGATTCAAATTTTTTTTTGTTATAGGGATGTATTTTATTAACACCAGCGAAGTAAATACTTGGTTATAGTAAAATCATGCTAATAGTGATGTATTTTGTTAACAACAATGAAGCAAAATCATTCTAATAGTGATGTGTTTTGTTAACAACAGTGAAGTAAAATCATTCTAATAGTGATGTGTTTTGTTAACAATAGTGAAGTAAAATCATGCTAATAGTGATGTATTTTGTTAACAACAGTGAAGTAAAATCATGCTAATAGTGATGTATTTTGTTAACAACAGTGAAGTAAAATCATGCTAATAGTGATGTAATTTGTTAACAACAGTGAAGTAAAATCATTTTAATAGTGATGTGTTTTATTAACAACAGTAAAGTAAAATCATGCTAATAGTGATGTATTTTGTTAACAACAGTGAAATAAAATCATTCTAATAGTGATGTGAAGTAATTAATAGCAAATCCTTCATACACCACAAGCCCGATGGAACGGTTGAGTTCAAGAAGTTGGATCCGAGATACAGTTTGCGTAAGGATGTCACATTTTGTAAACAATCAAGAATTGCACCATGCAACTGATTCGCACTGAAACTGAATAAAGACAAGCTTTGTAAATCACAGGTGATGAAGCCTGTGATGGTTGTTGAATGCTAAATCCAACGCTTGGAGATTGACTAATCTGTTTAATGTACGTGGAATGCTCTCAGCGAGGCGATTGTCGTCTAAAGCGAGCCTGATCAAATCAGATAAATTGCCCATCTCTGCAGAGAGCTTCCCTTCAATCCGCATCCATAGGCGTTGAACTGTTGGAGACGGGGAGATAAGTTTCCAACGGAAGACGGAAGAATGCCGCCGAGAGGATTGTTGTTGAATCCCAAATTAATCAGTTTGTCAATGAAGTAATGAAACTCAAATCGGAAGTTGAATGCCGCCGCTGCAGCCGTCGTCGCCGCCGCATTTGTACAGGAAGCGGAGGGACGGAGCCAGTGTTCAGATGCTCGAGAGGGAGATTGCCTTTTTAGAGGTGAGTTTTTTTCTCCCCAAAATACCCCATGCAATTTTTATTAATAGAAAATGAATACTTAATTTAGTCATTAGATTAAGATAATGAGTGGCTGAGATTTGTTCTCTAGTTATACACTTAATATTAGTTATACTTTGATCATCTCCTTATATATATATATATATATATATATATATATACATATGATATCAGTAACGAAACTAGTAAGGGACAAGCCCCCGCTCCAGCGGGTCCTATTTTTAAAATATTAGTTTTATAATAAAATGTGAGTGAGAATGAGTTAGTGGAATGTGCGGCCATTACCAAAAATGGTAAAAGTGAAAGGTGACAAATTTTTAGGACGGACGAAAAAAGAAATAGGTGATAAATTTTCAGGGACGGAGGGAGTAGTAGTTTTATAATATAATGCGAGTGGAATAGTTAGTGGAAAGTGAGGTGTACCTACCATTTATAGTAAAAGTGAATTGGAATTCCTAATGGTCGACGGACTAAAATAGTAAACCGGGACTCCTAATGACGGACGGAGGAAGTAGTATTCTTTATTCTACTTTTTAAAAAAAATAAAATAAATAAAATTATTATTTTATTTTCAGCATCGGCTTATTTGATTTTCTGGTTCCGCCACTGTATGAGATAGAAAAAAAATGAATAGTACAAGTGAAGTTCTCAGCACGACTTGTAGATGTTAAGTAAAATGCTTACAGATAGGTGCATGGTGTAGTTGAAGTGTTCAATATTGCCTTTATATGCTGTTGATACTTTTAGTATTATTAAATACTTTATTAAATTCATTTGTATACTAAAATGATGATTTCAAGTAAATGATGCTATATCTTTTAGAATGATTAAATCATTAAGAATAAGTTTACCTCTATGTACTCTTAATTTGTATTCCACTAGATTAAACCTATAATTTGTTCATCTAACTATGTGTCGCTTATTTGTTTAATTTCTTTATAAAATGGACATCGTGGGATTTCAATTAAAATATTCGAAGGGAAAAATGTAAAAGTATTCGAAGGAGAAACGTATACTCCCTGATTTAGCACTCTGGCGTCATAAGCAAATAAGTATATAGTAAATAAACTAATGGTAAGCCTGAAAGTTATTTACAGGGGCCACTCAAATTAAATGATCTGATTATTTCGATAATAAAAGTTTACTAAAATGCTTATTTGTCTATACATAAATAGCAGATACTACGTAACCACACTACTTGTGCATAACACAATCTGCCAGATAGTCATCCGGTAGATTGTGTTATGCACAAGTAGTGTGGTTACGTAGTATCTGTTATTTATATATAGACAAATAAGCATTTTAGTAAACTTTTGTTATCGAAATAATCAGATCATTTAATCTGAGATAGTTATCCTCCTGGAAATGGCAATGAAATTTATGGCAACAACATATTACTACACACATATGTTCGGATTTGTATGTTGCTTGTTATTCAGAACTTGATTGCATTAACTCGATGGAATCCAATCAAGCAGAATCCAATTTTGATACAAGGCAATTCAAAAATGAAATACAAGATATATAAAAAGAGATTCTTGACGTAAAATTAAAATCTATGGCTAAACTAGAGGAATACTCTAGCCATAAAATTAAAGGATAAATAATTACAGCAACCTTTATTGCTCTTGGTTATATAGCCTGCAAATAATGAAAAGATTGAGCAATGTTATATTAATTCAAAAGTATATGTAATGAAGATACATGATTAACTTATTAAGTCATGATCACATGAGGCAATACCACTTATGATAAAAATGAATTAATTTCAAAATATATTTCGTTTACCAATCAATACATGCGTTCTACTCCACATGACGACACAATACTGAGATAACATCATAGAAACAATCACTAATTCTGATGAAGAGGGTATAAAGCAATTACATCAAAGAGGGCAACAGATTCAATTAATTATGTTTCAACTTTTATGTAATACAACTGTATTTGTTCACATGAGTTACACACCAATCTGAAATTTCTAATATTTCCATTTTCAAGCTTGTAAAGTTCTGTTACTCCAAAATACTTAATACACAGTCAAGAATTTAATTCCGTGATGATTAGTAAGTTTGAAACTCTATGGGTAATTGTAATTATCATGAGTTTAAACTATCATATTCATCCCTTTTAAAAAGTTTATGAAATGACAATGTTCGAGGAATATAAAAATATTAATGCTATGGATGTTCAAATACAATATAATATGATGGCACAATGCATCTTTTTAATCTTTAAAAAAATAATTTATATGATTTCAGCTGAATCACTTATTGCTACAAGTTATTGTTCTGGCTGCCTCACTGTGTATTGAGGGATATATAGGAGTATTAATTTGAATTCATCTTTATCTTAAACACCAATCTTCTTATTTTCTGTGATGGCCCTACAGGTCGGATCCTTTAATTATTGCATAAGTGACGAGTGTGCAACATTTTCGATTATACTAACTACTTTAATTTTTATGAGTTAAGGAAAGTGGAAAATCTAGGAAATAACTAATGACATGAGTTTAGTCATCCCACAAACCACAAATACCCAAACTACCTAAAACAAAAATGGCTCATCTGCAAGCCAAGTGAAGCGAAATTAGTCAAGATAAAGTTCAGCAGTCTAATTATATGATAATTATAAAAATAATCAGTGCAGATGATCAGATAATCATCATATTTAGTATCTCCACTACTTTATATTGAGATAGTTTAGTCTTAAAGTGGCTGCATGCTTCTCAACGTCTATACTCATGTGGGATATGTTGAAAAAATATTACTACTATAAAAAAGTATTCTCTTTACTTTGTTAATATATTGATCATTATATTAGCTAGTACAATATGTAGATACAGTCGGCCAAAAGTGTAATAATCTTTTTTATCTTAGAAGAAGAAAAGAGTAAAGACGGTATATGTATAAATAGATGTAAAAATATTAGTAGTCCATTTATAATGCAGAATGATGCTACGGACAAACGACATACTCGTATATCTGTTTCTATGAAAAAAAGAGGAAGATTGACATTAATGTTATACATTATATAGGCATCTTCAGACAAATGTACCATAAACTAAGGACTAGGTACTGTCAGCAAACATCTAGTAAAATATGTAAATTAATTAAAAAAAAATTTCTGAACGGTCGTTGTCTACCTGAGGGTCACACATACACATATTTGAAACATCAGTATGTGTTTTCCATGTAAAATCAGAGGGACATTATGATGTTTACCAGTAATTTCATGGGGTTCACAAGATCTCCCCGAATCCCAAAAGAGCCAAATTAATATTACTATTTTAAAAGGGCAAAATAGATCAACAGTGAATTGCATTATTTGAGCGAGAGAGAGAGGTGATACATTCCATCATATCAATAAACAATTCCTTTTTTTTGGAAATATGAAAAGACTTAAAGCAAATGTTCCCACATAGGTAAGGTCATCCACGGAGCTGCACTACATCATCCCTTAAATTACTATTCACGGGCTCCACTGTACTTTTTTACTCCATTCCTTAACTAAGGGACGGAATCTGCAACCCTCCGTCCCTTAACCGTCTCTTGAATTACTATTCATTCAATTTCATTTTATTTTTATTTCCAACCAAATTCAATTAAAAAAGCACACTTCATTAAAATAAAATAAAATTACAACATAAAAATACAACTTAAAATTCAAAAAAATAAAAAAAAGACATAATTAAAATCCTAAAAAAATAAAAATGACATAATTTAAAATACAATTTTATAGAAAATAAAAAAACTCCGCCGGTGAATCATCCCCCAAAGGCGGTGGAGGTGCACTGAAGCCGTGAGGAGGCGGAATGCCAAGTTGTGCTGCTATAAACGTAATTTCGTTAAGTCAGGCTTGGTATTGGGCGGACGTCATGCGGGAAGTGTCTGCCATTGTGGCGGTCATGTACATGGCCATAAGGGAGTTGGGGGGTCCCCCCGAGCCCGAGCTCGCCTGGCTTGATTCGGCTCGGACCCTACTCCCTTTAGCCGTCTTCGCCGCATTTCTCCCTTGCGCCCGACGGCGCCCACGGGAGGATCCCCCGGCATCGTCTGCCGGGGTCTCAACCTTCTGCGAGGCAAACTCTTGTGGTCCGCTGCCCGAACCGCCCTCACCAGACGAGTATTGGCCACACGTCGTGTGCTTCGTGCGCTTCGAGGTCGAGCCCGTGCTGGACCCCACACCGTCGGCCCACCTTTCCTCGTCCTTGACGACCTCCCAAACATCGACATATTTGAATTGTTTACCGGTGTCGTCGAAGTAGACCCGCAAAGCCGACCTCAGAATGTCGGCTCCCGTGGCTCCGCTTTGGTAACGAGCCGCTTCATTCTTGTGGATACCGCAGAATCGTTTGACCTCTCTGTCAACTCGGTCAAACTGAGCGCGGAGCATCTTATATGTGCGGCGGAGGGACCCCTTCGACTTAATCTGGTGGTAGGCCTCGGTGACCTTTTCCCAGAAGCACTTCCGGGGTTGTTGATTCCCGACGATGGGATCGTATGAGATGCTGATCCAGGCGTTGTACACCGCCAGCGTTTCTTTGGGGCCGTACTGATGCAGGCCTAGATCCTCCTCATCCTCCTCGTCCGCCTCTGCCCAGGAGCTTCCACCGCCTCGGCCTCCTCCCCCACCTCGGCCTTCTTCCGGAGTGGGTTCAACGGAATAATTCTCCCGAATCTGGGATAATCCATGCGAATACCGCGGGGCGGAGGGACGGGCGTATACATCCTCGTCAAAATTGGGTGGTTGGTACCCCCGGCGTCGACGAACCGGAACCACCCAATGTGTTGTACATGCTCCCCCAGTCGTCGAACGCTTTGAGATCCCACCCGCCGGAGCCGCCACCGCCAGAGTTTCCGTCGCCGGACATTTTGTGATGAGATGTTAGATGAAAATTGGAGAGGAAATGGAGATGATTAGGGAAGAATATATGTGTAGTTGTGTGTGAAATGAGGATAAATTAGGAGTATTTATAGAGAAAAAAAATAAAAAAAATGGAAAACGACTAAAACATTACCGTTTCATAATTTTTAATTTTATTTAATTCAAATTTTTTTAAAAAAATGAATTATTGCATCAGCGTGACGATGCCCACTCGCGGGCCGGTGAGTGGGTGTCATGCATGGCGCCGGGGCGCGCCACGTCGCCTCGGTGCGTGGCGAGACGTCTCGCCATTCATCACGCCGTGACGTAACACGGAACGGGCTAGGGACGAGACGGGGGGCCGCAACGCGTCACGCCGCCGTCTCGTTCCTTCGTGACGGAATACGGGCCACCTGCGTGACGCGTTGCGGGTGGTATTAAGTTTTTCACTAAACACTCAGACATGGCTCAACAAAAGCCCTCACAAAATTTTAGGGTTTTCTTCCCATATTTTGGGGATTGTCTGATCTAGGGTTTCTTGTTTTGTTAAACATTCTTAAAAATATTTCAATTGTTCTACTGTGGTCCTGCCCTTTCTTCATGTCTAAGCTTCTTCCCTCATTCATTTGTCTCTACATAAATAGTCCTAATTTTAACTCTTTTAGGGTAGATTTATAAATACATACTCAGATGAATTGAATCAGTACCTTAATCAAGAAGAATTGTTGATGAAGCTGTCATCATGCAGCTTAAGAGGGTGATGAACGACCCTCTTCTTCTTCTTCTTGTAAGGAATCCCTCTAGCTTTGGCTTGGGAGTCCTTGACCTCCTTCAAGAAAACCTAATCGCGGCATCCGTGAAGGGGTTGTTCTCGGGGGAGGAGGCGTGCTCGTCGAAGGCAGCCCTGAGGCGGCCAATGAGAGCATCGAGGCTGCCCCAGGCCTGCTTGAGGGGGCAGGCGCAGGGGGCGGGGGGGTCGGGCTGGCCGAAGAAGACGCAGGGAAGGAGATGGACCTTGGTTTTACCAAACTGGTCGAGGTAGCGGAGGAAGGAGATGACTTGGGTGGAGTTGGAGAGGGAGATGGGGATTGGAGGCCTCTGGTTTTTGAGATATTGCAAGAAGGTGTTCCAATCTCTTCTTTTTTGGGACTCGTAGCGGCTCGGGTGCTGCTGCTGGCTGCCGGATTCCTTTGACATGGTTGGAAAAAGAAGGGAAGAGAAGAGAGAGAATTAAGCTTCTTTTTAATTTGGGTGAGTGGAGAAATGAAGATGGAGATTTTTCACAGTTTTATTGAGGGGACAAGAGATGGCCCCCTCTTTGGAGGTGCTTTTCTTCCAGTAATAAATAAAGACTGCTTCATTATGTTATGGGTCTCTTAGCTAGGTTTTGTGATCAATAAACCGATAATTAACTATGAGATAGTTATTGGAATAATAGTAATCTATGATGAGTAACATCAAGAATTTAATTCGAGAAGATGAATTTGCGATCACCCAAAAATAGGGATCGATTCGAGTTACAATACCAAATAAACTACTGTATAAATATGTATTTAGTCGTCATTATTAAAAAAACACGGTGTTCAAATTATCGCTTAGGACTACTTAATACGGCAGTTACTACTACCTTTTGAATTAATATGTGGTCATATTTTATTTTTATTAGCATATTTAATTTTATAAGCTTATCTAAGAGTGATGTGGTAGGGTTTGGAATTTTGGATGGTTGGCTTTTATATCTATATGTGTTAAAGTCGGTAGAAATATTCATTCTTATTCACCGAATAGTATAATACACAGTTACATATTTATAGGCTAGCTATTCTTTATAAAAGGTAAACCTAATTTACAATGAATGATACTCTATTCTTGGCATGATATACTCCCAAATCAATTACATATTATTTCCCTGATTCTATGCGATCTCATTCCAACACTCCCCTTCAAGCTAAGTGACGGAGTTCCCGATACTTAGCTTGCACAGTATTTCTCGAAAAGACTTCGAGTCCAACGTCTTTGTCAAGATATCGGCCAGTTGATCTTCAGATTTAACACATGGCATCTCCACCACTTTTGCTTCAAGATTCTCCTTTATAAAGTGTTGATCTACTTCCACATGCTTTGTTCTATCGTGTTGAACCGGGTTCTCGGAGATACTTATGGTTGCCTTGTTATCACAGAACAATTTGCAAGGAAGGACCGATCGAAGGTCCAATTCCGTCATAAGTCGTCGTAGCCATAGAATCTCCGTTAGTCCACTCTTAATCCCTCTGAACTCCGCTTCTGCACTTGAAAGTGCTACTATCTTCTGCTTCTTGCTTCTCCATGTCATAAGGTTACCTCCTACAAAGGTAAAATACCTAGCACTAGACTTCCTATCATTCGGATTTCCTGCCCAATCTGCATCAGTGAAACCATGTATCTCCAAATGTCCGTGTTTTCCAAATAAAAGTCCATGCTCCGTTGTTCCCTTCAGATACCGAACAATCCTCAAAACTGCTTCCTAATGTTCCTCTTGCAGTGCATGCATAAACTGACTAACTACTCCAACTGCATACGCAATATCTGGTCTAGTGTGAGATAAATAAATGAGCTTTCCAACTAACCTCTGATATCTCCCCCTATCGGCCAATTTTGCTCATTCCTTCATTTGTAATCCGTTATTTTGCACCATAGGAGTGTTTGCGGGCTTGCAATCGACCATCCATATCTCTGCTAGCAAATCAAGTATATACTTCCTCTGATTTATGAAGATTTCCCTTTTTTATCTCAGTACCTCTATTCCTAAGAAGTACTTAAGAAGGCCTAGGTCTTTCATCTCGAACTCATGAAATAAATTCTTCCTTAGTCTGGCTATCTCCTCCTCATCATCTCCAGTAATGATCATATCATCTACATATGTAATCAAACAAGTGATCTTCCTATTTTTTTTCTTGAGGAACAGGGTATGGTCTGAATTACTCTGTTTGTACTTATATTTCTTCATTACTTCTGTGAATCTCCCGAACCATGCTCGCGGGGACTGTTTTAGCCCGTACAGTGTCTTCTTGAGCTGGCAGACTTCCCCATCTGAAAACTCTTCTGTGAATCCAGGCGGTGGTTCCATGTATACCGATTTTGATAACTCTCCGTGTAGGAATGCATTTGTCACATCGAACTGGTGGAGCGGCCAATCCTTGTTAGCTGCAATTGAGAACAACACCCTCACGGTATTGATCTTGGCAACTGGTGAGAATGTTTCAGCATAATCCACACCGTATGTCTGGGTGTATCCCTTCGCCACGAGTCGTACCTTATATCTCTCGATAGTCCCATCTGGTCTCTTTTTTATCATGAACACCCATCTACATCCGGCAGTTCTAGCTCATTCGGGCAATTTGTTCTTAACCCACGTACTGTTTTTCAAGCTTTCATTTCTATGAGCATTGCCTCCCTCCACTTCTTATGCTTCATTGCTTCTTCCGCTGACTGTGGAATCTCATCTTCTTCGTACAGTGCAGCTTCAAAAGCCCAGGCAATTTTTGTCGGATTTCTTTGCACAAAGTTTGCCACCCCATAGCAACTCTTTTTCCCTATCTTTTCAGGGGAATATCGCTTCGGCGGAATTCCCCGTGTACTCGTGGCAAGAAGCACATATCTCCCGGTGTCTCCATCCACGGTGTTATCTTCTTCTTGGCTATATCCACCGGATTAGTAATAATTGGACTTTCAATAGTACTTGGTTCAGGAATCACCTCGGAAATCGTCGGAGAAGGGTTGCTAGGGGGCGGATAAGAAGGCTCTTGTGGCAAGACTTGCTCGGTAGCAGTGACTATCACTGGGTCTGTTGGACCCTCGATCAAGGAGCTTGGCAATGGCACAACCCAACTTAGATAGTCCTCGGAATTATCTGGACCTTTCCCCCCCTAAGTACTAAGGTGGGTGTTATAGAAAAATTCGGTTTCAAGGAAGTTGCAGTTCATAATGGTGGTAATTTTTCGAGTGTGGGGATCGAAGCATCTATACCATTTTTGGTTCACCCCATACCCCACGAAGACATATTTGGTTGCACATGGTGACAATTTGGTTCTCTCATGCTTTGGGATATGGGTGTAGATGGAACAGCCTAAAACTTTGGGCTGGAGGTTCAAGTGTTCGGGTATCTTGGCTTGTTTGGACAGGGTATCGAGAGGGGTTTTCATGTTCAAGATCTTAGTGGGAAGACAATTTATGAGGTAGATGGATGTAGAAATTGCTTCTGGCCAAAAATATTTGGGAACTTTGGAGTCGATCATTATAGCTCGGGTCATTTCTAGGATTGTCCTATTCTTCCGCTCCGCTACCCCATTTTGTTCAGGTGTATAGACACAAGAGGTTTGGTGGATCACACCTTTTTCTTTGCAAAACTGGGTCATTTCACTGTTAACAAATTCTCTCCCATTATCTGACCTAAGGGTTTTGAAGGTGGTATGGAATTGTGTTTGGATTATTTTAAAGAAAGGTAAATCTATCAAACACATCAGATTTATTTTTTAAAAAATATATCCATGTCATTCTAGTGTAATCATCAACAAAACTCACATAATATCGAAAACCATTCCCACCAACAATTGGTGCAGGACCCCAAACATCAGAATGTACTAAAGAAAACATAGATTTCATACGAGTGTTAATAGGTTTAAAAGACTGTCTGTGGCTCTTGGCCAAAACACAAGTTTCACATGAAAAATCAGAAGAAATTGAAAGGTTCGGATAAAGCAATTTAAAGTAACCAGGAGAAGGGTGTCCTAGTCTTCGGTGCCAGAGCCAAGTTTCCTATTTTGTGGATCCGTGAGCCAACATTGCACTGCCAGATTGAGCTATCTCGTCCACGTAATAGTGTCCTTGCTTCTTAGTGCTACACCCAAGAATCCTCATCGTCAGAATATCCTGCAAAATAAAAAAGTTGGGATGCATCAGGAGTGTGCAATTAAGCTCTTTAGTCACATGACTAATAGACATCAATCTCTAGGATAAAGTGGGAACATATAAACAGTTCGTGAGCCGGAAAGTAGGCCATATTTCAATAGTACCCGACCCCACAACAGTGATAAACTCCCCATTTGCAGTCTTAATATATGATCTAGTGATATCATGTAGATCAATAAAA
This sequence comes from Salvia splendens, assembly GCF_004379255.2. Lineage (NCBI taxonomy): Eukaryota > Viridiplantae > Streptophyta > Magnoliopsida > Lamiales > Lamiaceae > Salvia > Salvia splendens. Next base: position 9,119,073 of record NC_056036.1, on the reverse strand, counting down.
TCACTCCTATAAGGTGTCATGGTATCGATTGCCCCACAGTCAAATATTTAATCCTTAGTATTTGTATTACTAGAAACATGAAACGCAGCGAAAATCTCTCGTAGGGGTGCAAATCGATTAACAGACACAAAATTGGGGCAGTTATGCAATTTCTAGACATATGTGGTTTTATTTTTGATTTTCAGGAAGTCAGGGGGTTCGATTTTAATGGAATGGGGTCTTTTTTCATAATATTCATTCTCTGGGGGGGCCAATACTAAAATCATATAAAGAGTAGTTAGGGTTTGGTTGTGCCCCCAACCCTTTACCTCCTTGTCCGCCGCCAGTTGGCTCAGTCCACTCTACAAAATTCCCACTCCGTCAGCCGGTGGACTCGCCTGATGCTTCCTAGTCCTCGGTCCAGTCGTTTCCCCATGGTTACCTGCTTCAATTCGTCGCGGTGCTCCATCGTTGTTCACTCCGACGGCCATCTTCGCCTGAGCTTGGGTAGCCCTAGCCTTCTGCATGTCCTTCCACCATTCTGGGTAGCCCAATCGCTTAAAGCAGGTCTCCCATGTATGTTTTTGCTTCCCACAGTGGGAGCACCATAATTTTGAGGTGTCGGGGCGATTTCCCGTCGGTCGGCTGGTGGCTGCGGAGCGCGGTGGTGGTTGGCTATTGCTGTGTGACGGGCGGTGGCTCTGTGCGGCGAAGTCGTGTCCAATTTCTCCCCAAATGATGAATCGGTACCTCCACCGTTGGCTTCTCCGGTGGGTGAGGACGACGTCGGTGGCATGATGCGACGTCGAGCCACCTCCTTCTTCACCCACCCATACGCCGCTTCCACTGATGGGGTTGGTTCCTCCTTCAGGACGTCCCGCCGGATCAAGTCATACTCTTGATTCAATCCGGATAAGAACTTAATCAGACGTTTACAGTTCGAATGGGTTCGAAATTGATCGATGCCCTTATCACAGCAGTTGATAGGTTGTTTCTGACAACGATCGATATTGATCCATAGTCCATGGACCCTCCGGTAATATGTCTCTAGATCAAGATTGCCCTGTTTGATGTTGATTGCCTTTTCTTCTAGGTCGTAGATGAGGTAGCGATCCGCCTTGTTCTCGAACGTGACCGCAAGACTGTCCATAAAGCCTTTGATGTCAGGTGATGCGCGAAATCGGCGACAATTTTGTTTTCAATGTTGTCGACGATCCACGAGAACACCACGAGGTCGTTCTCCTCCCACTCGTCGAACCCCTTACTGCCCGCTTCTGGAGGTTCATTCCTGATGTAGAAGTAAGCCCCTCTGTCCCCTATCTTGACCTTCATCAGTCGAGACCATAGGGGGTAATTCTTCCCATTCAACTTGAATGCTACGGTGATACTCTTGCTATTTCGTAAACTTTTCGTCTGATCTGGATTGGGTTTCGTCTCCTCCTCTGTATCTGACATATTTTTACTGTAGGGTTTGGTTTCTGGATTTGATATTGGCTGGAAAAAGGTCGAGAATTGGTATTGGCTATGATGAAATTTTTCTGAGCCTAGGATCGTTTCTGCTCTGATACCATGTTAAAGTCGGTAGAAATATTCATTCTTATTCACCGAATAGTATAATACAGAGTTACATATTTATAGGCTAACTATTCTCTATAAAAGGTAAACATAATTTACAATGAATGATACTCTATTCTTGGCCTGATATACTCCCAAATCAATTACGTATTATTTCCCTGATTCTATGCGATCTCATTCCAACAACATGAATTGTTAAAGGTGCTGAACATTTAGATTAAAAATCAATTCTCCTAGTTTTAATTTCCATTTTCCCATTGCATAGAAAATATTTCCACCTTCCCACAAAAGATAGTCTATTATCTTAATCTGAATTGTCTTAAAATTTTCTTTTACTATGTAGTCGTATATATGTTTGTGAAATGTCAAGTCGCAATTACTTGCGTTGGAAAATTTCAAAAAATAACGACAATTTAGGATGAAAAAAAATTGTTCATAAATTAAGAACAAATTAACTTAATCGTTTATTTTTTTTAGTCCGCTTCCATTTGCGTCATCTAATTTTATTTGGAATGCCAACAATAAAGACAATTTTTGAAGTGATAATTGTATATTTAGAAACACAAATTAGTGTCCTTAATTGCGTTAAAATTGTCTAGTGTATATATGTGACACAACATTTGATATTCATCATATATATTGGAAAATGTTACCGGATTGGTTTTATAATTTGATTGAGTAATTAACATGTCTGGCTTCTTTTTCAAAGTACAGAATATTAATGAATACAAACCTTTAGGCCATGTTTGATTGTCAGGATTCTGTCTGGGAAAGTAATCTGATTTCTTAAATTTTAAATTCTTATGTTTGTTTTGGTTTTTAATCAAACTGGGAAAGTAATCAAAATCCTAAAACAAAGAAAGTTAGTACAACTTTCCAGGATTCTGAATCCTAATTTTTCTTAGGTATTCTTTTTCCCAGTTTTAGGATTCTTACATATTTAATGCAATATAGTATAGTTTTATTATTATTATTATTATTATTATTATTATTATTATTATTATTATTATTATTATTATTATTATTATTATTATTATCATCATCATCATCATCATCATCATCATCATCATCATCATCATCATCATCATCATCATCATCATCATCATCATCATCATCATCATCATCATCATCATCATCATCATCATCATCATCATCATCATCATTTATTACAATGTTTTAAAAATAATTTAAAAGTATAAACCATGCCTAATTTCAGGATAATAAATAACTATAATTCAAATTATCATAATTATAACTATATTATTAATATTTATATTTAATTTTTATTATCATAATAATAATAATAATTTATTAAATAATTAAAAATAATTATAATTATATAATAATTATTACTTTATAAATTAGTAATTAACAATAAAATTGTAGTAAAATTTTAAATTAAAAAAATTATTCAATTAAAAATTTAGTAAATATAATAACAATAATCTTATTTATTATTATATTATTATATATTATGATGTATAATCCATATTTAAACTATCCATCGTAATAATAAATATAATAATATAATTATTATCATTTGTAATTAATAATTTATTAAATAATATGTATTATTATTTTGTATAAATAAAAAATGATAAGTATATTTTTAGTTTAGTATTTAAATCAAATATAAACTTTAAAATATTGATATTTTTCATACACGGGAAAGTAAAGTTATTAGGAATCATATTCTCGGGATTCATTTTTCCAGGAATCATTTTCCTTGCCAACTTTACTTTCCTGTCAACCAAACATGGCCTTAAAGTCACATCTAGTTACCCATAAATTGTTTAACTTAATAAATTGATGAGTTTCAGCTGTTTTAAACCACCGACAGGAAGGCAAGTCTTATATCTTTTCCTAAATTAAGGTTTATAACAGTTAGATGTAATAATAATGGTGCGACGCAATATAACTATAATTGAGCGTCTTTAGATATTTTTATACCTCAATCAGGGATGAAATAGACATCCAAAATTATCTCCGTTTCCAATAATTTCCCGAACGATTTATTTGCTTTAAAATTAACAAGCATTATGTCATTTCTTTGTTTCATCATGATTTATCATTACAATTATAAGACCACATATATTTAGGATTTTTTTTTATTTGAAACGTACGTAGTAAATCATTTCCGGTGCAACGTCAATTTTTGAGACCATCTTTAGATGTTGTGACACTGGTTTTATTATTACTCATAAACTCGCTAAATTATCTATTTTGATGCTAAATCGTCATACCACAGCAATGCTGAGGTGGCTTGAGTTTGAATTCAGAGTAATTTTGAAATACATTACTCCTATTTATATATTTAGCATCAATTTTATAGTAGTAGATAACCCAAAAAAAATTTTAGTAATAATTTGTACATTTGCAGTGAATGAACTTTTTTTTTAATAATACTTGAATTTTATTCGTAGTTATAGTTAGTTTCTATTTTATGTTATCTTGTTCAGTTTCATCCACATGATTGATCACTTACGCAAAATACTGGTTAAATTTCAATGCTATCAAAACTGTTGAATTAGAAATTAGACAGTCAGATTGGATTTTCATGACATATCAGTCTTAGATGCCCAAAACCGAAAACTAGTCTATTAATTATTGTATAACTTATCTACATATTAGACTGAAAAATAAGAGCAATATTTTAAGAAAATGGAAACCCTTTTTGGAGGAATAAAATTGGAATTTCCCATATCTAATAGACAATTAATTAAAACGTCACGCTAAACCCACACCTATCATGAGAGAGGCTATAGTTTATGTACGTAATATTTTCTGTGCATTTATCTGCTGCTTTAATATAGTTAATTTATTTACAGAGACTGACTCGAGTTAATCTCAAACACAGTCATTTTCAAAATCATCAAATAATGACGAAACACTTAACTCTAACACACACATATGTGTGTGTGTTTATTTGAATACTATTCAAACCATCACTATTGATCATATTAATTATATATGTACCCCATTCCGAAGTACAATATTGATTTGTCCTTTTCTTGCAATATTATCCAGAAATTTACACGAAGAAATGAGTTGTACCTTTTGCCATAGTGCTTCAAGATTTTAAGCTTAGAAGATTTGGTGAATTCTATTTGCATCAAATGAGTCGATAAATTTGCATGCACCATTTTTGAGTACGTGATGTGGGACTCCCAACTTTAATTTCTCAATATGGTATTTATGTTTTTGTATGTTTTCCATTTATTTTTAATGTTTTCGAGGAAAAGGTATTGTGGGTGAATTATTGAAGAAAGTATTCTTAGAGAAAGTATGCAAATATATGAATCAGATTCAGGAGAAAGACTGAGAAATTGGAGTCTGCAAAAAGATGATCATGTAGGAATATTTATTCCTATATATGACCTATGTAGAGATTGGTTTAATATTAAAGATCAAGTTTAAATGTATCAATTGGATTCTAACATGAAAGACGATACCGTGATGGATCGGTCTCGATAAAAGAGTTAGAATCGGGCGTATTGATAGCCCTCTTCTCTTGCCTTGAATAGATGATACATTATGTGTATATAAGTATGTAAATAAGATGGAAAAGCTGTAGGAAATATGTGGATAAGTCTGATGCATTTATGAAAAGATGTGAACGAACGGACACGACCCTTCGGAATGGTTGTGTGTTTGCCTATAAATACATTCAGAATTTACAGCTTTTAATACACAACAATTCTCTACATATTCTATATACAAGAATAAAGAAAAGTCATATACATATAAGATTCTTCTCCATCAAAAGAATCGAGTAAAGGAAGGCCAAGAGACGATAACATCAACCGCAGCTTATAGGGGAAACATCAAACCGTGGAATACTACCCTACATCAAATTTAAGCTATGGATGGAGGTTGGTAAATCATCTCTTATGTGTTGTATGTGTTATGGTTGAATTACTACGAATCTAGGATATGATCCCGGTATAGAGATCAATAAAGAATGGCTAACAGTTGGTATCAGAGCCAACCTAGATTTGTTTAAATCACCATATTGAATGTTCAAAATCAAAATATGAAAGTATATGTTTCATTTTGTGTTGTTTGATTCCGCTGCGCATTGGGTGATTGTTTCATGAAAGGTTGAAACATGAAAATCGAAGGGAGAAAACAGAGGACAGACGATTCGCCCGGTCGGGCATCATTTCGCCCGGTCAGGCGTTTCGAATGGGCGTGTCGTTTGAAACAACGCCCGGTCGGGCGTTTATGAGGTACGAAAATGCCCGACCGGGCGAACTTTCTGGAAGGTCGATATCAACGCCCGGTCGGGCATTTTGAAGGTATAAAATCACCCGACCGGGCAAACTCTCGGAACTCACCAATGCCAAAACGCCCGGTCGGGCGTTGTAAAGGTATAAAATCGCCCGACCGGGCAAACTCTCTGGACAAATTCGTGCATGTCAAATTTTAATCCTTTTAAGTTGCATGTTAATGTTATGTGACATGTTAATCACCAAAGTGGTCTTGTTATATGACATTATGATTATAGAAATGATGTAAAGTTGTTTAAATTATTGATCATGATTAAAGGATGCTAAATGACAAGAAAGTTGATTGATCAATAACTTTATTAGCTATATACTTGGAGATCACCCAAAGGTGGATCATTGTATGTATGTTAATAAAACGAAAAGGATTAATCTTGTCTACAGTATCACATGTAGTATGTATACCCAAAGGCAACATGCTTATTTGATATGTGTATGATATGATTGATCATTAAAGTATATTATAGCATCAAAAATAAAAGTATATGTGTTTAAGTATTGCCCAAAGGTTGCTTGAATACATGTTATTACAGTTATCTGAATCGGTGTTTAAAGTTCAAAGCTCTAATTGTAAGCATGTATAAATGTTGCAGCTTCATCTAATATATATGCATCTGCAAACTCTGTCGTAAAGTTCAATGGGCAGAACTATGGTGAATGGTCAGAACAGATCCGATTTTCACTGGGTGTTATGTCACTTGATCATGCCATACTTACGGAAGATGAGCCTACAGCCATTACAGCAGAGAGCTCTGAAACGGACAAGTCTCGTTATGAGACTTGGGAGCGATCTAACAGGCTAAGTCTCAATCTTATGAGGATGACGATGGCAGAAAGTTTCAAGCCATCTATGCCTAAGACAGAGAGTGCAAGGGAATTTATTGAAAAGATAAAGGAGTGTTCACAGTCGGAATTGGCCGACAAGTCAATTGTGGGAAGCCTAATGAGTGAGCTCACTACAAGAAAGTTTGACTGGTCTAAACCGATTCACGATCATGTAACGCACATGTCAAACTTGGCAGCAAGGCTCACGACCTTGGGAATGGAGGTTCATGAACAGTTCTTGGTTCAATTCATCATAAACTCTCTTCCTATTGAATTTGGTCAGTTCCAGGTGAATTATAACACCATAAAAGATAAATGGGACCTTAAAGAACTAAAGGCCATGTTAGTTCAAGAGGAAGGGAGACTAAAGAAGATGGGTGACCAAGTTGTGAACCTAATGGGTCATGGAGGAGCAAGCACCAGTAAGGGAAAGGCAAGTAAAAAGGACAAGCGTAAAGATTCTTCTTTTCCTAAAGGCCCCGAAAAGAAGATCCAAAAGGAAAGGAAGTGTTTCTTCTGTAGAGAACCGGGACACTTCAAGAAGGATTGTCCAAAAAGGAAGGCATGGTTCGATAAGAAAGGTAAACATGATAGTTTCGTTTGCTTTGAATCAAATCTTATTGAAGTGCCTAATAATACTTGGTGGTTAGATTCTGGTGCTACTACTCATGTGTCTCAAATTGAACAGGGATTCAGTACGATCCAACCTATAAAAGGAAATGAACAATACTTGTTCATGGGGAACAGGATGAAAGCACAAATTAAAGGCGTCGGGACCTATAGACTGATCTTGGACACGGGATGTCATATAGATCTTAAGGAATGTCTCTATGTACCAGATTGTGCTAGAAATCTTGTGTCTGTTAGTAGGTTGGATAGATTAGGATTTAAAATCAAATTTGTAAATAGTGTATTTACATTGTACAGAAATGATTACTTCTATGGAAGTGGTACATTGTTTGATTCACTCTACAGTTTCAATCTTGATGCAAAGTTTTCTGAATCATTGTTTAATGTTGAAAGTAGAGGCACAAAACGTAGTGTGTCAAGTGAAAATTCGGCTTTCTTGTGGCATCAAAGACTAGGTCACATATCCAAGGAAAGGATGATGAGGTTGGTAAAGAATGATATTCTTCCTCAATTGGATTTTAGTGATCTAAATGTGTGTATAGATTGCATAAAGGGGAAGCAAACTAAACATATAATAAAGAAACAAGCCACAAGAAGTTCTCAACTTCTTGAATTAATTCATACTGATATTTGTGGTCCGTTTGATGCACCTTCGTGGGATGGTAGAAATTATTTTATCACTTTTATTGATGATTTCTCACGGTATGGTTACATATATCTATTGCGAGAAAAGGCTGAATCCGTGAATGTCTTAAAGATATTCATAGATGAAGTGGAAAGGCAATTAGATAGAAAAGTTAAAGTGGTGAGATCAGATAGAGGTGGTGAATTCTACGGAAAATTTAATGAATCTGGACAATGTCCGGGTCCATTTGCAAAGTACCTCGAAAGCAAGGGCATTTGTGCACAATATACAATGCCCGGTACTCCGCAACAGAATGGTGTAGCGGAAAGGCGGAATCGTACTCTTTTGGATATGGTTAGATGCATGTTAAGTGGGTGTAATTTACCTCTTTCGTTGTGGATTTATGCATTAAAGACTGCAACGTATATGCTTAATCGGGTTCCTAGTAAGGCAGTTCCAAAGACACCTTTCGAACTGTGGACGGGAAGGAAACCGAGTTTAATGCATTTACGTATTTGGGGTTGCCCCGCAGAAGTAAAGTTATATAATCCGCATGAAAAGAAGCTGGATTTAAAGACGGTCAGTGGATATTTCATTGGCTATCCAGATAAGTCGAAAGGATATACATTCTATTGTCCTAACCATAGTACGAGGATAGTTGAGACGGGTAATGCTAGGTTCATTGAAATTAGTGGGAGTGATGAACCTCGTAAAGTGAACTTTAATGAAGTTCAAGAAAAGGTTGTTCATCCACCTTTTGTTGCACCTAAGATTGTTGTTCCTATTGAACAACATGAAGTGCATAACCCACCTATTGAGATTGAAGATGAACCAGTCATAATTCAAGAACGGAATGATGAACCAATAGAACCTTTAAGACGATCAGTAAGGGAACGACGATTGGCCATATCGGATGACTATGTGGTATATTCC